>NC_056725.1:1812787569-1813430069 GCF_019279795.1 Protopterus annectens | reverse complement strand
ACCTGGGTATCCTGAGGCAATGTTACAACTGCCTCATGTACACAGACAACCCTGTCCTCCTACCACAAAACATTAACATATGCAAGAGATGCAATTATATAGCTAAATTGGAGGCTAAGCTCTCTCCACCCAAGACTGGAACAGGTGTCATGAGGAGAAGGTCAACACTTGCACCACACCTCCAGCCTCACATAGACGTACTAAACCAGCACTGGCAAAAAATACACATAAATACACAAAATCATACTCGGAGGCTCTGAATAAAAACCTGCAAAAGCATCAGAGACCTCCAAAGCAGACACCCAAAAAACCTGCACCTCCTGTCACAAACCAGACAACACATAAAACACAATATCAGTGTGCCGCACAATCACAGCCCTTAAGGTGAAATAACATACCTAACACACTAATAATAGGTGACTCTATAGTCAGACACACTGACGTCCCACTCACTAGGCTGGACAAGGAGAAGGTTACTGTTAGCTCCCTGTCAGGTGCCAGAATCTGCCACATAACACAAGCACTCAGGTCACTCCAGAACAAGTACAAATATGACTCTGTCATTGTTCATGTTGGTGTGAATGACCTGAGACATACCTCCCTGGACTACATGAAAAGAAACATGGAAGAGCTCTCTGATCATGTAGCCCAGGCGGGTATGACCCTGACCCTGAGTAGCATCCTGCCCTCACCAAGAATGATACCACAGTATAAAGAAAAAATGATCAATTTCAACAATTGGCTTAGCTTCTGGTGTCATTCAAAGGGGATCCAGTGTCTGTCAGACTTGGACTGCATGCTCTGCAAGCCTCGGTGCTTCGCAAGGGATGGCTTGCACCTGTCACCCCTAGGCTTTTGAAAACTGGCCAAGGCTCTTGCTGCCCCCATAGTGCCTTTTTTAGGCAAGGCTCAAAAGTCAAATCCACCTCCGTAAACAGCACAAATAAAAAGATGAGGGTTATGCTACTCAACGCAGGAGTTTAAATCTCAAAATACATGCGCTCAAAGCACTCCTCTGTATGGAGAACGTCAACATCTGTGCAGTAACTGAAACCTGGTTCAAGGCTCCACAGAGCACCCCATCACTACCGGGCTACAACTCATACCACACATTTCGCCCACAGAACATGGACCGCAACACAAAAGGAGGGGTTGTATCCATATTCATCAAGGATACCTACACCTCCAGGTTAGTGGCGCAGCATGATACCTCTGAGATCATCCACGTGCAACTAACATCGGGCAAATCTGCAATGCAAATTGAGGCCTGCTACAGATCACGCTCCATGACCCAGGACCACCACTCCGCCTTTCTGGAGACACTGGAAAACATGAAGGTCCTACCGAACACCCTGATATTGGGCGATTTCAATTACTCTACCATTAACTGGAAAAACTACTCAAGTATAAACTCCCAGATCCAGCGCTTCCCGGAATTTATCAACTCAAATGCCCTGGATCAGCTGGTAAACTCCCCTACCAGAGGTGAAAACATATTGGACCTGGTCATCACCAACATGGGCGACAGGTGTTCCGCACAGGAGGTCAACCCGTCACTGGTTAGAGCAGACCATAAACTAATCACTCTGGATGTCCACACCACACCACCACCCACAACCAAGGAAACCACAGTGAAAAACTTTTCTGTAGCAAACTTCACCTTACTTAAGACAGAGGTGGTAAGTTTCACAGCCCCCATGCTAAAGGATAACAGTGTCCAAGATGCAGGAACCTTTACAGATGCACTCTATGAGCACCTGCAAGGATGCATGGATCGTGCCATCTCTAGCAAAACCAAGACTCACTCCCCTAAGAGAAGGAAACCAGTATGGTGGACTCCTGCCATAAACAGACTATACAATAGAAGGAGGAAACTAGTTCAGAAAAAAAGCAAATTCCAAGAAGGAAAGACATCCCTGATCAGTATCAGTAAGAAACTAAGGTCCCTCATAAAATCATTCAAGGCTAACTTCGAAAGAAAAATAGCCAAGGATTTGAAATGTAACCACAAAGCCTTCTTTAGCTATATCAAGAATCTAAGTGGCAACTCGCGGATATGCTCTGAGCTAGTGCAAAATAGCACAAAATATACTGAACCTACTGATATTGCCAACATCTTGACAGATAGATTCATTGCAAACTTCACCACCCGCTCACCCCCAAAAGGGCCCACAACAATACTGGAAAAGTGTAGTGTCCCAGAAATCACAGACGCACAGGTGAAAATAGCCCTTTCAAAAGCCAAAAGCACAGCATCAGTGGGGCCAGATGGTGTCCCAGGCTGCGTCTTGCACGAACTGCAGAACGAACTAACCCCCCACCTAAACACACTGTTCAACCTTAGCCTCTCCACAGGCTATGTGCCCATAGAATGCCGCACAACAACAGTTATTCTGCTCCACAAAGGAGGGGCCACAACAGACCCTGGTAACTATCACCCCATAAGCCTGACTAGCCTGGTCTGCAAGGTTATGGAGCGCATCATCATGGAACTCATTAACAAAAACATTGAGAACCTCCAAACACTTGACCCGACCCAGTTTGGCTTTGTTAAGGGCAGATCATGCCTACTGAACCTGGTTGACTTCTTCGAGACAGTCACCAAGGCCATAGATGAGGGGAAGGTGATTCACACAGCCTACCTTGACCTTGCCAAGGCTTTTGACACTAGTCTCCACTCGGGAATTATAGAAAAACTCGCTGGTAATGTCAGCTTCAACGAACGGTGCAGAAAGTAATCCAGTAAATAACGTAAGGATAATACGCTATTAATCCACTGCCAAAATACGCTGCCAAAATACCGGTAACACAAGAAAATGCTTTAGTCCACAAACAAACAAATAGACGTTAAACGCTACCAAAATTTTTCGTTCTAAATAATATCAGAACTTCCTCAGACAACAGCCAAATAGTTACTCACAGTTTTTATACGTGTTCTAAATAATTAAAACAATTAATTTAATTGATTAAATGATACATCTACTTTTGCTCCACTCTTAAAGCAAAATTACCCATATATACCATTCAAAGAATACGCATAACACTGTGACCGTAAGAAAAACTTATTAAAAATATGTAAAAGAAAAATAAAAGCTACTATAAAAACCCTATTAAATACAGTCCTAGTAATTTTTATTACAATTTAAAAACATACTTATTTTTCTAAATTTTTCTAATATAAACTAAACTAACATGAACAGTAGTACTAATATAATAAACAATTCTAAAATAGAGGGACAATTCAACAAATAGGTGAATAAAAATCATATCAATTTACCTCATCAGGTTTTTAATTTTTAAAATGCATGCAATTGAGCAAAACTCATTTATGCCTGGTTCTCTATTAGCTGCCAGGTGTAATTGCCAGGCTAGTTCTTTTTTCTCCAGCTCCAGTTTTAAGTAGTGATCATTTACAAACCTATGGTCATCTTGGAATGTGTTAATTCGGTCTATGCCCATAAAGTTAAAAGAGTGGTTAGGGTTATTAACACAATGCCTAGCCAGGGCATTCTCATTTTTACCCTTGGCAATTGCGTACAAATGTTCATACATCCTGTCACGCAAACGTCTGTTTTACCCACATAAAATGATGGGCATTGTGCACATTGTGCCAGATAGACAATTCCTTTAGAGTTGCATGTGTATGATTCTTTAACAACATACCTAGTTGTCCTAATTATGAAATGGTCTGATGCCATTATGTGCCTACAATACTTACAAGCACCACATTTCTTAGTGCCCCTTCTGGCATGCATTGGGGTCGGTTTTGACTCAAGGAGTCTTTTCATATTAGTGGCCCTTCTAAATGTTACTACAGGGTTGAGATTTAGGGTTGTTTCAACATTCAGGTGTAAAAATCCACATTCTTCCTCAAAGTCTTCTTTCAAAGTAAATTGATATGATTTTTATTCAATGTAAAAACAATAGTAGGAGACACCAACACGATATATAAGCTTCTCTGTTATAAAAATCCAAACTCGAAGCAGCTTACAAATCGAAATGCACTTTAATGGAAAAAGAATAAGCGCACAGAGTGCAAGGCTACGCTTCATCAGATAAAATCACAAAAAATGATACAAACTTAAATAATGTCCATTTTGGCGGGATAGTTAACTAATAAAACAATAATTGAATAATTGAAATGTATTACAATCTGGATGCCTACTAACCAATAATGGTTGCTAGAACAATCGGCCCTAAGTATTGCAGAAATACCCACAACAAAAGTAGATGGTAAAATGCATGTACAAAAAAGATATATACATATAGCATCAATATAAGGGTCCTATACATATTGCAAGGTTTCATAACATATTCTTCCAATGAGTATAGACCCCATAATCATGTCAAACTAGTAAAAATCATATACATAAAGCAGCAAGCTTCAAATATGAAGAAGGTAAAACCAGCAGACAAGTATAAAGCTGATATGATATTCAAGTGCCAAAAAGACGCATCCGAAAGTAAACATAATCAACACACACATAAAATACATCCCACAAAATGCCCTAGTGATTGGGTTAAGATAAAAACTATTAAAAACACAAACCCTAAATAGAGGAGGCCAAACTGGCGACGCTAAAACATACGGTTCAATATAAATACTCTGGTTACCTATGAATCCATTAAGAATAGCGAGCATAATGCAACAGATAAAAAAAGTACATCCAAGATAAGACATTGTAGGTATGTAGCTTCATAGTAGCCCTTTAATACTCAAAGATAAACTGCAGCAAACACAAAGATTCCATTAAGAAAGTAAAACCAAAACTTTTTGCATACAACAATGCTACAAGCAATATTCAGATGCGTAAGAAACCACAGAGAAACCTGTCTTGTAAACAAATCAAACGTACCTGTTGTCAAATTCTGGAAAACCCAAAGACGTTCCATCCCGACCAGAAACTGAGTGCTATAATAAAACAATTGAACCGAGTATACAATCCAAAGATAGATTAACCCCAATAGGCAACAAAACGCAGTAAACACCAACGAAAGTCGTCAGTAAACAGACTGCTTGAATGACGTGTTGTTGCCTTAGGTCACATGATAGCTCTATAAAACAAGAAGATAGACGGAACATACCGTCAAACAACAATACATTCTCCTTTAAATCTAACAGTGTAACTGAATGTTACATTAGTCAACATATTACATGGGACAACTTGAGAATGAACCCAAGTGAACAAATACATCTACAAGAAAAACACTTATAACCAAATACATAGAATGAAAAATCTAATAAATGATAAATTTGACAAAAAATATATATTAAAATGTATCTATACTAATAAATGATGTGTCATGTAATTAACATAAAACGTCACATATATTATAAAAAACATATGAATATGTAGAACAACTAATGATGTATATCAAAATAACATGGAATGGAGATGTAATATGGACATTACTATGTTGTTCCGAGGAGATAAAACAGGACTAGGCTAAAGACAATGACTAAGTTCATATTCAGCAGTAGGATGAGTAGGACAAAAAATTCAAGGATTAGAAGAGTATATTAAGTCAGGCTTAGCTCACAACTACATTAGGTGTCACTTCCTATCTAACAGTATTGGCTTAATGGAAATAAAGCCATTCAGCCCAGGGGGTATGTGAGCTGCCAGCCTTAGGATCCAAACAAGCTCAGCTTTTGCTAAAGCATTATCGTTATCTCCCCCTCTCATATTCATAGGTAATATTTGCAGTACCCTGAAAGTAAATGAGTGTGTACCATACTCCTTCACATGCCTAGCCAGAGCATTAGTATCATCTTGCCTACGGATGCTATAAAGGTGATCATACACACGATCCCTCAGCCTCCTCTTGGTCAGGCCCACATAGAATGCAGTACATACAGTACACGTAGCCAAATAGACCACGTTTCTAGTGTTACAGTCAGCATATAAATGGGGTTGAAAAGTGCTGTCCATAGAGGGATGTTGAAAAATTTGTGTTCTAGTAATACTAGTACACCTATTGCATTGATGGCACGGATATGTGCCTTTAGTCACCACTTCCCAAGTACCAATTTGTTGGTAGCTCTAATATTGGTCACATGCTGATCATTACACAGCAAGAGCTTGAGGTTATCACTGTTTCTATAGCAGAACCTAGGCCTGACACCTATAATGTCCCTGATTTGTTTATTTATAACTAGAACATTCCAGTTCTTCTTTATTACACTTCTTATCCTTTCAATATCGCTAGTGTATTTAGTAACATAGTTTACCATTGAACCATAATGTCTAGGTTCATAAAACTTCTTGTATTTACATCCATCTAGAACTACAGGGTCATGTGAACCTGTAGGTTCTACTTCACCCAGAACTTCGTACCTTATCTTCCTAACCATAGCTAAATCATAGCCCCTTTTCAGAAAAAGATGCTCCATCAGATCTGCCTGTCTCAATAATTCTTGCTCATCGTAACAAAGTCTAAAAATTCTAGTGAACTGACTTCTAACAATACCTTGAAAAGTGTGTCTGGGGTGCATGTTGTCATAAGTTAAAATTGCGTTCTTCCATACTGATTTCCTATACAGGGTAGATGTAATACTCCCTTCATTCGTCAACCTAAGTGTAACATCTAAAAAATGAACTTGTTCAGAAGAATGTTCTTTTGTAAACGTAAGGAAATTAGTAGTTGATCCCAAATACTCCAAAACCTGTCAAAATCCTCGATGGTGCCTACCCATACAATAAGTATGTCATCCACAAACCGTTTGTAAAACTTAATGGACTTAGATGATGAATGAGGAAATAAAAACAGTTGTTCCCACCAATAGACAACCAGGTTGGCGTAGGTATTGGCACAGGGGGTGCCCATGGCCACCCCCCATGTTTGTAAAAAGTACCTATCGCCAAACAGGAAGACATTGTTGTTCAATATAATATCTAGTAGTTGACAGACAAGGATAGTCCTGTCATTAGAGAAAGTTGTCAATTTATGCAGGAGTTCCCTGACATATTCTATCCCCATGTCATTAGGGATAGAAGTAAACAGTTTCTCAACATCCAAGGTTATGAGAAAATATTGTTTATTCTCAATATCTAGATATAGATCTTTTATATCTTCTAACAGTTGGTATGTGTCCTTTAAAATGGTGGAACAACTGTCAACTACAGGTCGTAGAATACTCTCCAAAAAAGCTGATATTCTGGAGGTTATCCAGCCTTCACCTGACACTATCGGTCGCATAGGTATAGGCCAGACTTGTTTATGGATTTTGGGTAGCCCCTTCAACACAGGTACAACAGGATGAATCCTGGAAAAGTACTCATACAACTCTACACTAATCTGTCTACAAAGTAGAAGATCATACAGGGTATCATTCACTGTTCGTATAATACTGTGTACCTCTCTACTAGATATATTCTTGTAAGTCAAGTCATCCGATAGCATATTAGTCATACATTTTATATACTCTTCAGTATCTAAAACTACAACCCCCCCCCCCTTTATCTGCAGGTTTGACTACCAGCATATTATTAGACTTCAAGTCAGTCAGTGCTTGATGTTCCTGTTTGGTAAGATTGTGAAATCTCCCTTTCTTACAGTGAGTTCGTGAAAAGTTCATAATAATCATTCTCACAAAGGTCCAGAAAACATTGCAC
The DNA here is from genome assembly GCF_019279795.1 of Protopterus annectens. Lineage (NCBI taxonomy): Eukaryota > Metazoa > Chordata > Ceratodontiformes > Protopteridae > Protopterus > Protopterus annectens. The sequence continues at coordinate 1,813,422,453 of NC_056725.1, read as the reverse complement.
CATAGGGGCATCGGTGGAACAAAGGTGCTCTTATTCCTGAAGGGTGTAGATAAGTCAGTCACTGTAGTAGACTCGTTATTGCAAAAATAGTTTGAGGCATAAACTATGACAGAAAAGCCTAAGGTCAATAAGGGTCTCTACCAAGGTTGATGAAGCCGCTGGAATAAAATTTAGTCCTCTATCAAGAAGACTATGTGTGTATACATCCAAGCAAACACTAGAAAGATTAAACACCAAGGAAGTCAATACCTCGTTCTTCTGTTCAAAACATTCCTTTCTTCTGAGGACTTGCGCTTTCTTGGCCCTCTGCTGTTGGAACGCCTTTGATGTTGGGCGATATTTCTTTTGGAAGGGTAAAAAAAGGGGGGCATTATTTGCAGATGCAGTGTTGTTGTTCTTGGGTATAGCTCCAGGATCACGATGCCCAAAGAGTGCTTCCTGATTCGGAGGAGGTGTATCAATAAGGGGCAATTCAATAGGATCCAAACTATTAATTCTAACTGACGACACATCAGCCTGATTAGATGAATGAAAATTTGTAGAAGTCAATGTTGAACTGGGTGTCACATTCATAACCTCACTAGTACCAACGTTGGCTGGTTGGTTTGAGATGATACTTGTACCGTTTGTCGGTTAACCTGGGACCTTGGCCATACAAAGACATGGCCATTTTGAAAATCTTGAAAGTCCCTTCTCAGCTTACGTTGCTTAGTTTTTCCAAGTCTATCACTAAACGACTTTACTTGGGAAAACAAAACACAGTTTCTCATGACAATAGTCAGAATGGAAACATTCAATAAGTTTCTGATAGAGTGTATCGGTTTTGCTGCGGAGATCTGTCTCCAACGGTGAAAAGTATCTAAGTAGCAATTTCACATAGTCAAAACCTAAATTTATATTTAGGTCCTGCCATTGTTTGAGTAAAGAAGGCTGTGAATCCCCATATGTAGGCATGCAGAAGACCCGCATGTCTCTGGGGACCACCTTATGAAACAAGCAGGCTTCAAGATGTAATCTCTGCCAACGATACCTATGTAACTGATATAAATTATCTTCCAATACTTTCAATTGCTCATGAAATACACTTAGATCCTCACCAGTTTCTGGAGATTGAGCATAGTCTAATGCTTCCTTGAAATCCAAAGACAATAAAGGGTTAGGCTCAGGTGCAAACAACCCCGTCCAAAGGCGGGAGGTATCCCTCGACTCTGGAATAGAAGCAGGAGCAGGAGCAATGGTATCCATCGTGTGCATAGAGTTGTGGACAAAAAATGAAAAATGAAAAGCAAAACCAGGACCACAGCTCTAGCTGAAGGTGCCTCTCACCAAAACGTGAAAGAGGTACAATGTAAAAACAATAGTAGGAGACACCAACACGATATATAAGCTTCTCTGTTATAAAAATCCAAACTCGAAGCAGCTTACAAATCGAAATGCACTTTAATGGAAAAAGAATAAGCTTTCACAGTGCAAGGCTACGCTTCATCAGATAAAATCACAAAAAATAATACAAGCTTAAATAATGTCCATTTTGGCGGGATAGTTAACTAATAAAACAATAATTGAATAATTGAAATGTATTACAATCTGGATGCCTGCCAACCAATAATGGTTGCTAAAACAATCGGCCCTAGGTATTGCAAAAATACCCACAACAAAAGTAGATGGTGACATGTATATATAAAAAAGGATAAACACATAACGCATCAATATAAGGGTCCTATACATATCGCAAGGTTCCATAACATATTCTTCCAAAGAGCTAAGACCCCATAATCATGTCAACTAGTAAAAATCATATACATAAAGCAGCAAGCTTCAAATACGAGGAAAGTAAAACCAGCAGACAAGTATAAAGCTGATATAATATACAAGTGCCAAAAGACGCATCCGAAGTAAACATAATCAACACACACATAAAATACATCCCACAAAATGCCCTAGTGATTGGGTTAAGATAAAACTATTAAAAACACAAACCCTAAATAGAGGAGGCCAAACTGGCGATGCTAAAACATACGGTTCAATATAAATACTCTGGTTACCTATGAATCCATTAAGAATAGCGAGCATAATGCAACAGATAAAAAAAGTACATCCAAGATAAGACATTGTAGGTATGTAGCTTCATAGTAGCCCTTTAATACTCAAAGATAAACTGCAGCAAACACAAAGATTCCATTAAGAAAGTAAAACCAAAACTTTTTGCATACGCAACAATGCTACAAGCAATATTCAGATGCGTAAGAAACCACAGAGAAACCTGTCTTGTAAACAAATCAAACGTACCTGTTGTCAAATTCTGGAAAACCCAAAGACGTTCCATCCCGACCAGAAACTGAGTGCTATAATGAAACAATTGAACAGTATATCATCCAAAGATAGATTAACCCCAATAGGCAACAAAAACGCAGTAAACACCAAACGTAAAGTCGTCAGTAAACAGACTGCTTGAATGACGTGTTGTTGCCTTAGGTCACATGATAGCTCTATAAAACAAGAAGATAGACGGAACATACCGTCAAACAACAATACATTCTCCTTTAAATCTAACAGTGTAACTGAATGTTACATTAGTCAACATATTACATGGGACAACTTGAGAATGAACCCAAGTGAACAAATACATCTACAAGAAAAACAGTTATAACCAAATACATAGAATGAAAAATCTAATAAATGATAAATTTGACAAAAAATATATATATTAAAAATGTATCTATACTAATAAATGATGTGTCATGTAATTAACATAAAACGTCACATATATTATAAAAAACATATGAATATGTAGAACAACTAATGATGTATATCAAAATAACATGGAATGGAGATGTAATATGGACATTACTATGTTGTTCCGAGGAGATAAAACAGGACTAGGCTAAAGACAATGACTAAGTTCATATTCAGCAGTAGGATGAGTAGGACAAAAAATTCAAGGATTAGAAGAGTATATTAAGTCAGGCTTAGCTCACAACTACATTAGGTGTCACTTCCTATCTAACAGTATTGGCTTAATGGAAATAAAGCCATTCAGCCCAGGGGGTATGTGAGCTGCCAGCCTTAGGATCCAAACAAGCTCAGCTTTTGCTAAAGCATTATCGTTATCTCCCCCTCTCATATTCATAGGTAATATTTGCAGTACCCTGAAAGTAAATGAGTGTGTACCATACTCCTTCACATGCCTAGCCAGAGCATTAGTATCATCTTGCCTACGGATGCTATAAAGGTGATCATACACATGATCCCTCAGCCTCCTCTTGGTCAGGCCCACATAGAATGCAGTACATACAGTACACGTAGCCAAATAGACCACGTTTCTAGTGTTACAGTCAGCATATAAATGGGGTTGAAAAGTGCTGTCCATAGAGGGATGTTGAAAAATTTGTGTTCTAGTAATACTAGTACACCTATTGCATTGATGGCACGGATATGTGCCTTTAGTCACCACTTCCCCAAGTACCAATTTGTTGGTAGCTCTAATATTGGTCACATGCTGATCATTACACAGCAAGAGCTTGAGGTTATCACTGTTTCTATAGCAGAACCTAGGCCTGACACCTATAATGTCCCTGATTTGTTTATTTATAACTAGAACATTCCAGTTCTTCTTTATTACACTTCTTATCCTTTCAATATCGCTAGTGTATTTAGTAACATAGTTTACCATTGAACCATAATGTCTAGGTTCATAAAACTTCTTGTATTTACATCCATCTAGAACTACAGGGTCATGTGAACCTGTAGGTTCTACTTCACCCAGAACTACCTTATCTTCCTAACCATAGCTAAATCATAGCCCCTTTTCAGAAAAAAGATGCTCCATCAGATCTGCCTGTCTCAATAATTCTTGCTCATCGTAACAAAGTCTAAAAATTCTAGTGAACTGACTTCTAACAATACCTTGAAAAGTGTGTCTGGGGTGCATGTTGTCATAAGTTAAAATTGCGTTCTTCCATACTGATTTCCTATACAGGGTAGATGTAATACTCCCTTCATTCGTCAACCTAAGTGTAACATCTAAAAAATGAACTTGTTCAGAAGAATGTTCTTTTGTAAACGTAAGGAAATTAGTAGTTGATCCCAAATACTCCAAAAACCTGTCAAAATCCTCGATGGTGCCTTCCCATACAATAAGTATGTCATCCACAAACCGTTTGTAAAACTTAATGGACTTAGATGATGAATGAGGAAATAAAAACAGTTGTTCCCACCAATAGACAACCAGGTTGGCGTAGGTATTGGCACAGGGGGTGCCCATGGCCACCCCCCCATGTTTGTAAAAAGTACCTATCGCCAAACAGGAAGACATTGTTGTTCAATATAATATCTAGTAGTTGACAGACAAGGATAGTCCTGTCATTAGAGAAAGTTGTCAATTTATGCAGGAGTTCCCTGACATATTCTATCCCCATGTCATTAGGGATAGAAGTAAACAGTTTCTCAACATCCAAGGTTATGAGAAAATATTGTTTATTCTCAATATCTAGATATAGATCTTTTATATCTTCTAACAGTTGGTATGTGTCCTTTAAAATGGTGGAACAACTGTCAACTACAGGTCGTAGAATACTCTCCAAAAAAGCTGATATTCTGGAGGTTATCCAGCCTTCACCTGACACTATCGTGCATAGGTATAGGCCAGACTTGTTTATGGATTTTGGGTAGCCCCTTCAACACAGGTACAACAGGATGAATCCTGGAAAAGTACTCATACAACTCTACACTAATCTGTCTACAAAGTAGAAGATCATACAGGGTATCATTCACTGTTCGTATAATACTGTGTACCTCTCTACTAGATATATTCTTGTAAGTCAAGTCATCCGATAGCATATTAGTCATACATTTTATATACTCTTCAGTATCTAAAACTACAACCCCCCCCCTTTATCTGCAGGTTTGACTACCAGCATATTATTAGACTTCAAGTCAGTCAGTGCTTGATGTTCCTGTTTGGTAAGATTGTGAAATCTCCCTTTCTTACAGTGAGTTCGTGAAAAAAGTTCATAATAATCATTCTCACAAAGGTCCAGAAAACATTGCACCATAGGGGGCATCGGTGGAACAAAGGTGCTCTTATTCCTGAAGGGTGTAGATAAGTCAGTCACTGTAGTAGACTCGTTGTTATTGCAAAAAAATAGTTTGAGGCATAAACTATGACAGAAAAGCCTAAGGTCAATAAGGGTCTCTACCAAGGTTGATGAAGCCGCTGGAATAAAATTTAGTCCTCTATCAAGAAGACTATGTGTGTATACATCCAAGCAAACACTAGAAAGATTAAACACCAAGGAAGTCAATACCTCGTTCTTCTGTTCGAAACATTCCTTTCTTCTGAGGACTTGCGCTTTCTTGGCCCTCTGCTGTTGGAACGCCCCCTTTGATGTTGCGTATATTTCTTTTGGAAGGGTAAAAAAAGGGGGGCATTATTTGCAGATGCAGTGTTGTTGTTCTTGGGTATAGCTCCAGGATCACGATGCCCAAAGAGTGCTTCCTGATTCGGAGGAGGTGTATCAATAAGGGGCAATTCAATAGGATCCAAACTATTAATTCTAACTGACGACACATCAGCCTGATTAGATGAATGAAAATTTGTAGAAGTCAATGTTGAACTGGGTGTCACATTCATAACCTCACTAGTACCAACGTTGGCTGGTTGGTTGCGAGATGATACTTGTACCGTTTGTCGGTTAACCTGGGACCTTGGCCATACAAAGACATGGCCATTTTGAAAATCTTGAAAGTCCCTTCTCAGCTTACGTTGCTTAGTTTTTCCAAGTCTATCACTAAACGACTTTTACTTGGGAAAAACAAAACACAGTTTCTCATGACAATAGTCAGAATGGAAACATTCAATAAGTTTCTGATAGAGTGTATCGGTTTTGCTGCGGAGATCTGTCTCCAACGGTGAAAAGTATCTAAGTAGCAATTTCACATAGTCAAAACCTAAATTTATATTTAGGTCCTGCCATTGTTTGAGTAAAGAAGGCTGTGAATCCCCATATGTAGGCATGCAGAAGACCCGCATGCCTCTGGGGACCACCTTATGAAACAAGCAGGCTTCAAGATGTAATCTCTGCCAACGATACCTATGTAACTGATATAAATTATCTTCCAATACTTTCAATTGCTCATGAAATACACTTAGATCCTCACCAGTTTCTGGAGATTGAGCATAGTCTAATGCTTCCTTGAAATCCAAAGACAATAAAGGGTTAGGCTCAGGTGCAAACAACCCCGTCCAAAGGCGGGAGGTATCCCTCGACTCTGGAATAGAAGCAGGAGCAGGAGCAATGGTATCCATCGTGTGCATAGAGTTGTGGACAAAAAATGAAAAATGAAAAGCAAAACCAGGACCACAGCTCTAGCTGAAGGTGCCTCTCACCAAAACGTGAAAGAGGTACAATGTAAAAACAATAGTAGGAGACACCAACACGATATATAAGCTTCTCTGTTATAAAAATCCAAACTCGAAGCAGCTTACAAATCGAAATGCACTTTAATGGAAAAAGAATAAGCGCTTTCGCGTAGTGCAAGGCTACGCTTCATCAGATAAAATCACAAAAAATGATACAAACTTAAATAATGTCCATTTTGGCGGGATAGTTAACTAATAAAACAATAATTGAATAATTGAAATGTATTACAATCTGGATGCCTACTAACCAATAATGGTTGCTAGAATAATCGGCCCTAAGTATTGCAGAAATACCCACAACAAAAGTAGATGGTAAAATGCATGTACAAAAAAGATATATACATATAGCATCAATATAAGGGTCCTATACATATTGCAAGGTTTCATAACATATTCTTCCAATGAGCATAGACCCCATAATCATGTCAAACTAGTAAAAATCATATACATAAAGCAGCAAGCTTCAAATATGAAGAAGGTAAAACCAGCAGACAAGTATAAAGCTGATATGATATTCAAGTGCCAAAAAGACATCCGAAGTAAACATAATCAACACACACATAAAATACATCCCACAAAATGCCCTAGTGATTGGGTTAAGATAAAAACTATTAAAAACACAAACCCTAAATAGAGGAGGCCAAACTGGCGATGCTAAAACATACGGTTCAATATAAATACTCTGGTTACCTATGAATCCATTAAGAATAGCGAGCATAATGCAACAGATAAAAAAAGTACATCCAAGATAAGACATTGTAGGTATGTAGCTTCATAGTAGCCCTTTAATACTCAAAGATAAACTGCAGCAAACACAAAGATTCCATTAAGAAAGTAAAACCAAAACTTTTTGCATACGCAACAATGCTACAAGCAATATTCAGATGCGTAAGAAACCACAGAGAAACCTGTCTTGTAAACAAATCAAACGTACCTGTTGTCAAATTCTGGAAAACCCAAAGACGTTCCATCCCGACCAGAAACTGAGTGCTATAATAAAACAATTGAACCGAGTATACCATCCAAAGATAGATTAACCCCAATAGGCAACAAAAACGCAGTAAACACCAAACGTAAAGTCGCCAGTAAACAGACTGCTTGAATGACGTGTTGTTGCCTTAGGTCACATGATAGCTCTATAAAACAAGAAGATAGACGGAACATACCGTCAAACAACAATACATTCTCCTTTAAATCTAACAGTGTAACTGAATGTTACATTAGTCAACATATTACATGGGACAACTTGAGAATGAACCCAAGTGAACAAATACATCTACAAGAAAAACACTTATAACCAAATACATAGAATGAAAAATCTAATAAATGATAATCCACTGCCAAAATACGCTGCCAAAATACCAGTACCACAAGAAAATGCTTTATTCCACAAACAAACAAATAGACGTTAAACGCTACCAACATTTTTCGTTCTAAATAATATCAGAACTTCCTCAGACAACAGCCAGATAGTTACTCACAGTTTTTATACGTGTTCTAAATAATTAAAACAATTAATTTAATTGATTAAATGATACATCTACTTTTGCTCCACTCTTAAAGCAAAATTACCCATATATACCATTCAAAGAATACGCATAACACTGTGACCATAAGAAAAACTTATTAAAAATATGTAAAAGAAAAATAAAAGCTACTATAAAAACCCTATTAAATAATAATAAAAATAAAAATCATATCAATTTACCTCATCAGGTTTTTAATTTTTAAAATGCATGCAATTGAGCAAAACTCATTTATGCCTGGTTCTCTATTAGCTGCCAGGTGTAATTGCCAGGCTAGTTCTTTTTTCTCCAGCTCCAGTTTTAAGTAGTGATCATTTACAAACCTATGGTCATCTTGGAATGTGTTAATTCGGTCTATGCCCATAAAGTTAAAAGAGTGGTTAGGGTTATTAACACAATGCCTAGCCAGGGCATTCTCATTTTTACCCTTGGCAATTGCATACAAATGTTCATACATCCTGTCACACAAACGTCTATCTGTCTTACCCACATAAAATGATGAGCATTGTGCACATTGTGCCAGATAGACAATACCTTTAGAGTTGCATGTGTATGATTCTTTAACAACATACCTAGTTGTCCTAATTATGAAATGGTCTGATGCCATTATGTGCCTACAATACTTACAAGCACCACATTTCTTAGTGCCCCTTCTGGCATGCATTGGAGTCGGTTTTGACTCAAGGAGTCTTTTCATATTAGTGGCCCTTCTAAATGTTACTACAGGGTTGAGATTTAGGGTTGTTTCAACATTCAGGTGTAAAAATCCACATTCTTCCTCAAAGTCTTCTTTCAAAGTAAATTGATATGATTTTTATTCACCTATTGGTTGAATTGTCCCTCTATTTTAGAATTGTTTATTATATTAGTACTACTGTTCATGTTAGTTTAGTTTATATTAGAAAAAATTAGAAAAATAAGTATGTTTTTAAATTGTAATAAAAATTACTAGGACTGTATTTAATAGGGTTTTTATAGTAGCTTTTATTTTTCTTTTACATATTTTTAATAAGTTTTTCTTATGGTCACAGTGTTATGCGTATTCTTTGAATGGTATATATGGGTAATTTTGCTTTAAGAGTGGAGCAAAAGTAGATGTATCATTTAATCAATTAAATTAATTGTTTTAATTATTTAGAACACGTATAAAAACTGTGAGTAACTATCTGGCTGTTGTCTGAGGAAGTTCTGATATTATTTAGAACGAAAAACGCTGGTAGCATTTAACGTCTATTTGTTTGTTTGTGGAATAAAGCATTTTCTTGTGTTACCGGTATTTTGGCAGCGTATTTTGGCAGTGGATTAATAGCGTATTATCCTTACGTTATTTACTGGATTACTTTCTGCACCGTTCGTTGAAGCTGACATTACCAGCGACTTGTTAACAGTTCAGTGTGGTGCTTTTTGTCTTTTTTCATTATAGAAAAACTCACCAGCCTGAACATAAACCCCTATGTCACGAGATGGGTTGACAACTGGCTTACAGACAGAACTCACACGGTAAGAATAGCGGGCTCCAGGTCCGACTCTAAACCAGTTACAAGTGGTATCCCAAAAGGCTCGGTCCTGGGACTCCTACTGTTCGGCATATACTTCTCAGAAGTACAGGCAAACACAGGAGGACTATGGCTAACCAAGTTCATCGATGACTGCAAACTGGGAGCCATAATTGACTGTCCGGCTGACACGGACATTCTCCAAAAGGGCCTTACTGAGACAGACACCTGGTGTCAAAGTCATGGTCTCAAGTTAAATGCCAAAAAATGCATAGTCATTCCGTTTGGGAAAAACAAAACAGCCATGAATTACCACATAGGTGGCAGCCCCCTTAATACAGAAGAGGTAATAAGAGATCTGGGGACCCGGGTAGATAGTAATCTCTCCTTTGACAATCATATTGCCAAAGTAGTTAGGAAATCCTTCTATGTAGCCCATGTAATTACTAAAGGGTTCGCATCTAGAAATAAAGAGGTGATAGCACCCCTCTACTCATCACTCATCAGACCCATCATAGAGTACAATGCCCCATTTGGGATGTACCTCACAAGACACTGCCAACAGCTGGAATGACCACAAAAGTACCTCACCAAGAGGATCACTGGCCTCAAACATATGTCCTATGCAGCCCGACTGGAAAAACTCCTACTGTACTCAGTGGCATATCGCTTACTCAGAGGTGATCTTTCCCTGACTTACAAAGCCATGTCCAACTCAGAATTGATGGACATGCTCCACCTAAAGAAATCCAAGTCACTGTGAGCCACTTGCTCTATTGAGCTAAGCCTTGCCACAACAATAAATAGAACATGCTGGAGGGATAGATTCCTGTCACAGAGACTCCCCATGCTTTGAAACAAAATTCCTAACTACATTAGACAGAGCCCCTCACTAACACTCTTCAAGAGAAACCTTGACAAGTGGATTGGTAACAGAAAATACACCCCTGAGATAACTTCATTGGGTCTTCTTGACAGAGGCTCAGTTAATTAATCAATTTGGTGGCAAAAGCTGACACATTCTGGCTAGGCTTATAAATGCCCTTGGGCAGATAGCCTATTACCTACCTATGAAGCTATGAACTGTCCACCTCCTCCCACCACTTCTGAGTCATCCAGTAAACCTTTTTACTCACAACTGTTTCCACAAGCCATGTTTCCACTAGCAATAACATGTTTGGTCCTCCATGTGTTTCATAATACAACTCTAGCTTGCATATAAGGACTTACTAACTACAACTGTAAATGTGTAAGTCATAACCCCTGAAACATGACCACAACACATATCTCTTCTGTATTCCATCAGATTCAGATATGGTTGTATGTGTATAATGCTTCGTTGCATGAAAGTCAGCACAGAGCACCACGGACTACTGTTAATTCACATTCCATTCAGCACCTCAAGATACGATTATGCATGTACTAATAATTTTTCATCAGTAGCGCAGTTGAACTTGGGTTAAAAAAAATGACAACAAATGTTTGTTTAAGTTGCAATATTTCTCTTGAATTTTGGCAGTTTATCTGGATTTCAGAGTGATGTTGACTCAGTTTAGTCAGTCAATGTATGTCAGTACAGACAAGTGGTTATACTTGCAGCTGTGTTTCATTGTTGGGTAACCTATTCAGACATAATCCTTCACTGTTATAATGCACATTGTGCAAGCATGAGATTAGAAAAGAGTGCAAAAATCCTGGAATGAAGTGGTAGGAATGCTTGATTGATAATCCACTGATTTACAGCTATGATTGTCATCCCATACTGTCAAACAGGTACATGTCCCTCATAGTGAAGCAGTGTACATTAAAGGACAGTATATAAATCTTCACAGAGAAATATGCCTTTGATATGGGACAGTCACAGTGCTGTTATGTTTGCCTGTCTACAAATATGCATTTACCCCAAGAGCTGTAATGCGCAGTACCAGCTATTCCAAACAGTGAATTTTTACTAATTAGAAAATATGCCTTTTCATATAATTAAATTCAGACTTCTCTTTTGGCTCTTGCAAGTAATACTGTGCTCTCTAGGTTGTCTGACTAGATAGGTAGAAGGTATAGTTATCACAGTAGGAAACGTGTGTGTGTGTGTGTGTGTGTGTGTGTGTGTGTGTGTGTGTGTGTGTGTGTGTCTAGGGGGGTATATTGACAGCTAAGTAATGCTTCAGTGCCAAATGTGTTATGTCTGCTTCCACTGAGGAGAATACATTTAATGTTGCACTCAGCTCCTTCTGTATTTTATCGTACTTTTAACACAAATATCCTCTCTGCCAATCAAGGATGAGTTCATTGTGTCAAAAGTGCACTCTCTCCCCTTAAGAGTCATATTTTTCCTGTGGAGCTTCTTACTATTATTGTGCTGTCTAGATTGTGTAGCTAGATAGGAGGTTCAATTCTCACCATGGGAAATGTGTATGTGAGTCATGGGGTATATAGTGACAGATAAGTAGCACTTCCATATCAAATGTGCTGTGTCCACTTCCAGTAAGGAGAATACATTTAACTTTGCACACAGCTCTCTGTGCACTTTATCCCACTTTTAACACAAACATCCTCTCTGCAACACACTGATGAGGTCATCATGTCAAAAGTGTGCTCTTTTCCCTTAAGTCACACTTCTCCTGTGGTACTTGAGACTAATACTGCACTCTCAAGATTGTGTAACTAGATTGGTAGAAGATTAAGTTCTCACCATGGGGAGCTTGTGGTGTGGCTTCAGTGTCAGTTATGTAGAGCTTCTTGAAAAGCCATGTTGTAACAACTTCCACTTGGTGGAAGATTTTAATATTGAAGAGAATGCCCCATCCTCTTAGCCCACTTTTACAGCAAATATCTCTCCATCCCACTGGTTGAGGTCAGCATTTCAAAATTACACAATGCGCCCTTACAATTCACAGTTCACCTGTGGCACTTGTGGCAAATAATATACGTTTGTGTTGTACACATGTTGTTATGACAGTATTCACTGTAATGTCTGGTGAGCTTGCCCAGTATAATGTGCTCCATTTACAAACTGAGACCTTCAAATTCTGCATTGTCATCAGCTCTGTCAGTTTTGTATTTTGATTGTTATTATATTACTGTTTATGATGCACATGTATATAAAACACATGCTTGTCCAAGAAGTGTGTCAATGTAATATACTCTGCTGTCTATGGTTATAAGTGACAAATGTTTAAAGATGTCGCATTTGGTTGTGCTTGACACACCTGCTGTATGGCTCATGGCCTGTTTTTACAGGATAGTGAGAGATACAGCAATACAGTTAGTTATTATACATGCATTCCTTGTATATATTTTGTTTGTGTCTTTTGGCTTTTCCCGGTTAGGGGTCGCCACAGCGGAACTCCGGTCCGCTAATGATTGGCAGTTGACTTTTATGTACCGGCTTGCCAGGGCAGACACACAACCTTCAACGAAGGTATGCCCATTCACGCATGTCTCCACGCAGAAGACGCTCTAGCTGAGAATCGAACCAGACAGCGTCTTACTGTGAGGCGACAACGCTACCGCAGCACCACCACCGCGGGTTTATTCCTTGTATATATATATATATATATATATATATCATATTCAATAACTACACTGTATGATAATGGCCCATAACATATCCACTATCCTTCTGTTATCTCATTGTGGAGTATCATCAACATTAATATCACATTTACTCCCCTTTCTTGCAGAGTTCCATTGTGTCCCTCTGGCCTCTATTGTTAGTGTCTGTTTTTAAGTTATGTACATGGGTAAATACATGGAAACAGGATTATTTATTATTACCATCAATATGGATGTCTTCCAATTCAAAAATGTTTCTTTCTGGCATTATCACATTTGAATGCATTAAATGAGTAAATTTTTTTTCTATTTACCCTCCCCTCATAATTATACCTGCACTGTTCACATTGTATTCTGTTTAAGTTATTCCAGTTTCACGCCACATGCTTAAAAGTCACTTGCCTTTACTTCATATAAGCTGTCCGCATGTGCTTGCTTAATACATTTGCCTACAGGCAAGTATTTTTGTTTACATTGTATGCTTGTGCTTCCAGGACCGTTTCATGGCTGCCAACTCTGATGCACTGCAGTTGTGTAGGCTTTGTGTGACACCTACATGATTGTTAATGAATCCCGGGGTTTATCCCACAGTACCACAGTGCAGATGGCATTTGTAGTTTATAGTCACTAGACAAAACAGAATCAACAGGATAAGGAAGAGTCACGCTGAATTGCTTTGGTAGACAGCAGACAGTCTATCACCATGTACAGCTGAATTTGAACTTCCACCTTTATACTGAATATTTTGTGCAGTAGCTCTTTTGTCAATACAGGAATGGCCTTATTGGACTTAGACCTGTTTTCTTTTGGCTCAGATTGGTTCTTGGAAATACTGCATTTAGGTTGGTAGTTTTCTGTAATGTAACACCTGTAGTGTCTCACATTTTTTCTGCTTTAACTTTAAGTGGACAGATTGGCCTGGTTGAAAGATGTGTAGTGGCTATACAAAATAAAGAATGGAACTGGAATTTTTATACCCGGTTGCCTAATGGCTGCAAACTTGATTCCATGGAACCCATTCTGAACTTACTTATCTAAGCTTAGCCATAGGGTATATCCCACAAGTATGGAGGACATCTCATGTGATGCCTTTCTTAAAGGGAGACCTACCACAGACTCTAGAAACTATAGACCAATTAATCTTATTTGGAAAGCCAGAGAATGCATCATATCTGACTTCTTTTAAGTATGACTTTAAAGATCTCAGTGAGCTAAAACCCTGACAGTTTGTTTTTGTGAAATGGAGGTCACACTTATTTCATTTTAACTTCTTCACAGAGGCCACAGAAACAGTGATTAGTGGTCATTTGGTCCTCACAGTCTATCTAGATCTGGTCAAGACATTCAGCACTATCTCCATGCTGGTCTTCTTCTTTCGGCTTTTCTCGGTTAGGGGTCGCCACAGCAAATCACCTGTGCGCTCATGATTGGCAGTGGAGTTTTACAGTGTCGAGTTTCCAACCCGGCGCCCAACCTTCCACAGAAGGCACACACATGCACGCACTCACTCCAAGGGCCAGTTTAGCGTGTCCAATCCACCTACAGCATGTCTTTGTGATGTGGGAGGAAACTGGCACACCCGGAGGAAAGCCACGAGGCCACAGGAAGGACATGCGGACTCCACATGGAAGGCACCTCAGCCGAGGATCGAACCGGAGAACCTTTTGCTGTGAGGCGACAACGCTAACCGCTGCACCACCGCGGCCAACCACTATCTCCATGCTGGTATTTCAAGTAAATTGAGACCTAAATGTTGACCCCTACCTAGTAAGGTGGATAGATAACTGATCAAAAGACAGAACCCATGTAATCAAGGTGGCAGGAGCCACCTTAGAAAGTAAAAAAGTAACTCGTGTGTACCTCAGGGTCTAGTGCTGAAATCCCTGCTTTTTGGTATACTTCTTGGACTTCCAAACCAGAAACCCAAACCTAAAGCTGACTGAGTTTGCAAATGAGTGTAAACTGGACAACATTGTTGATCCCATCAGACTGGGAATCCTTTCAGGAAGAATTAATCCTTAACGGAACAGTACTGTACCGAAAATAGGCTATAATTAAATGCAAAAAAAGTACATTACTGTATTGTCCCTTATGGTAAGCTATTCTCATTTACAACTTGTAGCATAGTCAGTACCATGTTCAAACAAGCAGACATGATTTCAGGAATCTTGGCACCGTGATTGGTAGCTCCCTCCCTTGACCAAGATATAACCTAAGTAGTCAAGAAAGCCTTCTGTGTACCACAACTGATTTCTAGAGGTATCTCATCCATGTCAAAAGACTTCATCTTCCCAATGTACTCAACACAGATAAGGTCAGTTATAGTGTAAAATTCTCCCTTGGCATTTATTTATCTGTTCACATCACTCAGAAAAAACCCAGAGGTTTGTAACCAAAAATATTAATAGTCTAAAAACCCTTGCCTGCCACAGTAGACTTCATGCCCTGTCTCTGTATTTGCCTGCTATAGACTCCCATTTTGTGACATGAATGACCCTCTCACTCTTTAATCCCTTGCATCTCTGCAAGACATATAGCTCCACAAATGCTAAAACTAAAGATTTAATTCTTCACTAGCATATAAGCAAATCACAGTGGAGGGAGAGGTATATTACCCAGTGTTTACCCCATCTATGGAACAAACTTCCCTTGCTTATAAAACAGAGAGACACTCGCACGTGTTCAGGATGAACCTGGGTGATTGGATAGGCATCTGTAAATTCATTCCAAGCCTGACTTTATTTGGCCTTTTAGAGGTAATAATAATAATACCTAGTTTTTAACCAAGCAGGTCCACTGAGCAGTCAGGCGATATTCAGAGATGACCCAGGAGCAATGACTGGTTAAGTGACTGGCTCAAGGTCACACATTATGCAAATGAGGGCCAAAAGAATCAAGCCCTGCACCACAGAACTGCAGCTGACAACCTTAACTCTGTGTGCAAACAGCTACAATGTAAGAATCTAGGTACATCATGAGGGTGGGTTTTGGCAAGGCTCATATGTTCTCAGGACTTATTTGCCCTATTATTATTCCTATAATCTTATACAAAATTATGACTTTTTGGTTATTTTTTATCTGTAGTGTACAGAATAATCTTAGATTAAAGTTTTGCCTCTAACATTGGCAGGTCAGCTCTTATTTGTCTTCCAGGCATTAGCTATGAAGATAAGGACCACAGGCAAGCACCAAATTACGATGGAAATATCAGAAAAGAACAACAGCCAGTATATCCAAAACGAATTTATTCTCAGTAGATTCTCTAGCGCCTCGGCTCCACAAAGCCTTCAAGGAGTAACTCACACTAAATTTGCAGTTAACATTTATACACACCCTCATTAACTCATTATACAATTAAGACCAAACAATCAAGTAATAATACACTTAAAAAAGTTATGCCTTTAAATCACACTCTTCCAGCAGCAATCAGTATTCAGCCCCTTAGGTGTCAGTGTCTGATACTTTAAAAATTAGCTATGAAGAGCTTACTCCTGTAGCATTATGTAGATATGCCATGAGAGGTCTTCGAGGACCTGGTTGTTTCAGTATTATTTTAGCTGCTTGCACTACTTGTTCATCTTCACCTTTGGACTGAGGATTATAACTGTCAACCTTTCGTCTTCCAAATGTGGAGTACTGCCTCTCCTAATATAGATCATATATTAAAAATGTGAAACAAGTATTAACAACTTATAACTTCAACTAGGAAGATCACAGGGTTTTTAGAATGTGTTACTTTATAGTTATAAAACTTTATTTTGATGAATCAATATGATTCAGTATTATTTACTATGGATATTAGTTAAAAAGGTTCTTAATGAATGTGAGATAGACCCTTTCATTGTGGAATATTGAGAATTATACCATGACCCCCCCAAAACGTGCACGCTGATTGGCCAGCATGCACATTGTAAATCGAGTTATACTAATGGAAAAAGGTCCGGTCGCCCGGACTTTTTTCCATTAGTATAACTCTACTTTTAAAACACTGTCTCGCTATGTTAAATGGGTTTAACATAGCGAGACAGCTTTAAAATAAGCAACGGAGATCTCCGTTGCTTATTTTAGCTGTCTCGCCATGCTAAACCCATTTAACATAGCAAGACAGGTTTTAAAAAGCAACGGAGAAAGCAAGATCTCCGTTGCTTTTTCGCTATGTTAAATGGGTTTAACATAGCAGACAGTTTAAAATAAGCAACGGACATCTCCGTTGCTTATTTTAAAGCTGTCTCGCTATGTTAAACCCATTTAACATAGCAAACAGTAAAAAGCAATGGAGATCTTGCTTTCTCCGTTGCTTTTGCTCAACTCTGATGTACTGCGCAGGCGCAGTACATCAGAACTGCCGGATGCCAGACATCTGCGGAAGGGCAGTAAACAGGCATTATACTATGCCATTATTTAAGAAAAGTAATAGTTTCTTTTCTTAAATAATGTCATGGTATAATATCAATAACCCACTTCTGGTGTGGGTAATGCTGTTTACCACGGTTGGCTTTGTTTGGTCCCTCGGGCTTCGCCCTCGGGACCAAACCACGCCAACCGTGGGTAAATCCAGCATTACCCACACCCAGGCGTGGGTTATTGCTATAATATTTACTTTCTGTTAGGATTCAGAATGAGGAATATTCCTTCATAAGGAGGTAACACTTAAGAGGTATGCTAAGGAAAGTAAGGACTTTATAGGCATCTATATACTGTTGGCATAAACTGTGTACCATAACCAGGTCAGGAGGAGGTATCCAATATCTTGAGAACATTGTCTTAAATCTGCCTACTATTTTTTGGCTAGTTGTAGTTTTTTTTATGTATTATTTTTATCTCACACGAGTAGTAGTTCAGAGTTATAAGGTAGTTTTTGGCTTTAAACTCACACAAGTCAGAAGCTGTCTTTGACCAAGGAGCGTATGGCAAGAGTGTTTGCATTAACAGCTCTCTCTACTGAGATGCTTATGCATAATACAGAATTGACTCTGACACTAGTTTTACAATGTCTTGGTTGGTGTTTGGCCATCATACTTTCATTTTGACTTTTTCTTGACATTTAATGAGACCTTGATGACCTTTGTGTATTTGACGTGGCACGTCTTCTCATTGCACTTAGGGTGTTACGATTCTATCTTGATGTAACAATAAGTCATCATGCTGTGGTAGGTGTGCTCTGTGTAGTACTTATGAATGAGCTATTTATTATTTTGTCTAGCAATTTGGACATCTTTTCTCACATGTTAAGTAATGCCCTTCAACTTGTAGTCATTTTGGGTAGCTTGTTTAGGCTTGTGCAGTCTCGTGGTAGTCACTGGTGTGATTTGCATATAGGTGGTAATGTCTTCTTCAATGTAAGTTATGGTTGGTCATGTATAGGACTTTTGGATAACAGTTTTCAACACTTCTGTAGCACTTTGTCTAGGTTGTAGGAATTAACCAGTGGAACTACTGGTTTGTGATCAGTCTGGACATAGAAACTCTTGAGAGCTAATAGGCATCTGGACTATTTTTAACATGCCTTCATATGTGTAAACCATTCCTTTTCAGTCTGTAAATATCTCTTTTCAACATCAGTCCACATTCTGGAACAGTAGGCAGCCAGATAATTCATCCAGTAGGAGTAGTGCTGCATCTAGGCATTAGCTTCTTGGATCTGCACTCACTGTTGTTGGTTTAGTGACATCATAGTATGCTACCACTGGATTTGTTGTTAGCATTTGTTTTGTTTGACAGAATACTTTGAGTATGTTGCCATGACCAGGATAACAGATGAGTTACAATGTAGCATAGTTGAAATCTCTGGCATGAATTTGCCCAAGTAGTTAATCATGTCTAGAGTTTGTCTTAACTCAGTTATGCAGGATGGATTTTTTAACTCTCGCTATTGCTGTGAGCTTACATGCATCTAATTTTATTCTACTTGTACTGATACGGTGGTCAAAGTACTGAAGCTCATTCTTATCAAACAGTATTTTCCTTGGTTTAACTTTAACTCAGAACTTTTATTAGTCTGAAGCACTGCCTTTAACCTTGAATAATACATTTCTTTATCTGGACCTGATATGAAGATGTCATCCATAAAAACCATAACATCTAGTCCATTTAGTAAATAAGTCATTTTATGTTGAAAGATTTCAGGTGTTGAGGGTATACTAAATGGCAGCCTTTTGAAGCAGAAGCTTCTCACTGGAGTAATTAAGGTTGTTAGCTTTTTCTCTGTCAGATTGCCAGAGCATTTAATGTGTAAAACACTTTCATTAACAAGTTTTGGTGCTATTTCTTCTAATGTAGGCAGATTGAAACTTTCACTCTTAACTACATCATTTAATGTTTTTAAATGAACACATATCCATGCATGACCATTCTTTTTAATCACTGGGACCAACAGAGCAAGAAGAAGGTCTTAGGGTTAAGGAGCGAGGGAATAGGTCTTAGGGTTAAGGAGCAGAAGGTGTTTTATAGAGCTAGCGAGTGGGAGGGGGTTCTTATGGTTAGGTAGCGAGAAGGGATCTTAATGTTAGGGGAAGGGAATTTTAGGGTTAAAGTTCTGTTTTTGTTATTTAAGATGAAGTTAGTGGGAGTTTGAGCACTTGCCTATTTGAGCAAGCGCAATGAGCAGGTGTATTGCGAGCATATAGCATGATAGTGCTTATAGTAGACACACAGACACACACACACACAGACACACACACACACACACACACACACACACACACACAGACACACACACACACACACACACACACACACTGCCATCAGTCAGAACCACTTGTATGACTGCACACTTCAGATACCTGCTTGAGATCAGGTGAATGAATAGTTGGGAAGAGACTTAACAGAAGATAATACAAACACTGAGAAACTGGAAGCTCTTGTTTATGGATATGGATAGTAAGATACAAGCAGTGAAAATGTTTTTAATCCCTTTAATTTTATATATAGGTCAGGCATATTTTTATCAACCAGAGAAGATGTTGTGGACAATTAATTAATACAGAGTTGAAGGAATTTATCTGGGTGGGGAAGAGTGAAAGTATAAGCTGATACTTCCAGCTGAACAAGATAGTTTAGGATAACCTGATTTGAATGGATAATTTAGAGCTACACCTTTAATGCTCACATGCATACCACAAACAGAAGGATATAATTCAGAATGAAAAAGGATGACAGTGAAGCAGGGGGGGAGTTCAAGAAACAGAGAGTTTGATTTTGGATGCAGGTCCTTAAGAAAAATAACAACAGCCATACAGAATGGAGAGATGAAGGGGTCCAAATGGAGGGATGAAAAGTCAGCAAACAAAGGAGAGTAGTAGTGCTGAATTTGAATTCATCCTCAAGTCTTGGTGAGTACCTTCATGAGGTGAACCCTGTTTTCTACAAAAATCTCACTGAGGCGACACCGATATATAGACTGTATTTATATAGCATATATCATGGACAGAAGTAGGTCAAAAATTAAAAGAGATACCCAGGTGCACAAGACCCAGGATAAAAAAAGTACCCAATCCTAGTAGGCGCACTGGTGCCAGGACTGGAAAAAATGACAGCGTAGAATACTCAAAATACGGAAACATTCCTACAATGGGGCCAGGCCCAGGAGGAGGATGCCCCCTCCCCCGTTGTAGAAGGAAGTAGCAGTGGGACCCTATGTAAGACAGATATGAGAAATGTATCTCACAGCTCAAGTGGAAGCAGCATCTGCTGGACAGGACATTTACTATTTGCTGCATGGCTTTGCCAAAGGATGTCATGTTAGATCCCAGTGCCCTTAGCAACACCTGTTTTTTGTCACTAAAGGTACTGAATGTCATCCTGTAGGTCATGCAAATGTTGAATGGCATCCAGTGGGCCATGATGCACAGCCATCATCTTCACAGTGATGTGTGTGGCAGCTGTCATTGCCTGGATCACTAACCTGCACTTGTGTTGATTAACATGCAAGTGTTGTACCCTGGTCAGGGACACTGCATACTACTATACTTGTACACTGTGGTGTGTATATGCACATGAGAGGCAGTGCAGCTCAAAGATGCTGCTTTGAATGGGGACTGTAGTGTGGAGTGGGTGGGACAGACAGTTGTGGGATGTCTACCAAACACTGGTGAGGCAGAGAATATGGCCAAATTAATCAATATAAAGAAGGCAGCCCCAAAGATATTCAAAGAGAAATACAAGCATGGAAAATTTCACAATAAAAAAAATGGTATCACAAATATGGAACATAGAAAAGAAGATTAGTAAAGTAGAAGTTAAAAAATAGAAGTTGAAATTAAAAAAATAGAAGAAGTTATGAAGTGCCTGTGAGGTGATGTAGAAGGTCTAACACAGGTTACATCATAGCAAGATGGAGTGAGTCCCCAAAGTAAGGAGAAGCAGCAAGATCAGGAAAGATCTGAAGAAGGAATATGGACATGGGAAAGAAATAGAGATTTAATACGGTATAATATTCATGCAAAGGAGAAAGCAAAACTAACCAATATAAAAAGAGCAGCAGCAAAGATATTTGAAGAGAAATACAGGCAAAGGAATCCTGAGATGGTAAACTTTACAATACAAAAAATAAGAAGGCAAAGAGGAAAAGTAGAAAACGAGATTAGTAATGGAGAAGTTAAAGAAATCGAAATTGGGGTTATGGAGTACCTGCGAAGTGAAAGATTCAGTGTAGAAAATCTAATTCAGGAAGCACCGCAGCAGGATAGAGCAATGGATATCCAATTTAAGGGGAAACCAGTGGTAGAGGAAGCAATTAGTCAGGCACCATATGAAGATAATTTGGAGCCCTCCACAGGAAACCAGTATAAATGTTCACTTGAAGCTAGACAGAAAGGGAATGAACAGGAAACTGTGGAAACTCTGATGCAGTCAGTGTTGAGGAGTGATAGGCCAGTGAGTTCCCATATGACACAGCAACAAATGGCACAGGATGAAATTGAAGAGAATGTGTAACTGGAAGATGCTGTAGAACCTTCTATAGAATGCCCGCAGGAAATGGAAAACAAGTTATGTACCCTCAGTTTTGAAGAAAATGAGCTAAGAGACGAGTTGCTCGATTTAGTAGACATAGACAGATATATCATGATCAATAAAAGAAATAGACTGAAGAAGGTTAGTAAAACCCAAAAAGTCAGAAGTCTGATAAAACAAATGAACACAGTAATTAGGACTGTTCATAGAGATCCATGCGATATAACAAAAGTAAACAGGATATATTACTGTACAGCTAAATTAATAACTGATAAAGCTCAACCACAAGAACATAGGGTAGTGAGGGAAAGGAAGGGGAGAAATCGAATACCATCATGGAAATATCGAATAGAGAAAACTGTAAAGCAGTTCATACACAAAGCGTCACTGTTAGAAGACTATAGAAGAGGGAACAGATAAAAAAAAAATACTAAGAAAGATAGATGTGATAAAAGCAATGCACAGTATTAGAACAGACCAGGCTCTATTATGCACTATCGCAAATAAACTATAAATCTCAGCACAGGAGGAAAAACTTAGAAGATACAAAGATAAATATAAAGGAAAAGTACAAAATGTGCAATTTATTGATGACCCAAAAAAGTTTTATAGAAATTTGGGAAACAAGGTAAAAGGAATTGAAAGACCACATAACAAAGAAGAAATAGATATGTTTTGGAGAAGTATCTATGAAGATCCTGTGGAGCATAACAAAGATGCTAAATGAATAGAAAAAAATAAAAGAAAGAATAAGAAGTTTAAGTTACAGGATATGAAATGGGATGAAGTAACAGCCAGAGAGATTGAATCAAAGTTAAGAAAAGCCTCAAATTGGAAAACCCCAGGCCCAGATGCAGTACCTGACTTCTGGTTAAAAGTATTAACATCTTTACACGAAGATTTAGCCATGAGTAAGAACTATTTATATGGGCACCCAAACAGACACCAACCTGCTCAAGGGCAGGAAAAACTATGCTCCTACTTAAGAGTGAACCTGCAGGCTACCCTAAAAAGTATAGACCAATAACTTGCCTTCCGAGAGTGTATAAACTATACATGGGAGTTGGTACTGACAGAGTCTGTAGTAATTTAGAAGAAAACTCAGTTATGGCAATAGAACAAAGGGCAATGAAAGAAAGTCATATGGAACAAAGGATCATTTGTTGTTAAATAAAGTCATAGTAGAGAACTGTAAAAAGGGAAAGAATTTTAAGTATGGCATGGATTAACTACAAAAAAGCATTTGATAGTATCCCACATTCATGGATAAAAGAGTACTTAAAAATGTATAAGATACACCATACACTGATCGACTACATTATAGTGACCATGAAGCAGTGGCAGACCACTTTGCAATTAAGCCATGGTAAAGGACAAATTATTATTCCGGTGATAAAAAATTCAAAGGGGGCTATCCGAGGGTGACTCTGCCACTGCTGCTATTCTGCCTTGCCCTTAACCCATTAAGCTGTCTACTTAACAGCTTAGGCTACGGCTATAATTTGGCTCCTATAAAACAGCAAAGTGTAAAGACTTTTCATCTTCTCTTTGTCGATGATTTAAAACTGTATAGCTCATCAGATGAGGAACTAAAAGGACAACTGGAAGTTGCCAAAACTTTTTCAGATCATATAAGAATGTCATTTGGTCTTGATAAATGTGCAAAAGCAACCTTTAAAGCGGGGAAAACTGCAGTACCAAGAAAACATAAGTTTGTGACAAGAGTGTGATATAAAAGAACTTGAACAAGAGGAGGAGTGTATAAATATTTGGGAATTGATGAAGGATCAGCAATAAAACATGAACAAATGTGAATAAAACTTAGTAAGGAGTACTTTAGAAGACATAAATTAATCCTGAAAACAGCACTGACATCGAGGAACAAATCCAAGCTATAAACCAGTTTGCACATCCTGTCCTAACTTACAGTTTTGGAGTAATTGACTGGCCCCAAAACGTGTTGGATAGATTAGATAGGAAAACAAGAAGGTTGCTTCATGCTCACCAAATGATTTATAAAAATCACTGCATACCAAGATTATATATCCCCCATTCCAAAGGAGGGATGGGCCTCCTTGAAACTGATTACATGTACAGATCTGCAATCGTGGGACTCCACACATATCTGCCGACCTCACAATACCCAAATGTAATGAAAGTTTTGAAACTTGAGGAGAATAAATCTAAGATGACTTCCCTGCTTACTCTAGCAGAAGCATATCTATGTCAAGCAAGAATGGAAATCAAACCACAAGTGGATAAAAACCAGGCAGCAACTGAATGTGCCAAAAATAAAAGAAAGAATATAAGGTGAAGGACCAGATGAGAAGGCAAGAAATGTGGAAAATGCATAAATATAATTGTAAGTATAGAAAACTTCTGGAAGAACCTCATGTTGATCAGGAATGAACGCAGGAAGAGTTAAGGAGAGGCGCATTCAAACCAAGAGATGAAAGGTTAATATTGGCGGTACAAGATAGTGGGCTATGTACACATTGGTTTACAAAGTCCATTGAATATATGGGAGAAACAGACAAATGTAGGTTTTGCAAAACAGAATTGGAAACAGTTGCACACCTCGTTGCTGGTTGCGACATACTAATGGCAGAAGGACTATATACTGAAAGGCATAATAATGCAGCAAGACTGTTGCACTGAGGATTGTGCAAACATTATGGTATTGAAGTGGCTGTAAAACACTGGAAACATGAGTCATACAATATCATAGAAAATGATGGTCTACATTACATGGGATCATCCATTACCAACAGTTCAAAAGACAGATGCTAGAAAATTGGATATAGTGGTCCAAGAAAAGAAGGCAAAAGTAGCATTGCTAATTGAAATCGCCACACCCAGTGATTACACTGTCTTGCGTACAGAGAGACACAGAGTCATAAAATATCAGGATTTGCAAGCAGAAACGAGAGCAATGTGAAAGAAAGATACCCAGATAGTTCCAATAGTAGTAGGAGCAACAGGTCTTGTAAAAAAGAGTCTACAATCATATTTAGATATACTACCAATACATTTAACTCCTTATGAATTACAGAAGGGATCATTACTGGGCTCATTGCGGGTGCTGCGAAGAGCACTTTTGGCGGACATCAAAGAGTGAAACAATACTAATTTCATGAACTTTAATCGTACTTTGACTTAGGATTGGGGTCCATTCCCATCATGGTATTAGAAACCCAAACGATTTGGAGAAATAAATATTATATTCATAAAGTGGCAGAAGGTTTTTCTATGAACTAACCCAACACAAGAATGGAGAAAGGAGATTTTGCCGGTAGGCATTATTGCAAGTAGGGGTACAGAAAATAGGCAGGAGGAGCCTGAAATTTACTAGAGAAAACTGGTAAAGGATC
Source organism: Protopterus annectens (assembly GCF_019279795.1). Classification (NCBI taxonomy): domain Eukaryota; kingdom Metazoa; phylum Chordata; order Ceratodontiformes; family Protopteridae; genus Protopterus; species Protopterus annectens. Next base: position 1,813,397,132 of record NC_056725.1, on the reverse strand, counting down.
CAAAGTTTTGGGAGGAAATAACTAGAGAGGAAAATGTTATAGAATGGGATAAGGCAATAAGATATTTGGACTGCAGGATGTAGACTGCCTTCCCTACCATGGATTGATATCAGAGTATAGGCAAAGAGAAAGGGATGGGGGGAATCTTAAGTGAAAGACCTGCTCTGGTAGGGTTTTTAGTCAAATCTTAAAAAGAAGCTGCTGTTAAAAAAGGGATAATTAGTAGGACATATAAAATATTGCATGTTAACTATCGGAATCAATCAGAAGAGGTAAGAAAAGTGTTTAAAAAGAGACTGGATAGGTATTTTTATACCCCAAGCAGACTTCAAATAATTTTTCCTCAGCTAGAAAACAAATATTGGAGGTGTGATGGGAAAGACAAGATATAACTAGGAATACATATTTTGGGAGTGTAATGAGTTGGCAGATTTAAAAAATTCCTTACAGAGTATTCTGTCAGAAATCTTGGATGAACAAATGGCTATAACTAAGGATCTGATTTTTTTTTAGCTGAGACATAGGATCAGAATTGCCTAGACATTGTAAGGCCTTATTAAGTTAAATAGTGCTGGCTGCCAAAAAAAACAGTTACTAGAAAATGGAAGTCAAAGTCTAAACTAGTTGTATTTGAAGTATCAGATATTGTAAAAGACATAAAAGAACTGAAAGAAAGATCTTTAGAAATTGGAAGGCGTAAATTATATTGAAATACTTGCAAATTGTGAAAACAATACATGCAGAATAATGTTTAGGAGAAGGAGGAGTGAGGTTTAAGGGAAGGCAGGAATTCAGCATTTTATGTAGAGTTGGCCTTGTGATAATTATAAAGAAAGAAAATATATGTGATGTGTAATTTATATACATGGAAAAATGCTAATGTCTTTTTTCGGTACATACGTATTATCGCAACCACATTTTCGCAGTTGCGAAAGTCGCCTACTTCAAGTCAAATGAGGTCATGAAACAGTGCGATGTGTTGCTCAAAGTCCTTTGTGCTAATGGGAAAAGTTTGGATTAGCTTAATCAGGAGAAACCAATCAAAAAGTTGTCTTCCAGATTTGCGTGCATTGCAACTGCATAGGTGAATTGTAAAGGGTGCAATCTTACTGACAAATGGAATCTGTAAGAACCGATTTCTCCAGTTTGTAAAAGGGGTAAAAGATCATGCTTTAAATTATGTCCCTGTATTGTGTTGGCCAGAATTCACAAATGTGATTTATTAATAGGAAAACTCAGAGAAGAAGGGGTGAATGACTTTACAATGAGGAACTGTTCATGGATTCCATGTTTACCGGCCTTTTTTGTAAACGTGTGTGTCTGCATTACCTTGAATGCACTTGGCCATACTGATACCTCTCCAGTGTCCAGATTTCTGCCTCATATTTTTACATTATTCCCTGCAAGTTGCAGTTGTGTAGTTTTCGAGTCATCACTGAGTGTTATTGTCAGTATGTCAGTAAATAACGGCATTTGTTTCTTTTCGAACAGGAAGAATAATGGCAGCTTAAGAAACTGCTTGTGAGGACAGGTAATCGCATCAGTGCTACAGCATTTAGGATTCCAGTGTGTGTAACTGATGCTAGACACTAGTTGTGTATGTGTACAGCTTAGTGTGCCCCTGATACTTAACCACTGTAATGTCACAGTAGAAAACACTTGGAAGATCAATTCTGACTCGTACATGCACTTGTTTCACTTGAAGTTTCTGAATTTCGCGACCGCAAAATGTGGTTGCGATAATACTTAAGTACCCTTTTTTTCTGTTAATGTATGCTTTTCTGTGTCTTAAGTGGTAATTTAATAAGGGTGTTAAAAAAAACTTCCTGAAGATATTAAAGCTGAAAATCTAAATTCTGTCTTAAACAAGGAGCTTCTGTTTGGCACTTCTGCAGCTGTGGTGTTTGAAAATTGTGAAGAAAGTGGAATGTTGATTCAAGGAGTTACTCAAGTTCTTCAGCCTTTCTTGTTCAAGACATGAACATTTCTCTTCTTCTTCATCTTCCTGTTTCAGTAAGCAGTTCAAGCAGCAAGGTACTGTGAAACAGGAATTTAAAAAGTAACGTCAAGGAGGCTACAAAAAGAAAGGGAAAGTGTCAAAGATTTAAGGATAGTCCTCTTAGTTAGCATGACTATTTGCCTTTTCAGGCCACACTGTCCTTCTACCCCACCATGGCAATCTCTCTCTCTCTCCCGAGTCTTCACTTCCCTTAGGATACCAGATTGTTTTAGACAAATGGGTTCTAAAAGTAATTCAGGAGGGGAACTCTTGGTAGTGGGAATTCTACTGCCCTTTTTAGAGGATTCCTCTTTTTTTTCAGTTAACAAAAACTGATTGTTCCTTCTGATTCTGATTCAGATACTTTTTCAGGGAGTAATAAAATCAGTACATACCCATTTGATGGGCAAAGACTTTTATTCAAAGTTTTTCTGGTATCAAAGGGAGAAGGAAATTGAAGTTCATTCCTTTCCTTTCTAAATCTTTTTCTAAAGATTCTAAAGTTAAAGTGTTATCCATTCACTCCATTTTGCCTCTTCTCCCTTTAGTAGCTCTTATGATAAAGCTAGAATTAAAGAATGCCTAATATCACATTCCTGTTGGCAAGCATTAGAGGAGTTTCTTAAAAGTTTCTGGATCTGGCTCACATTATCCATTCTGTGTTTTACACATTGGAATTTCTGATATGCCAGTGGTATTTGCAAAGTGCATATCTCTTCCTTATTGCTGACCTCAAGGCTTTCACATTTTTCCATATTTCAATGATTGTCTTATCTTTGTAGGCTTTTTCTCCATTTGTCAAGAATGCTCTACTCATTCTAGGTTTTCATATCTACTTATAGAATTCCTCTTTCATTCATATTCCCAGAATTATTTTCCTGGAATGCCTCTCTGATTCTGTTATGGAGCAGTTAGTACAAGAACACTCATCCATGTACCTACTTTTGTTTTTGTTTTATTTGTTAAAGTTTGATTTATACAGCATTATCTTATGCCTGTTTACTGGACCCTCACAGTGTGATTGCTGTTTTTTACCTACTTAACTGAATAAACTACCTGAAATGTTAACAAAGCTTCTTTATTCCTCCGACAGGGAGGGTATCAGAGAGTGAGTCTCACACTTTATATTTTCAGATCCCTTTTCTGGTGTCTGTAAAGAGGGAGGTTCTCTGGTGGTAGACCAAATATCTTGAAAACTCAGTATGTCATTTTTCCCATCAAACTCCTCTACAAGCTGTCAGTACATGTGCCTCAGACCCAGTTTCCATCTGTGTGAAAGTGCAAGGTCTGTGGAACCCCTACAACAGACAGAAGTACATAAATGTTAGAGAGATGATGGGAGTGATCAGTGCTTTGAAAGCCTTAAATCATCTCTGGTCCTCAAGACCTCTGCAAGTTTATACAGACAACACTACAATTATGTCATCCATAAACAAAAAGTGTGTACCAGTTCTTACTCTCTTTGTAGACAGCATCTTGGCTCAGTGTGACTCTTCAGGCTTCATATATTCCATCGGAGGAAATGTTGGTTGCTAACAAGCTCTGCAGGAGAACACACCATCACAAAAGAAAACCTCATCCTGGGATCTTCCAAAAATGTATCCACCTGTGGGAAAAACCTCAAATATGTCTATTTTCCTCCTCTAAGAACAGACAACTAAAGAGATTCTGCTCTAGGTTCCTTGCAGGCAGGACTGGAAGATAGATTTCTTCTATTCCCCATGGGTGGGACTGTTCCTGTATAGTGTTCCACCCTTTCCATTTATATCTGGGGTTCTTCTGTAGATATAGAAGGACTTTCCACAAATTGTTGTTATGACTTCCTTTTGGCCAAGGCAACAGTGATTCTCACTTCTTTTCAATCTTGCCAAAGGGAATTACTACAGGTTTCCCCACTGATTGAATTTACTCACAAAAGATCAATATTGTTTGATTCACCCCTGTCCTGCAAACTCTTCAATTAACTGCCTAGATGATTGAATTTTGATTACTTTTAGGCACATTTTTGAGGATGTACTGCAAGTACTACAGGAAGTGAAGAAAACACTTCTACCAGGAAATCATACCTGTGTAAGTGGAAAAGAACTAAAATTGTCTTTTTGCCTGGCAGCCTCTCGTTCTTGATTATTTTAGTGAGTTACTGTCCTCCAGCCTATTGTCTTCCTCTATTAAAGTACATTTGTCAGTCATTCCACTTATCTGCTCTTGGTCACTCCCTTTTCTAACAATACACAAGCAGGTTTTGAATTGAGTGCTGCACATCCAGCTTCTCTGATAGTTAAGATCCTTGGGATATCAACTTTGTGCTTGAAAAGCCTACTTTTTTTCATTTGAATCAGCTAATCAGGCTGATTTAAGGTTCTTATAATGGAAGACTATTTTGCTCATTGCTTTAAATTCTGCTAGGAAATGATCTGATTTACAGGTGTTTATGGTGAGTGAACCCTACCTCATTATTCAGAAGTAAATGGTTTCTTTCAGAAGTAGTTCTTTTATGCCTAAAGTGATGTCAGGGTTTACTTTGAACTGGGCTATTAATCTTACTGTTTTCTTTCCTGAACCCAAAGCAGAAAAGATTTTTTATACTCCGGATGCGCACTGGCAGTTAAGATACTACCTAGACAAAACTGAATCCTTCTGAAAAGCTGACCAGCTGTTTGTCTACTGTGAGGATAAGAAGAAAAGACTACTAGTGACAAGGCAGAATGTTGTCAGATGGATTTCTCATGTCCTTGCTTTTTGTTATTCTCACTTTAAAAGCTACATCCTGGAAGAGGCTTTGAATTTTTTGGTGGCTTTCTAGAAAGGGGTGAACTCTAGAAGTTTTCTAGAGGAAGCAACTTGGTCCTGTGTACATACTTTTAGAAAGCACTATAAACTGATTTCCTTTTCAAAGCCCAAAACTGTCTTTGCTAGGATCATTCTTCAAGGGCTTCTGGATTCCTAAATTCATTTTCCTCCTCTCTCCTTACTTTATAAGTTAGGGTAATCTACCTAAATAGCTTAGGTTACTGCAGGAGTGATCTAATGTTGAACATAGTGCATTTGTATAAGGAAGCTTACTATAGCTGCATATGTTGCAATAGATCATTGTTGCATTAGCCATCCCTCCCTCCAACCCCTTCTTTTATTGTGATTTTTTTTGTATTGTCTGAGTGTCATGTAGATGTATATACCCTTGTGTATATAGTTTGCCTTTTAGTATGTAGATAAACATACCCAAGTATTTAGACTTGTGCTGTGTTGCTAGTGTTAGGTACTGTGTTCTCGTGTTTCCTGGTGTAATACTTTATGGATGCTCTTGTCTCTTTCCTAGGCAGTAAAGTACTCTAAACTGTCTTTTTTTCAAAGGTCCCCTCAAACTCTATACAGTTAGATCACATGGAAGGTGCCTTTTAGCTTAGAAAAGCTGGCTGGTCTGTGGCAGTAAAGTTGTCTGATCTGTGGGGATAGGGCCCATATAGCTTAAGATACTACAACAGGGATCTATTATAAGATCTACAGTGGATATAAAAAGTGTACACACCCCTGCTAAAATGCCAGATTTTTGTGATGTAAAAAACTGAGACCACAATAAATCATTTCAAAACTTTTCCCACCTTTTATTTGACCTATAACCTGTACAATTCAACTGAAAAACAAACAAATCTGTTAAGGGAAAAAATATAAAAAATAAAAAATGTACAATAAGCTGGTTGCATAAGTGTGCACACCCTTAAACTAATACTTTGTTGAAGCACCTTTTGATTAAATTACAACATTCAGTCTTCTTGGGTGCACACCTCTCATCAATTAAAGAGACTCTGATTAACCCCAAATAAAGTTCACCTGTCCTAGTAGGATTTTCTTGACATTTACTCAGTTGCCTGCTACAGTAAAAGCCATGGTTCACAGAGAGCTTACAAAGCATCAAAGGGATCTCATTGTTGAAAGGTTTCAGTCAGGAGAAGGGTACAATAAAATTTCCACAACATTGGACCACTAGTGTACCACTAGTCATGCAGTTCAGGAAACCATTAAGGAACCTGGCTCAGATTCTAAGTTTCCCTAAAGTTCTGTCTGATTGTGACTTGCTCAAGGTCAAAGCAAATGAAGGTTGAAGAATTCAAAACCTGTACCATTATAAAAGGAAGCACCGCATTAACTAATTAGCGCTTTAGTTGTCTGTGGTAACTGCCAGACATTCAGCTTTTTGTTAGAATAACAAGCTTTGTATTAGCAAGCATTTTCTGAAAGATATGAGGTCTGAAAATCACATGCCTGTCTTGGTTTAGTGACTGCAGTCCATGACTAAAATGACACAAGCGTTACAAGGAACAGGTAAAAGTACATCACCACTTCATTACTCAAGATTTGTTGGCAAAGACAAAAATCAAGTGTGTGTGTGCGTGCGTGCGTGCGTGCGTGTGTGTGTGTGTGTGTGTGTGTGTGTGTGTGTGTGTGTTGGGGGGGTGGCAATGGCTCATAAAGGGACAATTGTTTGATCTGTTTGTTAACCAGGTAAACCCAGTCATCACAGTGTTCTTTTTCAGGGGCATCCCAGGAGTACTCGCTCAAAATCTTGCTCAAAATCGCACTGTAGACAGATGGAGGCAGAATGATTTAAACCTGAATATTTGACTACAAAAAGCAGTTGATTAACAGCTTAGAGCCTGAAGTACCAGACACCTTTACTTTACTTAAAAGTTAAAAGAATAACAGGTGTTGCATGGATATGTATTTTCTTATTAATAAGAGTTTTGAAACTGTGATACTGTAATCCTGAGTTGTTTACCATAAGTTAAAGAGGGACAGGGTGTCAATAACAGACACAACTGAGACATATAAGAGGCAAGAGTTAACAGAACAACAGGCTTTTCATAAACATACACTCCGAACAACAAGAGCAATGAAGATCTAATCACTGGCATTACTGACTGAATGCAATCCTCACTAACTTACCCAAAAATGATGAAGTTAATGAAGGTCTAGCAGTTGGTTTAGAAGATTTATTTGCTGTTTCTTTTGGTGAAGGGTACAGGGTTCTACCGCTGTTTGTGTACTGTGTAACTGTGAGCAAGTCACTTAACCAGACAGTGCTCCTAGGTTGTCCCAGAAAGGTGGGTTTACTTGGTTAGCAAACAGATAATTAAAAAGACAGGACACAAATAGGAGGCAAAATCAGAGATGTTCATGTGTATTTTCTAAATAAAAAGAATTATGAAGCTCTAATACCTGACATTTTTAATTAACTGTAATCCTTAGCGATAAAGGAAGCCAAGGGACCTCATGCGTGCATTACAGTTGACTTTGCAAAGTTTACACATGCACGTGTACACACACACACACACACACACACACACACACACACACACACACACACACACACACACACACACACACACACACACTGTAAACATAGAGCTTCTTGCTTCCATAGTAAATATTGCAATATCTGGCTGTCGTAAAAGGAAGTCTCTCTCTCTCTTTCTTTTGTTGGCTCCACATTTGAGCAAGCGAAACACTTCCTGGACTTTTTCACATGCCAAAAACAGAACAGCCTAGCAGTGATTGAGTTGGGAGATGTGGGTGAGGTACATTCTTTTTTAGTAAAGTTTATGCCTGCTCCCTCCACCAGCACTGGGCCTAGGCAGCTGCCTAGGTCATCTTTTGCTGTGTCTACCTGAGGCTTAATATAAATGTGCAGAAGCAGCTTCAGCCATCTCAGTGAGGCATACCATACTTGGATTAGCAGATGAGGAGCAGGACAGCTAGTCAGAGATGGAACAAGCAGCAGTGGGACCCTATGTAAGACAGATATGAGAACTGTATCTCACAGCTCAAGTGGAAGCAGCATCTGCTGGACAGGACATTTACTATTTGCTGCATGGCTTTGCCAAAGGATGTCATGTTAGATCCCAGTGCCCTTAGCAACACCTGTTTTTTGTCACTAAAGGTACTGAATGTCATCCTGTAGGTCATGCAAATGTTGAATGGCATCCAGTGGGCCATGATGCACAGCCATCATCTTCACAGTGATGTGTGTGGCAGCTGTCATTGCCTGGATCACTAACCTGCACTTGTGTTGATTAACATGCAAGTGTTGTACCCTGGTCAGGGACACTGCATACTACTATACTTGTACACTGTGGTGTGTATATGCACATGAGAGGCAGTGCAGCTCAAAGATGCTGCTTTGAATGGGGACTGTAGTGTGGAGTGGGTGGGACAGACAGTTGTGGGATGTCTACCAAACACTGGTGAGGCAGAGAATATGGCCTGTCCCTGCTCAGACTCCTTATATGTGGGAGATATATATGAGGTGTCCACAGCTGGTGTTGCAGAAAGTACCATTGTTATCAGACTATGCTGTAGGCATGTTGCCATTATTGACAGCTGCAGGTGATTTGCTGACATCAGCCCTGTACTGTTCTCTTTTACTGGACCCTACACCAATGTAACTTGTGAAAGCATAAAAAACAATACACCCATAGCAGCACTGAAATAAATAAAAATGCCAACCCTCCCCAGTAGGCATACTGTTATATGAAAGAATCTGTGAGGGCCATCTGGATATCTATATACCTTGTGCAGGGCTTTGAAGTTCCAGACCAGAGATTCCTGGAGGACAAATATGCAGACACCTCATTATCATCACCATAATCATCAACTCCCTTTTTCCTGTTTTCTCTATGAGGTTGGGGTGTTGTATCAACTGTGACTCAGTGTCACTCTCCTACCTTCCTTGAGAATCTTAACTGTCGCACGTCTTCTGTCATGTCATCCATCCATCTCTTTACTGGACATTCTTGTTTCCTCTTGCCTTCTTCCCACCACTTCCAATTCCCTTTCACCAGATTGTCTTCTGCTTTCCCTGCACATGTGTTTGAACCACTGTAATCTGTTCTCTTCGACTTTCTATGTAATTGGAGCTACTTTGGCTTCTTCTCTGATATCCTTATTTCTTTGCCTGTCCCACAGTGCGCATCCTACAACTCTTCTCCGTCACTTCATCATCTCTAACGTCATTAACTGTTCTGTCTTCAATGCCCAGGTTTCTGTACCATGCAGTAATGCTAGTTGCATCCCTGTTTTGTACACTGTGCACTTCAGCTTATTTGGCATTCTTCTGTCATGCACTACCCTGACACTTTGGGTCACCTGGTGGCATCCCCTGTGATTCTAGCTTTGATCTCCTTATTTAGAATTCCCTTCTCCTCAACTACCTCTCTCAGGTAACATTTATTTATTTCCATTTATTTACCATAAAATTCTGACTGGACAGAGGTCCTTTTTCAGCAGAGGCCTGGGGAGAAAAGCTCCACAAGTAATAAATGAGCAACAATGCATGAATAAATTGAGTTTACAGTAAAGAACATGACATACAATAAACAGAGCAACAGGTACATGTAAAAATAACAAGAAAGAATAATAAAGAAAACTAGAGTAATTAATACATGTAGACTTAGCAATATCTGGTTAAATGTGCCATTACTACCTAAGGTGTAATTTACTCAGTTGGAGGTAATAAGACCTCAGACAGATTTACTTTTTTTTTTAGTCAGGATTAGAACAAGGACAGAGCCAGTGTATTTTTAGGTGAGACTTAAGGACAGAGCCAGAGTATGTTTAGGTGAGACTTAACTGCAGTCTTGAAGAGACTGCTGGAAGGAAGTGTGATTATAGAGGTGGGGAGGTTATTCCATTGTTTGGATATGGCACAGGAGAATAGAGCTTCTCCTGCTGAGTTTTTGGCTGTGGTAATGAGAAGTAGATTTTTGCTGTTGGAGCGTAGGAGTCTAGAGGGGCAGTAGGACTGGAGAAGGTTTTGTAGTGATGGGATTTTTTGAGGATGGTTTACTAGTTTGTGGGCAAAGGAGAGTTTATTCAGGTGAAGAAGTTGTAGGAGTTCAAGCCAGTCTAGTTTCCTAAGTGAGATGCAGTGGCGGCTGTGGTAGGATCCGCCTATAACAAAATTTGCAATTTTATTGTAGCAGGCCTCTAGCCTGTTTAGGTCAAATTGTCTAAGGTTGGTAAGTATTGGTGAAACATAGACTAAGGTGGAGATCAGTTGGAAATTGGCAGTGGAAGTTGTGGCTGTCTTGGTTAGGTATTGTTTGTTTCTATACAAAGCACCAATTTTTTTGCGTACTTTTTTATGATTAACGATATGTGTACGTCAAATTTGAGATTGTTGTCTATCTCCATACCAAGACGTTTGGTGTGATCTGATGGGGAGATTATGGTGTTGTCTATCGCAAGAATATCGAAGTGGGGGGAAGTTTGAGTAGATTTGGAGGGTTGGAAGATAAGGAGCTTGGTTTTGCTTGGATTGAGTAGAAGCTGGGCATTGGTTAGTAAGCTTTCTACTGATAAGAATGACTCTTGTGTGATCTTTTGGAGTTGTGGTAAAGTGTGGGCAGAGCAGATGAGGGTGGAGTCATCTGCATATTGTATAAGAGAAGCATGTTTGGTAGAGGTCTGTAGGTTGTTGGTGAATAGGGAGAATTGTAGGGGTCCAAGGATGGAGCCTTGGGGGGTCACTGAGAGTAATGGGAAGATAAGATAGGTTATCCTTCCAAACAACTGATTGTTGGCGGCCGGTCAGATAGCTGTGGAACCAATTGGTGGCTGTATGGGAAAAGGAAATATTAGTGAGAACAGAGAGTAGTATTTTGTGAGATACCATGTCAAAAGCCTTTGATAGATCTATAAATATAGCAGAGGAGAACAAGCCATTGTTTCTATGATGAAGGATAGTGTTGGTGAAAGAGAGCAGGACGGTAGTAGTACTGTGATATGGCCTGAAGCCATGTTGAGTTGTGGAGATGAGATTATTAGCTAGGAGGTAGTGTAGGACCTGAGAGTTAATGCATTTCTCGAGTATCTTGGGGAGTGGTGGCAGTGGGGTGGTAATTTGAAAGGTCAGTGGAGGAGCCTCCTTTGTGGAGCGGAATGATGTGTGATATTTTCCACAGAGAGGGTACGTAGCTTTCTGATATAGAGTGGTTAATTAATATGGAAATTGGATAGGCGAGGGCATCAGCTGCTATTTTTACGTATTCTGAGGGGAGTTTGTTAGCTGCAAGTTTTGTGGGCTTAAGTTTTGACAGAAGCTTTTTATATAGGAGGTGGGTACTGAGGAGAAGGTCAAAGCATGGGGGTGGAGAATTGGGGCTGGGAGTGGGTTGGAGTGGATGAGGAGTATTGTTGTTTACCTAAGTTTAGAATGGTTTTGACGAAGTGTTTGTTGAAAGAGTCTGCAATATTGCTGGAGGAGGGGGAATGGTGGGTAGGGGGGTGTCTACGTTACCTGGGTGGAGGATGGAGTTTATTAACCTATTTCACTTTTTTGTCTACAGTTTCAATTTTCATCTCCTTATTACCCCCATTTTCTGCTGTGAAAGCTGTGAGTTTCATCCCGCGTGCTTCCTGTTTTGCATTTTGTTCCTCTGTCATTGCTGAAGTTTTTTTTATTCAGAGTGTGCTTGTAATATAACATCATCTGCATATAGCAACTTTGTTGATATGTCCCCTCTTACCTGTTTGCTAATGTAGGTCATCACTAGGATAAACAGCAGTGGGCTTCCAGTTGCACCCCAATGCACACCAACCCGCACTAGGAATCTCTCAGTGATTCTGAACAATGTTTGAACTTGTGTCACTTTGTCCTTGGACATAGCCATTACTAATTCTACCAGTGTTTCCATGAGTTTACATTTTTGCAGTACTGCCCAAATCAACTTTTTGGGATCTTGTCATATGGTTTTTCCAAGCCTAGGCATGCCCATTTGGACTCTTTCCATTTCTAGCTATTTCTGATCTATCTGTTTCACTGCAAACATTGGGTCAATTATGCTGCATCCTGCTCTGATTCTGAACTGCTGATCTCACATCTTCTTTCTACTGTGCATATTCATTTATCAATTATCCTTTCCAGCACTTTCATGCAGTGTGACAGGAATTTGCTACCTCTCTTCTGTAGCCCAGAGTTATGAATGTCCCCTTTGATGCTCTTAATAAGGATCTCTGCTGCAATAGCCTAATCTGTATGCGTTACATCCAGCTAAGGGTGTATCAGCCAGCCAGCTTCCAAAGATTGCCCTGCACCTTTCAGTTAGCTTGCGCTGAGTTGATTAAAAGTCAAGTTTGGGTCCCATGCTCTTCGGAGCATTCTTGCTGACAAAGAGAGAGCTCCTTTGCAGACTTCTGAGAATCCTCATTCGGCTAAGACTGTCCCATTGCTGAGCAGATAAGTGCTCTAGCTTCCACTTTATATGACAACTTATTTTTTCTGTAAAACTTATTTAAGCTAGGAGAAAGTGCTTTTAATGACTGTCACATGAGTTTTGAACACATTTAAATGAAGTGTTACTTTGTTACTTTTTGTGGTTGAAAGTTGTTTAAACTAGCTTATGCTATTTTTTTCTGTGGGAAACGTTCTATTTTACTTTGGGGGAGGGTTGTGTGTTTAGAGGGCTTTTTACTATGTTTTAACATGCAAAAATTAACCTTTTTACAACTTACCTCTTTTACTGACTGCTGCTGGCAGGATTTCCCAGGAATCATACACCTTTTTTGGCTTAACCATGGAACAACCTAAAGGCTCCTTCGTTCTTCCAGCCATAAAAAGAAGAAAATTCTTAAACAGCCTTTGCCATCACAACAGGCTGCTAAGGTGCCTCAACCGCATGTGGATGACTCAACTGTAGTCAAAGCTGGTTCCTCAGACCACACTTTTTCCTTGGGTCCTGTTGGTGCAGTCCCTAAAGACACCATAGACCAGGCGTTAGACATGTCCTCTGTTGCTGTTGGAGTGTCCTTAGAGTGCAAGGGAGACCCACACTTGTCAGACCAGGGAGAAGGGGCAGAAAATACCACTCTGTCTATCAAAAAAGCTGTGCACATCTGTAGGGAGTTTTTTTTTGTTGGTAAAAGTTGGTCTGTTTCTACAGAAAATCCTGTCAAAAAGTAAATTGTATCTTCTCCTGCTTTAGTTACTCAGGATAGAAGTAATTTATTGGTCTTAGCTTGGGGTTTAATGCAGGCTCTTGACTCTTCATGAATGGCTGTTTCTGATAAAATTAACAGGGATTCTTCATTTTCTGAAAAGATTCAAGAGTTTGAACCTCAAAATGATTGTGAAGTCATAGATAATGTGTCTCCACAGATTTCTGACTCAGATTCTGAGAAGAGTGCAGCTTCAGCCAGTACTTTTGAAAGATTCTCTTTCTCTGAAACTATTTCCAGAAAGAATCAGTTATTTTAGTTGGAAAAACAGTGATGTTTCTCAGTTCCTCAGGAAGTATTTGTGACATCTGGAATTTCCAGAACCTACTTCTAGGTATATTCTTCCTGTTACGTTTACTTTGGAGGATGTTTTTCTTACAGCCAGCCTGCTGCCCCTAAAAAGCATATAGACTATATTAAGTGACTTTTATACTCATCCCAGATCAGTCCCAGTAGGAATTGCTTTAGTGAATCCAACTGCTACACATTTGGTTAATACTTATCCCTCTACTTCTGACAAGGATAGGAAGATTTTGATAGAATTATGAGAAAAATGCATTCTTCTGCAACACTTAGTTTTAGAATTCTCAGGTGATGCTCATATGTTGAAGTTTATGCTTGCCTCTCGTGAGAATATGAGGACTATTTTGACATCAATTTCCTCTTGTGAGAATAAATATGTGTTGTGTAACTTGGTTCTTCTGTGTTTCAGATGGCTGCCCACTGTTTGAAATGTGCACATGATTCTGCTGATGTTACTTCCAGGACTGCTGCCACTGGAACTGTTTTGAGGAGGTTTGCTTGGCTGCATTCTCAAAACCTCTCAGATGATGTCAAAAATGAAATTTTGAATTCTAACTTGGATGGAGCACTAATTTTTGGACATTCTGCTGCAGAGGTCATTAAAAAGTTAAATGAAAGATGAAAGCTGATTCAAGGAATTTCTTAGAGGTTTTCAGCCCTCCTTCTATACGTTTGCCAAGGGTTTCAGTGCTCTCTGCACGACTTTCTTTAAAAATTAAAATAAACAGTCCAAGGAGGAACCTCTCAGAACAAAGGTCAGTCTACTAAGTCAGAAAGGCTATAAGAAGAATTTCCATCTCACATCCAACCCTGGCAGCTCATTAATTCTTCCAGAAACTCTGAACCTCCATTTCTGTCTTTGGCAGCAGATAGTTTCAGACAGATGGATTCTGAAGGTAATCCATCAAAGTTACAGATGGCATTTGGAGTTTCTCCCTCTTTTTCTGGGGATTTCTCCTCACCCACCAGACCAGCCTTCTTTTCCCTCCTGTCATTCAGTATATACTTGCTAAGGGAGGCGATAGAAGCTGTCCCTCTTCCTCAATTTGGGGAAGGGTTTAATTCCAGGATGTTCCTGGTGCCAAGAGAAAATATTCTTAAAGACCAGTTCTGGATCTTTCCTTTCTGAATCTGTTTGTGATAGTACCTAAGTTCAAAATGTTGTCCCTTCACAACTTGTTATCCCTTATTTCCCATTTGGGTTTTCTAGTGACTTTAGATTTTAAAGGTGTATATCATTACATTCCTGTAGATCCAAATTTCAGATGTTTCTTAATGTTTTCTGTGTCTCGATCACATTATCAGTTCTCTGCATTACCCTTTGGTACATCTTCTGTTCCAAGGAGATTCACAAAGTGTCTGGCTCCTGTGATAGCCTATTGCAGACTACAAGTTATTCACATTTTTCCTATTTAGTCCACTTACTTAGCTTTGCAGAATCTTTTTAGTCTCTTTCAAAGTGTCAGGAATGTCTCAGTTGAGTAAGGAATCCTCTACATAGGCAGAGATTCCAAGATAACATGTAGAAGTCTTGTCTGACTCCTTTTCACAGGATTGTTTTCCTGGGATGTGTCATGGACACCTCAGTGTATAGAGATCTTCTTCATCAGGAAAAAATAGATATGTATATAGATCTATTTCTGAGTTTTCTCACTTAGACTACCATCTCCGCAAGGGAATTCCTAAGATTTCTAGTTCTCATGGCATCTTTGGCACTCATGATAACTCTTGCAAGACTTCACAGGAGAAAAATTCAGTGGTGCCTGAAATCTTTATGGTCCCAACATCAACATCTCCTGATAATTCAAATTCCAGTTTTGGGATTTCTGAAATGGAGATTTTGTGGTGGAGACAACAAATGTCTCAGAATCCTGGCCTTCCATTTGCCATTCCTGCTCCAGCACAGTCATTCACAACAGACATCTCAAACTTTTCCTTGGAAACCGTGTCTATTGGAATCAATGTGCAGGGTCTTTGGAACAAAAAAAAAAACAGACCAACTACATAGGCATAAAAGAGATGAGAGCTCTTACAAATGCTGTGGTTCCCTGGACCTCTTCATGTGTTAACAGACAGCACCACAGTAATGTGGTACATAAACAAGCAAGGTGGAACCAGATCTCATCATCTGAGCAGACTAGCTGTGATTGCCTGTCATCTAGCCTTTCAGCACTGCAGGCATCTTGCATACTGTCAGACGAAAACTGTGTGGAAGGGAAGTTGAGCAGAACCAGGACAGACCTTCTCAAATGGAAACAAAGAGGGGGGTCTTCAAAAAATTGATCTAACTGTAGGGAACACCTCGAATATAACTATTTGCCTCTGCCAACAACCATCAGTTAGCAAAATTCTGCTTTAGGACTCTGTGCAAGAAGGTCTGAAAAATAGCTGCATTTTCCTTTCTTGGGGCAGGAATATTCCTGTATGCTTTTTCATCCTTTCCACTATCTATTCTGAAGATTCAAAAGAGACTCCCAAATGTCATTGTGATGACTCCCTTCTGGCCCAGGCAACAATAAATGAGCATAATTCCCACTGCTGCAGTAGCCTTTCGGCTGTATGGGTTGTGTCCTGTCAACCAGTCAACTTCCAAAAGCTCTGGCGTCCTCCCTCACTTTTACAGTGACTCCTGATTGGACAGCCTTGTGGAGGGGAAATCAGCGATCAGAGTGAAGCTTTATTCAGTACTTTCTTGCTGCTTCGTACAGCTTGCTTTGTTTCTGGCAGATAAATCCTCAGTGGGGATCCCTTGTAGACAGATTTATTGACCTTTTCTTAGGAAAAACAATTCTATATTTCTGAATAGGGCTTTAAGCTGTATTTTCCCCTTAAAAACCTCAGGGCTGGATTCACGAAGGCTTGCACGGAGTCGTAAGAGTAGAGTAAGACTCCATGCAGCCAACATGTCTGCCGAGCGATCCAGGAACAGCCAGTAGGGGCGTGCAACTGAGTTCTCCAAACTAGTCCTACACGGACAGGGCTTGGATATGCAAATTATCTCAATTGCAGACGAAAGCTATGCAAATGAGGTAAATTTGCGATCCAGGAAACCCGAACCTGTCCGAGTAGGAGTAGTGTTATTTGCAGAAATGTACTCAGTTGATAACTGAGTATGATTCTGCAAATAGCAAAATGGAGCCGTGACAGCTACAAAAAAAGCATGCATTTACAGGAGGAAGCATGCCAATGGCCAAAAATATGGCCATTGGCAACGGGAAGTGATGAAAATAGAAATAAAATAACTTTTTTTTTTCATCCCGATCTCCGGGGTTTAACCGTAGCACAGCACCGCGCAAACGCGCTGCGCCCTAAAAACCAGAAAATTAATAATTAAGATCCACAGATGTGGATTTTATAGCTAAAATGAATTTACAATACAAGTGAATGAAAGGCTGAAGACAACATGGTTGAGTTTGCTAAGGGGGGAAGCTCAGTCTAAGAGATGTAACCAAGCATTAGTAGGCAATCCTATGCAAATGAGAGTTAGGATAGTGAATCGCAAGTTTACATAGGAAATGAGCACAGTCAGTGGAGTGTAGGAGTAGGATAAGGGGAGTAAGAGTAGAAGATAGGTGACATCACGAGGGGGGTATGTATGAAAGAAGTGAAGCTCACTGAAGTAAAGTGTCATGTGTCAGCTGACAATTACATATTATTGAAAGAGGTGTGTCAACAGGTAGGCTAGGTAATGTCAAGAAATGGAAGATGTATGCCGTGGATAACACCAGAGTTTCTTGCTGAGCATGCATGCGCGCGTGTGTGTGCCAGTAAACCCGAGTAAGACAGTGTGCACACGTGTTAGCATGTGTGCGCTCGTGTAAGCTTGAGTAAGCATATGTAAAGCTGTGTAAACAGTTGTAAGCTCGTTTGTGCTGGTGTGCGTGCGTTTTCACAAGAATAAGCAAGTTTTAGTCCGTCTAAGCATGTGTGCATGCGTGTGAGCTGCTATGCGCGTGTTTGTGCTTGTGTGTGCGGCGCTCCCCCCTCAGGAAACAGAAAGGAAAAAGGAAGCACACCAAATAGTAGGGAAGTTACCAGGGGAGTACTAGCAGAGCTAGCAGGTGAAAACAATCAGAATCAGGCAATTACCCAGGCAGAACACTAGCCCAGCCCATCCCAGCACTTAAAACTCTGCAAACAACAGTCCATTAGTGAAAACTGAAAAAGCTTTACTGAGACAAAAAATGTTAGGGGCTGCCATTGCTGTTATAAGGCGACATATGCAACATGCTGAGGGTGGTGATAATGCAAATGCTGCTGATCACCCACAGTGAGGAGACAGAGAAGAGTGTACAGGCCCAGGGCAACCTATCAGGGGTTACATGAGCTGGAGATAGTGGAGCACTATGGAGTGGATAGAGACCTCTTGCAGCAAATTGTTGAGCTGTGCAGGCCACGCCTCATACACAGAACCAACAGAGGGGAACCCATCCCAGTGGAAACTAAGGTATGTGTTGGCCTAAGAATATTAGCAACAGGTACCTTCCAGAGACCAACTGGTGATATGATGGGGATATCACAGGCATCAGCATCCAGGGTACTGCACCAGTTCCTGGATGCCATGTCAGCACATGTCGGTGATCATGTATACTTCCCCAATTCCCGTGAGGTATTGGCCAGCAATATGCGTCTTTTCCAGCAAATAGCGGAATACCCTGAGGTAGTGGGTGCAATAGACTGCACACACATACGCATAAAAGCACCAGCCGGTGAGCGGGGTAGGGTCTACTTCAACCGCAAGGGCTTCCCCTCCATCAACTGCCAGGTCGTGTGTGATGCCCAGGGCATAATACTGAATGTGTGTGCTGGCTGCCCTGGAAGCTACCATGATTCCCATATCTGGCATCTGACGCAGCTGTACCAGACATTTACCAATGGGGACATCCCACATGGACACCTATTGGGGGATGCTGGCTATGCACTGGAGCCGTGGCTGATGGCACCCATCAGAAACGCACACACACCTGAACAGGAACGCCATAATGAGGCACACGCACAAACACGAAATGTAATCGAGCGTATGTTTGGGCTGCTCAAGTCATGGATACATCTGGTGGAGCCTTGCAGTACACACCAACTACATGTACCCAAATTGTCATGGTATGTGCTATGCTACATAATATGATCCTGCGAAAACAGCTGCAGTAGGACCAGCATAGGCCCGGGCCAAACAGCCCCCCACCATTGCCAAGGCCATCACAGGCAGAGCATGACTCGGAGGAGGAACAACCTGAGCCTGCCCCAGTAGGCAGAAGGAGGCGTGCCCAGTATGCTTTGGCCTTGGCAAAGAGGCAATGCATAGCACATACACTGGCTCAGTTGGAACTCTGGAAATGATACCTCTCTCTGACCCGCACATATAGTAAAAGGGATGCCTACGTTGACACTACCTGCTTTCAAACATGTATAGGGAGTGTAGCATGTGCATCCGACATAGGCAGCCCTGCATCAACACCTGAGGCATGATTGCCATGTGTTAAGCAATATAAAGAAGTTCTAAACAGCATTTACCACCATGTAGTATATGTAAACAAAATCGCACACACCAACTAGTACAAATGTGGTCAATGTTGAGTAATATTGGCCAACGTCCAGCAATGATGGTTAATATTGAGCAATGTTGGACAAGCTGGGTCTAAGTAGGGCATAGCTGAACAAAAGCCAACATGCTCATAGTTGCTGTACTGGTCCTTAAGCAGTCTGGTCTGCTCAGTATGAAAATATAAGCGGTGATGGGCCTCAAACCCAGGATACTGTGCACTATAGTCATAGTACTGAACCACTAAACCATGACAGTATTGCAGTGGTTAGCCTGTATGAAGAAATGTTGATAAGTCTATGCAAAGTATTCCATGGAAACCCTGCAGGCACAGCATAATCCCTGTCGAGTTATGACACAAAGGTGAGTCCTGCAGTAAGAATAGAACCTGAATTTCAACACACACAGTAGAAATGTTAATATTGGACATGTACACATACATCAACAAATGTAGTGGACCTCAGACAGCAACATACTGAAAGGTCACACTGGGCATGCTCACACACTGGAATACATGAAACAAATGTCAGGCAACAGAATACTGACAGTCTGAACTGGGCATGCTCACACACTTAGGCCATGTTGGAGTACAGCAGTGGGCTACACATATCAGGCAGTTGCATGTGTTAACCCAGGAACCTCTCACTATCCAGCAATCTGCACTGTGCACACACTTAAATGACAACAGACACGTATATAATATAGTGGAACCCTGTCATAATCAAATATGTTCTGCAGATACCTAAGCGGTTCATAGAAAGTGGGAAAGCAAAGATGATAAAAACCTGCAAACAGTATCAGCAATAAACATTGTGCTTCATGAACATTATCATAGGTTCAGAGGTTGATACTAGGCTATCTGCCCTAGGGCATGTACAAGCATAGCCAGAGTGTGTTTGGCTGCTGCAACCTAGTCAAATCAGAACACTGTGCCCGTGAATAGTAGGTCACACAAGATAGCCCATTTCCGTTTAGTGTATTGTGCCTCTGTCTAGCAGGGACCCAGAAGATATCCCATGGGTACACATACGATCACCCATCCACTTGTCAAGATGTCACCTGTAGGTGGTCAGTGGGTGGCTCTGCCTATGGAAAACTGGGACTACACTCTGCAGTGAGTGGAGCCTTTCGGATAATAATCTGTCCCCCCAGCATGTCCTATTAACATCTGTGCTGAGGTATATGTCCCTGGAGTGTGTAGCTCCAAGGGAGTTGGATATCCTGAGGTGGAGCATGTCCATTAATTCTGGGTCAGATAGTGCCTTAAACTACAGGCACACAACACATCCGTGTAGGTGGTAAGTGACTGAGTAGAGCTGGAGTTACTGTATCTGAACTGTACAGGGCATCCGTGTGAGTCCCTACATCTGCTTGATGAGTAACATTTGTGGCCATTACAGTTGCTGCAGGTGTCGGGTAAGGTACATCCCAAATGTGGCATAGTAACCAAGCATGGTTGTGATGAGTATAGGGGCACGACCACATGTGATCAACATGTGAAACCGTGTGGGATATGGTGGGCTATGTAGAAGTACTGTCTAACCACTTTGGCAATGTGATTGTCAAAGGCGAGAGTACGAACAGGTCGTGTCCCCAAACCCATAACAACTACTACCGTATGTAATGGATTACTACCTATGTGGTAATGTGTGGGCATGTTGTCATTCTCAAAGGAGATGACTATGCAACTAATGGCATGTAGCCGTAGGCCATGGCTCAGGCACCAGTCATCCTATCTCTGTGAGACCCTGTATGAGTATGCATGTGCCAGCTGGAGAGTTGATTATGACACCCAGTTTGCAGTCATCTGTGAACATGGGCAACCATATCCCTCCTGTGATAGCCTGTACGTCACACAAATATATACTGAACAAGAGAGGTCCCAGGACTGAGCCTTGTGGGATGCCATGTGTAACTGGTGTATAGTCAGACATGGCACTTGCAACACTGAGCATGTGAGTGCTATCCCTGATCCAGGTAGCAATCCATCATGTGAGATATGTGTCGATATTGATGCCGGTGAGCCTATGCATAATGGCCGAGTGGGGTATTGTGTTGAAGGGTTGTGCAAGGTCCAGGCAGGCTGTGTGGACAACTGTCCCAACACTGATGGACCTGGTAACTGTTTAAAGAATACAAACAGGTCCAAGAGGCAAGATCTGCCCACAACAATGCCGTAATGTGTAGGACCCAGTGTCTGTAAGTTTCCCATGTCTGTGTGCATGAGTCCCATTACAATACGCTCCATAGCTTTGCAGAACAGGCTAGTTAGCCTTATAGGCCGATATTGTCTGTGGTCTGTTGTGGCAGTATTCAGTGGAGCGGGACCACTATCGCTGTACGCCATTCCGTGGGTACAAATCCTGCAGTAACTCTGATATCGAACAGTGACGTAATGTGAGGGTTACGTCTGTCATGAAGGCCGTGTACGACACAGGCCGGGACACCGTCTGGTCCCATTGATGCTGTGTTGTCCGCTGTGGGGAGGGCAGCACTAACCTGTTTATTCGTGATGTCAGAGAGGTTACACTCTGTTGGGATGGACAGTACCTCCTTAGGGGGGATGGGTGGAGACATCTGCACTGAACCTGTTTGCCAGGATGTTGGCAATGTCTGTGGGTTCAGGGTATGTTCAGTCAGTATGCAGTAACACACAGCATATCAGTGAGTGTCCAGCCAGGTACCTGAATTAACTGAAGAAGGCCTTGTGAGTGTCCGATATGTCTGGTGCAATTGTCCATTAGAAGCGGGCCTAACATAAATACACGAGTGATTGTAGCTGTCTGCTAGTACAGATCACAGATGCCTTCCCTGTCTGAGATTGTGCTCTATCATGTAGTAGCTTCCTCTTTTTGTTGTATAGCGTATTAATGGCCGGGGTCCACCAGGCAGGTCCCCGGCCATTGGAGGAGTGAGTCCAGGTGTTATTTTGGATAGCACGATCCATGCAGTCCACTAGGTGTCCATAGAATGTGTATGTAAAGGATTCAGCAGTCTGAGCCATACTTACCACTGACCCAGTGTCTCTGAAGGATACCACCGTGGTATGGAGAAGTGTGACGTTTGCTTTTGGGAAGTTCACCAAGATTACCTAGGATGGGAATGGGGACGGGATATGGATGTCCAGTGAGATAAAGTATGTTCTGTCCTTACCAATGACGGGTATATATCGCAGGTGTGGAACATAGAGTCCCCATGTTGGTGATGATCATGTCCAATATGTTGTCCCCTCTTGTGGGTGTGGAGACCGGTTGTGCCATAGCATATGAGTTTACAAATAGTAGCAACTGTTGGGCGAGGGTGTTGGGGCCTGAGTACTATCCCCAGTCAAGGTGTGGGTATTTGACGTCACCCAATATAATGGTGTTTGGGGAGACTGTCATAATGTCCAGTGTTCCTCGGAAAGCTGAATGTGGTTGCTGAGTTTGTGAGTGTGGTCTGTAGCAGGCAACAAACCAAAAGGCAGATTTGCACAATGTTAGGTGCATATGTATGGTCTGTGATGCTTTGTGCAGTGCTACCAACCCGGAGGTATGTGTATCTGTGATGTATATGGATACTCCCCCTATTTATGTTGGCCATTCCGAGTTATGTGGTCAGAAAGCATGGTACGAAATATAACCTGGTAGTGCTGGTGTGCATGTGGGAGCCTGAACCATGTGTCTGTTAGGGCACAGATATTGCTATTCTCCATACTGAGGAGATTCTTGAGTGTGTGCAATTTGAGGGTAATACATCTGGTGTTGAGCAGCATTACCTTCAGTGTCATGTACTCTGTAATGTCTATGGAGGTGGGTCTGTCTTTTGAGTCCCGCTTAAATAAAGCAGTATGGTGGCAGCAAGTGCCTTAGCCAGTATTCAAAAGTCCAAGGGTGACAGGTGCAAGCTGTCCATAGGGAAGCTACATGGCATGTCGAGCATGTCACCCCAGGCTGACAGACACTGTATCCCCTTTGAATAACACCAATATGTTAGCCAACTGTTAAACGTGATCAGTTTGTTGGTATACTGAGACATCATACTTGGTGAGTGTAAGATGCTAGACAAGGTCAAGGTCATACTGGCCTGGGCTACATGATCAGAGAGTTCCTCTATGTATCATGTCATGTGGTCCAGGGAGGAACGTCTGAGGTTGTACGCACCAGCATGGACAATGATGGAGCCAGTCCTGGACATGCTTTGGAGTGACCTGAGTGCATTTGTTATGTGGCGGATCCTGGCACCTGAGAGACAGCTCAAAGTGACTATTCCCTTGTTTGGCCTGGTGAGTGGGACGTCAGTGTGTCTGACATAAAGTGTCACCTATTACAAGTGTATCAGGTGTGTTGTTTAGCCCGAAGGGCAGTGACTGTGTGGCACACTGACATTGTGAACTATGTGATATGTGGGTATTGTCGTGGGGTAGTAGTTGTTTGTGTGTCTGCTTTGGAGGTCTCTGCTACTTAGGCAGAGTGTATGTAGAGCCTCCGAGTATGTGTATGTGTGATAATGTGGTTTGATTGCTGTCACTATCGGTGTATGTGAGACTGATATGTGGTGTGTGTGGTCACCTTCACCACCTGATAGACCATGCCAGTCATGGGTCGAGAGAGCTCAGCCTCCTGGATGTCAATATTGTTGCATCTCTCACATATATCTGAGTGTGTTGGGAGGAGGAGAGAGTTGTCTGTGTACATGAGGCAGATGTGACATTGTGTCATAACCACAATATTCACTAGCTGGACTGGAGAGTACACACGAAACCAACCCCTGGACATGCCAGTATATTATGATGACATACCCTGTAACCTGATCACAAAGGATCAGTAGGGTGTTAAGTGTGTAAAAGAGTATAACCGGGATTAGTGCTCAGGTTTGTTGGTGTTTTATAAAGAGTAGCTGAGAAGGAGTCCAGACTGAGAATCATGACATGTCCTTCAGCTATGTCATAAATAGTAATGTACACTCATATATGTCCTGAGTCAGGGCCAACTGTACCTTACTGACAATGCCGACATCCTGTCAGACAGGCCCATATATACATACCCACCTCCCACTGACGATAGTCCCTGACATCATACAAGGAGATATCACGTGTAGAATGGCTGACCAGCTCCCCCAAAGCCTAAAGCATGGCAGCAATTGGATTACATTGTTTCCCAATATGTGTCATGCATGCACTACAGAACAAACAGACCCTGCACCTGAACAGTCTGTTGAGACTCACCCACTCCACAGGGTCTGGAACCGTCTAATGTGTTACAGCAACATATGGCACTACCCACAAGTGTGGGTGCACAATACACCATGGGAAGTATAGTCCAGTAAGCCTATAAAGTCTGATCTGCAAGGCCATGGAGTGCATCATGGCTGAAGTCATAAACAGAGCTATTGGAAGCAGACAAACACACAACCCTACCATCTGTGGTATGTTCATGTGCAGATCGTGGTTCCCAAACATGCTACACCGTTTGCAAGGCAGCCACCCAGGACATACATCACTGAGCAGAGCTACACATGTCCCACATAGACTTTGCATAGCTCTTCATCAACATCACAGACACATGTCGTATCCACAAAACCAACAATCTGTGCATAGATATGTGTTGACATATGAAGGGATGTCAATATGTCCACAGATAGATCACACAAGGTTGGACTCACAAGGTCCTGTTCAAGCTGTTGATACCTGCCGACCCACCTGGATCATTCCTGGGATTGCATAAAAGAAAGTGCACACACATTACCATGTCCAGTCCGATGATGTCAGCATCCTACAAATATACCAGGAGAACAGAAACCACCCATTAAAGCATATAGTGCACTGTGATAATGCGTATCGATCTAGTATCATAACGTAGTTAGGTAGGAGTTTGAATCCTGCAAATGCTGATTGTGTGTGTGTGTGTGTGTGTGTGTGTGTGTGTGTGTGTGTGTGTGTGTGTGTGATGTCCTTTGAGAGGAGAAGCCTTTTTGGAGACTGGGAAAACACATTAAAAGAGGTACATCTCTCTTTGGAATGTCTGATTATGTCAGCATCCTACAAATATTCAAGGAGAACAGAAACCACCTAGTAAAGCATATAGTGCACTGTGTTACTGCGTATCTCTCTAGTATCATAACATAGTTAAGTAGGGATTTGAATCCTACAAGTGCTGTTAGTGTGTGGGTGTGTGTGTGTGATTTCCTTTGAGAGGAGTAGCCTTTTTGGAGACTGGGAAAGCACATTAAAAGAGCCATATCCCTCTTTGGAATGTCTGATGATGTCAGCATCCTACAAATATATCAGGAGAACAGAAACCACCCAGTAAAGCATATAGTGGACCGTATTAATGCGTATTTCTCTAGTATGATAACATAGTTAGGTAGGGGTTTGAATTCTGCAAGCGCTGACAGTGCGTGCGTGGGGGGGTGTAGGTGTGATTTCCTTTGATAGGAGTAGCCTTTTTGGAGACTGGGAAAACACATTAAAAGAGGCACATCCCTCTTTGGAATGTCTGATGATGTCAGCATCCTACAAATATATCAGGAGAACGGAAACCACCCAGTAAAGCATATAGCGCACCATGTTAATGTGTATCTCTCTAGTATCATAACATAGGTAGGGGGTTTGAATCCTGCTGATAGTGTGTGTGTGTATGTGTGTGATTTCCTTTGGGAGGAATAGCCTTTTTGGAGACTGGGAAAACACAATAAAAGAGGTACATCCCTCTTTGGAATGTCTGATGATGTCAGCATCCGACAAATATATCAGGAGAAGAGAAACCACACAGTAAAGCATATAGTGGGCTGTGTTAATGCGTATCTCTCTAGTATCATAACATGGTTAGGTAGGGGTTTGAATCTTGCAAACGCTGAGTGTGTGTGTGCCACAGGGAGTCAATGCAGTGTGGGTTTTGCTTTTACTACGGTATGACATATGGTTAAAACAGTATGTGCATTGCACACATCGGGTAACTGCATGGCAAATAAATATGTGTACATGTGACCTCAGTCAGTACATAGGTGTGCAGCCTGCATACTACATGAATACATTTGTTTCCTTCGACAGATTGTGCCGCTGCTTCTCAGATCATAGGTCACATATGTATGCATGCGACAAGCCCGGCCACTGTAGTGATCTGTGGCCAAGGTCATCTGTGCCACACACACCCATGACACGTACTATAGAGTACTGTGAGTGAGGGTAATTGCCTGGGGTATATGTCAGACATGTTCATAGACAACAACGACTGGCAGTAATGGACAGTCATTATAGGTGTACAACAGCCCTGTGGATATGCATGCAGGCCCCAAATGTGTTATGTGAAACACCGATGGACCTCATGATACCTATGGATATGTGGATACCAAGGGACAGATGACATAACACGTGTCTCTCTGTACACATTGGTACCCAACATACATGTTGAGGGCTTCCACCTATGTGGTACTGTCGGATAGTATGTCTAGTAAATGTGGATGACTATACCATAGTCGGCTTACGACTATACAGCATGTATTGGACAACAGGTATCTGTCTGTATGATATGCTTGTGTAGGAGATGCGTCCCATCCAGGGAATGCAGTGTAGGCCAATGCATGCATTTCCAGATGTGGATGGACATATCCCTAGTGTGTTTGCATGTACCTAAGAGGGCTATATGCCACACAGGTGTGGTCCCAGGAACGTGTGGCGGTCAATACCACTAGTTACTGTTATAGTATAGTACCGGAAGGATCCATTTGTTACTGAGTTCCCTACAACTGTTTGTCATTTGTCAGGACATCATCTAATGATTGGTTATAGTCATGCTGTTGAGGTGGTGTATACTACCAGACTGCAGATCATTGACAGATATCAACAGTATCACCCACAGCATAGTGTCAACCCATGTCATACACACATGTGTACCCATGTTAGTACATATCTGTAGTAGAATGCATACTGGCCATCGAAAGATACCATGAGATGTTAACAATGTGTATAACAGGGTATGTCACACATCCCACGTGTCCACTATGCACGTACATGCAGACAGTGTGCACACACCATGTTCACAGATGTACAACTGCTAATTTGTAATGCACACATCACACATGTACTGTCTACTCACCAACAAATGCTGGCAACACTGTACACTTCAGCCAAGTGGCACATGGGTGGACAATACATACTCAGACCTAACACTGGTGTAAACAATGCTACAATGACTATCAGAGCTGTGATGCATAATGCCTGCTCAGATATACCTACAAGGATATCAGTACACTTTCCTGTTGGCAACTTGCTACTATTGTTACACTGCTATAATGTCACCCTGTGCATCAGAACCATGTTAGCCTATTCCTGCATCAGTGTTACAGATGACAAGAGGTGGCACAGGTGTCATCATATGCACAGGGTGTGTTGTTGGTTTGCCAGAGCCCGACATTGACCCATCCAATCGACATGTCTGTGTGTGTGTGTGTGTGTGTGTGTGTGTGTGTGTGTGTGTGTGTGTGTGTGTGTGAGAAGGGCAACAGTAGAGCATGGGCCAATGTTGATGTAATGTGTGTGTGTATGTGTGAGCCCTAGCTGTTTGGTTAATGTGTGTGTGTCTGCATGCACACAACTCCACCATGTGGCTGCCATATACGGGCGGTTGTGGGACAGCCACAGACTGTACCTGCTAGGCCATACAGATCACTGTCTCTGGCCACGGACACGGTACCTGTGCCTGGCAGGGGTGCTATGGGCAGTATCGGGTACCAACCCTGACTGGGTGCTGTCATCAGAGGCAGAGGTATGATGACTGGACCCATGTCCCTGCTGGGACCGGCCAGTGCCACGTGCATGTGGTTTAGTAGGATGGTCAATGGACAGGCCAGCCCCAGCATTGCTGGGGCTGGTACTGCCACTACGGAAGCGGCTGTGATCCGTGGTCCGTCCGCGACGACTGCCAGCTGATGCTGTTGCTAGCATGCATCCGCGTCGGCTTCCCATCCATCCCGCATGGTCCTGGCTCGTGGCTAACACATTGTGGAGGACATCTAATGTCTCCCTCCAACGGCTATCAATGACCTCGGTGTAATTCTGGATGGCTCCGGCAAGGTCACGGATGCTGTCATTGATAGCAGTGTAATGGGCCCTCTGTGCCCTTAGTCCCTGTCGGGTGTACTGTTCCATACATGCCCATGCCAGCATTACAGCCTGGAACATACTGGAGGTTGTAATACCTCTGGGGGCACGTGTGCCAGGGGCAATATGACCAGTGGTGCTCCCCCGAGAACCCCTGGACATCCGCCTATGTGGTACCATTCCAGTAATCCAGCTATGGCTGCTGTGAGGGGATGCACGTGCCATGGGTACCACACTCTCCTGGTCAGTGCCGACTGTATGCTGTCCCTCAGCTAAGGCCATTGGTGATGAGTGATGTATTGGCAGTATGAGTGTGCGCATAGATGGGGTTGAACGCTGTGTACTGTCGATTGGTGGACCAATGACAGACCCTGTCAGACCTTCCTGTCCCACAATACATGTCTCATCAGCTGCACTATTAGTGGCAGTGACATCAGGTTCCCTGCTGCATTCAGACACCCAAAACGCATCACCTGTGGAAGGAAGACAGGAAACACACAGGGCTAGGCTTGTAAATGCCCTCGGGCAGATAGCCTAGTATGAACCTATGAACCTAATCTGTACATTATGTTAGCACACATGTACACATGAACGCAAATACACTGCTCACCACAGCACTTACACAAACACACACACCAGCAATCCAACACATACACAATAGTGGGTGAAGGTGGGTGACAGTATCACAAGGCAAACAGTCACCTCACAGGTGTCAGCATGCAGAATATGTGTTGCTCAAGACAATGCAGTGCAAGTGTAGACGGCCCTATTTAATGACATTATACATGGCTGTGATGCATGTGTGTAGTTGTTCAGTGATTGTCTACACCCTGGAACACAATGTGTACATGGACACAGCATTGCTGTGCAAGTATTATCTGCTCTGCAATGTCCTGTGCACCATCACTCAATGGTATACATACCATGGCTGCATGTGTTATCTGTGTGACACATAGATTGCCATGTGTGATTACAGTGTCTGTGTCCATAGCAAATAATAGTGGGCACAGGTGTAGCAAATGCATGCAATGTACAGACATGGGATGAGTGGTGCATGTAGACGTGAAGGAATCCCAGTGTTCGACATGGCCATTGTACAGTGGTTATGGTGAGTGTGGGACATATTGCAGATATGTCGGTGCCAGTCATGACATGGCATGCTACACGACTGCAACATTAAACACCACACATACCCAATGTGTGTCATGTGACCTATACACCCAGTAGCATTCCAGGGCATATATGTGACTCTTTGTACAGATGGCGACAGCTGTGCATATTGTGTATACTGGCATATGTCAGCACACAAACAACATGCTATGCATATTGCGTATAGGTGCATATGTTTGCACACACAACAATGAGGTGCAAAGCAAAGACCGCTATGTGTAGTACTGTGGTCACTGTAACTGGATGGGGTGTACTACCATATGCCATCATCATCATAATCATGCATGTTGTGGTCACTCACGGCTACCTTTGTGTGACAGACCACCGCCTAGCATGCTGTACCTGAACTGCAGTGCCGTGGCTATGTTCACTATTACACAGCCACTTTATACATGGGTGTATGAGGTGCCCAATAGGGAGCATTGCCTAACATGACTGTGTTGAAGAGTGTTGCACAGCCCCATGATAGGCCTCTACCCCTCAGGTATATCATGTGTGTGTGGATGACATGTGGGATACTGAAGTGTGACCTTACAGCGGGTGTGTGGTTACGCCATATGTAGCATGTCTTTGTGTACTGCGTATGATAAATGTGTTATGTTGTGTACAGGTGTTGCAACTATGTCTATCCAATGTGCAGTACGGGGTTGCCACAACTGTGTCTTATGGTCTGTGTATTGCATGTCAATGAGGCAGCTACTGACATTACTGAGCTGTGCAACATCTTACAGCAAACATGTACGGCATGCATTACGCGTAGGTGTGTTAACATGTACATGGCCTACACCTCACCTATGACATGCATATTTCATTACCAACATTGCAGTTATAACACAGTCACCAGCATGGATCGGCTGCCCTGCTTTCACACCAGAGGGACCTACGAGAATATGAGAGAGTTCGTCAGTGGCCACAACTGTGGCATTGCTACAGTGGGTATGCTAAACTGCAGTATAACAACAGTCAACAGTCACAGGTGTAGAGATATTATTCGAAATATCAGTATTGCACAACACTAGGCAGCAGAACTGCTAAACACACAGTACACATCTCATGTAGACATAATCTAACAATACAGTTAACTGTCGTCTACAGATAGGGCATGTTACCTGCTTGCTCCAGATGGACGTGCGGGGTGGCTCCGGCCTCCATGATAACACATGTCAGAGGTTGATATTGCTGTTGTCCAGGAGCCACCACTCGTAGGAGCAGCTCCTCCACTCTAGTGAGGGGGGGGATAAATGGCCACCCCACCACCTGTGGCAAGCTGTTGTCTTTGGATATCAGACACATGCTGCCGGACATGTCTAATTAAATCACTGCAGTGATGGCGTACCTGCTCATATGTCCGGTTATGCATGTCTATGTAATTTACCCAACGAACAAGTTCCTGCCACAGTGCAGTCTGCTCCTGCTGGTGCTGGCTGCTTCTGGAGAACAGCATCGTGTACTGCTGCAATAGGCTTTGCAGTATCACCTCTTCTTCATCCGCTGTGTACGATGGATTGTGTTGGTGGGCCATCTTGCTGAAAAAGATATGAACAATATGTGTGAGCATGTCCTGTGGCACACTTTACACCTTTAACCACAGATATCACTTTACTGACATATATACCATCCTATTGTCTGTCAGAGGTTACACATGTTCAATACCACTTATTAGTTCTCAGGCCACAACTAACTAACAGTGCCTGGCACACTCTATATATCACACCACTATACAAAAGTACCCAACACACTTTTTGTGACACATTGCACAACCTCAAGACAGGGGTGTATATCACACCAATGCACGAACAGAGATGTCATCCATTGCAATGGATGTAAAATACAGGTACAGCAGTACCAGTCAACGACCCTAGTCATTGATGCCATAGCCCTGCCTAACAGATGTGTACAGTTGTTACTATAGGTGGCATACTGCTGTAACAGAGTATATATGTTGCTGGATACACACGTATACCCTGTAACACACATATGATTGCAGCCATTGTACAGGCATAATTACACACACATCAGACAAACATACAACACACCACTGTATGCCAACACAGATGAGTATTACCTGTGTACC
Organism: Protopterus annectens; assembly: GCF_019279795.1. NCBI lineage: Eukaryota > Metazoa > Chordata > Ceratodontiformes > Protopteridae > Protopterus > Protopterus annectens. The sequence goes on along the minus strand of NC_056725.1, from coordinate 1,813,365,979 downwards.
ATACAGTACTGTGTGCCACTACTTACACACCCTTATGCCTGAGTTTTGTCCTCTGTGCAGACTACAGGAAACATACATGACAGTGTTTCCAAGCAATGTGAACACACACCATACTGTGCTGTTTAGGCCTACAGCTTCAGGTAGTACTACAGTTCATATGGGAGTTGGATTCACCAGCAGTACCACTCACTAAGCATACATGTATTGCTTTAGCCTACAATGAGACACCACATTCGTCAACAAGGAACTACGTCACATCATATGCCGTACTACTATGTCTGCTTAACAGTACATTACACATCATTTGCTGTCCTCACAGCTAGGATAGACACTACCATGTCAGATACAACTTCACAGTAAGCTATCACACCTTTGCAGACCTTGCACACATTCAGCGTTACACTTATTCAACCTCACATAGCAGGTACTGCATTGAGTACATGTGTGAGTGCATAGTGTCATAGGTAGGTAATATGCTGTTGGCCCTAGTTCCTATGGCAGCCTAGGCATATGCTACCCTGGCCTTTGACACACATGTACTTTGATTTCACTTGCCCCTGCCAACCAGAACCACAGAGATGTTTCCTGGGGTGTATTACCAATCTCCCACACAATCATCAGGGGTATTTATGACAACTGCTAATGAGGAGCCTTGTTTGCTATTGCTATTTGGTCTATTCCGGTGTATGGCGTATCTCTGAGATGGGAACCTATCCCTCCAACATGTGCTGTTTAGTGAGCTGACAAGGTTTAGGGCCCTAGAGCGTGTATCCTGGAGGGATTGTGATATGTTGCCATGGTGGTTGTCACCCAGCTATGGGTGTGACATACCTCTGTATGTCTGGCAGAGGTCACCTCTGTGAGGCCAGTATGCAATACAGTGTAGATGTGGTTTTGTGAGTCAGTCTGCATAGGGTATCTGTTTGCGGCCAGTATTACCCTTTGGGAGGTATGTATGTGGCCTTTTCCCCTGGTGTAGTTGTCATGTGAGGTCTATACCACACAGGGCATTGTGATGAGTAGAGGGGAACACTGTCCTATATTTCTATAGATGACACACCTGTTGTCATGACGCATAACACACAGACTGATTACAGGTGTAGTGTGGCACTGTCTTCAAAGCGGAGGCTACTGTCCACCTGTGTCCCATGTTCCCTTATCACACCTTCACTGTTAGGTAGATCTCTACCTATGTGGTAGTTAATGGGTACAGTGTTTTGGAAAGGAGGAATGGCACTGCTGTATCAACGCTTGTCAACAGTCCATGCCTTGGTCACCACACACCTGTTGCAGTACATATGACCCCGTGTCTCTCTGTCTCTCCCTCTCTCTCTATATATATCTATATATTTATATATATATATATATATATATATATATATATATTATATATATGTTTATATATATATATATATATATATATATATATATATATATATATATATATGCATATCTATACACATACATGTGCACATCCATTGCTGTACCCATGGATATACATATAGGCACATGTACAGTCCACCTTTCATGGTGGGGATATCACTTATGTGACAGTTGAGGGATGTACAGTTATGTGATTATATTGCACAGTATTGTGCAGAATGCATGTGGGTGTCCTCAGCCCATATAGTATTAGCAGGCCTCACTGGCTGTAACACAGCAGATCTGACAAATCAGTCCCACAGCATTTAACCTCCACATGACATATATCAGCACTGCATGCTGTTTTCTAGGCCACACACTACAACCTACATAGATATATGCACATATCAACCTTCAATGACAGATATATGTCCACCCTTCAGTAACAGTTGCAGTATGTCCCTTGCCCTATGCACATGTGCAGATACAGGTAGATACATACTGCTGCCATGCATGGATGATTTGCAGTGTGTAGAGTATTCTTCTGGAACATCTACTACATGCCAACACATACATGTGAGTTACATACATTACCTTTGTATTTCCCTGCTCCGTGTGTTACGGTTTTGTAGGTTTTTATTTATTTATTTTTTTGTTTTTGGTTGTTTGTTTTGGGTTTTCCCCCTCTATTTCAGTTTATGTCTCAGTTTCTCTCTCTGTTGTGTCTCCGTCTCTGTCTGTGTCTGTGTCCGTCTCTCTCTCTCTCTCTCTCTCAGTCTCTATCTCCCAGCACCTGCAATGATAGAATTGCATGTGTGGACTGCAGGTACAGCCTGCTTTTCTAGGTATCTGCACTTGTGCATGTGACAGCCTCTGCACCAATTGCTGCCCACCATTCAGTAATTGCGTGCAGCCTGCTGTGTGGTGATTGCATTACTCACTGTGATTGCAGCCCATTGCTATAAAATGCTAGGTTAGGTAGGCGTAGCCCTTTCAGCTTTCCAAGGTGGGGCCCATGCTTGTTTGCTCTGGACACCGTTGTGTCAGTCAGAAGGTTGGTATATGTCTCTTATCTGAAGCTAGGGTTGTAGCCAGTTATATGGATGTTGTACTCAAACCTGAATGTTGCTGCTTCCAGTACACACTTCTCAGTGTAGACATGTACTCACCCCTCCAAATGCTAACACAGGATACATGGGAGTATGTACTTTATTCTGACTTACACAATTAACTGCCATACAAATGTGGTTATTGCACTGTATTCCTGTGGCGAGTATTTATCCTGGTCTGACACTGTGTGGTGTTTGTATGGTGCTACTGTAGCATTATTCCCTGCTAAGATGGCTGGTTCTCCTTTCACAGTCATGTCATGCAATTCCGCAACAACTGCTGACCCACAGAACAGGATTTGTGTTATACCATTCCTAATTTCCATTTACATTCCCTCATTGTAATGCATGATATATTTATTTCAGAACCAAGTTATCTGTATATCTGCTGTGGCTTAGTGGTAATTCATGCAGTCTATTGTGTCAATGGTCTGGGGTTCGAGACTGGCAGAGGTTTTTCTTTTGCTGCTCAGCAGAACAAGGGCCCTGCCATAGAGTGACTAAGGCACTTTTAAGCAGTTGTAAGCGGGTTTGCGTGATGCTTAGTTAAGCACACACATGCGCACACTCGCTTAAACCCGCTTACTCCCGCTAACCCCCACTCTAATTTCTTTGAAAGAAAAGAAAATGGGGAGATAGGAAAGTGGTGAAAAAGGGGGCAGAAAGAGGGACAGACAGTAGGTAAACAAGCTCGGGATGTGCTGGACAGGTGTAGGGAAGGTCCATAGCTGCCCATTTCTTTACCAGCAACAGCTGTGCATATGCAATAAATTTGGTGTGATATTTGAAACCTTCCACCCCTGAGAGAGGGGTGAGGACAACAAAGTATGTTGTACTGCCAATTATAATTATCAGTTTACATGTCCAATGGACATGTGTGCGAAATGGGCAGCTATGTATGCGGAGTAATTTTTTTGTGGGTACAGATTGCCCTTTTTTTGTTTTTTTTTTTCAGGTGAGAGTGGGAAGTGAGGTAGAGGAAGTAAGTATGTCCGGGGAGGTAGGTTGGGGAGGTAAACAGACAAGACAGACAAGATGCATACAGGGGCGGTGTATGACACATGGGGTGGGTGAACACAATTGACGGGGTTGGATGTTTGGAAATCGCAAGCCCATGAGCCCACAGATGGTAACAGTGGAACTGAGATCCCCACCCATGGGCAGTCACCACTGCACCTTCACAGCCCCGAGAGTGGCTGTGCTGTGGACTGCGTAGGACGGGCAGGCTCACCCATGAGATGCGCCACTCTCGCCTCGAGCTAGCGTAGGTGATCAGCAACTGAACGCTGGATCTCCCTATGCACCACAACCCGGACCCTTCGAAGGGTGACAGGTGGCCCTTCTCTGCCCACGCTTGCACAGGGGGGATGAGCCCCATCCCCTGCAGCGCTTCCACCCGAAGGTGACACTAGACCAATGGAGGACGGGAGCCCGGGCTAGGCACCGGACCTGCTGGTACCAGGTGCACTCGCCAGCTGAGGAGGGACAGGTAGGTCCGCTGGGACCGACCTTCCCATACGTTTTGTGATTAGGTGTGTTTAATTACAACATAAACAACAGCATTCCAGATTAGTTGTAACAGCATGCAGTAATATTTCCATTAACCCAACACACCAAGGTTCCAACAGTTGAACAGCAAGCATAACACATGCATATATTGAACCACAGTGGATATTCCAACAGCATGCAGGGATGTTTGGTAGCAACAGGCCACCATGACTGTGGTGTTTAAACAGGGCACATACATCAATGTGAATGCAAATATTTATAGAACAATAGGACATATGTCCCAACAAATATTTAAGATTATACCTACCCATTGAGGTGTGGAATTGCATGGTTTATGCACATACAGTAGGGTGTAGAAAAACACATCTTATAATTACCCTTTAGTCTACACTACATTCCTAGTGACTGCAGGTGTATATCCCCTACATGTATTATTACACTTGCCACCATATTTCTGGGGAAAAAATAACATGCTACACGTGTGCCAGATTTACTTATGCATGCCAGCCAGTAACTGACTGTTGCGGACTGTATATATGCTTCACAGCTACTAGCACTTCCATCACCCACTTTATATGGGACTGCACAACTCTGGGTTGCCAGCACTTTTGCAAACAGTACTATTTGTATAATGCAAGGGTACAACAATATTTCAAACTCTGTGACACAGACACACTCCGGGTTTTAGACCTTTATTAATGGCATTACACACTTTTCCACAAGCTCACTCCTTTATTTGTTTTAACGGTGCATATGGCAGATATGTTCAAGACATATTATGCCTTTATTAATAGGTTAGAACTCTCTTTTTTCAGGCTTACTCACTTATTTTATATGACAGTGCCTGCAGAGATATTATTCCAGACATATGTTACCTTTCTTAATGGGTTACTACACTCTTTTTCTGCCTCTCTGACGTTTTTATCTGACAGTACATGCAGAGGACTTATTCAGGCAATTTTATGGCTGTTTATTGGACTACAACACTTTCTTACATGCTCTCTCCCATATTTTATATAACAATACATGCAGAATAATCACTAACCTGCCCGGTGGTGCAACCTTAGCAGCCTATCAGCATAGGCTTGCTGATTTTCAGCACTGTCACCTGCAGCTGTAAAGTAAATGAAGGGATATTGAGACATACCTATCCGTTATACATACTCAATTATCAATTCTTACATACTGCATTCCATGGCTACATACTCAGTTGTGGGGCATCCTGCATCCCAAGGGCCTCCTGTATCCATTGGTTCAGGCAGTCCTGCTTCCGTCTCTTCAGGTCTGCATGGTGGTGACGGACCAGCTCACCAGTCCGAGGAACGCCTGTGGCACTGGTGAGGTTATGAGCAAACCGGTTCCAAGCCTCTGCCTTGTACTCCGTCCCTTGGAACTGGCCCTGCAGGAGTCTTGACTCTTGACGGTGGACAAGGAGCCAAACCATGTATTTTGACTCCTCGATGCCCCAACGTTGCGCTTGGAAGCGGGTTCCCTCTCCGACACCAGCCATTCTAACTGCAGATGTGAGCTACAATCAGTTATGGCATGTATTCCAGCCTATGGGGCTTAAATATGCCGCATTTCCCACACTTTTTTGTGATTGGCTGTTTTTAAAAATTCTCGGCTGACTGCAGACCTGCTTAGTAATGGTTAAACTACCATTAGCAAGTATATTTATGTTAACAGTGGCTGTTTCCTTTAAGTTGTCATGGCTTAGTGGTTCTGTACTTTGCTTGTGATGCACAGAGTCCTGGGTTCGAACCTTATCATTAATTTTATTTTCATACTGTCCAGACAGGCTAGGGGGTGTGGGTGCGTTTAAGCAACTTTGCTCTATGTTGCTCCTCAGTGCCCTACGGTGCCCTGGTTGGTGCGGCGCGCACGTCCACGCAAACACATTGCGCTGGTTAAAGCGCTATTTCGCTATGCTGGGTTAACCGTTATTAAACTATGGGCAACTCTATTGCGCTGGGTGAAGCGCTGCTTAACTGCAGGTAATTATATATCAGGATCATTTAAAATATTTATTTTGTTCACTGATACATTGGCCATTTCACTGCGTTTTAGTACTATTTACACATATTTGTCTGGTATTATTTCATATACTGATTTAAAAATAAATACGAAGGGGAGTGGTGGGACTCGAACCGTGAATGCCTCTTCTTTGTGCGAATGCTGTACCATTACGCTATTGCTATTTGGTGTGATTTGCATAAACATTCTTTCTTATGCTCTTCCATGTCAGAATTGCTAACTCTAGCTAAGCAATGGGCACACCCGCACACACGCGCGCAAATATGGGCAGCTATTTTGGGAATTTAAAAAAATAAATTTAATGTTTTGCTTTTTATAACTGTGATGGGGGTTTACAATATCAGGGAGTGTGGTGTTGGGTGCAGGGACATTTGAGCGGACTTGCTCTTGTATATTTGCTTTTAATTTTCAAACACTTGCAGGGGCGTGGACATTTAGACTGCTCGGCAGTCGGACACGCCCCCTGCTTTCTTACACGGTCCGTGTACGACTTACGGTTGGGTCAGCGTGCCCTCATGCATATTCATGGCACGCTGACGTCATGCCGTTCAACTGCAGCCTCCGAATAAGACTTATTAAGTCTTACACGGAGGATTTGGAATCCGGGGGTCAGTATTCCTTTGAATATCATGTGTATCCTGTCACGGACAGTTTTTTTTTTTAGCTCCAAGTTATTTGGGAGCTCCTTTATTTGAGAAAATGTGCAATTTATGTAAACATTGTTATTTAAGTAAAAGCTTAGAATTAGGAAGCGTTTTATATGGGTAAGGATTATTATGGGAATGTCAGTGCCTGTGTACATGTTGTGACAGTGTACCGCCATTTTTTTCTGCCAGATTACGGACATGATTTTTTTGTACTGCTTATGCATTACTGTGATAGGGGACTGTGTATGTGAATGTAAGTGTATGTGTGCTGCTTGTGAATGCTTTTTGACAACTTACCTTCTGACAAATTCATTCCTGCAAAGTGTCCTACCTTTCAGACATCCTTCTTGGTTACATCATATATATTTTCCCCGTTCCAGCTGTACCAAAAAAACTAAAAAAAAAAAAAAAAAAAAAAAAGTTATCAAAGAACCCTTCCTTCCAGCAGTGGCTCAGTCGTTGCCTCAGCAAATAGTGGATGAATTTGTTGTGTCCATTTGTTGTCCCTCAGACCACTCACCTGTTTAGCTTTCTCTGTATAGTCCTTTCAACTGCCATGAACCAAGGATCAGCTGTGTCCTTTCCAGCTGTTCCATTGTCTGATCTGGTCAGGGAGACACTCTGGGAGATATTGCTCAGGGTAGCCAGGAAAAGAGACGTCTAGATGGGGCAGAAGTGCCTCCTCTGAGTGTGTCTTCATCCATATCTTTTGCTTTAAAGAAGAAACAAAAGGTTAAGCATCGTTCATCCAAAGACATGGTGTCTGTTAGAAAGATGATCTTCTTACCTTAATCAGGCAAATATTACAAACTGTTAATCCTGGTACTCAAAAATCCTTGCCTGAAAATAATGTCAGCAGAGATATTCCTGAGCAAAACATGTCCAGGATTTTTCTTTTTCTCAGACAATAGCCAGGATGAATGAGGTGTTTTATGGGAACAGGTGAATATTCCTAGTAAACTGAGTAGATGTGTTACAAGTAGATATGCCTCATTCCCCTTCCATACCTCCCATTGTGCCAGACTAGGAAGATGCATTTAATGCTGCCTGTAATAATCCTGACTCTCAACCTTCAGTTCCCAAAAAGGCAGATAGACTTTACAAAGTTTCTCAACCTAACAAATGTGTTTTCCCACCTCAGGTCTGACCCTGCAGCTGTATGTACATTTTTCCAGCTGGGAATAGACTTTTGTCCCCCCCATTCTTTCCCGTGTAGACAAAGAAAGAAAAAGTATTGGACAGATTTGGTAAGAGAATATTTTCTTTTTTTCCAGTTCAGCAAATAGAATTCTTTGTTGGACTCGTGTAAGTTTATTCTTTTCTGTACAGACAGCTTGACAGAATTATCTGCTATACTTCCTCTTGAAGGTAGTGCTTATCCGAATTCCAGTTTTTCTAACATTTCTCAAGTATCAAAACATACCTTAAAGAGTGTGTATGTACAGATACTGTGTCTAGGGCTACTGCTACAATGTTGAGATATGCCAGAATACATGATCGGAACCTTTCTGATAAGGTAAAGTGTGAAATTTTAAATTGAACTTTAGATAGGTCTGTTTGTCTGACCCATGTGCTACTCAGAACTTCAAACAATTTGATGAGAGAGAGGGTAATTCATTCAGGGAATTTCTAAGATTTTTCACCCCCCCTTTACAAATCATTTTTTCCTTCTAAAAAAAAAAAAACAGAACAAACAGTCCATGCCTTCTCAAAACAAATGGGGAGCCAGACAAAAGCAGATGTCATGATGGAAATAACAAGAAACAAGGATATTTTCCCAAAAAAGGGCACTCTAATACTTCAGAATGACTATACCAGCATTCTTTCCCATTTCCTCTCCCCTCCTGCCCCATCTCTCTAAATCTCCCCAGGAAACTGTCTCTTTGCATTCCCTTTTGGAAACAAATTGATGTGAAGTTGTTCTGTCTCGCTGTTCATTCTTACTAATGGGGTTTGGAGCTGATCCTCGGCTCCAACTCAGCCAGCTACAAAGTTCGATGTCTCCAACCAGCTCGAGGCCAACTCCCTATCCTGTGATGCACCCTATGTTACCTCAGATCCCATTTGCCACTGCAACAAATCGGAGGATCCTTCACAGCTCTGGCCAGTGAAAGTTTCTTTATTATATTTTCTACTATACTGTATTGTTCTTTGAGTGGGGATTGCTATCCCTTTTAGTTCTCCTCTTTGAAAAATACTTCAGGTATTTTTAGAACTTTGTTATTTTATCTTAGTAGTAGGTTATTTGTCTAGCTCTCGTGGCCGTTTATATTTTAGGCCTTTGTTATCTCCCTTTCCTGTTGTAAAATTGATTTAGTAACGTATAGTGTTCTCTGAAGATTTAAATAGTAGACTAAATTAGTTAGTCTTCATTTGAGTGTGTGTGCTTAACTAGTTTATTGATAGAGCCTGTTTAAATTAGAGGACTAGGTTTCCCTTTGGAACCTTGTTGGTTATTTCTTTAGAATTGTTAAACAGTTGTTTATTAGGGTCTGTTAAGGTGTTATTTAACCATTTATTTTTGTTTTTCTGGGCCGTTTAACTGCTATTATATGCATATACTGTGCTCTCGTGGCCTTTGATTTAGGATGGATGATCATGATAAGGAGAAACACCCCAAATCAGGGTTTAAGAAATGCCCTAAATACAGGCAAAAGATATCTTGACCGATGGTCATGTGAATTGTGTCTATTGTTTAGGCGAGGTACATTTGCAGGGAAAACTGCTCCATTTGCCATTCTTTCATTACCCGTGTTTTGCACGAGAGGAAGAGGAAGTTAATTGACAGAGGATTGCTAAAATCTTCCTTTCTTGAAACCTTGGATAAAGATGGACATGACAAATCTTCAAAACATGACAAATCATCAAAATCTTCTAAGTCTTCAAAATTGGCATCCTTGGAGCTGAGATAATCTACATCGAAGCCACTTGAAAAATCTTTGACGTCGGCTCCACAGACCTTGGAGCTGGGCATCGTTACCTTTCGGAGATGTTCCCCAGTATTGGAACCGGTCTTTGCGGTGTTAAAATCACTGATACTTCAATCAGTGGCTTCATCTATTCTGTCTCCTCGGTCCTCGAGAACTCTTTCAGATTTGGTTGTGGATCGAGTGGTGCAGAAGTTATTACAGATACAGGCATTTGCTAAATTGTTGTCGGGTTTGACCCATGGGGGTTCAGAACTGATAAGAGTACCTCCTTCTACTTCTATTCCTCCTCCGATCCAGCCCAGGTCTTAGGAGCCAGAGGAATTGGAACTGATGATTGTGGAGCCTTCGGAGCCGATGCCTGTTCCATTGCCATCGGTACTGACTACTCGGACTTCCTCAGTGCCTGTTGAGGAGTCTAGGAGCCTACACTCGCCGGTCAGGTCCAGAGAGGATAGTCAAACTGATTTTTCGGTTCTGAGTCTGCCACTTGGGGCTTCGGCGCGGATGAGTTCAGCTCCTACCTCGGGATCAGAGCCCGCAATTCCGGTGCCGAGAGAATCCTCTGTTTATTCAGATGCGAGGGTTTCTTTGCATTGGAGCAGAGGTGCCTTCGATGCTATGAGAAGAGTAATGTCCCCTAGGACACCCGCAACTTCAGGACCAGTGACCTCCTCCCCTAAAGTGCCCTGTCTTCTTCTGCTTCACAGATCCCACTAAAGCATAGAGATCCAGAGTCTCAAGAAGCCCCACTGGGTGGACCCTGCTCTTCTGAGACCTCACCAGAAGCTCCCACTGTTAAAGTTCCTAGGAAGTGATTATACAAGAGGAAGCATCTGGACTCCCCACAGGAATCCATCACTTCAGGCACCAACTTAGATGAATCAGAAGGGTCCCCACGATCCCCCTCAGAGGTTATCTCCTTTGCAGATATCTTGGAAATCCTTAAACAGAGGGGTGGCTGCCAGCCCATCAACCCTACTGATGATGAGTCGGTTCTCCTGAAGGCTTTTGGATCTCAGCCCTCCACCTCTTGGGTATCTCCGCCCTTCGATGAGCTTATGCAGCTGGTCTCATGCAGGGCGTGGGAGTCTCCAGACACTATGGAGCCTGTCCCTAGGAGGCCTAATAAATTTATAACTTCCCCCAAGACAAGACTTTTCTCGCTAAGGGAGTGCCTCTTGATGCCATGGTGGTGGTGGCAGCCACTAAGAAAGAGATGTCAGAAACTTCTTCATCTGTCCATCCTCCTAATAGGGATTCTAGGATCATGGATAGATACAGAAAGTGCATGTTTAGTTCAGCGACTTTTGCCATGCGATCACTGAACTACCTTACACATTTTACAAGATTGCAAAGAGCTTGGAGATACTCTACAGGGTTCAGTAGCTGAGAGAGTATCAGAGAAGGTTGGTTCCCAGCTTGCTACTCTTAATTCTGTGGTTAACTCTTCCATGCGTCTGATCTCGTATGTAGCTGATGGAACGAGTTGGGCAGCGGGTACAGGAACTGCTCTTAGGGGACATTCTTGGATGCGCTTATGTTCCTTTGCGGAGCCCTTTAAATCATCCTTTGTTAACACCCCTTTTGATGGTTCGTCTGTTTTCAGTTCCAAAGTGAAGGAAACTCTTACCAGTTGTGAGCAGGAAGGAAAGACTCTGTCTGCCGTTGGAGTCCATTTTTCCACCCCTACTAGACCTTATCCCAAAGGTTAGCGTGGGGGTAAGATGTGCTTCCGGAAAGCCCAAGGAGCCTTTCAGGACACATGTGGTGAACCCCCGACAGGGGCAGAGGAGGGGGCAATAATAGAAGACACCGCCCACATGGCAGAGGGGTCTGCAGAATCAGGGTGACAGAGATCAGTTCTTTGGGAAGCCCTACCAGCACTCCTGAAAGGAGGCCCGCCTGTCCAACTCTGGAGGCAGTCGGGGGATGCTTATCTTTATACCCAGGTATCTGACTAAAAATCACAAAAGACAGCTGGGTACAAAGCATCATATCCAGAGGATACTTTATTCCCTTCGCCACCCCACCATCTGTAATAACAAAAATCCCGGACGATCCACCCAGTTACAGGGAACAAGCAACCATAGAGATTCAAAGGTTATTAGAAAAAAAGAGTCATCCAACCGGTCCCCACAGACCAGATAGGATCCGGAACTTACTCAAGTTTCTTTTTAAATCTGAAGAAAACAGGGGACTGGAGACCTATTTTGGATCTCAGCAGATGAAACAGATTTTTCAAAAAGGAGAAGTTCCGGATGGTCACGCTACAGTCGATACTTCCATTTCTAGGAAAAGACATTTGGATGTGCTCTATAGATCTCCAGGATGCATGCTACCATATAAAAATGGCCAGACCATCCAGGGATAATCTGCGCTTCCGGCTGGGAGCCAGTCACTACCAGTTTCAACACCTGCCCTTTGGTCTCACTACAGCCCCCAAAGTGTTCACCAAATGCATGGCAGTGGTCACGGCTCACCTGAGGCGTTTGGGATTCCAGGTGTTTCCATACTTAGATGACTCACCGCCACCACCAGGCATCAGCTCATACAAGTCAGGGACACCATTTTGAGCCTTTGCAGCTAACTGGGGATTACCATAAACTCAGAAAAATCAACCTTGTCGCCATCGCAACATATTATTTTTATAGGAGCAGATTTAGACACTACCACACTAAAACTTCCTTCAGAAAGGGTGTTGATACTTCGACAACAGATTCTAAAATTTCTATCAAGAGACAAGGTACCAGCCTCAGAGGTGCTCAAATTGTTGGGGATGATGGCGGCTGCAATCATAGCAATTCCCTTGGGGCATATGCACATGCAAATTCTACAATGGCTCCTCTTCACACAATGGTCCTATCAAGAACTTCCAATGTCACATTTGATTACTCTAACAAACTCCTGCAAAATGGATCTTTGGTGTTGGTTGACATCTCATCAAGTAACGATAGGTCATCCCTTTGTCCTACCCACTCCGATGGCCATTGTGACCATAGACGCTTCCCTGATCGGGTGGGGGGCATTATCAGGGGGGAACAGCCCAAGGCACATGGAACGAACTAGAGACTCATCTGCACATCAACGTCCTGGAGATGAGAGCGGTACTGTTGGTGTTGCAGTACTTTCAGGACTCTCTCCCTCTGGGAACTATTGTGATTCACACAGACAACATGTCTGTAGTGTGGTACATAAACAAATAAGGAGGAATCAGGTCTTACCCCCTATGTCGAGAGGCCCTGAGAGTATGGCGGTTGGCTACCTCCACCCAGTGATTTCTGCTAGCAACGCACATCCCGGGGAAATCCAGTGTGATAGCAGACAAACTAAGGAGGGCAATTTTGTTGCCTCATGAGTGGTCCCTCAAGGAAGGGATAGCAGAAAGGATATTCCACAGATGGGGCCAGCCTTGCTGCGATCTCTTTGCATCCCCCATGAATACAAAATGCAACAACTACTTTGCCCTAATCCCCCCTCCGGGAGATGTCCCAAGGGACGTCCACGTAGACGATTGGCCCCACCAATTCCTCTGATACCCAAAGTATTACAGAAAGCCAAAACCTTGGAAAGGATCATCATTTTAATAGCCCCTTTCTGGCCTCGTCAGATTTGGTTCCACTTCCTTCAACCTCATCTGTTAGAAGAGCCTTGGATTCTGTACCCAGTTCCAGACCTCCTGATTCACTCATCGGGGGGAGTCTTCATCCCTCTCTTCAGTCCCCAAAATTGACAGCTTGGCTACTCCAATTCCCAATATAGCCAGGTTCCATAACCTCTCAACTGAAACACAACATATCTTAATATCTTCTTATAAATCATCTACTAGAAAATTGTACCTCAGCAAATGGAAGAGATTTTCTAAATGGGCTTCTCAGAATAATATCGACCCTTACCTAGCCCCGATTTCCTCTATCCTGGAATTTTTGACTATGCTTTTCAACAAAGGAGCTGCTGCTGCCATCATTTGTGTTCAGCTTGCAGCAGTCTCTAATTTTCACCTTGACAGTGAGGGATCTAATGTAATGTCACATAAACTATCCAAAGCCTTTCTTAAGGGGACCACACACCTGAGACCACCCGTTAAATCTCCTTATGCACCTTGGAATTTGAATTTTATGCTTTCACGCATCATTCTTCCACCATTTGAACCAGCTTCTTCATGTGAATTGAAGTACTTATCTTGGAAAACCATTTTCTTAGTAACTATCACATTTGCTCGGAGAGTTTCTGAATTGCAGGCCTTGTCCATTAAATCCCCTTATTTGATTTTTCATTCTGATAGAGTTTCCCTACGAACAAACCCATCATTCTTGCCTAAAGTTTGTTCTGAAGCTAATCTTAACCAAACAGTAGAATTGCCGTTTTTTCCCCAGTCATAGCAATAAGTTGGAGTATATGCTGCACAAACTTGATGTTCACAGGCAACTTCAATTCTACCTGGATTGAATCAAAGAATTTAGAAAATCTGAACAGCTCTTTGTTTCTTTTTCAGAGTCCAAAAAAGGTGGACATGTGGCAAAAACCACTCTGTCGAAATGGCTATCAGATTGCATCTTCTGTAGTTATTCATAGATTACTACTAGGCTAATTGCCCTTGTGGGCCATTTTAAGCCTAGCCAATTACCCCATGTGAGAAACAAACCCTGCACCTTGTGCATCTAAGGTAACTGCCTTAACCATTATGCCACTCTTCCACATTTTCAGTCTGTAAAGCTCATTCCAGTGGTGAGAATCAAACCTTGCACCTTGTTGTTGAAAGGCATACACCTTGACCACTGTACTACTTGGCCTTTCAGGTAATTCATGTTCCTTACATTCTTCCACTTATCTAATATGTTTCCAACAAAATGACAGGCTAACTTCTCAAGCCATTTTTATATGGTAGCATGCATCCTGGAGATCTACAGAGCACATCCAAATGTCTTTTCCTAGAAATGGAAGTATCGACTGTAGCGTGACCATCCGGAACTTCTCCTTTTTGAAAAATCTGTTTCATCTGCTGAGATCCAAAATAGGTCTCCAGTCCCCTGTTTTCTTCGGATTTAAAAAGAAACTTAAGTATGTTCCGGATCCTATCTGGTCTGTGGGGACCGGTTGGATGACTCTTTTTTTCTAATAACCTTTGAATCTCTATGGTTGCTTCTTATTTGAGTGGAATACATAGCTGAATTTAAATCTATTGTGCAGAGAACAATTCCATATTAGCAATTCTAACACATTGCATTGTGGAATTTTTTAGCCTTCCTTTGATTACTTGTTGTCCTATGTACTTATTACTTTTGTGTATACTATTACTCTTCATGTTGTTCTTTTTCTTCACCCGTACAAAACCTGAAAATTGTCCATGGAGATCAGTGTTCCTCCCTGGTTCACAAATACATTCATACACAAATAGCTAGCTAGATAGATTCATCAGTGAATGCTCCACTACAACAAAAAAATTAAGGCCCATTCAACTAGAGCTGTTTCCACTTCTTCAGCCTTTGCTGCTAGGTTACCAATAGATACGATTTGGGCAGCAGTCACTTGGTCAAGGCCTCATACCTTTATCACTCATTATAAAGTAGATAGGGCCTCCATGAACAGGGCTTCTTTTGGTTCCATTGTTCTGAGGAATATACTCCCTTGAGCCACCCGAGAAAGATGGTGCTTGGGACGCTACCCATTAGTAACAATGAACGGCGAGATAGAACAATTTTACATAAAGAAGTTATGTACTTACCATAACATTCCATGTGAGTTGTTCATCTCGTCTTCATTCTTACATGCCAGCCACCTACCCCCTCCAGTCTTTCTCAAGGACTGAAAATTATGATTTGTCATGGTCTGATTGCCTTCTTCCATTGTTTCTTTATCTTAAGAAGCGAATAATGATATATGGTATATTGGGTCAGCAAACAAGATCTGAGGTAACGCAGGGTGCATCATGGGATAGGGAGTTGGCTTCGAGCTGTTTGGAAACATCGAGCTTTGTAGTTGGCTGGGTCGGAGCCGAGGATCGGCTCTGAACCCCATTAGTAAGAATGAAGGCGAGATGAACAACTCACATGGAATGTTATGGTGAGTACATAACTTCTTTTTTCAGACTCTTGGGTGCTAAAATTTATCCAGGAGGGTTACAGTTTGCACTAAATACAAATACCCCATTTCATGAGCGTTTCTCCCCTTCTTCCAAACAAGTTTTTCCTTGGGTTCTTCAGCACTTACTTACTTACCCTAGTAGTCCTAGAACCAGTGCCATTAAATCAAAGATGCAAAAGTTTGTATTCCAGAATGCTTCTATGAGGAGGGATTGGCAGAATGGTTAAGGTCTGTAGCTAAAAGATAGAAAACACAGGGTTTGATTCTGACCTCTGGTTATTGGCTATGCTTGTGATAGTCTCTAAACTGATAGCCTACTGCTTTACTCTGAACCTATGGTACCAAAGAAAGAGTCTTCTCAGAGACCAGTTCTAGATCTTTCCTCTCTAAATCTGTGTGTGAAAGTATCGAAAATTCAAGATGCTTACACTTCAGCATCTGTTACTTCCAATTAGTCTCAGACTTCTGACAGAGGGTATCTTGAGATGTTGGGATTCATGGCATCTATGATTATCATGATTTATTTTGCCAGATTACAGTGGTTTCTAAAAAAACACATGGACCCAGCATTTTTCATCCTCTGAAATTTCAGATTCCAGTTTTGGGCTTTGTCAAAAGGAACTGCAGTAATGCAGAGTATAGATAGGAACAAATCTAGGCCTCATATTTTCTTCTTTAGTTTCAAACCAATCTGTAACTATAGTTGCCTTTGATTTTACTTGGGAGCATTTTTGTATGTGGGTAAGGGTGCAAGGGCTGTGGAGCTGCTCAGACATACCAAAGCACATAAATGTCAAAAAGATGTAGGCTGTGATCCATGGCTTAAAATCTCCTCATCATCTATGGTCCGCATGACCTCTTCAGGTAGTAACAGACCACACCACAGTGATTTGGTGCATAAACAAGCAAGAGTGCACCAGGTAGCCCCCTCAGTGCAGTCCGAAAGTGATGGTTTGAGAGGTAGCTCTTCAGCACTCTTTAATCCTCCAAACGTCTTACATTCCTTCAGAGCAAAACAAAGTAACAAACAAGCTGAGCAGGACCAGGATAAACTCTCATGAATGGGAATTGAATGAAGGGGTCATTCAGGAATTGATACAGTTGTAAGGAACACCTCAAATAGATCTGTTTGCCTCCATTCAAAACAGACAGCTGAACAAATTCTGTTCCAGGACTCCTTGCAGACAAGCCTGGAAAATAGATGCATTTTCTTTCCTATGGTCAAATGTTCCTTTATGCCTTTCCACTGATATCCAGTGCAATTCTGAAGATTCAGATGGACACCTCAGAAATTAATGCAGTTCTCTCTTCTTACTTCCCCTTCCATGTATTCAAACCCTGGATCTGCTGCTCATGAGGCCATAACTCTACCCATTTGGGTATGTGGATATGGAATTGACCACAAGCTTCCTCACAAACTTGAGCTACTCACACAGGATGGGGGAATTTGAGACAACCTAGTCTCAAAAACACCTTCAACTAGCTGCCTGGCTTATTCAAATCTGATTCCTTTTAGGCACCTTCTTTGTGAGGACGTGCAGCAGGTATTAAAGGAGACAAGAAAGCCTGCTATTATCAAATCATATTGCCAAGTAGAAAAGATTTTCTAGTTGGTGTCTAGCCAATACCAAGATCCTGCCAGAGAATTATGTACCACTGATGCTCAAATATTTGTGTAGTTAGCCTCTGGCCTCTCTTATTCCTCTATCAAGGTACATATTTTGGCCATTTCAGCTTGTCTGCCAGTGGATCCTCCACTTTCTTCTCTATTTTTAGTGAAATAATTTCTGAAGGGAATTTTACACCTGAGACCTCTGGTAAGCGGGTTGCTCCTTCTTGGTATCTTAATTTTGTGCTTAAAAAGTTAACCATGTCTCCCTTTGGACCACTCATTAAACAGAGTTAAGTTTCGCTACATAGAAAGCTGTTCTTTTCATTGCTATGACATCTGCAAGAAGAGTATTGAGTTGCAAGCTGTCATGGTGGGTGAGCCCTGTCTGGTTTGTCATGTCATAAATGTAGGGTCTCATTAAAGCAAATCCTACATTCATACTCAGAGTGGTTTCCAAGTTTACTTTGAATCAAGCCATCAATCTCTCGGACGTCTGTACAGATCGGAAGAGCCAGGAAGAAATGAGTCTACATACCTTGGACATGTACAGGGAGCTCAGGTACCATTTTGAGAGTTTAAGTCTTTTAGAAAAGCAGATTAGCTGTTTGTTTCTTATTTTGGGGTTAAGAAAGGGCAACTTGTGCCAAAATGTATTTATTTCTTTATTTCTTTTATTTATTTGTCTTTTTTGACCGGGAAGGTCTGACTGGGCAGAGCCCATTTTCAATAGAGGACCAGGGAGAAAAGCTCTGCCACAGTACATTCATATTGACAACTGAATTTCAGACAGTTCTAAGAAAAACAACAGTTATACTTCTCATGAAACAACAAACATAATTACAAGACATGTATACAGAGTAAAGTATGTACATCAACAGTTATAAATCTATATAGTTGCTTCAGCAGTAAAAGCTTGCAGAAGTACGTGGATTGATTCTGCAGAAGGGAAAACATTGTAAAAAAGTTTAGTTTTCTTATATTTCAGTAAAGAAAGGTTTGCAAGGAGTTAAAGGTATGCAATGAAATATGTTTTAACATTATATAGGAAAGGTGATTTTAGTATTGCACAAATCTGTAAAAAGTTCAAGAGATATAATGAAGTAGAATATCTGGGACTAAGGAAAAGATGAGTACTTATATTAATTGCAAGAGGAGCTACAATAGTGATAGAAGAGGATAAAAAAGATAATGGCAGATATGCAGTGCTAAGGGGTTACTGACAAGGGAGGATTACAATGGCATGTATTTATATTCCACCTAAAACTGCTATAATGGAGCTTAAGAAAATTCTGGGAGAAATAATCAGTTTTCAGCAAGGAATATTACTTATAGGTGGGGACTGGAATTTGATTTGCTACAGTGAAGATGTGTCTGGAGGACCCAGAAGGGAAAGTAAAACAAAGGAAGGTAGATTTTTTGAAGAAATTTATGAAAATATTTGGCATGGAAGATGTGAATTCAGTAATAGGAGTTTGAAGTGAATTTGCACGTTATTTCCCAAAATATAAAAACTGGGCTAGGCTAGACAGGCAAGAGGAGGTTGGAATTTATTGGAGAAAACTGGCAAAGGAACTAAGGTATTGGGAATAAATAACTAGAGAGGGAAAGATGATAAAATGGGAAGATGCCAAGAATTTATTTGGACTGCAGGTTAGAGATTGCCTTCCCTATCAAGGATTGATATCAGAGTATAGGCAAAGAGAAATAAATGGGGCATCCTAAATGAAAGACCAGCACTGGTAGAGTTTTTAGTATAATCTAGAACAAAAGCTGCTATTGCATGATAACTATAAGAATCAATCAGAGGAGGTTAGAAAGGATTGGAACAAGAGAATGGATAAGCAATTCACAAAGAAACAATGGGAAGATATATGTATGTCTCCCAAATATTCAACAAAATCTAGAAGGGTTAGGATTTTTGCTTGGAAATGTTTACATAGATATTTTTATACCTCAAGTAGACTCCAGAGAATTTTTCCCAAAGTAGACAGCAAATGTTGGGGTTTTGACGGGGAAGAAGGTAGTAATTGGTTAAATATTTTCTGGGACTGTGGCGAGTTGACGGACTTTAAGGATTCCCTGTGGGATGCACTGTCAGAGATGGTGGGTGGGCAGATTGTTGTAACAAGGGAGATGATTTTTTCTGAGCTATAATACAGAACTGGAATTGCCTAGACATAGACCTTGCTGAATTGGAATTGCCTAGACATGGTAAGGCCTTACGATGTCTAATTATGGTGGCTGCCAAAAATGAAATTATTGGAAAATAGAAATCAAAATGTAAACCAGCTATACTAGAAGTAGTGAGTATAGTATCAAGAGATAAAAGAACTGGAATTGAGATCTTTAGAAAAGGGTAGGAGCAAACTACATAGGAAAAAATGGGGATTGTGAGAACAATACATACAGGGGAGGAATGAGGCTTAAAAATGGCAGGACTGAAAGTGATTGGGTAGATTATAAGTGATGTATTGCAACTGGGAGTGTGTCAGTATGGTTTGTGATGTAAAATGCTTGCAACTAAGATTGTGTTGGTGTGGTTTGTTTTCATTTATATAAATGTCTGATTGCCTTGTCATAAGTGGTGGTTTAAAAAAAAGGGCAGGAATTGAATAAATTATGTAATGTAGCTTAGGCTATATGGTATATAACATTATATGTACGTATAATGCTTGAAAACATGAACTTGTTAATACAGTTTGATTACTTTTATTTAAATGTAAATTTGCCTGTGTCACAAGTGATAATTCAGTAAAGGTGTTTAAAAAAAGAGATATAATGACACACGCTATAAAATTGTGTAGGAGGGGAGGGAAAATAATAGTTGTGTATTGGAAGATAATGGTACTAGCATATGGCTGAGAGAGCATGTTATAGGATTGGTTCTGTTTAGGCTGCCTGTTCCAAACTGGTGCATCTAGAAGGTTTATAACTTAGGTATACAGGAGATGCATGAAAGGGGTAGAATGGTGAATGGGGGCAGTTAGAAAAAGAGCAGGATGAGAAGTATTGTTTAAGGGGTGGTGAAAATAGATGTATTGATTCAAGTGCAGCAGGGGAAGTGGTTAGGGGTGTAATGATTCAAGTAGAGGAGGGCAAAAAGTGATAAGCAATAAGAAGTTTGTGCTTTTACTAGAGGTTGCAACATGGTGATGAACATGAACATGACCAGGATTGGGTAAGGTATTATTTGTGCTAGATTTCGTAGCTTGAAAGTTTGTTACTCATTTTTACTTGTGTAGGGATGGTGTTCCAGAGTTTGGAGATGTAACAGGAGTATAGAGAGTCCCCAGTGAATCATTTGCTTTAGTAGTGCTGAGTAGAAATTTATCACCAGAACAGAGGTCCCTTGTGGAAGTGTAGGGGGATAACATATTTTTAATACATGGCATTTTTCAGGAAGATATATCAGTTTGTATGCCTTAGTGGCTGAGAGTATGTTACAAAAGTTGTTAAGCTCTAGTCAGTTTAGCTGATTTAAGGCTTGGCAGTGGTGAACTTGGTGTGCAGTGCTAGTAGCAAACCTATCTTTGCTCTAATAGGAAGCTAGTTTGGATTTTAGTGTAGAGCTTAGGTTTGTAAGGATAGTTGAGGCATATAAGATGGCAGATAGGATAAGGCTAGGGTTTTTCTTGCTGGATCTGTAAGTTACTATTTTGCCATCTAAAAGGAACCAAGTTTCTGGTGGGTCTTTTTAACCGTTTGAAGACTATGTTGATCAAATTTAAGATTGCCAGCTATTACAATGCTTAGGAATTTAGTCTGTGGTACTACTACCTCAACTTTAGAATTATTTGCAGGTGTAACCAGCAAAGATTGTTTTTGATGGATATAATGTTTTGAGATGGAGAGCATCAGTTTTGTTTTATTTGGATTAAGAAGTAGGTTTGAATTTTTCAGCCAGGTTTCGGTTGAAGAGAAATACATTTGGGTGATTTCTTGTAGTCTGGATATTATGGGGGCTGTACATATTAAATTAAAATCATCGACTTATTGTACTGTATTTGCCTGATGTATGACAGTGTGAAGCTGATTTATTAAACTATTAAAAACAAGGAGTTCTAGTATAGAGACCAGAGAGACACTTGTGGTAACTGAAAGAAAGGAAGAGAGGTCCTGTTGCTATTTGACTGATTGTTGCCTTCCATAACTAAGGAACCATTTATGGGTGGATTGAGAGAGACCTATAGAAGAGGGTTCAATGAGTAAATTCTGTAGTGATAACAGTTTCGAAAGCTTTGGATAAGTCTAGGAGCACAGTTGACACCAGGTTACCATTGTTTCTATGCTGGTGTATAGTGTTGGTGAAGTGAAGGAGGGCAGTGGTTGTGCTGTAGTGGGGTATGAAACCATGCTGTGTTTCCAAGAGCAGATTATTTGAATTTAGGTGATGTAGAAGCTGAGCATCAATACATTTTTCAAGTATTTGTGATAGAGGGGAGAGGATTGCAATGGGCCTGTAATTATTAAACTCTTTAGGTGTGCCACCTTTATGTAAAGGTATAATAATGGATTTTATTTATTAACATAGAGACTGGAAAAGCAATTGCATCTGTAGCCATTTTTAAGTAGTCTAAGGGGAGTTGGTTAGCAGCTAGGGTGGTTGGTTTTAGCTTTTGTAGGAATTTTTTAAAAGTGGAGCTACGTACTGGGCTGAAGTAAAATGAGGATTTTAACAGAGGGTGGAACTGAGAGGCCAGTGGAAGTATTCATGTTTGTGAAGAACAAAATAGTCAGTATAAAATACAGCATAGTGTGTATAAAACAGGCTATTTCTAGATGATTGCCCTCAGCTATTACCTTTAGATATGTCAGCCCTTGTGAACCAGTTCCAGGCAATATAAAGGCTTATTCTACTAAAGCCTTAGCTTCTTCAGTGGTATATTGGAAAGGGTGGACCCCAAAAGCATTTTAGAGGAAGCTCCATGGTCCTCTGTACATACTTTAACAAAGCATTACAAGCTAGATTCCTCTCCTAGATCCAGGACAGGCTATATTATCCAGGTACTCCTGGCATAGCCAGCCTTAGGCATAAGCACCACTTGGCCACCATGCTGAACTGTGCCGTTTTCCCACTGTTGTACGATCTCAGAGTTGGTATATTTAGGTAGGTGGGGTGGGGGTGGGGGACAAAGCCCCCCCACATCAGTGGGTTTGATTAGCTTTGGTTTGTGTTTTTTGTAATGACGGACAAGTGGTTAGTTCCGGAGTTCCTTATCAGTGTTCCAAATGTTCGTTTATGTGTGGTTTCGGCTATGTCATCTTAGTCATGTTGGATTTGGTAACGTGTGATTTTGGTCTTTTGAAGTAGACCCATATATGTATGTATGTGTGTGTGTATATATATGTATATATATATATATATATATATATATATATATATATATATATATATATATATATATATGGGTCTATATGACTTGGTTGACAGTTCATATGATCGACTGTTTATTTGGTCGACAGTTCATTTGATCGACAAGCATTTGCCCCCTTCCCCAATGTTGTGTGACCCTGGAGTTGATATATATAGTTAGGGGTGGTGTGGGGGGCACAGCCCCCCACATTGGGGGGGGTGGGGTCGAAGCCCCCCACCTAAAATGCTTGTCGATCAAATGAACTGTCGACCAAATAAACAGTCGATCATATGAACTGTCGACCAAGTCATATAGACCCATATATATATATATATATATATATATATATATATATATATATATATATATATGTATGTATATTCAAAAGTGGTGACCTGACATCCACTCACTCACCTATGAAAATAAGTGCTCCGTTCAGCAACATATTCACACACACTTTCATCTGCCTTGCTTCTCTGCTGATGAAACTTTTTCCTATAAGTTTCAGGTGTTAGCTTGAAACATTCTAATAAGTGATTCTTAACAGCAGTGTAATCAAAATATTCACAATCAGCAAGTTTAGACAACACAGCTACAGCTTTACCATGGAGTAAGGGAGTCAGGAACCGTACCCAGAGCCTTTGGTTAACATCATACTGTTTACATATCCTCTCAAACATATGAATGAAACTATCAAAATTATCCCCCTCATTAACCCCGAGTACCTTCTCAGGGTGCCTTTGTGCTTACAGCCGAGTGCTCTCTGAGACGCTAGAAAGCTATACTGTTCCACCGGAGTGCCATCCACAAGCGACGGTAACTTTGTAGTAACATTTTAGCTCCACTGTTAAAAATGAAGGTGAAAAAGTACCTAAACTTTGTCAGGTACCTTCTCAACTTAATTTTCAGAGTGGAGTAACACCAAGTTTACAAGAAAATCGACTTGCCATGGACTGTGTATCTGCTTGTGATCACAGTAAGCCGATTCTGTATGTGTTGCAGGAAGTACTTGGATTCCAAGAATCCAATTGTCCGTCACCACTTGCCGAACACCTCCACCCGCAGACCTAAGTTTTCCTTGTTCTGTCACAATAAATAGAGGGTCCTCCAGTAACAATTCCCTTTCTTTTTCTTACATCTGCTATATTGCTACTGGATCCTTCTATTTACTATAACAGAACATTGTGTACCTTTTCGGGAGGCCATTGAAAATTCATCCATCAATGGAGAATTCAGCAGCAAGATACCCTGAAAGTCAAGTGCCGTACAACCGCAACGGAGATCTTCCTTTACATCTGCAGTAAGGTAAGTTTTTTTTTTTTTTTTTTGTAACATGCTTTAAGACTTCTACAAAAGAACTTAACAAATACAATTTTTACTGATTCATCAAGGTATCATACCAGCTAAAACAAAAACAACCTCTTTGGGTGGCTGCCTTTTAAAAAAATCACTTCCCCATACCCTCTAAGTAACCAACTATACATGGGAACCTTTGCAGCGATGCTAAGCCAAAGCCACGTGGAAAGGAAAATAACACATTGGGCATTTCTTTTGTGAGGAAGATGGTAAACACCCAAATGTTTTATCACAGCTAGTAAACTAACTAAAATGGAAACAGAAGGGCTGACTGTGGTCAGTGAAAACAGACCCAGCACGTATTCCCTGCCTGCTACGGTGGCAGCCTTAAATAAAGCACTTGTGAGGTTACAGCCAGTTCCTTTTTCTATACCCGGTCCACAGAAAAGTGTTTCTCCTTCTGTCTGGTTCACAACAAAACCTGTTTCCCAATGGACAGGTAAGAAAATGACTAAAACATCTTTTAGTTGTCACGTCATACCATTATGAGGAAGTGACGTAGTTCCACTTAATAACTTCTCAGCACATTAATGTTTACCATTGAATTGCAAGTCAGTAAATTGTAAAATTAGGACTGAACCCCTGTTTGTGCTTGCTGATACGGAAGTGGAGGAGTGCGTTAAGCAACAAGATAATATTAACTTACTGACGAGTTGTAAAAAGTACATGGCTCCATGGAAATCCAGTGTGCACAGTGGCATCCCCATTGCTTTGCATATACACCATTGTACCTATCAAACCCTTAGAGCAAGAAATCTGGAGAAAGCCATAAATAAAATTAAGACAAAGGCCCAAAATAGGGGTAATTTTGAAATACTGCTCTAGCAAAGTTAGAAAACTGGTAGAATACAGGTTTTTGCATTAGGGTGAATTTTCTGAAGACTATGAAATCTGAAACTGAAATGTCTGTCATTGTTTTCAAACCTTTTTTTATCAGCATTTTTATTGCAATTATTTTGGGAAGGGTGAAATTTGTAGCCAGATGGCATGCAGCCTAAAACTGTCCACTCAAGAGATAATGACCCATATTCAGAAACTCTGCGGTAGACCATTTAGGAGTAGATAGATTACATAAAATCTGAGTGTTAGATAATACTGGATGACAGTAAAAAAAAATTAAAGTGCTGCAATTCTGAAGTCCATAACAGGAAGGTCCAAGGATTTATAGCAGATTCTAACTTGTTTGAATTTATGCAAGTTGTTTGACGAACAAGGTTTTGCGCTGATGGACTGTATTATTAAGCACTATAATATTCAGATAACTGATTTATCTAAAGAAGTCGCTTAATTAAATTCTACTATAACTAATCATGTTGACTTCTTTAGATACAAGTTTGAATATGACAGATCCTTTAACTCTATTGACCAGTTACTAGTGAAATTAAAATCAAATAAAGCTAAAAAACTTAACCGTGACAGACTGGCATACGACAATGGTAGAGCGTACCCTAATCCACCTGTGTCACAGAATGGACTTGCTAATGTACCTGCTAATTGTCCTGTTTCTACCGAGTCACATCATGATGACTTAGACCTTAGCCTTGACTATGACAACCATAATCCTAACAGTAGAGATGGAAACTCGAATAACAATACCTGGGCTGGGCGACTCAGGAATGGAAAGCAAAAGAACTTTAATGGAGAACAAATTAACCAACACTACTCGAACAGACCAGTATATGACGACGAACAAAATAATTCCAGCTTGGGCGCTATACCAAAGAGACACTATAATAATAATCAGAACTTTCAGAATCAAAAAAACAAATTTCGCCCTTACAACAAGCCAAAGAGGTAACGAATGACACTATTGGTCCAACTGTGATCCATAATATAGCAGGGGACTTTAACATCTATAATTTCTCTTGTATTGAAATAGACCCTAGTTTGGTTGAACTTTTGGCTAAAGGACAAACATTTGTCCCTAGAAAACATATGGACTTGGTCCAAAGTATAAAAGATCTAAAGTTGTTTGTTAGAAAGCTCAACCTTAACTTATTACTGGGAAATTCTTTGGCTTTAACAAATCCCCTTAGAGTAGTGAGTGAGTACAATCCTACCTTGCACCCCACACTTTACACTTTTGAACAACTTATGGAACAGGATTTGCGCTGTTTAAATAACAGCCAAAACAAGGTTTTTTATAAAGACTCGAGACTTAGTAACATTAGTACTGACGAATTATCATCTCTACGCACTTTTAAATCACTAGACATTAGAACTATAAAACCTGATAAAGGTGGCGGGCTAGCTATATTTGATAACTGTGATTACATCAATAGGGGAGAGCATATTTTGGAGTGTGAAACATATACAAAGGTGTCTGTTAATGAGGTAAATACTGCATACAGGAGGATTAAAAACTATTACAGCGACCTTTTCATGGATGGATACATTGATATAGACACATATCATTACATAACTATGAATTGGCCTAAGATTCCTATTTTGTTCGCGACGCCAAAAATTCATAAAAATATTATAAATCCACCATTTAGGCCATTGATAGATGGACGAAATTCTATTACCTATGCTTCGGCAAAAGTAGTTGATTATATTTTGAAAAAGTATCTCAAAACAGAACCACAAGTCTGCAAAGACTCGTGGACTTTCCTTGAGAATTTAAATAAAACTACATATAAGGAAGAAAACAACTTTTTAACTATAGACGTTATAGACTTGTATACGTCTATTCCCCATTTAGAAGGTATAGAATGGGTAAACTTGTTCCTTATTAAAAAAGGTGCACCATCTAATGAGATGTTTACAGTCACAACTTTACTTGATATCATTTTAACAAATAACTTTTTCACATTTAATAATAAGCTGTATCTACAAAAATGTGGTGTTGCGATGGGCTCACCATGTGGGGCCAGTCTAGCTAACACAGTAATGGTGTACTGGGAAAATCATTTCATCTTTCAGAAAACCGAGTGGACTTCATATATAAAATACTACACTCGGTTTCTTGATGATATTTTTATTTTATTCCAAGGACCAAAAGAGGTAGCAGACAAGTTTTTACTTTATCTTAATAATACTACCGACTTTTTCAAATTCACATCAGATTTTCAAACTTCGTCCACAAATTACCTTGATGTTAATATATTCAAGGACTTACAGGGTATGCAGTATATTGCCAAAATACATAGAAAAGACACCTTTTGTAACTCTTACCTCCATTATACCAGCCTCCACCCGTATACACAAAAGAAAGCCATAGTCAAGGGACAGCTTATCAGAGCAGCTCGTATGACAACTTTGCTTAGTGATTTCTTAGCTGAATGTAGTCTATTAGAAATATTATTTATTGAGAGAGGCTATCCGACTGATTTAGTGAATGATATTTCTCACAAAGTCAAGTATAAAAGAGACAATGGAATTATAGTACCAATATTACAAACCAGAGAAAGACCTAATAGTAGTTTAAGTGTATGCTCTGGTATAGAAACTGAACCTAATATTGATAGTTACATGGCAGAAGTCAACACCATTGATAATAGTGAGCAGGAAGTCAACAAAAACTATCAGACAAGTTACATTACAACATTTAGTATGGATAGTAACATCATTAGAAAGATATTGTATAAAAATTGGGTAATTATCCAACAAGACAAAAACATTAATTTTAAATTCTTGGAATACCCTATGCTAGTGTATAGGAAAGGGAGAAATATTAAAAATATTCTGGAGACAAATATAACAAATAGTTTTACTAATAGAAAAGGGATGTCTAACTGTGGTAGCTGTAATATGTGTAAATTTATGTCTTGCAGCGAGTATGCTACTATTAATAATATAAGATACAAAATTAAATATAAGCTTAACTGTAATTCAAAACTTATAGTGTATGTCGCTACATGTACTCTATGTTCAGCGTTCTATATAGGAAAGACTGAACGTCGACTGAAAGAGAGGGTATATGAGCATACATACGCAATTTCTAATGGTAAGACAGACAATGCTTTATTTAAACACATTACAGTTAATCCAGGACACAATTTCAGATTCACTGCCTTTGATCAGATTCAAACTGATATTAGAGGGGGTCCATATAAACTTTTATTAGAAGACCGTGAACTATCTTGGCAGTGGAGAACAAATGCTTTTGTCAAACCAGGATTAAATGAACACTGCAACATTAGTTGTTTACTGAAACTTAAAAGTTCGGATAGGAAATAAATAAACAAATATGGTACTAGTAGAAGTATTTAAGGACTACAAAAGTTGCCTACTGTTGCTGTTTATATGGTTTTATATATTTATTTATGTATATAGACCTTTTATAGATTATTTACATATATATATATATATATACATACTTATATACAGACCATTTACTTACTTACTTATAGACTCATAGACTTATAGATCTATTAAAACAAATTTATTTTTAGCTTGAATTATTTTGTTAAAACAAATTAATTTGTTTTGGGCTAGTTGCACTGGTCAATATTGAGCACTAATATTAATAACAGTATATTTGTATGGCTTGTGACATTGTGGTTTTTAATTTATTAAGGTTACACTATTTATATATATAAAAAAAGTTGAGCTGAGTGTTTTTACTTGTATTTATACCACTTTAAATGTGGGCTTACTTTTTAATTGACTGTGTTATAAATTATTAATTGTTTAATTGAATGTTGTCTGATGTAGTTGCTCCAACGTTGAGCGACGAAAAGCGCTTTACAATAAACCTGTGTTTCTCATTTATTTCCTGTGGATGTTGCTTGGAGCCTTCTT
This sequence comes from Protopterus annectens, assembly GCF_019279795.1. NCBI lineage: Eukaryota > Metazoa > Chordata > Ceratodontiformes > Protopteridae > Protopterus > Protopterus annectens. Next base: position 1,813,337,239 of record NC_056725.1, on the reverse strand, counting down.
CGTGAACTAGTTTGTTTTCTAAATTCAGTTTGAATTTATGCAAGTGACATTTGGGAGAGTTTGGAATAAGAAATGCCTGTTTGCAGAAGACGGAAGGATGAGCAGCAGAAATGATGCAACAAAGGGAAGTACGAGTTGGCAAAGGAGTGTTATCAGTTTGGAAAAGTGGACAGGTGCCATAACTAGGTTTTGTGTGTGTGTGTGTGTGTGTGTGTGTGTGTGTGTGTGTGTGTGTGTGTGTGTGTGTGTGTGTGACAGTACTAGTGCATATCATCTGAGCTGTGTGAAAGAGTGTATTATACATATTTTCAGATCATTATCTAAGATGCACAAGGATGTACAAGGAACCAGTTATACTTTTTGAAACATTATTTCAGCATTTCCCAGATTGTGGTTAAGGAAGAAGTACCAATTACCCTTACTGAATCTAGGCATGGCTCAAAGTGTCCTCGTTAGTCAAGCTGATGTTACCCAGAAGAAGAAGAAGAAGAAGCATAAAAGCAAGCAGATTCCTTCCATTACTAAGGATTCTCGGAAGGAATGGAAGGATTTTACCCAGGGCTTGTTTAATGCCCTAATGGCTTTAAGACCTCCACTTGGTCCTCCACTCTTAAGGGTTGGGAGGGTGGCTTAACGGCTAAGGTGTTTGCCTTACAAACACAAGTTGCAGGGTTTGAGTCTCACAAGGGATAATTGGCTAGGCTTAAAATGGCTCGCAAGGGCAGTTAGCTTAGTACTAAACTATGAACATATATATAAACATGCAGAGCTGGATCTGGAACTAGGTGACCTAAGCAGCTGCCTAGGATCCCCTACTTAGGAAGATGAAGCGTCCCAGTCTGGCCATGATGCTAATTTAATTTAATTAATAAAATGTAAAAGTTAAAGTTCTTTACATTTACTATTTTTTCCTACTGATTCTGCTTTAAGGATGCACTCTGTCCATGTTGCTGTATGCTCATCTTAATGCTTTAGGATGCTGCACACACAAACAGCACAGCATGAGATTTATTTCTGAAACACAAGCATTGGAGCAGCATTTTATATATATATATATATATGTCTGCTTTAGGATTTAATGTACAAGCTTTGAAACACAGATGTTGGAGCAGCATAGGATTTAATGTATAAGGTTTGGAACAGCATTTTATATTTTATTTATTTATTTTACATTTATTAACCGGGTTAGTCCAACTGAGCTTTTGGCTCATTTTCAGTGGAGACCCGGGGAGAAAAGCTCCTTAGTGAGTTTAAAAAATTAACAACAAACAGTTAACAAAATATCATTTACAATCATCTGAAAATTACATTCAGTTACAATGTCATAAAGAAGGAATAATACCTTCATAATTCTTGTTACATTATATACAACATGTATGCAAAAAAATAGCATTGAGATAAAGTGGTTAAAACCCAGTGAGACAGAAAGGTTAAAATTTGTTATGATAGACTGGGGAGGTGAAGAAATTGAGGGAGGGTATAACTGAAAAGAATAGAAGGGAAGGAGATAGTGGGAGAATAATGAATAAAAAAGTGAGGACTGGTGTAGGGAGGGGTATTCGAAGCTAGGGTAGGGTAGTTTCAGGGGGGATGACTACAGTGGCAGGACTTTTTTTTGTTAGGTATCTTCAAGTGGCTAGCTTGAAATGCTTGGTATGGTCAAGGGACCTAATTTCTTGGGGTAGTTGGTTCCAGGATGCAGCTGGGTTATAATTATAGAGTAAACATCCTGTTTTGGTTTTGGGTTTATAAATCTGAGGAAGTCTTGGTCTGAACTGCGTAGTGTCCTGGTCAGGGAATATTTAGATATAATAAATAAAAGGCTAGGGCAGAAATTGGGTAGATAGATGATGGAGTGGATAATTTGTAGTTGATGTAGTAGGAGCAGATGGGGGAATTTGAGCCAGTCCAGTTGCTTAAGGGATAAGCAGTGGTGAGACTTGTAGGTCTGGTTTGCTGCAAATCTGACCACCTTAGGTAGTTTCAAGTTTTGTAATGAGTGTGGTGTTAAGGTTTGTGAATAAGTGACAGCTGTATAGAAGGTGGGAAGAAGAAATGCATGGGAGAGAGTTATTCTGACTGTGTTGGTTAAATATCTCTTATTATGGTAAAGGAGTCCAAGTTTCTGGTGAGTTTTTTAATAGAATTAAAAATATGAAGATCAAATTTAAGCAAATCTTCTATTATGACTCCCAGGAGTTTAATGCAAGGTTCAGCAGTAATGATGGTGTTATTGCTTGGTAGGATGGTTAAATGTGGTTTTGAGATTGGTGAGGTTCTTGGGGAGGAAGAGTAGGAGCTTAGTTTTCTTAGGATTGAGAATTAATTTGTTATCACAAAGCCATGTCTCTATGGTGTTGAAAGATGCCTGGGTAGCAGAGTGGAGGTCTGATGGATTATCTGCAATGGTGATGACAGTAGAGTCATCTGCATATTGTACAAGTGTTGAGTTGGGACAAGAGGTGTAAAGTAAATTACTGAAAATATTAAAGAGCAGTAGCCCAAGTATGGATCCCTGAGAGACTCACATTGGCACATTGGGGGGGGGGAATAGTGCAGATTGCCATTCAACAGCTTTCTGTCGGTTAGAGAGATAGCTAGAGAACGAGGAAATAGTGGGAGGAGAGAATTTTAGGTATGAGAGTTTGTCCAAGAAGAGAGGATGGGAGACGTTGTCAGATGCTTTGGAGAGGTCCAGGAACAGGCATGAGACAAGTTTATTGCTGTCACGGGCAAGAGATACAGTATTGATGAAGGATATTAGTGCAGTTATGGTACTATGTTTGGGACAGAATCCGTATTGAGTGTGTATGTGAGAAGGTTTTCTTGTAGAAGGTACTGCATTACCTGCTTGTGAATGCATTTCTCTAGAATTTTAGAGAGGGGAGAGTGTATAGCAATTGGTCTGAAGTTTGATATATCATGTGTGTATGTATATATATATATATATATATATATGTGTGTGTGTGTGTGTGTGTGTGTGTGTGTGTGTGTGTATATATATATATATATATATATATATATGTATATATATATATATATATATATATGTATATATATATTTGCTTTATAATTTAGCATACGAGCACTAGAAACAAACTGGATTCCCCTTATTGATTTTTCAGCAGCAGGTTCAAGGTGTGTGTGTGTGTGTGTGTGTGTGTGTGTGTGTGTGTGTGTGTGTGTGAAATGCCCTAATTAGGGATGGGAGGTTAAGTTAATTAACTTGTACGGTCTCAAATCCTGTACTTTGGCTATAGGAGACAAGAGCAGTTACTCTCTATACCATCTACCAAACTTATACTTATGCTTAGTCAATAGATTTGATTGAAATGTTCTGAAATGGGTAATTTTGTCATTTATTGGTTCATACATTTTTTTTTACTGCATAATGGAAAAAAATTCAAATCTACAGATTTAAGTGCTGGATTTAACAAGAAATACATTAACTCAGGAAAGTGATGCAAATAACCCATGCATTTATGCAGTGTCCTAAAATGTATGCAGGGGGCCCATATTTCGAAAACAGCCCAGGGATGAAGGTACTTTTAATCCTCCACTAGACGGTTGTATTCTCAATGAATGTGAGCAGCAAGGGAAGAGGAGCTCACTGTTGTTCATGCTAAGTCTGTTTTCAATGTGCAACTATTTTGTTTAGCAAATGGCCGTCCGTGTTTGTGCTATAAATTATGAAAGCAGTGTTAGCAACACAACAGGTAGCATACTTGCCTTTGCAGCAGAACTGATAGTATACTTGCCTTTGCTGCAGAAGGCTGTGGGTTCTTCTTCCCACCATGTAGATGGATTGCTGACACTGCAGTGCCCTCCTAAGTGTGTCATCCCTTGGATGAGATGTTAGACTGAGGCCCCACCTACCTGCATCGATGGTAATTGCTGTGAGATATTTTACATCCACCTGAACTATCAAAAAGAGTAGGTGAAAGTTCCCTGATGCCCTGGCCAAATTTTCCCCTAGTAGTATAAATACCACCAAGGAAAAACTTGCGTTGATGGTGCTGCGGTAGCATTGTCGCCTCACAGTAAGACGCTGTCCGGTTCGATTCTCAGCTAGAGCGTCTTCTGCGTGGAGACATGCGTGAATGGGCGTACCTTCGTTGAAGGTTGTGAGTCAGGGCTGGTAACTCAGCACGTAAAAGTCTACTGCCAATCATTAGTGGACCGGAGTTCCGCTGTGGCAACCCCTAACCGGGAAAAGCCGAAAGACACAACAAAAGTATAAATACCACCAAGGATCTCTCTTGAACCTGCTCAACAAAGGATACATAAATTATTTTTTTTTAAATTAAATACAATTGTCTGTCTTCATTTCAAAAATAAAGAAGAAAACAGTAAGTCTTCCAGATACTCTTTCACATATAAGCTGCAGAACAATTGTGCGGAGCTTTTCTCCCCGGGCCTCTACTGAAAATGGACATATATCCAGTTGGACCAGCCTGGTCAACAAATGTAAAATAAATAAAATAAATAAATAAATAACAAGCAATCCTTGTCCTCTCAGGCCAAACAGGGAAACAAAAAAAAAAAAGAGATGGCAGGAAGGGAACAATAAGAAACAAGGACCTTTTCCAAAAAAGGATGTCTGCAACTTCAGAATGACTATAGCAGCACTCTTCCTCCCTCCCTTCATCTTTTGCCAAATTTCTCAAAACCTGTCTCAACAAGTGGCTGTACATATTCCCCTTTGGCAACATATTGCGACAGACTCATGGGTGTTAAACATGGTTCAGGAGAGTTACTTTTGGCATTGGGTACAAAAACCTCCATTCAGAAGTGTTCCTCCCCACCCTACAAGTCAAAAAAAAATTTCTCGGGTTCTTTGGCATTTGCTCACTCTATCAGTCATAGAACCAATGCCATTAAACCAAAGGGGGAAAACTTCTACTCCAGAATGTTTCTGTTATCAAAGAAAGAGTCTTCTTGGAGACCAGTTCTAGATCTTTGATTCCTAAATCTGTATTTGGAAGTTATAAATTTCAAGATGTTGACCCTTGAGAGTCTGTTACCCATCATTCCCAGTGAAGCATTATTTTAACATTGGACCTAAAATATGCATACCATTGCATTCCGATAGCTGAAGGCTTCAGGAAATTTATCAGATTGTCTGTGCCTGGGTCACACTATCAGTTCTCTGCATTACTCTTTGGGTTATCTACTGCTCCAAAAGTGTTAGCAAAGTGACTAGTTCCAATCATAGCTCATTGTAATCTAAATGAATCTCACATTTTCCTTATTTAGACAACTTGCTTGTCTTTGCAGAGTCTTCTCTCAGATGTCAAGAATCCATAACATAGGCGCCATTGTTGTTTGACTCAACAACTGGGACTTGGATCTGACTTGGATTTGTTCTCAACACCTCCAGACATGTGGATCCAGGGCTTTGACTCCTTTCCTACCCATAATTCCCTCTCTGTCTCTTCCTCTGAATATGTCATATCTCGTTTGCCGCCTGAACCAAATAGTTATGTGTTTCAGGGCTCTGATCTCTTATAATTGCTTTGACAATAATTCATTCAAAAATGTTTTCTTTCACTTCTTTAGCTTGTGCTTTGCACCTTCTTTCTTTTTTATCCTTTGTTTTCAGATTCTTCAAAATATGTATTTATGTAGGTGTAGTTGTCTAAGATAAGCCTGTTTTTCTACTTGTGGAATTTATTCTCTTCGATATATACATATACATTTACATGTAGTTGAATAGGTTACTTAGTCTATATAGTGAAGTATTGTAACTCTTCTTAGTGTGCTTCTGTTTCTGTTGTTTGGTGTGTTTTTTGTTAGACAGTTGGTTTATGCCTTTTACTCTTTGGGATCCTAGTATTTTGCTGTGTTGTTGTTCTTATTGATATGAAGAATAATATCCAATAAAAGTTTCAAGAAATGTTCCAAATGTGGCCACAGAATCCCACCACAAGATCCTCATACCCTTTATGTCTACTGTCTGGTAGCAGCCCACCTTGAGACTAACTGTGAGGCCTGTGCTTCCTTTGGTCACAAAGTGCTTTAGAGTCGAACAGACAAACTAATATTGAAAAATCTTTTACCCACTCAGTTGGGTTCATCTCATTCAGCTGCATCTCCTTCAAAGGCTGCAGAGAAGTCAAAACCAAAAAAAAAAAAAGAGACGGAAGCAGCAAACCTCAAGAAAGCAACATGCCAGAAAAGAGGCTTGAAAAAACCTGGAAAATGGTGCACTGACCCAACAGTCCTCTTGGTTCCAACACCGAAGATTGTAAAACAATCAGATCCAAAGCCTAGTCAGATCTGATCTCCTTCACCCCCACTCCATTTCTCACTGGATCCTGTCAGTCCCCGACTGCACTCTCAGATTTTGCAAAAAAAGCATCAATCCAGATCTTTTTCTGTAGCCTCTTCGTCAAGATCCATCTGTTCTTCAAAGAGTCTCACTGAAACCAATATTGACAGGATGATACAGAGATTTCCTCAAACGTAGATACAGTTGTGGGTTCTCTCAGCTTCATCTCCACAGGTTGGTCTGCAAATAGGATTCATGGCCCCTCCACTAATGACTCAGAGGCTGGATCCAGACATCTCCAAAGTACCTTTGTAGGCTCTGATAGTGCTCATCACTTCAACTCCAACGTTACTCCACTTTATTTCGACTCCAACCTTGTCAGATTGGGACAAGAGTTTGGCTTCTGGATACTGGCCAAGGCTTTGCCTTTTTTAGGCAGCGTTCCAAAGACCAAATTACCACCGTAACAGCTACAAATAAATGCAGTCTGAGGGTCATGCTGTTCAAAGCTAGAAGTCAAAATCTCAAAATGCACTCGCTTGAAGCACTCCTTAAAATGGAGAACATCGACATTTGTGCTGTAACAGAAACCTGGTTCGAGGCATCAGAAAGCACCCCTACACTACCAGGCTATAACTCTTTCCACACCTTTCGGCCTCAGAACTTGGACCAAAGCTCCAAAAGCAGTGATGTTTCCGTATTATTAAAGGATGTGCACACCTCCAAACTGGTAGCCCAACATAACGCATCAGAGATACTTCAGGTGCAGCTAACACTGGATAAGACAGCGATTCAGGTTGTAGCCTGCTATAGGTCCCCAACCATGTCCCAAGACTCACACTCCTCCTGAAGAGGGTCAGCGAGGTGCCCTGCTTGACATGTATAAGAAGTCTGTTCCATAGCATGGGCAGTCTTTGGGTTATGAACCTGTCCCTTCAACATGTTCTGTTAATTGTGGTAATGAGGTTGAGATCTCTGGAGTTTGTGGTGCAGAGGGATTGGGATTTCATTAGATGTAGCATTTCTAACAGAGCTGGGTCAGACATGGCTTTGTCAGTCAAGCAGAGATCGCCTCTAAGTAGGCGATATGAGACAGAGAATAGTTGGAGTTTTTTGAGTCTGTCCATATAGGACAAGTGTTTAAGGCCAAGGATTCTCTTAGTGAGGTACTTTTGCGGCCTCTCCAGTTGTTGCAGGTGTCTAGTGAGGTGCATGCCAAATGGGACATTGTACTCGCTGATTGGCCTAATAAGGGAAGAGTAGAGGGAGACAATGACCTCTTTCTTCCTGGATGCAAAACCCTTAGTAATGAGATGTGCCACATAGAAGGACTTTCTGACCACAGTGGCAGTGTGGTGATCAAAAGAGAGGTTGCTTTCAACCTGTGTTCCCAGATCTCTTATAATGCCTTCTGTGTTCAGTGGACTACCATCAGTGTGGTAATTCATGGGAGCTGGGTTTTTCCTAAAGGGGATGCCGACGCGTTTTTTGGCATTGAGCTTAAGACCATGGTTCTGACACTAGTCTGTCTCAATGAGGCCATTTTGCCAACATCACTTGGGGAGTTAATAATAGCTCCCAACTTGCAATTGTCTGCGAACTTTGTCAGCCAGAGTCCCTTCGTGTTGGCCTGGACTTCAGAGAACTAGATACAAAGCAGGAGAGGACCCAGGACCGAACCCTGTGGGACTCCACTCGTGACTAGTCAGCAGTCTGACTTGGAGTCAGCTACTTTCACACTATGGGTTTCATCTGAGAGCCAGTTTGCAACCCACCTAGTGGTATAGGGGTTGATACCTAGCTTAGTGAGTTTTTCTATGATTCATGATTGGGGAATGGTATCAAAAAGCCTTGGCCAGATCAAGGTAGGCTGTATGAACCACCTTGCCTTCATCCACAGCTCTGGTGACTGACTCAAAGAAGTCGACCAAGTTGAGCAGGCATGATCTACCCTTCACAAAACCAAACAGTGTGGTATCCAGAGATTGGAGATTCCCTATATCCTTGTTTATTAGGTTCATGATGATGCATTCCATAGCTTTGCATATATGGCTCATCAGGCTAATGAGGCAATAGTTCCCAGGGTCTGTAGTCGCTCCTTCTTTGTGGAGAGGGATAACTAGCAGTGTGCCATTCGGTAGAAACAAAGCCTGAGGTGAGGCTGTGATTGAACAGGCCACACAGGTGAGGTGCCAGTTCACTCTGTAGTTCATGTAGAACACAGCCAGGGATATTGTCAGGTTCCATAGAAGCTGTATTCTTGGCCTTGGACAGTGCTTTTTTAACCTGTGCAGCAGTAATACTGGGTGCCTGGCAATCTACTGGTATTGTGATTTGTCCTTGGGGCGGGGGGTAAAGTTGGCACTGAATCTGTCGGCCAGTATACTGGCAATATCTGTTGGCTCGGTATATAGGAGGTATCATTGTGCAGTAGCTTAGAGCAAATCTGGGTATTGCCGTGGAGATTCTTTACATAGCTATAGAAGGACTTGCGGTTGTCTTTACTATCTGCTGTGATTCTGTTTTCATAGCTAGCTTTATAGGATTTGATGAGGGATCACAACTTTTTATTGAGGCTGATAAGGGAGTTTTTCCAGTCTTGGGACTTCACCTTATTCCGCATCAACTTCCTCCTTCTGTTGTAGAGTTTGTTTATGGCAGGTGGCCACCATATTGGCTTCCTTTTTTTGGAGGATAGTGTCTTAGTTTTATTGGGTATGGCGAGATCCATGCATTTGTGTACGTGTTCATACAGTGCATTGGTGTATGATTCGGCGGTCGTACAACTATTTTCCATTTGCATGGATGCCGTGAAGTTAGCCACCTCTGTTTTTAGGAGACCAAAGTTAGCTTTTGAGGAGTTTTTCATGGTGGTTACCTTTGCGGGGTGGGGTGGGGGGTGGGAGGGATGTGGCTTTCCAAGGTGATTAGTTTGTGGTCAGATCTAACCAGGAAGGAGCTGACTACTGGTGTAGAGCAACAGTCGCCCATGTTAGTAATGACCAGGTCAAGGATGTTGCTACCTCTAGTTGGGGTAAGAACGAGCTGATCCAGGGCATAGGAATTAATGAACTCCAGGAAATGTTGGGCAAGTGTATTGGTATATAGGTTCATAGGTTCATAGGTTGGTACTGGGCTATCTGCCCGAAGGCATATATTAGCCCAGCCACGTTGTGCGGTATTCACTGCCCCTTTAGTAGTTCCCTAGACCCTTGTACTAGCAGCTAGTACCCTTGGCCCCTATCTAGTAGTGCTGTTGGTGTGATCCCCGGTGTGAACTTTCTGTTACCCATCCACTCATCAAGGTTCCTCTTGAAGAGTGATAGTGAGGGGTTCTGTCTTATGTAGATCGGGACCCTGTTCCATAGTAAGGGAAGTCTCTGCAAAGGGAATCTATCCCTCCAGCATATTCTATTCATTGTTGTGTTGAGGTTTATATCCCTAGAGCATGTAGCTCGAGTAGATTTGGTTTTGCTAAGATGAAGCATGTTCAACAATTCTGGGTTGGACATGGCTCTGTATGTTAGACAGAGATTGCCTCTGAGAAAGCGGTATGCAACATAGAACAGTCTTAGCTTTTTCAATCGTGCTGTATAGGGCAACTGTTTGAGGCCAGTAATCCTCTTGGTTAGGTACCTCTGTGGTCTCTCCAGCTGCTGGAGATGTCTAGCCAGGTACATTCTAATTGGTGCATTGTACTCAATAATGGGTCTGATGAGGGAAGAGTAGAGGGGCACCATTACATCCTTAGATCTTGATGCGAACCCTTTCGTGATCAGATGGGTCACATAGAAGGATTTTCTAACCACTTTGGCAACATGGTTATCAAAGGAAAGCTGACTATCTACTTGGATCCCTAGATCCCATATTTCTTCTTCAGATTTCAGGGGATTACCTCCTATGTTGTAGTTTGCGGGTACTCTGTTTTTTCCAAAAGGGATTACTACACATTTTTTTGCATTTAGCTTGAGACCATGGCTTTGATACCATGCATCAGTCTCATTTAGCCCTTCTGGAGGATCTCCATGTCGGCCAGAGACTCTATTATAGCACCCAGTTTGCAGTCGTCTGCAAACTTAGTCAGCCACAGCCCTTCCGTTCTTGCCTGTACTTCTGAGAAGTATATGCTAAACAGGAGGGGCCCCAGGACAGGGCCCTGAGGCACTCCACTCGTTACTGGTCTGGATTCGGACATAGATCCCGCTACTCTTACTTTATGGGATCTGTCTGAGAGCCAGTTTGCGATCCATCTTGTGATGTAAGGGTTTATGCCCAGGCTGGTGAGCTTATCATTAATACCTGAATGGGGAATGGTGTCAAATACTTTAGCAAGGTCAAGGTAAGCCGTGTGTACCTCCTTTCCCTTATCTATAGCCTGAGTAACTGTCTCAAAGAAATCCATCAGGTTCAGGAGTATGAGTAGTTTTCCCAGTTAATGGAGGGGTAGTTGAAGTCGCTTAGTAAGAGAGTGTTAGGTTGGACCCTAATATTCTCCAGGGTGCTTAGTAACGTGGAGTGTGAGTCTTGGGACATGGTTGTAGACCTATAATAGGCTACAACCTGAATCGCTGTCTTACCCAATGTTAGCTGCACCTGAAGTATCTCTGATGTGTTATGTTGGGCTACCAGTCTGGAGGTGTGCACATCCTTTATGAATATGGAAATACCACCGCCTTTGAAGCTTTGGTCCAAGTTCTGGGGCTGAAAGGTGTGGAATGAGTTATAGCCTGGTAGTGCAGGGGTGCTTTCTGCTGCCTTGAACCAGACCTCTGTTACAGCACAAATGTTGATGTTCTCCATTTTAAGGAGTGCTTTGAGTGAGTGCATTTTGATATTTAGACTTCTAGCATTAAGCAACATGATCCTCAGATTGTATGTGTTTCTAGCTGTTACGCTGGTAATTTGGTCTTTTGAACACGCCTAAAAAAGGCACTATAGGGGTGGCAAGAGCCTTGACCAGTATCCGGAAGCCCATGGGTGACAGATGCAGGCCATCTGTGGCAAAGCATCGAGGTCTGTCAATCATGTCACCCCTACTAGTGTTGCAGACTTTTTAAGACTTTCTACCACAAGGTGTGATTTCCATGCAGACAGATAGACAACATGGAGGTAATCTGGTACATCAACAAGCAAGGGGGAACCAGATCTTATCCTTTATGTCAGGAGGCCATGAGAGTGTGGTAATGGGAGATATGTTCCCAGTGCTTTCTTGTAGCAATGCATATCCCTGGGACTTCCAGGGTACTAGCGGACAAGTCAACATTCTGCTCCCCCATTAGTGGTCCCTCAGTCAAACAGTGGTGAATGAAATTTTTTGCTGTTGAAGCCAGCCTTGCTGCGACATGTTTGCATTCCACAACAAATGCAACAGTTATTTTGCCTTAATCCCTCCTCAGGGTCACTCACTGAGGGATGCTGTGATCCAAAATTGGCCCCTGAGTCTTTTTTATGCCTTTCTCCTGCTCCCTCTGGTTACATAGTTCATTCAGAAAGTCAGAAGGTGCAAGGCAAAGGCAGTCCTCATTGCCCCTTATTGGTCTCGACATGTTTGGTTCGCATTTCTTTGTCCTCACCTTCTATGTCTTCCCTGGATGCTGGCTCACAGCCCTGATCTCCTATCCCATACATTTGGGTATCCTCTGCTGGACCCCATGAGACTTTGAAACTAACCGCTTGATTACTCCAATTTTTAATGTTTGTCAGAGATGCCAGGTTTTCAGACAAAGTAGTAGACATCCTAACAGCTTCACAGAAATCTAGTACCAGAAAGGTATATTGAAGTAAATGGAAAAGGTTTTCCTTCTGGACTGTGGAAAATGGCTTAGACCCCTTTTCCAGCCTTCTTCCTTCAAATTAGACTTTTTACAGAATTGTTTCACAAAGGTTCCAGTTTCTCCATTATAAAGGTACAGTTAGCAGCTATTTCAAATTTTCACATTGGCCACAATCAAATACGTATAGCCTCTTTGAAAATCTCCAATGCATTTTTAGAGTAACTTTTCTACTTAGACCTCCCATAAGAGATCCTGTTCCTCCATGGGATATTACAGTAATAGTTCAAGCCCTTACACAAGCTCCATTTGAACCAGTATTTTATATAGACTTAAATTCTTAGCAATGAAAACAGTGTTTTTGATAGCAATTACTTCATCTAAAAGAATCTCAGAATTGCAAGCTCTTTCATGCAAATCACCATATTTGTTTTTTCACATAGATGGTCTTCCTTCGACCAAATCCTTCTTGTATTCAAAAGTTGGCATCTGAAGTGAGTATCAATCAGTCCATGAATCTTCATGTTTTCTTCCCAAAATTTTCAAATAAAAGAGACTATACTTTACATTTGCTGGACGTTCATGATGTCAATAGGACAACATGGATCTGTTGTTATGGTGAGTACATAACTTTCATTTATATTTCTTCTGACCAAGCTAGGATTCCAGATAAACTTCCAAAATCCTCCTTGACTCCATCACACAAGATTGTCTTTCTGTGATGTCTTCAAGACATCCTGCAGCAAAAGTCCTTTTTGATGCAAGAAAGGGTGGATTTTTATCTGAAAACCTTCCTGGGCTTCTTGAGCTAAGTATCAGATTTCAGCTAGAGAATTTCTCAGCATTCTGAAATTCATGGCATCTATGATTTCTCATGATTCTTCTGACCAGGTTACATATAAAAAAGATTAAGTGGTATCTAAAAAATGTATAGACCCAATAATTGCATTAAATGTTCATCATATTGATCACTGCTGCAGTAACCTAACCTGTATGGGTTATATCTTGCTTCCAAAGCTTCAGACTACCTTCCATGTTCCTGTACTGTCAAGCAGCTCAAACTGAGCGTACTAAAGAAGATTTTTTGGCTTATTACTTAGGAGCACTTTTTTAAGAATAACAAACATGGTTTGCTTCTATGTCTGTCAAGAAGTCTGTGACTGCCAACAGCTTTGAGAAAATGAAATCATCCCTGAAGAGGAAAGGGGGTGAAAGAGAAAAGAAAGGTAACTTATTCAGTCCTTAAACAGGTTCATCCAAACACTGGTATTGCCACTAAGGCTATGACAATAATGAATTTCTTTGTGGGGGACATCTTTGAACAGCTAGCAGTGGAGGCAGCTAGGCTTGTAGGCTTGAACAAGAGAAGCAAAGTTACAGGCCGAGATATCCATCCTGCTGTTAAACTTGTTCTTCAAGGAGAACTGTCCAAGCATGCTCTGTCTGAAGGGTCAAAGGCAGATCTGAAGTAGTTAACTTCATTTTATCTGCAACCTGTGGGTATACAGATCCGTACTGGATCCGAGCCAGCAACTTTTTTCTAGCATCAGCTCCAAGCTCCGAGCTCCTCCCCTTACTCATAACGCCCTACCATCTCCTATCTTCCCTCAGATCTCGTTTGCCGTGCCAGTAATGTGCATCGTGGTCTCCTTTGCTCTGAGCTATAAAGGGATAGTAAGTGGAAAATTTGTCTTATATAGTGTGCTTGTGTAGGATTACCTTCCTCCCCTTCTGTAGTAGCTTGTTGGTCGTTAGTGTAAAAAAAAATAAAAATAAAAAAAATAAATAAAAAAAAAAGTTTTGTTGGTAGTAGAGTAGTTTCAGGCCTGCCCTTTCCCTACTTGTGTGTGTGTGTGTTTTTTTTTTTTTTTTGTGGGAAGGTAGTTTCCTTACCTTTGAACGCAGGGCTATGGCTGATCAACCAAAGCCTGTATTCAAAAAATGTACAGAGTGTGGCCATAAGCTTTCCCCTGCTGATGGTCACACTCTGTGGTGATATGTCTAGGAGTAGCACATCTATCTACCCAGTGTGCTATTGTTCAGGCTTCACCCCAGGGCCCTTAGGGATCGTAAGGCCAAGCTAGTCACCAAAGGCCTTCTCCCAGTTGCTATGCTGGATTCTGCCTCAGCCTCGGTCTCTGGTACACCCCCTCCCCCAGACAGGGACTCAACCTTCATCTTTGTCTGGTGATGGGTCCTCTTAAGGACAGATCTTCGGTCAGCGAGGCTGACAAAGATAAAGAGAAGGAAAAGGAAAAACGCACAGAAGAAAGGGAGAAAAAGAAGGACAGGCTTCGCAAGAGATCCCCAGACAGGGAGCTCTTTCTCAGCCCTCCATCCAAGTCCAAGAGGCCTGTTTCTCCTCAGCTCCGGTCACCACGTTTCTCACCGGAGCCATTGGAACTTTCAGACCAGAGGCCCTCCACCCCTCTGCGCAGACCAGCCAGATCCCAGTCGGTGGCCTCTTCGAGGTCGACTCGGAGCCTATCGGAAATGGATATGGACAGGATGATGCGGAGATTTTTTTCAGACCCAAATTCAGATGGGAGTCTTGCCAGATCCATCTCCCTCTGCAGGGGCAACCTCCATGCCTCTTTTTCACCCCATCTTTCCTTCCCCGATCCGTGCTTCGGCTTCGGGGCTTTTGGATCCAAGGTTCTTCGGAGCTGGTAGCTCGGCGCCGACGGTTCCTCCAACCTCGACTCCGGCTGTTACCTTGAGTTCCTCGGATCCGACCTGCTCGGATCCGAGTGACTCTCGGAGATGCGGACAGGGAGTCGGACCCAGGGGAATGGATTCTTCGGCTCCGACCTTTTCGGACCTGATCCGTTCCCTAGGACCTCAGGCTACCCTGTCATCGGCCCCCGCTTCGGATCCGGGGAGGACTTCTTCTTCGGCCTTCGAAGTGGTGGAGAGGGTTCTCTCCCAGGGATTGAGACCCCAGCCCATTCCCTCGGATACCATCCAGGCCCCCCCGGATTTGGCGACGACTCCCTTCATCCTGTGTCAGGGACAGCCCATGCCAGAGGATCCCCAGGTCATTTTCCCCGAGGAAACCCCTGCAGCTCGCGGATCCCCTTCTGAAAGTCCCACTGAAGAGGGTCACCGCAAGCGCAAGTGCAAAAGGAGGCACCTGGACTCCCCGATTCCCTCACCACTGACACTGACTTAGATGAAGGAGAAGGTTCCCCCAGGTCTATCGGAAATGGATATGGACAGGATGATGCGGATATTTTTTTCAGACCCAAATTCAGATGGGAGTCTTGCCAGATCCCTCTCCCTCTGCAGGGGCGACCTCCATGCCTCTTTTTCTCCCCATCTTTCCTTCCCCGATCCGTGCTTCGGGGCTTTTAGATCCGAGGTTCTTCGGGGCTGGTAGCTCGGCGCTGACGGTTCCTCCAACCTTGACTCCGGCTGTTACCTTGAGTTCCTCGGATCCGACCTGCTCGGATCCAAGTGTCTCTCGGAGACGCGGACAGGGAGTCGGACCCAGGGGAATGGATTCTTTGGCTCCGACCTTTTCGGACCTGATCCGTTCCCTAGGACCTCAGGCTACCCTGTCATCGGCCCCCGCTTCGGATCCGGGGAGGACTTCTTCTTCGGCCTTCGAAGTGGTGGAGAGGGTTCTCTCCCAGGGATTGAGACCCCAGCCCATTCCCTCGGATACCATCCAGGCCCCCCCGGATTTGGCGACGACTCCCTTCATCCTGTGTCAGGGACAGCCCATGCCAGAGGATCCCCAGGTAATTTTCCCTGAGGAAACCCCTGCAGCTCGCGGATCCCCTTCTGAAAGTCCCACTGAAGAGGGTCACCGCAAGCGCAAGTGCAAAAGGAGGCACCTGGACTCCCCGGGTCCCTCACCACTGACACTGACACTGACTTAGATGAAGGAGAAGGTTCCCCCAGGTCTATCGGAAATGGATATGGACAGGATGATGCGGAGATTTTTTTCAGACCCAAATTCAGATGGGAGTCTTGCCAGATCCCTCTCCCTCTGCGGGGGCGACCTCCATGCCTCTATTTCGCCCCATCTTTCCTTCCCTGATCCGTGCTTCGGCTTCGGGGCTTTTGGATCCGAGGTTCTTCGGAGCTGGTAGCTCGGCGCCGACGGTTCCTCCAACCTTGACTCCGGCTGTTACCTTGAGTTCCTCGGATCCGACCTGCTCGGATCCGAGTGTCTCTCGGAGACGCGGACAGGGAGTCGGACCCAGGGGAATGGATTCTTCGGCTCCGACCTTTTCGGACCGGATCCGTTCCCTAGGACCTTAGGCTACCCTGTCATCGGCCCCCGCTTCGGATCCGGGGAGGACTTCTTCTTCAGCCTTCGAAGTGGTGGAGAGGGTTCTCTCCCAGGGATTGAGACCCCAGCCCATTCCCTCGAATACCACCCAGGCCCCCCCGGATTTGGCGACTACTCCCTTCATCCTGTGCCAGGGACAGCCCATGCCAGAGGATCCCCAGGTAATTTTCCCCGAGGAACCCCTGCAGCTCGCGGATCCCCTTCTGAAAGTCCCACTGAAGAGGGTCACCGCAAGCGCAAGTGCAAAAGGAGACACCTGGACTCCCCGATTCCCTCACCACTGACACTGACTTAGATGAAGGAGAAGGTTCCCCCAGGTCTATCGGAAATGGATATGGACAGGATGATGCGGATATTTTTTTCAGACCCAAATTCAGATGGGAGTCTTGCCAGATCCCTCTCCCTCTGCAGGGGTGACCTCCATGCCTCTCTTTCTCCCCATCTTTCCTTCCCCGATCCGTGCTTCGGGGCTTTTAGATCCGAGGTTCTTCGGGGCTGGTAGCTCGGCGCTGACGGTTCCTCCAACCTCGACTCCGGCTGTTACCTTGAGTTCCTCGGATCCGACCTGCTCGGATCCGAGTGTCTCTCGGAGACGCGGACAGGGAGTCGGACCCAGGGGAATGGATTCTTTGGCTCCGACCTTTTCGGACCTGATCCGTTCCCTAGGACCTCAGGCTACCCTGTCATCGGCCCCCGCTTCGGATCCGGGGAGGACTTCTTCTTCGGCCTTCGAAGTGGTGGAGAGGGTTCTCTCCCAGGGATTGAGACCCCAGCCCATTCCCTCGAATACCATCCAGGCCCCCCCGGATTTGGCGACTACTCCCTTCATCCTGTGCCAGGGACAGCCCATGCCAGAGGATCCCCAGGTCATTTTCCCCGAGGAAACCCCTGCAGCTCACGGATCCCCTTCTGAAAGTCCCACTGAAGAGGGTCACCGCAAGCGCAAGTGCAAAAGGAGGCACCTGGACTCCCCGAGTCCCTCACCACTGACACTGACTTAGATGAAGGAGAAGGTTCCCCCAGGTCACCTCCCGAAGATGTCTCCTTCGGAGAAATTATGGAAATCCTCCACCAGAGGGGAGGTTGGTCAGCCCCAAAACCTTCTGGGGATGAGTCAGTGTTCCTGGAGGCCTTTGGCACGGGCCCATCTACTTCCTGGGTGTCCCCACCAGCAGACCCCTTGGTGGACCTCATCACCACGAGGGCATGGAAGGAGCCCAACACCGTAGAGCCCATCCCCAAACATCCTGACAAGGTCTTATCTCCTCCTTCGGACAGACAGCCCTGGTCGAAAGGAGCCCCGGTTGATGCTATGTTGGTCGCAGCGGCCACAAGGAAGGAACTAGCACAGGAGAGTTCCTTAGTCCACCCTCCAGACAAGGAGTCCAGGTCGGTGGATAGGTTTGGGAAGCGTGTATACTCTTCAGCGACTTTTTCTATCCGTGCGCTGAATTATTTGGCACATGTAATTCGACTTCAGCAAGACCTTGCTTCGGAATTCGCTGAGTCGCCCCCAGAGTCTTTATCGCCGCAGGACAAACAGCTGTTTTAGGTGAAAATGTCTACTCTGAAATTGGTCTCGAATACATCTATGCGGCTACTTTCTTACGCCACGGAAGGAGCAGCTAGAGCATCTGGGAGAGGCATAGCCATGAGGCGTCATCCCTGGCTCAGATTGTGTCAGTTCGCGGACCCTTTCAAGGCGTTGTTTATCAATGCTCCCTACGACGGCTCTTCCCTTTTTGGGAAGACAGTACGTGACACACTGGTCCAGAGCGAAAAGGACGGGAAGACTTTGTCTGCCATTGGAGTCCGCTTCTCTGACCCTCAGCAGTCCTTCTCTAGGAATCAAAGAGGGCAGAAGAAGATGTGGTTCCGAAAATCTCAGTTCTCCCGGGATTCTCAGGACAGCTATTCCCCCAGAGGCAGAGGGGGACAAGATCGACGCCGACCCAGAGGTAGAGGGGGTCCCAGGAATTTCAGGTCTAGGGAACCCTTTTCTG
Organism: Protopterus annectens; assembly: GCF_019279795.1. Classification (NCBI taxonomy): domain Eukaryota; kingdom Metazoa; phylum Chordata; order Ceratodontiformes; family Protopteridae; genus Protopterus; species Protopterus annectens. The sequence continues at coordinate 1,813,318,894 of NC_056725.1, read as the reverse complement.
ATAGACCCGGTCAGCAGCCCTGAGGGGTTGCCCGACTGCCCTACTCTGGAGGCCATCGGGGGACGATTGTCCTTACACCCAGCAGCATGGGAGTCCATTATGACAGATCGTTGGATTCTTCAGATAATATCCAGATGTTACTCTATTCCTTTCACTGCCCTTCCAAACATTACAAGACACCTCCCGGATGTTCCACCCTCTCACAGGGAGGCCGCAGCTCTAGAGGTTTCAAAGGTGCTTATCAAATGAGCCATCGAAAAGTTTCCCCCTGACCAGTCCGGATTAGGCATCTACTCAAGGTTTTTTTTGGTGCCAAAAAAGACGGGGGACCTCAGGCCCATACTCAGCCTGTCCACATTAAACCTGTCGGTAGCAAAACAGAAATTTCGGATGGTCACTCTACAGTCCATTCTACCTTATCTCCGGGAGTGCGACTGGATGTGCTCGTTAGACCTTCAGGATGCTTACTACCACATCAAAATACACAGAAGCTGTAGGAGGTTTCTGCGCTTCCGGCTGGGAGCCAGTCACTTTCAGTTCAGGGCCCTACCCTTTGGTCTCTTCACAGCCCCCAGGGTGTTCAACAAGGTAATGGCAGTTGTAGCGGCCCACCTGAGGCTTCAGGGTATTCAGGTGTTTCCTTACCTGGACGACTGGCTCTTCGCTGCGCACAACAAGCATCACTTGTGTCTGGCTCGAGATTATTTCATTCAATTAGCAGACTCACTGGGAATTACAGTCAGTGTTCACAAATCCCATTTGCAACCAGTACAAATTCTAGACTTCATTGGGGCATGGTTAGACACTTTGCAGATGGAGGTATTCCTAACTCCAGACAGGATTCTACATCTCAGGGGCCACATAGCTCAGATAGCGAACTCCCAGTCTTCAAAGGCGAGCGAGGTTCTCCGGGCTCTGGGCTCCATGGCTGCCGCCATATCTATTCTCCCGTATGCACGTCTTCACATGTGGGTTCTTCAATGGACTCTGGTGGTCCAGTGGTCCTGGCTAGACCTACCCATGGAATTTCTGATCAAGATCAGCGACGTCTGCAGGACATCCCTTCTTTGGTGGTTAACGTCACAGGAGATATCAACAGGACGTCTATTTGCATCAACCCCAGTCCAAACCACAGTGACCACGGATGCCTCCCAACACGGGTGGGGGGGACACTGTTTGGGAAGGACAGTCCAAGGCACATGGTCCCAAACAGAGACCAATTTGCACATAAATGTTCTGGAGATGAGGGCAGTGCTTTTAGCGTTGGAAGCCTTTCACACAGTCCTCCCTCTCGGATTGATTGCAATTCAGTCAGACAACATGTCGGTCGTCTGGTACATCAGCAAGCAGGGGGGAAGCAGATCCTACCTGCTATGTTGCGAGGCCATGAGAGTCTGGGAATGGGCGATTTCCACTGGTCGGTGTCTGATAGCAACACGCATCCCGGGGCGCTCCAACATTTTAGCGGACAGATTGAGCCGGGCCATTCTGATGCCCTACGAGTGGTCTCTGAAACAGTCAGTAGCGGAGGAGATTTTCCTGGCATGGGGTCAGCCTTGCTGCGATCTCTTCACATCTCCTTCCAACACGAAGTGCAGCAAGTTCTTCGCTCTGATTCCCTCACCAGGGGAAGTCCCCAGAGATGCTCTAGTCCATGCTTGGCGCCCCGGGCTTCTGTATGCATATCCTCCATTGCCACTCATTCCGAAGTTTCTTCAGAAAGCTTGCCGACTACGGTGCAAAGTGATCCTCATTGTCCCATTCTGGCCTCATCAGATTTGGTTCCCATTCCTATGGTCTCATCTATTAGCTCCCCCGTGGGTTCTGGATCCCTTGCCGGGATCTAATTTCCCATCCGTCGGGGACAAGTCCACCTGATCTGGGCAGCCTCAAGCTTACAGCTTGGTTGCTCCAGTTCAGTTAATCACCAGGACTCCCTGTCTTTCATCCCAAGTCAAACTGATTCTAGTGGCCTCTCTTAAAGATTCCATTAGAAAACTATATTGTAGTAAATGGAAGCGCTTTTCCATTTGGGCTTCACAGAGAGAAATAAATCCCTTTACAGCTCCTGTTCCAGCAGTGTTGGACTTCCTGTCTAGTATTTTTCAGCAAGGAGCTAGTTCCTCCACAGTGAAAGTACAATTGGCAGCCATTTCCAGTTTTCACGTTGGCATTGACAACATGGCCTTAGCCTCCTCTAGGCTGTGTAAGGCTTTTCTCAAAGGTACTTTTCTGCTATGGCCCCATGTCAAGTATTCTGTACCTCCTTGGGACTTTAATTTTGTTTTACAAACATTAGTTACCCCTCCTTTCAAACCTGCAGCATCTGTGGACTTAAAATTTTTGTCCTGGAAGACAGCTTTCCTCGTAGCCATCACTTCGGCTAGGAGAGTTTCTGAGCTTCAAGCTTTGTCTGCCGTGCCTCCTTATTTGGTCTTCCATAAGTATAGGGTTTCCCTCCATACTAACCCTTCCTTCTTACCTAAAGTGGCATCTGAAGTGAACATAAACCAGTCCATTGATCTGCCCATTTTCTTTCCTAACTTTCAAAATAAAGGCGAGTACAAACTCCATTTGTTGGATGTTCACAGACAACTTCAATTTTATCTTCATAGAACAAAATCTTTCCACAAGACCGACCGATTGTTTGTTTCTTTTTCCAAAGCATTCATGGGAAAAGCTATTTCTAAAGTTTCTTTAGCCAGATGGATCACTCTTTGTATTTCACATGCTTACAAAGCAAAAGGTTTATTACCTCCTGGTATGGTTAAGGCTCACTCTACCAGGTCCATGGTGACTTCTGCTGCTTTTTGGTCCAGGGTACCTTTGGACGATATTTGCGCAGCAGCGACATGGGCCAATTCACATACCTTCATTTCCCATTACAAATTGGATTTGATTTCAAGGGGTAAAGCATCCTTTGGCTCTGCGGTGCTCAGGAATATCCTTCCATAAGGGCCTCCCAGGATCGGAGTAGCTGGGGACTCTGTCCCACAGGTTGCAGATAAAATGAAGTTAACTACTTCAGATAAAGAAGTTATGTATTCACCATAATGTTCCATCTGAGTAGTTATACTTCATTTTTCTGCAACATTCCCTCCCTCCATTCCTGGACCTTATCCTGTTTTCAGGTTGATTATTGGGTTGAGTTGCATATATTTTGTCAGTTGCAGCAAACTCGATCTGAGGGAAGATAGGAGATGGTAGGGCATTATGGGTAAGGGGAGGTGCTCAGAGCTTGGAGCTGATGGTAGAAAAAAGTTGCCGGCTCTGATCCGATACGGATCCGTATACCCACAGGTTGCAGAAAAATGATGTAGAACTACTCACATGGAACGTTATGGTGAGTACATAACTTCTTTTTATCTTATTAGTTGTTTTTTGTTTTTATTATATTAAAACATTTTTTATTGTATTTGTTGCACTGCCTGCCTGGCTAATTTGTTCCTATTCATCTTACTAAAAGAAAAGTTTGGGAGCAAAGCCTTTCAGAAATTTACTACCACCAAAGAGTACGCTCATCAGAGGCTTTCAGGGATTGACAGTCTGCTTGTGCTTTCCTTTATCGGGCAGATAAGTTCCCTTTGGGGGAAAAAACTTCCATTTTCTTAATTATGTTGATGTTTTATTACTTTTGTGTTTAGGGAAGTTATTTTAAAGGTAGAGCTGTTTTGTTTTAATGAACTGTTTCAACACTGTGACTTACTTTTAAACAGAGCACTTTTTCATGTCAGTTTAAAGTAGTGTAGTGTAAAGTGACTAAAAGGGCGGCCATGGTGGTGCAGTGGTTAGCACTGCCACCTCAAAGCAAAAGGTTCTACAGTTTGATCCTTGGCTGGGGTGCCTTCTGTGTGGAGTCTGCATGTCCTCCCTGTGGTCATGTGGGTTTCCTCCGGGTGCTCTGGTTTCCTTCCACATCCCAAAGACGTGCTGTAGGTGAATTGGACACACTAAATTGGCCCTAGGTGTGAGTGTGTGCATGTGTGTGCCTTCTTTGGAAGGTTGGGTGCCGGGCTGGCAACTCAGCAACTCGACACCATAAAACTCCACTGCCAATCATTAGTGGACAGGTGATCTAGGTGAATTGGACACACTAAATTGGCCCTAGGTGTGAGTGTGTGCCTTCTTTGGAAGGTTGGGTGCCGGGCTGGCAACTCAACACCATAAATCTCCACTGCCAATCATGAGTGGACAGGTGATCCGCTGTAGCGACCCCTAACCAGGAAAAGCCAAAAGAAGAAGTGTAAAGTGACTAAAAACATTTTTTTCTTTGGAGAAAATTGTGTTTATTTTTCTTTCACAGGGCTGGCATAGTGTTTTAAAGTGCTTTTTACTGTTTTTTTTTTCTGTCAAAAAAGTAACTTACAGGTAATTGCTGCTTGTCTTCCATGGGAAAGTGGCACCATTTTCAGCTAGACCATGGAGCAGACTACCGGTCCCATGGTCGGTCTTTCTTCGAGACACTAAAAGAAAACATTAAGCAAACGACCTACCTTTGCTGTCACAATAGGCCAGTAATTTACCACAGCTGCAGGTAGGTGACTGCTGTGGCCATTCTTTTATCCTGATCTCTCTGGTGTAGCACCTGCAGCCACTCTAGGCTATTGGTTAGCCACGTCCTCTCTGGCTGTTGTGGTCCCCTCAGTGGGCAAGGGAGAGCCACTGCTGTCAGTCTTGGGAAAGGGAACAGTGAAGTTTTCCCTGTTGTGTCAGAATGCTGTACCCATCCCTGGAGAAGCAACTGCTGCCATTAATAACATGGCTGGACCAATTTTGCTGTCAAAAAGAAGCAGAAAACCCAAGCATATATATAGTGCTCCTCAAATTTCTTTGGATAGGGATAGTTACTGAGTCTGGCTCAGGGGTTAATTCAGGCTGTTGATCCTTTTTGTAAAGTAGTTTCTGGTAAAAGGAGGGATTCCTCTTTTCCTGTAGAGTTTCTGGATTCTGAATCTGAACAGGAAGATGCAGGGATAGATACATTTTTCCCTCAGATTTCTGATTCAGACTTAGATGAGATCTCAGTTTCTGAGTCTGCCTGGGGGGGGGTCTCTTTCTCAGAGACTGTTGCTAGAATGTGCCAGTGTTTTTACTGGGAGAACATTGAGGTTTCCAAGTCCCTCATAAAATACTATGAGTTATTACAGAAGGATTTTCCAGAACCTCTACACCCATTCCTCCTGTTCTGTTTGCTTTAGAGGATGTAAGTGTTACTGCTTGCAGATGTTCTTCGTGTTTCACTGTTGCAGTCATTACATTTGGGTTATCTGCTTGCAGGTAGCCCTCAGTTGGCCTGATTAACAAAGTCTTGGGTCCGGCATCTGTTGCTGTCCCTCCTTCCATGATGTCAGGTCGTCAGGGGTATAAAACATGCAGCCGACGCCATTACATCAGTCTTTCTTGCCATGCGGTGCCCGAAGCAGAAGCAGTTCGCAACTGCCGGTCATCCGACTCCTGAAATTTTCGTTTTCGAGTTTCAGAACCAAAGTCTTCAACTAAAGCTAAGTACCCTGTTGGGGAAACCTTTTCTTGCTCCTTACCGATGTCAGTAAATGTTAATAATTGCATTACTTGTGGAAAGCAAATACCTCATAAAGATTTTTATTTGTACTGTATTCCTTCCCTAGGCCCTGCCACGACGTACCTTGCTGTCGGTTTTGTGCTTTATTTAATCAGTGCACTATCTGTCGTCGGTATATTTTCGCCTCTAAATATTTTGGTTCTCGGTTTAATTATCCAGAAATGTCGTCGGTTAGCCATCCGACTACCGAGATTCTGAAAAAATGCAAAGATAAAGACAGAGACAGGCCGCCGAGGTCCAAAACTGCCAACGATGCTTCTCCTAAGCCAGTCGCCAGTTCGCTGGTACTCAGTGAGGTGCTTTCGCAGCCCCTGATACCTGCTACTTCTGATTTGCAGGCCTCTACTGAGACCCATTCGGAGTACGGTATGCCGCGAGATGCTTCAACTATGGAACCTGCGGATGTCTCTGCCTTGGATGGGTCCAGAGCTGCTGTGCAGGCACCGGCTTCTGAGGGTGTATTCAAGCCTATGGACTTGCATATTAAACCAATGCCTCCTTCTTTACTTAGGCCTAAATCTCGATCCTTGTCTAAAAAACCAACGCCCAGGCCACATGCTCAGGCCTCTATGCCTAAAAAACAAATGATAAGAATGGCTGAAGATCTAATAACTCTAATCAGGGGTAGCCAACCCCCCTTCTAAGAGGCCTAGGACTGAAGTTGATTATGAATCTTCTGATCAGGATTCTGTTTTTTTCTGATGATCTGGATTTGCCCTTATCTACTTATGAAGATTCTGATGCAGAGGACTCTATTCCCTCTGCTTCCCCTCCTGAGGATTTTTCTTTTGGGGAAACCTTACATACTCTCAGGGAGCATTTCCACTGGGAAAGCCAGGATTTTTTTGATTCAAAAAAGAGGCTTAGGGATTTCCTTCTCCTACCTCAGCATAGGCCTTTAGCTATTCCTCCTGTACTAGATATTGTTGATGATGCTTTTTCGGAGTCTAGTTTGGCCCCTGATTCCCTTCCTCCTGCTCCCAGAAAACCTGACAGATACTACAGGGTCCCTGGGTCCCACAAGTTCCTTTTCAAAAATCCTATTGCAGATCTAGAGACTATTTCACAGGGGCCCAAGGGCATTATGGCTTCTAATGCTAAAAATCCTACCCCTTCTGATAGAAACTCCAGGGCGCTGGATAGATGGGGTAAGAAGGTTTACACTTCTTCAACGTTGGCCATTAGGGCTTTAAACTACCAGTTTCATATGTTAAAGTATCAGCAACATGTTATTGGACTGCTTAAACAGAAAATTATGTTGATTCCTGACTGTGTGGAAAATAAAGAATTAGAGGATTTAATGCATTCTGCTGAACAAGTTGGAAATCATACTTTGCAATGTGGTTTTGATTCATTAGAGGCCTCTTGCTGGGCTGCTGTTACTGGGTCTGTGCTCCGAAGGCATTCTTGGCTTAAGGAGCAATCTTTGCCTGATCATGTTCATAGGTTCATAGATTAGTACTAGGCTACTACCCTTGTGGGCCATTTCAAGCCTAGCCAATTACCCCATGTGAGAATCAAACCCTGCACCTTGTGTCTGTAAGGTAAACACCTTAACCATTATGCCATCCTCCCACCCCTGTGCCATCCTCCCACCCCTGTTAAAGCTAAATTGTTGGATGCTCCTTTAAATAAGGAACGTCTGTTTGGCAGCAAGGCTGAGGAAGTTCTTAAAAAGATGGCAGATAAAGCTAAATCTATGCAAACTGTTAAAGATGTTTTACAAGTTCAGCCTCCTGGATTTTAGTAGGCACTGGCCCTCTTAGAATTGGTCCTTTCCAGCCCCTTCCAGGTCTTCTCAAGCCAAACCCAGACACAGCAAAAACCCCAGGTTTCAGTCTCAGGGGACACACAGAACTAAGCAGTGGGGGGCCTCCACTTCCAAATCTGGGAATAATAAGACTCCCCCCTATGGTAAACTGTCTCAATGACTTCCTTTTAAAATTTCCAAGCACTTATCAACTGACTGCCCCTTTGGGGGGAAAGATTGCTCTTCATGCAAAGAATTGGGAACTCATTACCCAGGACAAATGGGTTTTAAATATAGTGTCCCAGGGATATAGATTTCACTTCCACATGTTGCCAACACCAAGTGGGTGGCCGGACCTACCCCCAAATCAGTAGGCAGAGGCCCAAAAACAAGTACTTTCTCTCTTAAACATGGGGGCTATTCAACTGGTACCAGAAGAGGAAAAGGGACAAGGTTTCTACTCAAGACTTTTCCTTGTACCCAGAAAAGACTTCATGGCATCCTATCCTGGACCTGTCTACTCTAAACACCTTTTTGGAGATTCAAAAATTCAAGATGCTGACTCTTCACCAATTACTTCCTATGCTAGGCAAAGATGCCTGGTTGGCAACACTAGATTTAAAAGAAGCATACCTGTACATCCCAATCAGGGAATCTTGCAGAAGATACCTATGCTTCAAAGCAGGCTACACGCACTATCAGTTCTCTGCACTGCCCTTTGGCTTATCTACTGCGCCCAGGGTATTCACAGAGTGCCTAGCTCCAGTTATTGCATTTTGTAGGCAAAGAAATATTCAAACATACCCATACTTGGACGATTGTCTAATTCAGGCAGAAAGCCAGGACATACATTTGAATCATATGGCCTTTGTAAAAAGGGTTTTAACTTGTCTGGGGTACACCATAAATGAAAAGAAATCACACCTGGTACCCTGTCAACAAATTATATTCCTGGGAGCAAGCTTGAATACAACTTCCCAGATAGCTTACCTCACATCAAAGAAACAAATTCATTTGACAACCTACTTCAAAGAAGTGGCCACAAAAACCCTGCTATCTGCAAGACAAGTACTGCAAGCCTTGGGTTCATGGCCTCCTGCATTCTTCTAATTCCATATGCAAGACTGCATATGAGGAAACTACAGTGGTATCTAAAAAGCCTATGGTGTCAACATTCTCAAGACCTAGAAACAATGATTCGTATCATACCTTGCCTACTCCTAGAGTTCCTTTGGTGGGCAGAGGCCTGCCACCAAAACCAGGGACTACCTTTCACACCATCCCCTGCCACCCAAACCCTAACAACAGATGCATCAGGCTATGCATGGGGGGGCTCACCTGGCAGGGAAGTGCATTCAGGGCAAATGGAACCCAAGTCAAATGCACCTGCATATCAATCAAAAAGAAATGTCAGCGATACAGAATGCTCTGACAGCCTTCAAGGACCACATTCTTCCAGGACAACTAATGGTAAAGACGGACAACACCACTGTTATGTGGTACATAAACAAGCAGGGGGGTACACATTCTTATCCCCTCTGCAGACTAGCCATGGCATTGTGGAACACAGCCTTGAGCTACCAAGTGCACCTACAAGCTCAATTCCTGCCAGGAAAATTAAATACACTGGCAGACGGACTAAGCAGAAACCTCATGGACCCACACGAGTGGAAACTGGAACCAAGGATTTTCAACATGTTGACAAGCAAATGGGGGAGCCCAGATATAGACCTGTTTGCCTCTCCCCAGAACTACCAATTGGACAAATTTTGCACAAGGACTCCCCACAAACAAGCCTGGAAAGTGGATTATATGTCCATCAGCTGGAAAAACCTATCAGTCTATGCCAAACCCAAGGATGATTTTGATTGCTCCAGACTGGCCGCGCCAACACTGGTACCCCCTCCTACGCAGTGTGTCACGGTTATCTCCATGGCAACTGCCTCAGACTCCTTCCCTGCTGTCTCAGCAGCAGAAGAACCAGATTCTACACCCTCAGTTTATAACACTGAACCTTGCAGCCTGGCTAATTACTTAATCTCTCCTTTACCATCCCTCAGCAAACCTGTGATGGATATCATTTTAGAGGCAAGGAGGCCTAATACTAGAAAATCTTATGCTGAAAAATGGAAAAGATTCTGTACCTGGAACCAGTCTCAAGGAATGAGCACAGCAGCACCCAATTTACCTCAGATTTTACAATACTTAACTGAGATGCTTCACAAGGGCCTGTCTTTTTCCTCCATTAAAATCCACGCCTCAGCCATTTCAGCTCATTATAACACAGAACCTCCCCTCTACTCTCATCCACTGCTCAAGCAGTTCCTCAGAGGGGCCAACAATTTGAGACCACCCAGGAGAGCTCCAACCCCAGCCTGGGACCTTAACTTTTTATTGGAGAAACTCACTCTACCTCCTTTTGAGCCAGCTGCTACTGCAGACTTAAAATTTCTTTCTTGGAAAACAGCTTTCCTTTTAACAATCACTTCAGCTAGAAGGGTATCTGAATTACAGGCCCTTATGGCAGTGGAGCCTTTCATAATCTTTCATGTGGACAGGGTGTCCCTCAGAACCAATCCATCCTTCATGCCCAAGGTGGTATCCAGTGTGGCTCTTAATCAGTCCATTCATTTGCCAACCTTCTTTCCCAATCCACAGAATAAAGGGGAACGGATACTGCATTCCTTAGATGTACACAGACAACTTAGATTCTACTTGGACAGGACTAAACCTCAAAGGAAAAATGAACAACTTCTGGTGGCATTTGCTGCAGGGGCAGAGGGGAAGGCTATTTCAAAGCAAAGCATTTCTAAATGGATAAGCCATTGCATTCATTTCTGCTATAAGCACTATGGAAAACCTATCCCCCAGGGGATCAGACCTCTCTCCACCAGGGCTGCATCTACCTCTACAGCCTTTCTCAGAGGCGTCCCTACCAGGGGCATCCTAGAAGCTGCTACCTGGAGTTCTGTACTTACTTTCACCAAGCATTATCATTTGCCAATTTTCTCTAAATCCAGAGCTGGATTTGCCACTGCAGTCTTGCAAGACCTTAGAGCTGGCCCTAATGCTATCTAAATTCCACCTCCCAACCATAGCTTTGGGAATCTACCCAAATGTAATGACTGCAACAGTGAAACACGAAGAACATAGTACAGTTGTGTACACTTACCATAAATGTAGATGTTCGAGTGTATTCACTGTTGTAGTCCTGGTTACCCTCCCTCCAGCCCCCTAACTTCTTTTGGCTGTACCTCTACTTTCCTTTACTATGCTTAAAAGCCTTTTTGGTGTATTTGCTATTTTTATTGGAGGTATATCTTTGTGCTTTTATATTTAATTGCTTCCTGTTAGGGGGACACCTGACATCTGGGGCAAGAAAAACTGATGTAATGGCATCGGCTGCATGTTTTATACCCCAGACGACCTGACATCATGGAAGAAGGGACAGCAACTGACGCAGGACCCAAGACTTTGTTAATCAGGCTGACTGAGGGCTACCTGCAAGCAGATAACCCAAATGTAATGAATGCAACAGTTAATAACTCGAACATCTACATTTATGGTAAGTGTACACAACTGTACTTTTTCTTGATAGTCAGCCAGCTGCCTCAAAAAAGGCAGATAGGATGTATAAAGTTCCTCAGTCTTTTAAATTTGTTAGACACTATTACCAAACCTGACCCAGAAGCCATTGCTTTAGTTGATCCCAGTACTGCTGAGCACTTAGTTAATTCCAATCCTATTCTGTCTGATAAGGATGGGAAAATTATTTTTATGTAATGGGTAAAAGTGTATACTTCTGCAATATAGATTTTCTGAATTTTGAATTGTCAGACTAATATGTTAAAGTTTGTTCTGACAAGTTTTGAAAGCATGAGAACTGTTTTATTTGCAGTTTCCTCTTGTGAGGAAAATCTACTTTAAATAACTTAGTTTCTTCTATTGCACATGTCATTACTCATTGTTTGCAGTTTTTGTATGTCTCTGTTATTTCTTCCAGGCCTTCACCAGTAGAACTGTTTTGAGGAGGTTTGCATGGCTGGATTCCTAGACCCTCCCAGATGATGTTAAAAATATTTTAATTTCTCCCTTGGATAGAGGTTTAGTGTTTGGTCCCTCTGCTGTAGAGATGATCAAAAGATGTGATGAGAGGGGCAATCTGATCCAGGGAATCCCCAAGATTTTTCAGCCCTTGTTTTACAAACTGTCCAAGGAATTTGTTATCTCTTCATTTAGTTTTGGCAAAAAATGGATAAACTGTCTCAACAAAATTCATGATAACAGGTGTTTAAGAAGAAATGGCAAACCAGTTACAAAAATAAGTCTTGAACCTCCTAAAACCAAGGGCAGTTCAACAAGACTGAATGGCTATTTAAGAGAACTTGTACCCCTCCTATCCTGGCCCTTTTTTTCTGTCCTAAACCTGTTTGTGATAGTGCTCAAATTCAAAATGATGTTATTTTGCAACCTGTTCTTCTTCCTCTTTCAAGTTTTCTGATAACACTAGACTTAAAAGATGCATGTCATCACATCCCTATTCATCCAAACCTCAGATATTTCTTACGGCTTTGTGTGTCTGTATGAAGTGGTTGCAAAGAGTCTAGTCCAAGTTATAGCTCATTGCAGGCTACAAGGTATCCACTTTTTTATATTTAGATGACTTGCTTATCTTTGCAGAATCTTTATCATGGTGCCTGGAATCTCTGTCTCTCTCTCTCTCTCTTTGGTGAATGATCTCTTGTACAAGCTGGGGTTCCAGAAGAGCATTCAAAAGTCTTTCTTAACTCCTTCACACAGAATTGTGTTCCTGAGATGCCAACTAGACATCGCAGTTCAAAGAGGTTTTCTTTCAGCGTAAAAAATAGATCTTTATATAGGTCTATTTCTAAGGTATTCCACTCAAACTTTGGTCACTGCAAGGGAATTACTAAGGATTTTAACTCTCATGGCATCTACGATTCTCATGATACCCCTGGCAAGACTGCACATGAGAAAGATTGAGTGGTATCTGAAATATGTTTGGTCCCAGTATAAACACCCTTTAAGTTTTCAAAATTTTCAGTGCTGTGGTTTGTCAGAGAAGAAATTGTTTGGTAGAGATAACAGATATCCTTAAATCCAGGTCTCCCTTTCTCATTCCCTGCTTCAAAGTAGGCAGTCATCACAGATGCTTTGGACTTTTCTTGGGAAGCAGTTTCAGGAGGGATAAAATTGCAGGGATGTGGGACACCAAGAACAGATGGAAGCACATAAATATCAAGGAGTTGCTTGCCCTGATCAAATCATTCAACTCTCTGAACCGTCTTTGGTCCATAGGACCTCTTCAAATGGTGACAAACAAAACCGCAGTCATGTGGTACAAAAACAGGCAAGGGGACCAGGTCATATCTCCTTCTCAGACTAGCCATGTTAGCTTGGGATATAGCTTCACACCACAGTCTCACTCTACAGGCATCCTACACACCATAAGTGTAAAACTGTGTGGCAGACAAGTTGAGCAGGACCAGAGCAGACCCTCACAAATGGAAACTTGATCAGGGAGTATTCCAAGAATTGATCATTCTGTGAGGAGTTCCTCAAGTAGACCTCTTTGCCTTCTTTCTAAACAATCAACTGGCAAGATAATGTTCGAGGACTCCAAGCAAGTAGGTTAGGAAGACAGATGCCTTTTCTTTTCCTTGGACAGGAATGTTCCTGTATGCCTTTTCCTCCTTTACACTAATTTCCAGGTACTTTGGAAGATTAAGGAAGAATCTCTCAAGATCATTGTGGTGACTCCCTTATGGCCCAGACAATCATGGTTCTCACTTTTTTGGAAAAGGCCAGGGGTAATTACCTCAAGCTTCTTGACAGACTGGATCTACTCACACAAGAACAGGGATGTTTGATACACCCTGATATCAATCATCTTCAATTGGATTATCTTAATTCCTTTTAGACACCTGTTTACTGAAGATGTGCAGCAGGTACTAATGGAGACATGTAAGCCTGCTCTTAGAAAATCATACATTATCAAATGGAAAAGGTTTCTAGTTAATGCTAACAACATAACCACTACCCATTCTGGGATAGTTATTGTCTGGATTTACAATATTTGTTTAAGTTACTATCCTATGGACTTTCTTATTCCTGTTTCAGTGTTCATTTATCGGCCATTTCAGCATATCTGCCCACTTATCCTCCCCTTTCAAGGCAGTCTCATGTTGGAATGTTCTTGAAAGGGGTTTTGCATAAGAAGCCTTCCAAGAGAGCTGGTGGCCCCTCCTTGCGATCTTAATTTTGTGTTAGAGAAGCTAAGACATGCTCCATTTGAACCAGCTAATCTGGATGACCTGAGGCTCTTAACATGGAAGACAGTTTTACTGATTGATCTGACCTCTGAATGAAAGGTGTCTGAGTTGTAAGATCTTATGGTGAGTCAGTCATATATCATTTTCTGTAGAAACAGGGTTTCTTTGACAACTAATCATTTTGTGCCTAAAGTGGTATCCAAGTTTACTTTAAGCCAGTTTACCCATCTCTCCATTTTCTTTCCTGAGCCTAAAATGAGGGAGAAGGAGTAATCCACACCATTGATGTCCATAGAGAACTCTGGTACTGTCTTGACAGAACTAAATTTTTCAGATCTTTGGACCAATTGTTAATTTCTTGTGAAAGTAAGAAGAAGGGACAACCTGTATTAAAACAGACTATTTCCAAGTGGTTGTCTAAGCCTGTTAGCTTTTGTTAAACTCACCATAACAAAACTATTCCAGGCAGGGTCAATGCCCACTCTGCCAGGGCCCTGATTTCATCTATGTTTGTTTGGAAATGGGTGGATTTGAGAAGTATTCTAGAAGCTGCTGTTTGGTCCTTTGTGTGTAGTTTTGCAAAGTACTGTAAGCGTGATTCCTTTTCTAGGTCCAGATAAAGCTTTGCTAGGACCATTCTGTGGGGGCCACTAGACTATTCTCCTTCCCACTTCCAAATGTAGTTAGCTATGGTAATATACACACGTAGTTAAGGCTACTGCAGCAGTGATTAATATGATGAACATAGTACAGCTGTAAGTTGAACTTACTAGAACAGTAGATGTTTGAATGATCACTGCTGCAGTAGCCGTTCCTCCCTCCATCTCCCTTATTTTTTGGTATGAGTGCGTGCATGAGTGTGTGGTGTGGAAGAACTGCTTGACAGGGCTAGCCACCAGGCAGTGCAAACTTTGGCTATAGACGATTGCCACTGATGAAGTGACACCCTAACACCATGTGCAAAAATGGGAAAAAGGGATTGTGGATGGATGGAATTGCTTGTCACTTAAATCTGTCAAGTTTTCATGCCCCCAGCCCAACTGCAAAGCAACACAAACATGTTTGCTTAGCATAAACTGTTAGAATCCAAGGTCATTAAATAAAGAAATCTTGGTGTTTAACAGACTCCAGAAAATAAGAACATTTTTTGTTCCATATCTGTATTTCACAAGCACACAGATAGACCCAGAAATCTATTAGGTAATTCACATTTGCATAAACATGCTATCTGTTCTAGAACCGCAAATAGCTTTAAAACAGCCAGACAGTGAAAACTGAGTGCAGAAACTTGATGAGTGTCTCTAGTTTGTTGTCAGCAAAGCAATATAAAAGTCTAGTTTTCTTAAATTACCAAAGATGGATTATAAATATCTCTGCTTGAGTAATAAAATTATCTGATATTTGACAGCAAGCAACAGAGCAAGAAATAAAAAAGCTCTTGTTTGTATAATTTAGACAGGTGTCCAGATAGCAGTAAAATTCAGAATCAATATAGTTAAAGTCTGTCTCATATGCATAAGGTACAAATTTTGATACTGACCTCCAGCCAGTTCATGTATGGAGTTTGTATGTTCTTTCTGTGGAGTTATTTGTACCTCTCAAAAATATGCTGATTGTTTTTAGCTCAAACTCATCCAAGAATGGAGTTGTGGGCAGCAGCGACTCTAGATGGCCTTCACGGGAAAAGCTGTATTGACCAACCACTTTGGGCATCAGCTGTGGTGTACAGTGTCCCCTAGAAAGAAGAATACAGATCACGAATTGAGTACTATGCCAGGGGAAGTCACTCTGTGTAAAAATTGTTTGTAAGTGATTTGGTTGTGTTGACTAATGTCGCCAAAAATGTCATGAGTATTTGCAGTGATAAGTAAATTGGGGACTTAACCCATGCCAGGGACCCATGCTAATGGTTGGAGGAGTCTCTGTGCCCCTCCTAGACAGTGTGTGCCTGCCAGCAGCCCTTGGTCAGTAAGCTGCTGATAGGCTGGTGCCCAGTCGCCCAGCACGAGTTACCCAGGATATCTTATAAATTCAATCAACCTGCCAAACATGAACTAAGAATTGCTACACTCAGTATAGCTTCATTGACTGAACATCCTCTGTATTCAGGAGACAAGATGGAAGATCAGCAACTTAGTTTAGGATCCAAAGTCTACTACTCAGGAAGAGGACACGCTAGAAATGTTGTAGGAATTATTGTGAGGGAGAGGCTTCAGAAGACAGTGAGGGATGTCATCAGAATTAGTGATAAACTCATGGCAGTGTAAGGATAGGGCTGTATTCATAATCTCAACCTATGCTCCACAGCAGGGTTGTGATAGTGAGGGAAAGAGTGCTTTCAGGCAGCAGTTGCAGGACCTACTAGATAAAGTAAGACACCATAAGTTGGTGTTGATAATGGAGGACCTGAATTTACATACCGAGAAAGAAAGAACAGGATATGAGCACTGCCTGGGTCCACATGGGTTAGGCAACAGGAATAAAGAAGAGTCCATTCTAGATCTGGCTTGCAATATATGGCTCATCTTGAGAGATAGTTACAAGATCTAATAAAGAGTGGCCGTCTTGCAACTTAGACTTCCTCCTAGTAAGGAAAGGGTACTGGGGTAGAATCAGCAATTGCAAAGTCATTCCCAATGAAACAGTTGGCCCACAGCATAAACCAGCTACAAGCAGTGGTCAGAGAAGGTACTAAGTTCAACAGAGATTAGGCTGAATACCTGGAAGTTGGCTGAAAAGAAAGCACAAGAGTTCAAGAAAATACTCAGGGCTCTAACACTTCAGGAGCAAGAGAAAATAGGTGGAGTTGAAGAAGAATGGCAGTGCCTCAAAACAAGATATGTGAGGACTGTAGAACAGATATGCAGCTGAGCCAGGTGTGGAAATAATGTACATGAGGAAGGCTGGTGGTGGAATGCAGAAGTCCTGGAAGTCATCAAAAGAAAGGAGTGCAGCAAAAAGTGGGAGACAGGGAAAATAGACCAGGCTAAGAAGGAACACTGGTTGCCTAACAAACAGGGTAAGAGAGCAGTTACAGTAGCTAAGAACAAGGCATCAGAGGCACTGTACCAGCTTCTGGAAAGTGATACAGCAGATGGCTCAAAGAAACTCTGTCAGGTTGCATGACTACAACAGAAAGATAAAGAAAGTATTCACCAGATATCCTTCATAAGGCAGTAACAATCTGTCATCAAAGGCATATGGAAGGAGTACTTTCAGCAGTTTCTGAATGAAGAAACCCCACAGAAGCTCTACTGACACAGACACAGCATATGATGGAAGAAGAGGAGGAGTCCATCCTAGAAGAAGCAAGAAAAACATTATGAAAAATGAAGTCAGGGAAAGCATCAGGCTTAGATGAGATCACAGCAGGTATGATTAAGATGTGGGTGTGTTAGGATAGAAATGACTACTTACTGTACTCATAGCAATATAGAGATAAAGGTGTGTCTCAGATGACAGGAGAATAAACATAGTAGTGCCAGTTTAGAAGAATAATGAGGCATTCACAATGGTGGGCAGTATAGAGGTGTCAAACTCCTGTCACACTGCATGAAAGTTTTGGAGAGGATGGTTAATAAATTAAAAGCTCACCAAGACTCTGACACAACTTGCTGTGAGAGAAAGGTTAGTTTGCTTTCGATTGTGTGTATTTTGTATTACTTTATCGCTTTCTTCTATTTTGTGTACTGTGATTTGTTTTCCTTACACTGTGTTTTACTTGTATTCTGCTATGAGTTGCATATTAAAACTTGGAAAGAGACCACAGCTGTGCCTCTTGCGAGTCACACAGAATGTTTCCACCCTGTTGCTGTTGTGTTCTTAAACACAATTGTCTTTCTAGTTGCCTGCCCTTTATGCTAATTTGACCACATATCTCTTTCCCTCTCCCCTTTCACTGGCTGTTGTGAGTAAGCACAAAGTTATCATTTTGTGAAATCACTCCACTTCAACTATGTAAATTTATTGGCTCCCCCACTGTATTCCATAGAAAACAAAAGTGTCCACCCCCTTTCAATCCATCTTGCTCTTTTAAAATTAGTGGCTCTTCACTTAGACAGCTGAAATTTTAGTTACTCCCTTTCTTATATCTAACTGCTTAGTGCACACTGCAGTGCTTATAACATTAACCCATTTTTTCATCTTACCTTTAAACATCTCTTTGCAAGACCACCAACTATTGGAGAGCCCACATTCTGTCTCTCAGTAGCCATCTTGGGATTAGTGCTTTTGTTTACTCTTGGTGAGAAAAGGAGCACAGGAACATTTTTCCTGGAGACTGCTGATCACCAGAAAGCCTAATAACTGCTTCATAGGTGGCAGCTTGGAACTTGTGCTTATATTCTGCTTCTAGTGAGAGAAGGAGCAGAGTGCATTGACTCCTGACGGTTTCTGGTTGGACAGTGAGTGTCTGTGCTTAACATTCCTGATTGGTCTGGTTGCTATTCAAGGCATCTACCAGGAAAAGGCTACAACTAGCCTACAGACCCTTGCATCATCTGGGGACAATACTGTGGATCACCAAACAGGCTGTGGCCTGCTTCTCATCTTGAGATTGGTGCTAATGTTTTGATTCTAGTGAGAGAATAAGCAAAGGAGCATTGCATCCCAGCAGAGTGAAACTGTGGTGAGACCAGCACTAGTAACAGCTTTGTTAGCTACCTTGAGTGACATTTTTTCCTGTAAAAGCACAATTGAAATTTCTCCAATTCCTAGTTGCACACAGGACAACTAGTTTGCAGTGACAAGCAATGTCCCCTGAGTTGCAAACTGAATACTCCTGACATTGCTTTGTATTCTCACTCCAGCTATCTAATCAATAATAAAGGGTCTGTTGCCATGGATATGAACTTTCCCACTATCTCCTTTACCAACTTGGTGGATATGGGCATCCTGAGGCAGTGTAGGAATTGCCTTATGTTTACTGACAACCAGTTAATTCTCAAACAAACTGATTTGGTATGTGAAAGATGTATTTACATAATGTCGCTGGAGGCAAAGCTCTCACATAAAAGTACTCCTAATGTCAATAAAGTTGTTGATAGTACACACGCTGCACCCATCACACACAGTTCAAAGCAGACATATAGACCCACATATGCTGAGACGCTTAAATGTAACCTTCCTTAACCACAAAGACCTCCAGACGAAGTACACATAATAAATACCCTAGCAGCCCCAAATGCACTCTTTCAAAACGACACCTATATCAACACATAGAGCCACATCTCATGGAGCCTCTACCTCCAAGCCCTTAAAGCAAGCCGCTATACAATCCAACATTCTGGTCGTTGGAGACTCCATCATGAGACACACGGATGTCCCTCTCACCAGGCTGAGTAAGGAGAAAGTTACAGTCCGTTATTTATCAGGGGCTAGGAGCTGCCACATTACGCACGCACTCAGGTCATTGGACCACAGGTACCAATATGAGTCAGTCATAGCCCATTTGGGAGTAAATGACTTAAGACGTACCTCCCTAGACTATATGAAGAAAGACATCATGGAGCTCTCAGAATGTGTGTCTCAGGCTGGTATGAGCCTAGCACTTTGCAGCATTTTACCTTCTCCAAGGATGATGCCACAATATGAACAAAAGATGGTTGACTTTAATAATTGGTTTAGTTTCTGGTGTCATTCTAAGGGGGTGCAATATTTGTCAGAGTGGAAAGAGATGATCAACAAACCACTCTGCTTTGGTAGGGATGTTCTGCACCTCTCCTGTTAAGGCTTTCGAATATTTGCAAAAACATTGTCTTCCCCATAGTTCCTTTTTTAGGCAATGCCAAACTTAAAGTACTTTCAACATAGCAAATCAAAACCAAGAAAATCTAAAGGTATTACTACTCAATGATAGGAGTCTAAACAAAAAGCTCCACTCCTTAGAAGCTCTCTCGTGTCTTTGCAGTCACTGAGATATGGTTTAAAGCCACAAAGAGCACACCAACAGTGCAAGGTTATAATGCCTTCCACACATTTAGACCAGCTACTACACCAACAGGACTAAAGGTGGAGATGTCTTTTACATTAAGTATAAATATACCTCAAGGCTGGTCAAACAGGACAATGCACTTGAGCTGCTTCATGTTCAAATCACCATAGGCAAAATCCAAATATCACTTCCTTAACAGCTATAGGTTCCCTCTATGACCCAGGAAACCTACAGCATGTATTTAAACTTATTAGAAACACTAACCACCCAACCCAATACTGTATTCATGGATGACTTCAATTACCCCACTGTTAACTGGGAATCCTATATGACACCAAATGTACAGGCACAGAGATTCCTGGATTTTGTAAACACAAACTCTGTGAACCAGATAGTCAGTACACCAACCAGGGATGCAGCCATACTGGATCTGGTCCTCATTAATATGGGAGAGTGCTGCACACACTTACTGTAATGTCTTCCCTGGTAAGGTCAGACCACAAAATAGTGTCTTTGAAGTAAAAATAAAACCTGGACCCCCAGCTAAGCCTGCAATATTTAGGAACTATTCTAAGGCTAATCTCTTGCTCTTAAATGATAACCTGGCAAAATTTCAAGCCCCCATAAACCCTGAGAAGAGTGCCGCCTATGCAGAACTGTTCACAGAAGCCCCGTATAAGCATGTTAATAGCTGCATAGAAGCAGCTGTACCCAGCAGAAAGAAGTACAGAAGTTACTCAAAAAAATAAGCCACCCTGGTGGAATCACAAAATCAATAGGCTGTATGATAGAATGAAGAAAAATCATGGCAAAAATTAGGAGGTGCAGCACACAGCAGGATAAAAGCATTCTCATCAATCTAAACAAATATCTCAAAGGACAAATAAACTCTACCAAAGCCAAATTTGAGGTGAATTTGAGCGACCAGGCGAAGGACAACCACAAGGCATTCTTTAGCTATGTACGCAACCTCAAAGGCAATGCACAATTGTGTGCAGAGCTCATTGTAAATGGAGCCACCTATACTGAGGCAGAAGATATAACAAACCTACTGGCTGATAAATTTAGCTCCAGCTTTACCCCTCTCTCCTCATCAACCTTCCCTCAGGAAATACATCAAATATAACTCCCCCTGCTATCACTAGGGAGCAGGTCCTTAATACTCTCTCTAAGGCCAAGAACACTGCATCAATGGGCCCAGACAGTATACCAGGATGCTTTCTAAATAGCATGAAACATGGCTTATCAGGGCCTCTGGAATTGCTGTTTAACTATAGCCTCCAAACAGGCTGTGTGCCTCATGAATGGAGAACAGCAACAGTCATCCCTATGGACAAAGATGGGCCATCTACAGGCATGGAAACTACAGACTCATAAGTTTCACTAATCTTGTATGTAAAACCATTGTCAGAATTATCATGGAAATGATCAATAGTAATATAGTAAACCTCCAGACACTGGCCACCACCCAGTTTGTTTTCGTCAAGGGCAGATCATGCCTACTCAACCTGTGGACTTCTTTGAGAAGGTCACCAAAGCAGTGGATGAGAGCAAAATGGTTCATACTGCCTACCCTAACCTGGCCAAGGCATTTGACACAACACCTCACTTGGGCATTGTTGACAAACTCAAGAGGTTAGGTACAAACTCGTATGTCACCCGGTGGATAGCCAGTTGGCTCACAAATAAAACCCAGAAAGTTAGAATTGGGTTGTCCACCTCTACAAAGAGGCCAGTCACAAGTGGAGTCCCTCAGGGGTCAGTCCTTTTTGGCATTTTACTTCTCTGAAGTTAAAGCCAATGTCAGTGGTCTCTGGCTGACTAAATGTTCAGATGGTTGCAAATTAGGAGTTGTCATTGAATCCACACTGACCCAAATGTTCTCCAGGAGGGACGGACACAGACAAACTACAGGTGTTAGAGCCATGGACTAAAACTAAATGCCAAGAAGTGCATTATAGTATCCTTTGGGAAGTCATCCACCCCTGGTAACTATCATATTAACAGCACACCCCTTAGATTTGACCCAGTAGTCAGGGACTTAGGGACTCACATAGATAGTAATCTAGCCTTTGACCATCACTTGTCTACAGTAGAGGTGAAATCATTCTATGTTGTGCAACTTATAAACAAAGGTGTGGCATCTAAGTCCAAGGAAGTCATTGTTCTATTGTATTTGGCATTCATCAGACCTATCATTGAGTACAGTGCCCCCTCTGGTATATACCTAACCAGGCATATCCAACAATTGGAACGTCCACAGAGGTTCCTAACTAAAAAAATACAGGGCTTAGCTAAAATGTCCTATGCAGCCTGCCTCAAGGCTCTATCCCTGTTGTCTGTCTCCTACAGGTTTTTGAGGGGAGATCTATGCCTGACATACAAGGCATTGTCAGACCTCACTCTGATGGTCCTCCTGCATATCCGCAAAACAAACAACACCAGAATTACCTGTTCTAAGGACATAAACCTTGCCTGTGATATAAATAGGACCTGCTGGAGAGACAGTTATGTATCCCAGGGATTACCCCATATCTGGAACAGGTTTCTCATCCATATGAAGCAGAGTTCCTTCCTAACCCAGTTCAGGTGCAACTTGGACAATTGGATGGAGAACAGGAAATTCATCCCTGGTTGGGGACCTATGTCTCTAATCGACACAGGCAGTCTGTAAATGGCTCATCTCCCAGGCCCTTGCTTGTAAATGTTTAATCTCCCAAGCCCCTACTTACACTTATCAAGGGTATTAGAATTTGTCAGAGATTTGAGATGAATGGCTAGCCTTAAAAAGGCCCTTGTGGTTGTTAGCCTAGTAAACACCTATGAACCTATAAGGTAAGATGGGAGACGAGCAGTTCAGATTCAGATCAGGCTGTAGCACAACCAACCTGATGTTTGCAGTGAGTTAGTTGAGAAGAAACTAGAGGTGGTTAAGAGACCAAATGAGCATTCCTAGACGTAGTGAAAGCATATGCAAGGTCCCAAGAAAGCTGATTTGAACACTCCTTCAGTGACTCGAACTCCCAGAAACATTGGTAGAAGTAGTGCAGGGTATGTACATGGACCCAATCCATTGGGAGTGGGTGTGCATCAGGGTTCAGCTGTGAGCCCACTGCTGTTCATATTGGTGATAGACTACATTAGCAAACAGGTAGAAGGGGACAGATCAACAAAGTTGCTGAATGCAGACAGTATGACATTACAGCAGACTCTGAACAAGAACTTCCACACAGGTTAATAGGTGATTACTAGGCTAATGAAGCAACAACCTTTACAAGTCTAGCCAGCAATACCCAGGATATGACAATATTATATCTTAATTCTCCAGATATGGGATGGGGTAGTATCGGGGTAGTGTGTCATTGGATGTTGGAGCCCTGAGTCATTTTACAGACTGCCTTTGTCCATAAGAGACACGGACAGTACCCCTGGAGTGAATTTACAATTCCCTGTCCCATTTATCCACATTTCTTTTGAAGAGAGTGAGGGATGGGCTATGTTTTATGAAGATGGGAGGTGTATTCCATATATAAGGTAGCCTTTGGGATATAAATCTGTCTCACCAGCAAGTTCTGTTAGAGCCACAAATAAGGGTTCAGGTCCATGGAATGCGTAACCCTCGTATAATTTTTCTTGCAAATATGTAACATTTTCTTCAGGGCTGGATCAGAGGTTGCCTTGTAGGTCAGGCATAAATCACCTGTCATCAAACAATATAAGACTGAGTAAAGGAATAAGGCCTTTAGCTGGTCAACATAAGACATGTGTCTTGTGCTTTGTATTTTTTTTAGTGAAAAACCTCTGAGGCCGCCCCAGTTGGTGCAAGTACCTGGTTAGGTAGATGCAGGAGGGAGCACTGTATTCAATTATGGGCCTGATGATGAGGGCCAAATACAATGGCACTATGACTTCCTTTGACCTTGATGCATGTCTTTACTTATAAATTGAGCCAGACAGAAGGATTTCTTCACTACCATAGTTACCTGGTGGTAAACGTTTAGGTTACTATTTATTTGTGTTTCTATGTCCCTCATCACTGGGTCTACTTTTAGAGGTGTGCTATCAGTATTATACTTTGCTGCATTTTTTAGCATTTAGTCTCAGATCATGGTTTAGTCACCAGTCATTTGTCATTTTTAGGCCTGTTTGTAGGATGTCAACATCATTTGGGGGATTCAGTGATTGCTCCTAGCTTACAGTCATCAGCGAACTTGGTGAGCCAGAGGCCCTTGCATTGGCCTTCACTTTAGAGAAGTATATACCAAACAGGAGGGGTCCCAACACTGCGCCCTGGGAGACAACATCAGTAAAAGGGTTCTTATCAGAAGTGGATTTGCCTATCCAGACAACATGTGTTTTGTCAGTGAGCCAGTTTGCTATCCGGCTAATGATGTAGGGTTTATGCCTAACACAGTAAGCGTATCTATGATTCCCGAGTGGGGGATTGTATCGAAAGCATTAGTTAGGTTTAGATAAGCGGTGTGTACCATTTTACCCTCATCGATAGCCCTGGCGACTTTCTTGAAGAAGTCCACCAGATTGAGCAGGCAAGACCTCCCTTTGACAAAGCCAAATTGGGTCTGTCCAGTGCTTGAAGAGTTCGTATGTCATTATTGATCAGGTCCATGATAATTTTCTTCATGGTCTTGCAGATAAGACTGGTCAAGCTTATGCATCTGTAATTCCCTGGTTCAGTTGATGGTCCCCTCTTGTGCAGAGGGAAGATTGTTAAAGTTCTGAATTCCTCTAGGACAAAGCCAAGGAGAGTTTGTAGAAGCACTGATAGAATCTGATGTTAAGTTGTCTCTCTCGCCTTCATTCTTGCTGGTTGGGTTCGGAGCCGACATTCGGCTCCGACTCGGTCATTTTCTAAAGCTCGAGAGCTACTTACTGGCTCGAGACCTCCCTGTATCCCACAATGCCTGGCGCTAGACCCCCAGATCTCGTTTGCTGCTTCAGCTACGAGGTTGCGCTTTACTGGCTCAGGTCGTATTCATCTTTTGTAATATTAGTATTTAAACTTTTAGTGTATATTTTTCAAGTTTTTTTGTTAAATCAGAGTAGTACTGTAGATTAGTCTTAGTTTTCCCTGTGTTTTTGTACCCTTAGGAAACTCGTTTTTACTTAGAGAGTTTCTCCCCTCCCCCCCTATCTCCCTAAGTAGGCCGTTTAAGTTAGAGGCTATCCCCTTCCCTTTTAAATTGTTCCAGTAGGAAGTAGTGTTTAGCCTTTGTAGTCTAAGTCATAGTCTCTTAGTTTTGTTAGTATTGTTTCCTTTAAATTTTTTGTGTGAAGGTGTGGGACTAGTGTGTGTGTGTTTTTTGCACTAGTCTAACATTTATCCATCGGTATTCCTTTTTTCTTTAACATGTCAAAGGATACCAAGGTATCAGGGTTCAAGAAGTGTGTTTATTGTTTGGGTGCCCTACACCTGCAGGACTCTTGCTCGGTATGTCATGCCTTTAGTCCGAGAGTCCTGCAGGAGCATAGGAACAAGTTAATTCTCAGGGGGTTACTAAAACCCGAGGGGTCTCCGGCGAAGTCTCAGCCAGCGAAAACCCCTAAGCCCACCAAGCCGTCGGCTCCCAGTACGGAGCCGTCGCCAGGTGGAGCGTCTGCTTCAATTTCGGTTCCGGCCGGAACTGAAGTATCTAAATCTCTCTCGGCTCCGAACCCTGGTGTCGGAGCCGTCAGGGAGCCGTAAGCGATCCAGGCTGCCATCCCTAGAGTCGATTCGCTCGGCTTCGGGATCGCCTTTACTACAGTCTGAAAGGAGCAATCGGTCCCACTCTTCTCGGTCCTCGAGGCTATCCGATCATGACTTGGAGAGAGTGGTTAGTAGACTCCTCAAATTGCAGGCCCTGGCTAAAATGTTAACTAGCCCTCCTGATCAGGCTGTGGCTGTTCCTGTTTCTGAAGTAGTTCCTCCTCCGACTCCTCCTGTCAGTTCGGAGCCGGATCTTGTTGGGGCTCAGATCCTGGAAACGTCGGCGCCGATGCTTCCCCTTTCGGCTCCTTCGTCGGCTCCAATTTCTTCAATGGCTCCGTCCTTGGAGGGATCTGGGCGCCGAGACTCCCTCGTCGGCTCCGAGGGGGCGAGTGGCATCGGACCCTTGTCCGATCCCCATTCTCCCTCTCGGAGCCTCGGCGCAGGTAAGCTTGGCTCCTACATCAGTCTCAGAGCCGTCCCTTTTGGTGCCGGAGAGGATTCCTGTCTCTTCGGAGCGGGGGCCCTCTTCTCTGCCGGACAGGGGCGCCTTCAAAGTCATGAGGAGCATGCTGACTTCTGAGTCTGCACCTCGATCAGCCCCTTCAGCTCCTCCCCCCAGGGTGCCTGCTTCGGTCTCTGCCCCTCCTCCAGACCCCAAGCGAGGGGATCGAACGCTCCAGGTCACCCCACTGGGTGTATCTTCCTCTTCCGAGGCCTCCCCTGAGATTTCAGAGGAGCCCCCTTGAAAGAAGAAATGTAAGAGGAAACATGTTGACTCCCCAGAGTCTGTCACGTCAGATACTGACTTGGAGGATTCGGAAGGGTCCCCAGGATCCCCCTCTGAAGATGTCTCTTTCTCAGACATCCTTGACATCCTTAAGCAGAGGGGGAACTGGTCTGCCCTTAACCCTTCTGTGGACGAGTCGGTATACTTGGATGCGTTTGGTTCTTGCCCCTCCACCTCCTGGGTGTCTCCGCCTTTCGATCCATTAATGGAAGTGGTGGCTCGGAAGGCGTGGTCTGCTCTGGACACACTGGAACTAACCCCCCGCAGGCCCACTAAGTTTATTACGGCCCTCAAGATAAACAGTTTTTGTCAAATGGTGTCCCCGTTGATGCCATGGTGGTAGCAGCTGCCACGAAAAAGGAGTTGGCTGACACTTCTGTACCTGTCCATTCCCCTAATAAAGAGTCTAGGATGAAGGATAGATACGGGAAGCGGATGTTTTCCTCAGCGACCTTCTCCATGCGGTCGCTGAATTATTTGTGCCACTTCACCCGTCTTCAGAGGGATCTCCTCAAGGAGCTAGGAGATACCCTGCAAGAACCATCAGCTGCGGGGGCTCAAGACAAAATAAACTCCCAGCTGGCGACTCTTAATTCTATCATTAACTCCTCCATGCAGCTCATTTCGTATGCGGCTGATGGAGCGAGTAGAGCCGCAGGCACAGGCGTGGCTTTTAGAAGACATGCCTGGATGCGGTTATGTAACTTCGCTGATCCCTTCAAGGCGTCTTTCACCAACACCCCTTTTGATGGTTCGGCTCTGTTTGGACCTCAGGTAAAAGATACACTTACCAGGTGTGAGCAGGAAGGCAAGACTCTCTCTGCCGTGGGAGTCTGTTTCTCCACTCCCTCTAGACCATACCCTAAGGGTCAGAAGAGTGGAAAAATGTGGTTCCGGAAACCCCAGGGAGCCGTGCCTGACACACGTGGCGAGTTTCCCTCCAGAGGCAGAGGAGGGAACAACAATAGACGCCGCCCGTGGGGCAGAGGGGGTCTGCAGAATCAGGGCAGCAGAGAATCTTTCTTTGACAAGCCCTTCCAGCACCCCTGAGGGGCTGCCCGGCTGTCTGCCTTCAGAGGCAGTTGGGGGAAGATTGTCTCTGTACCCAGAAGCCTGGCGTCTCATCACTCGAGACAGATGGGTACAGTCTATCATATCCGGAGGTTACAAAATCCTGTTTGTCCACACCCCCTTAAAATCAAACAACCCCATCCCAGATGTTCCACCCAGTCTAAGGGAACAGGCAGTACAAGAAATTTCAAGACTGCTAAAAAAACGGGCCATCCAACAAGTCCCAGCAGACCAGCAAGGATCCAGTATTTACTCAAAGTTCTTTTTGGTACCAAAAAAGTCAGGGGACTGGAGACCCATTTTGGATCTCAGCAGACTAAACAAGTCTGTTCAAAGAACGAAGTTCCGGATGGTCGCGCTTCAGTCCATTCTACCCTTTTTGGGTCAGGACAATTGGATGTGCTCCATAGATCTTCAGGATGCGTACTACCACATCAAAATGGACAGGCGTTCCAGAAGGTTTCTCTGCTTCCAGCTGGGAGCCAGTCATTACCAGTTCAGAGCCCTGCCCTTTGGTCTCACCACAGCCCCCAGGGTGTTCACCAAATGCATGGCAGTGGTTACCACTCACCTGAGATGGCAAGGATTCCAGGTGTTTCCATATCTAGACGACTGGCTCCTTACTGCTACCACCAGACATCAGTCGCTGAGAGCCAGGGATTATACCATCCAAACATGCTCCAACCTAGGTATCTCAATAAATTTTGAAAAGTCTGCATTGTCGCCTTGTCAGTGTTTAACCTTTATAGGCACAAGATTAAATACGAAAGATCTGTCCGCAAGACTTCCAGTAGACACAGTGGCAGACATTCATCGACATGTACAGGTATTATTAGGATGCAGAAAGATTCAGGCCAGATTCGTCCTAAAAACCTTGGGTCTCATGGCAACAGCGATCTTATTAGTTTCCCTGGCTCGTTTTCACATGAGGATTCTCCAGTGGATGCTTTTCACCCAATGGTCCTTTCAACATCTTCCTTTGTCACACAAAATAATAATCACACAGTCATGCACAGACCAATTGACTTGGTGGATGGTCTCTCAACCAGTACCCCAGGGCAGACCATTTGTCCTTCCTCCTCCAGTTGCCACGGTGACTACGGATGCCTCCCTGATCGGGTGGGGGGGGCATTTTCAGGGCAGGAATGTCCAGGGCACCTGGCAACCCCAGAGTACCACTTGCACATAAACGTCTTGGAGATGAGGGCGGTGCTTTTAGCGTTGCAAGCTCTTCAGAACTCTCTACCCACTGGGACCATTGCAATTCAGACAGACTATATGTCTGTAGTGTGGTACATCAACAAGCAGGGCGGAACCAAGTCATATCCCTTATGTCGAGAAGCACTCAGACTATGGCAGTGGGTGATCTCCTCCCAATGGTTTCTGACAGCAACGCACATTCCCTGGGAAGTCCAACGTCATAGCGGACAGGCTAAGCAGAGCTATTCTCATGCCTCACGAGTGCTCGCTCAACCGGACAGTAGCGGACAAAATCTTCCGTAAATGGGATCAGCCTTGCTGCGACCTTTTCGCAACTCCTCTCAACAGCAAGTGCAACAGTTTCTTCACTCTCTTCCCTCTTCCCGGATACTCCACCAGAGATGCTCTAGTTCACGATTGGCCCCAAGGACTACTGTATGCATTCCCACCCTATCCACTAATTCCCAAACTAATTCAGAAAGCTACCGTGCTGGGTTGTAGGATGATCCTCATTGCCCCCTACTGGCCTCGACAAATCTGGTTCCTATTCCTGCATCGTCACCTTCTAGAGCAGCCTTGGAATCTGGACCCAGTTCCGGACCTCCTGATCCATCAGTCGGGCAGGCTGCATCAATCTCTTCAGTCTCTCACCCTCACTGCTTGGTTGCTTCACTTCCAACCATAGCCAGGCTTCCCAGTATTTCCAATTCAGTGCGTGAGATTATCCTTTCTTCGCACAAACCTACAACCAGGAAGACTTATGCTAGTAAGTGGAAACGTTTCTCTTTCTGGGCAGAGGCTAGAAATATAGATCCCTTCATGGCCCCTGTCCGTAATGTTCTGGACTTTTTAGCAGAACTTTTTCAAGCAGGCTCCTCTTCGGCCACCATTAGAGTTCAATTAGCGGCAATCTCTAATTTCCATACGGGCCTGTCAGAAACCAGCATCATGTCCCATAAGCTTTGCAAAGCCTTTCTGAAAGGAACAATCTTGCTCAGGCCTCCAGTGAGAGATCCCCGCCTCCGTGGGACTTAAATTTGATCCTAGCTTCCTTGATACTGCCTCCCTTTGAACCGGCAGCTTCCTGTTCCTTGAAATTGCTTACTTGGAAAACCCTCTTTTTGGTGGCCATTACTTCAGCGAGGAGAGTTTCTGAACTTCAAGCCCTTTGTGTTCGTCCTCCTTACCTAGTTTTCCATAAGGATAGAGTTTCACTCAGGACTAATCCTTCGTTCCTAAGGTCCCCTCCGAAAATAATTTGAATCAATCCATCGATCTGCCAGTCTTTTTTCCAAATTATTCCAACAAAGCTGAACACAAATTACACCAGTTGGACATTCATAGGCAATTACGTTTCTGTTTGCATAGGACTGAGCAAATAAGGAAATCAGACCAACTCTTCCTGTCCTATGCGGAGGGTAATCAGGGTCGACCAGTGTCTAAAGTAACCTTATCCAGGCGGTTGTCCTCTATTATTACCTTTGTTTATCAGTTGAGGAATAAAGAGCTCCCTGCTAAACCTAAAGGCCACTCTACTAGGGCTTTAGCTACGTCGGTAGCTTTTCAATCAAGACTACCTATGGAAGC
The DNA here is from genome assembly GCF_019279795.1 of Protopterus annectens. Taxonomy (NCBI): domain Eukaryota; kingdom Metazoa; phylum Chordata; order Ceratodontiformes; family Protopteridae; genus Protopterus; species Protopterus annectens. The sequence continues at coordinate 1,813,288,983 of NC_056725.1, read as the reverse complement.
CATTTGTGCGGCGGCCACATGGGCCACCCCTCATACCTTCATTTCACATTATAAATTGGATCTGGCCTCTAGGAGCAGAGCTGAATTTGGTTCCACTGTGCTCAAGAGTCTGTTCCGATGAGCAACCCAGGACTAAGGTGCTAGGGACACTGTCCCAACCAGCAAGAATGAAGGCGAGAGAGACAACTTAACATTAAGATCCGCCACATAACGCAAGCACTCAGGTCACTCCAAGGCAAGTACAAGTATGACTCCGTCATTGTCCATGCTGGTGTGAATGACCTGAGACGTACCTCCCTGGACTACATGAAAAGAGACATAGAGGAGCTCTCTGACCATGTAGCCCAGGCTGGTATGACCCTGACCTTGAGTAGCATCTTGCCCTCACCAAGAATGATGCCACAGTATAAAGACAAAATGATCAGTTTCAACAATTGGCTAAAATATTGGTGTCATTCAAAGGGGATCCAGTGTCTGTCTGCCTGGGATGACATGCTTGACAAGCCATGTTGCTTAGGACGGCTTGCACCTGTCACCCTTAGGCTTTAGATACTGGCCAAGGCTCTTGCCACCCCTATAGTGCCTTTTTTAGGCAAGGCTCAAATGACAAACCCACCTCCATAGACAACCCAAGGATAAAAAAACTAAAGGTAATGCTACTAAATGCCAGAAGTCTAAACCTCAATATGCACGCACTCGAGGCTCTCCTCAGTATGGAGAAAATTGATGTCTGTGCAGTAACAGAAACCTGGTTCAAGGCTCCTGAGAGCACCCCAGCACTACCAGGTTATAACTCATACCATGTGTTTCGGCCCCAAAACTCGGACCGAAGCACAAAAGAGGGGGAGTATCTATATTCATCAAAGATACCTACACCTCCAGGTTAGTGGCACTGCACGAAGCATCGGAAACCATCCATGTGCAACTAACAGCGGGCAAAACTGCCTTTCAGTTTGTAGCCTGCTACAGAACACCCTCCCTATTACAGGAACCCCACTTGGCATTCCTGAGAACACTGGAGAATATGAAGGCCTCTCCAAACACTATGTTATTGGGTGACTTCAACTACCCAAGCATTGACTGGGAAAACTACTCAAGCCCAAACAACCTCGCCCAATGGTTCCTTGAATTTATAAACTCTAACGCAATGGAACAACTGGTCACCACTCCCACAAGAGGGAACAACATATTGGACCTGGTCATCACCAACATGGGGACTGTATGTTCCACACCAGAGGTAAACCCCTCATTGGTAAGATCAGACCATAAACAAATTTCCATGGACATCCATATCCCGTCCCCACCCCCAGCCAAGGAAATCACTGTAAAGAATTTCTCAAAAGCCAACTTTACACTTCTCAAGACTGAGGTGGAATCCTTCAAAGCCCCTGGGCCAGAGGATAATACAGCCCAATCTGCAGAATCCTTTACAAATGCATTCTATGAGCACCTGCAGGAATGCATGGATCGTGCTATCCCAAATAAAACCAAGACTCACTCCTCCAAAAACAGGAGACCGGTCTGGTGGACCCAGGTCATAAATAAGCTATACAACAGAAGGAGGAAGCTACTACATGACAGAGCAAAATCCCAAAAAGGGAAGGCATCTCTGATCAGTATTAGCAAGAAACTTCGATCCCTCATAAAATCATCAAAGGCCAGCTACGAAAGAAAAATTGCCCTAGACACTAAAGATAATCACAAGGCCATCTTTAGTTATATCAGGAACATGGGCGGAAACTCCCAGATATGCTCTGAATTGTTGCATAACGGTACAAAATATACTGAACCTACAGGCATAGCCAACATCCTGGCAGACAGATTCAGTGCAAACTCCCCCCCCCTTCCCCCCCAAAGGAGCAAATGCCTATCCCAACTGAATGTAACCTCCCTGACATCACAGATGCACAGGTGAAAGCTGCCCTCTCCAAAGCAAAAAACACAGCATCTATGAGACCGGACAGTGTCCCAGGCTGTGTCTTACACGAGCTCCAAGAAGAACTGAACCCTCACATTAAGTCACTGTTCAAACTTAGCCTTACTACAGGATATGTACCCAAAGAATGGCGTACAGCTACATTGGTCCCACTTCACAAAGGTGGTGCCACAACGGACCCTGGAAACTATCGCCCCATAAGCCTGACCAGTCTGGTCTGTAAAGCTATGGAGCGTATTATCATGGAACTCATAAACAAAGACATTGGGAGCCTCCAGACACTGGACCCTACCCAATTCGGCTTTGTTAAGGGCAGATCTTGCCTCTTAAACCTAGTTGATTTCTTTGAAACAGTTACCAAAGCCATAGATGAGGGTAAGGTAGTCCACACAGCCTACCTGGACCTCGCAAAAGCCTTCGACACAATACCCCACTCGGGCATCATAAATAAGCTTACCAGCTTAAATATCAACCCCTATATCACAAGATGGGTTGCAAACTGGCTCAGAGATAGAACCCACATGGTCAGAATCGCAGGTGCCATGTCCGAATCCAAACCAGTTACAAGTGGCATCCCACAGGGCTCAGTCCTGGGACCTCTCTTGTTCGGTATATACTTCTGTGAGGTTTAGGCTAACACGGGGGGATAATGGCTGACAAAGTTCGCAGATGACTGCAAACTGGGGGTCATAATCAAATCTCCAGCTGACACAAGCATCCTCCAAAAGGGTCTCACAGAGACGGATGCTTGGTGCCAGAGCCACGGCCTCAAGCTATATGCTAAAAAGTGCATAGTCATCCCCTTTGGGAAAAACAAGGTGCCCACAAATTACCACATAGGTGGTAATCCATTAAGTACGGAAGAAGTAATTAGAAATTTGGGGACCAACGTAGATAGTAATCTCTCCTTTGATAATCACGTTGCCAAAGTGGTTAAAAAGACCTTCTATATAGCCCACCTTATCACGAAAGGGTTCGCATTTAGATCAAGAGAGGTCATTGTGCACCTCTACTCGTCACTCATCAGGCCCATAATTGAATACAATGCCCTTTTGGGATGTACCTTACCCGACACCTGCAGCAACTGGAGAGACCCCAAAAGTACCTCACCAAGAGGATCATGGGCTACAAACAGATGTCCTATGTAGCTCGACTAAAGAAACTCCAGCTCTACTCAGTTGCTTACCGCCTACTCAGAGGCGATCTATGCCTGACATACAAAGCCATGTCAAACCCAGAATTAATGGACATGCTCCACCTCAAAAAATCCAAGTCCCTTAGAGCTAAATGCTCCAGGGACCTAAACCTCAGCAGAAAAATAAATAGGACATGCTGGAGGCACAGATTAATTTCCCAGAGGCTCCCCTCACTCTGGAATAGAATCCCAGTTCATGTTAGACATAGCCCCTCGCTGATCCTCTTCAAGCGAAATCTTGACGCGTGGATGGGAAATCGCAAATTCACCCCTGGGATCTCTTCTGTGTCCCTGCTAGACAGAGGCACAGTAAACTAATCTTAAAAGGGTACCATGTTAAGTTGTCAATCTCACCTTCATTCTTGCTGGATGGGTTCGGAGCCGATCCTCGGCTCCGACTTGGCACTTGCTAAGCTCAAGAGTCACTTCCACCAGCTCGAGGCAGCCCCGTATCCTATGATGCAAGGCGGAGATTACCCAGATCTCGTTTGCCGCTTCGCTCATGAGATAACTTTTTACCAGCTTTTGGTAAGTCAATTTTTCTACCTTTTTTTCTGAGACTTTGGTCCACCCCAGTACTTTATATTTATATATATATATATTACTTTGTTAACTTCCCGATTCACTTAGCCCTATTCCCGTTAGTGTCCCGTTCCCTTTATTCATATTTTTGCTAGTCGGGCCTTAGGTCTTTACCCCTCCTATATTTTTCCTGTCAGGGTTTGTTTGGGTGTGTCTGTGTGTTTTTTCCCTGTACTTGGTTTTGTTAATCTAGTTTAATTTTTGGACTGACTGTGTAGTGTGTGTGTGATTAGGTACTCAGTCATGTCTAAAGAGGCTAGGGTCTCAGGCTTCAAGAAGTGTGACTCGTGCTGTCAGAAGATGTCTCTGACAGACGGTCACACTTCTTGTATTTATTGCCTGGGACCTCTACACCTGCAGGACTCCTGTGCTATTTGCCACTCCTTCAGCCAGAGAGTCCTGCAGGAACGTAGAAATAAACTTATTCTCAGGAGCTTATTAAAGCCTGAGAGCTCCCCAGCTAAGTCCGGCTCGGGGAAGCCCTCAAAGCCTCCCAAGGCCCAGGCTTCAGTGTCCAAGCCTTCAGCCTTGGCTCCGACTCCCTCGGAGTCGAGATTGGCTCCGGCTGGAGCCGATCCTTCCTTCTCTGAAGGTTCGGTATCGGCGCCGATCGGCACCGATACTCTTGCTTCCATGTCTGTGTTAGCTCCGGCTGGAGCCGACACATCTCTGACCCAGCTCGGAGCCGACAAGTTGTCGGCACCAACTGGAACCGAAGGTTCTTCGGCTCCGATGGCCCCGTCAAGAAAGAGATCCAGATCTCCGTCGCTGAAGTCTATTCATTCGGCTCCGGCCTCTCCCTTACTTTCGGAGCGGAGCCATCTGAGCCAATCCTCAAGGTCTTCCAGACTCTCAGACCATGACTTGGAGAGAGTGGTGAGTAGACTGCTGAAATCACAGGCACTGGCCCAGATACTTCATAGCCCGTCTCAGCAGACGACCGCTATTCCACACCCTCCAGAAATTCCTCCTTCGACTCTCCTTCAGAGCTCGGAGCCGGAGCTTATTGGAACTGTGACTGTTGGTGCTTCGGAGCCGATACCACTCTTCGGCTCTGTCTTCGACTCCTATCTCCTCCTTGAGACCATCCTTTGAGGGATCCGGTCGTTGAGCTTCCCTTGTCGGTTCCGAGGGGGCGAGTGGCATAGGACCCTTGTCCGACCCCGTTCTCCCCTCGAGCTTCGCTTTGGTAAGCTCGGCACCGACATCTGCTTGAGCCTTCCCTTTCGGTGGGGCCAGGGATTCCTGTTTTCTGAGCGGAGCTCTCGGTCCTCCCGGAGGGAGCCGAGGTGATGAGGAGTGTACTAGCCCCGAGCTGAGTCAACAGTCGGTCCCTTTAGCTCCTCCCTCTTCAGTGCCTGCAGATATCTCTTCCCACTCTCTTGCTCCCGGACCCAGAGATCCATCGCCCCAGGTTTCCCCATTGGGAATACCTTCCTCTTCGAGGTTTCTCCTGATCCTTCAGGGAACCCCAGCGTAAGAGGACTTGCAAGAGGAAGCATTTAGACTCCCTGAGTCTACGACATCAGATACCAACTTAGATGAGTCGGAGGGGTCCCCAAGATCCCCTCTGAGGATGTCTCCTTTTCAGACATTCTTGAACTCCTGAAACAGAGGGGAACTGGCCCTCCATTAACCCTCCCGAGGATGAGTCGGAATACCTGGAGGCTTTTGGATCTCCAAGCTCTCAGCTCCTCCTCACCCATAATGCCCTCCTCTCCCTCATGACAGTGTTTAAAATTTTAATTTTCTTATCCTCCCGCCGGTGTAGCGTGTGTGGTGTTTGGGGCCTGTGTGGTTTAGTTACTTTGCTTTATTTTAGTTTAAGTAACTTTTTGGTTTTGGGATGTCTGAACAACCCAAAGCTGTGTTCTAATCTCGTGTCTTGGTAGCCTCCAGGCCAAGCTTTCCCCGCTGATGGCCACACTGACCCGGGGTTGAACACCTCACTAGGAGGGAAGCTAGAAAGAAAAGAAGGGGGGAGAAGCACCATAAGGCGGCGGGCGGACCTCTGCTTCGCCCTGCTGTGCCAAGCTGGCTTCTCCACCCCTCGCCCCAGCCTCCCGTGTGTTTTGACCGACCTGAGGGACCCGATCTCCTCACAGGCTATCGAGGGAACAAGGCCTACCGTAGCCTCGCCGAGATCAACAACTTATAGCCTGTCAGGATCTCGACAGATGCCTCCCTCTTCCCCCTTCGACCCTTTCAAGCCAATTTTCGCTTCTCGACGACTTCCCGGGCCACAGCAGTTGAGCCACCCGGGTTCGAGCAGTTGGAGCCGTCTGCTCCGATGGGGGTGGGTCTGGTTCGATACCTGCTGGTCCTGATCCGACCTGCCCTCGACCTCTACCGGGCCTCCTTCGAAGCCTGGATCCGGAAGCCGATCCTCTTCCCGCCTTCGGTGTGCTGCCGGTGTCGGCTCGCACGATCCCTTCGATCCGAGCGGCCAGCTGCTCGATCCATCGATCCGAGGGGAGCCATTGTCGATCCTTTTCCGAGTGTCGGGCTCCTCGGCTTTTGATGTAGTGGAGAGGGCCCTGGAAGGTCTTGACCCCTCGCACTTGCTTGCCTCCGCCCTGCGCCCTCTGCACTGGGTCAGGCCCTTGGGACAGCCCGCCGCCCTTTGTTCTGTTGTTCCTGAACAGGTTATTGCCTACAGGGAGTCCCCTGACCCCCCCCGAGGATGTTGAAACATACATGCAAAGAGGCACATTGACTCCCCGGAGTCTCTCACAGAATAAGGGTGGTCTGCCCCAAGTCTTCCCTCGGACGAGTCCTGTAATTTTGGAGGTGCATTTGAGAAGGCCCTGCTTAGGCCCTGGACCACCAAGAGGGGAACGGACACCCATTGAGTAATCCTAAAGGCCCGACCCATTATTCTCAGTCCCGGCTGACCCCGTGCCCGTGGAGTAAGGGGCCTCCGGTAGATGCTATGTTGATGGCTGACCCACCAAGAGGGAACTTGCTCAGAGGAGTCCATCAGTCCATCCCGAGCAAAGGAGTCTCGGATGATGGACCACTTGGGGATGTTTAGACCTTCTCAGTGAGGCCTTCTCAGTGAGGGCGCTTGAACTATCTGCAGTGGAGTCTTGATTTGGAGGTGCTATCTTATTAAAGAATACGCCAGGTCGAGGACCCAGAGTGAGGCCACCCAGCTGCAGCACTCTCGTGGTGCACTCCACCCGCACTCACACTCTCAGGTCCGGCCACACTCTATGTGCAGCTCGAGCAGCACGGAAGGTGCCTAGTTAGCAGAGTTTACAGGCCTGGCTGGCCTGGTCCGCCACAGCGATTTCTCAGAAGAAAGTCAGCGCCATTTTGCTAACGCCTCGATGGTTCTTGGCAAAACTGTTTGCTGTACTTTGATCTTGGACCTAGAGCGAAGGACGGGAAGGTTCGCCGTCGTCGGACCGCTTCTCTGCTCCCCCAGAGGCCCTATTCTAGGAAGGACAGAAGAAGATGTGGTTTCGGAAGTCGCCAGCAATCTCAGTCTGCTCAGGACAACCAGTCCCTCCAGATCATATCCAGAGGATACCGAATTTCTTCATTTGCCAAAATTGAGTCCTCCTTCCACCCCACCCGTCAGTGGAGGCCGCAGAGATTGGCCATCTGCTAAAGAAAAGAGCTTTCATCCAGCCCGCCCCCCAGACCAGATATGTGATAGCTCGAAAGGAGTGGGCTTCTCCTGATTCTGTGGAACCAGTCCCCAGGAGGCCTTCTAAATTTATCACGCGCCCCACTGAAAACAGTTTCTCACCAAAGGTGTCCCGGTTGATGCCATGGTGGTGGCGGCCGCCACCAAGAAGGAACTTGCAGATCCTTCCGTACCGGTCCATCCTCCTAACAAGGAGTCTAGGAGCATGGACAGGTATGGTAAGCGGATGTTTTCCTCAGCGACCTTTGCTATGTGTTCGCTGAATTATCTATTTCACTTCACCCGACTTCAAAGAGATATCCTCAAGGAATTGGGTGAGGTGGTACAGGATCCGTTAGCTGCTGGGGCTCAAGAGAAGATTGCCTCTCAGCTGGGAATCCTAAATTCCATAACTAACACCTCCATGCGGCTCATTTCTTATGCAGCCGATGGAGCGAGTAGAGCTGCAGGCACAGGAGTGGCTCTCAGACGTCAGTCCTGGATGCGACTTTGCAATTTTGCAGACCCCTTTAAGGCGTCCTTCACAAACTCTCCCTTTGATGGGACAACTTTGTTTGGACCTCAGGTGAAGGACACTTTGACCAGGTGTGAGCAAGATGGCAAGACTCTTTCTGCCGTAGGAGTCCGTTTCTCCACCCCTTCAAGGCCTTACCCCAAAGGTCAGAAGGGAGGGAAAATGTGGTTCAAAATCTCAAGGAGTCACGCCTGACGACGTGGTCAGTTTACCCCAGAGGCAGAGGGGTAATGACAACACATGCCCTAGGGGCAGAGGGGTCCAGAGAACCAGGGCAGCAGAGAGCCTCTCTGACAAGCCCTTCCAGCATCCCTGAGGTGTTGCCGACTGCCCACCCTTGGAGGCAGTCGGGGGGAGATTGTCACTGTACCCAGAAGCCTGGCTTTCCCTTTCTCAAGACAAATGGGTACAGTCGATCATATCCGAGGGTTACAAAATACCTTTCGAGAAAAGCCCTTCCTCAAAAGGATCCCTTCCAGACGTTCCACCCGGTCTAAGGGAAATTGCAAAGCTAGAGGTTTCAAAACTTCTAGAGAAAGGGCCATCCAGCCAGTTCCAGCAGGCCATTTAGAATCGGAATCTACTCAAGGTTCTTTTGGTCCCCAAAAAGACGGGAGACTGGAGACCAATATTAGACCTCAGCAGACTAAACAAGTCTGTCAAAAGACGAGTTTTGGATGGTCACACTTCAATCGATTTTGCCCTTTCTGGACAAAGACAACTGGATGTTCTCTATAGACCTTCAGGATGCGTACTATCACATAAAATCCACAGACGCCCAGAAGGTTTCTCCGCTTTGGCTGTGGACCAGTCATTTTCAATTCAGAGCCCTGCCCTTTGGTCTCACCACAGCCCCCAGAGTGTTCACCAAATGCATGGCAGTGGTCACGGCTCACCTGAGACGCCAGGGATTCCAGGTGTTTCCGCATGCCAGACGACTGGCTCCTCACAGCCACCACCAGGCATCAACTTCTCCAGGCCAGGGATTACACTCTCGTCTCTGCAGCCAGTTAGAGATTTCTGTCAACTTGAAAAGTCTTCCTTATCGCCTTGCCAATCTATTACCTTTATAGGCAGATCTAGACACTACTCGAATGTCAGCAAATCTAACAAATCAAAGAATCCTGGATATCCAAAATCATGTTCGGATCATCCTATTCAGCAAAAAGGTACAAGCCAGGTTGGTCCTGAAAGTGTTAGGCCTAATGGCAGCTGCCATAACACTTCTTCCTCTGGCCCGCTTTTACATGCGTCTCCTACAGTGGATGTTGTTTACCCAATGGTCCTTCCAGCAGTTGCCCATGCGTCACAAGATCCTTGTCACACAGATCTTCAAGAGCCACCTATCCTGGTGGATTTCTTCCCCCCTAGTCCATCAGGGCAGTCCATTTGTCCCCCCGGCCCCGGTAGCCAAGGTCACTTCAGATGTCTCCCTGATCGGGTGGGGGGGGGCATTATCAGGGCAGGATGGTCCATGGCATGTGGCAACAGCTCGAATACCACCTGCATATAAATATCCTAGAGATGAGAGCAGTGCTTTTAACGTTGCAAGCCCTCAACGACTTTCTTCCTTTAGGAACTATCGCAGTTCACACGGACAACATGTCCGTAGTATGGTATATCAACAAACAGGGCGGGACCAAGTCCTATCCTCTGTGTCGAGAAGCTCTCAGACTTTGGCAATGGGCGATCTCCTCTCTGTGGTTTCTGATAGCAACGCATATCCCCGGGAAAACCAGCATCATAGCGGACAGGTTGAGCAGAGCTATACTCATGCCTCACGAGTGGTCTCTCAAACAATCCATAGCGGAAGAAATTTTTCAGAAGTGGGGCCCTCCTTGCTGCGACCTTTTTGCTACACCCCAAAACAGCAAATGCCCAGACTTCTTCTCTCTCTTTCCACTTCCAGGCCATCCCCCCAGAGACGCTCTAACCCAGGATTGGCCCCGGGGACTTCTTTATGCTTTTCCCCCTTTTCCGTTGATTCTTCAAGTGCTTCAGAAAGCTACCGACTTGAGAGCCAAGCTGATTCTCATTGCTCCTTACTGGCCTCGACAAATTTGGTTCCCGTTCCTTCATCGACATCTCTTAGTGCAGCCTTGGCATCTGGACCCAGTTCCAGATCTTCTGACCCACCAGTCAGGTCAACTGCACCGGTCCATTCGTTCCCTCAACCTCACTGCTTGGTTGCTCCACTTCCTTCCTTAGCCAGGCTTCCTATGATCTCTAATCCCGCTAGGGATATCATAGTAGCTTCTCTAAAGTCCTCTACCAGAAGGATTTACTCTAGCAAATGGCAACTTTTTCCTTTTGGGGAAGGTCTAAGAACATAGATCCCTTTACTGCCCCTATTCAGTCAGTTTTGGACTTCCTAGCTGAAATTTTTCACTCTGGTTCTTCTTCTTCCACAGTTAAAGTCCAGCTGGCAGCAATCTCGAATTTTCATGTCGGATTTGCAGACCAGAACATTATGTCTCACAAACTTTGCAAAGCCTTTCTCAGAGGGATCTTCCTACTTAAACCCCCTGTTAGGGATCCTCCACCACAGTGGGATCTAAATTTAGTGCTGGCATCCTTAATACTTCCCCATTTTGAACCGGCTGCTACATGCTCGTTAAAATTTCTCTCTTGGAAGACACTCTTTCTAATCGCTATTACTCGCTAGAAGGGTGTCTGAACTTCATGCTCTCTGTATTGTCCCCTTACTTGGTCTTCCACAAGGATAGAGTATCTTTGAGAACTAATCCATCTTTTTTGCCCAAGGTTGCTTCTAAGACAAATTTAAACCAATCTATTGATCTTCCAGTATTTTTTCCCAATTATTCTGACAGGGCGGAACAAAAATTGCATTGCCTAGATGTTCATCGCCAACTCAGATATTACTTGGACAGATCAAAGCAATCTAGAAAGTCTGACCAGCTTTTTCTTTCTTATGCTGAAAATAAGAAAGGTCTCCCTGTTTCTAAGGTGACCTTATCCAGATGGCTGTCTTCCACTATTTCTTACATTTATCAGCTTAGGGGCAAACAGCTTATCTCAAAACCAAAAGCACATTCTACCAGAGGCCTAGCCACATCTACATCCTTTCAGGCTAAACTACCCTTCGACACTCTTTGTGCAGTAGCCACTTGGGCCACTCCTCATACCTTCGTCTCACATTACAAATTGGATTTGGCCTCCAGGGACAGGGCGAGTTTTGGTTCCACAGTTCTCAAGAGTCTGTTCCATTGAGCCACCCAGGATAGAGGTGCTAGGGACGGTCCCATCCAGCAAAATGAAGGCAGATTGACAACTTAACATTTAGAAGTTATGTACCTACCATAACGCTCCATGTTAGTTGTCTTCTCGCCTTCTTTCTTGCATCCCTCCCTCCTGTCCCCTAGCCTGGACATACCTTGAACTATCCTCTTCTCTGGGAGATTTCTCCCTTGGACACCAGTTAGCTCTGCACTTAGTTACCTGGGTTCCCCTTACAGTTTTTTCTCAGGTTAGTTGTTCTTCTTCCCTTGGGGGAAGATAGTAGGTATTTTTTCCTCTAGCTACCAAACGAGATCTGGGTAATCTCCGCCATGCATCATGGGATATGGGGCTGCCTCGAGCTGGTGGAAGTGACTCTTGAGCTTAGCAAGTGCCGAGTTGGAGCCGAGGATCGGCTCCGAACCCATCCAGCAAGAAAGAAGGCGAGAGAAGACAACTAACATGGAACGTTATGGTAGGTACATAACTTCTAATTCTGTGACCTACTTTACAGAGGCACACTAGGCTAATCTAATAGGGAGACGGAAGCCAATACACTCTGGCTAGGCTTATAAATGATACTGATACTCCAAACAGCAAACCACAAAAGTCACAGATACACCAAAATAAAGGAGTCAGAAGGTGAAGCAGCAAACAAATTTAATCCATTAATTCTGTCCTGGTACCTCGGCAGTTCGCCTTCAATGGGGCACAATAACACAACTGAACATTCTCTTTTTATATATTCATGAATAAAACAATTAATCAATTAATTCACCCATCAAAAATTTTTAACCATTTTTAACCCTGTCAACCCTGTGACAAAACAAACTCTAATAAACATTAAAAATGCAACTACTAATATACTGACTTTAAATTCAAATAATGCATCTCACACATTTTTTTTTATCTTGTCAACTCATTAGCAATAGCTTAAATAAGCATAAAAATGCAATTTCTGATATCATACAAACATAGACAGATTCAGGTTATACTAAATTTCAAATAACATATGCATATATTATATATTAATACATATTAATGATGCACAATAAGAAAATACACAATAAATATGTCACAAATATAAATGTACCTAAATTTAATAAATTTCATCCATATTCTAAGTTCATTCCAACAGGAAATAATGTGTGATACCCTATAATCATCCTTTGTTCTAGCTTATTCAAGGCTGCTTTAAAATTACCTGTACAAAGATGAGGTCTAGCAAGTACACTAAATCTAAAACTACCAGTGTTACCACTATGTATATTGCAAAAATGTTGGAATGAACTTAGAATATGGATGAAATTTATTAAATTTAGGTACATTTATATTTGTGGCATATTTATTGTGTATTTTCTTATTGTGCCTTTATTTTGGTGTATCTGTGACTTTAGGCTTATAAATGCCCTAGGGCAGATAGCCTAGTATCTACCTATGAACCTATGAACCTAAGAAGTTATGTACCTACCATAACGTTCCATGTTAGTTGTCTTCTTCTCGCCTTCTTTCTTGCATCCCACCCTCCATCCCCCTAGCCTAGATGGACCGAGAAGAGTCCTCCTACGAGGCGTGTCACTGGCTGAGTCTTTACCGATTTATGTCCTCTACCTTTTTCTTCAGCCCTGTAGCTGAAGTCTTGCTATTGGGACAGTTGTCCTCTTTTATTATTATGGTGCTAGGTCTTCCAGACGAGAACTGGGGGTCAAGCGCCAGGCATTGTGGGATATAGGGAGGCCTCGAGCCAGTAAGTAGCTCTCAAGCTTTAGAAAATGGCCGAGTCAGAGCCGAAGGTAGGCTCCGAACCCAACCAGCAAGAAAGAAGGCGAGAAGAAGACAACTAACATGGAACGTTATGGTAGGTACATAACTTCTTATTTTAAACTATTTAAGAAGCATTCTGAAATGTTATCAAGACCCAAAAATGTCAACATCATCTGGGGATTCGATTATTGCTCCTAACTTACAGTCATCAGCGAACTTGGTGAGCCAGACCCCCCTAACATTGGCTTTTACTTTAACGAAGTATATACCATACAGGAGGGGTTCCAACACTGTGCCCTGGGAGACACCATCGGTAAAAGGTTTCTTATCAGAAGTGGATTTACCTGTCCAGACATTATGTGTTTCGTCAGTGAACCAGTTTGCTATCCACCCAACAATGTAGGGTTTATGCCTAACGCAGTAAGTTTATCAGTGATTCCCGAGTGGGCGATTGTATTGAAAGCGTTAGCCAGGTCTAGATAAGCAGTGTGTACCATTTTACTCTCCTCAGTGGCCCTGGTGACATTCTTGAAGAAGTCCACCAGACTGAGCAGGCAATATCTCCCTTTGACAAAGCCAAATAGGGTCTGTCCAGTGTATGAAGTGTTCGTATGTCGTTATTGATCAGGTCCATGATAATTCTCTTCATGGTCTTGCAGATAAGACTGGTCAAGCTTATGGATCTGTAATTCACTGGGTCAGTTGATGGGCCCCCCTTGTACAGAGAGGGATGATTGTTGCAGTTCTTCATTCCTCTAGGACAAAGCCAAGGAGGGTTTGTAGAAGCCCTGATAGAGTCTGTTTTAAGCTGTTTAAGAAGCATCCTGGAATGTTGTTGGGACCAATGTATGTCAACATCATCTGGGGATTCGATGATTGCTCCTAGCTTACATTCATCAGCAAACTTTGTGAGCCAGAGACCCCCAATATTGGTCTTCACTTTAGAGGAGTATATACCAAATAGGAGGGGTCCCAACACTGCGCCCTGGGAGACACCATCATTAAAAGGTTTCTTATCAGAAGTGGATTTGCCTGTCCGGGCAACATGTGTTTTTTCAGTGAGCCAGTTTGCTATCCACCTAACAGTGTATGGTTTATGCCTAACGCAGTAAGTTTATCTATGATTCCCGAGTGGGGGATTGTATCGAATTGCTAGCCAGGTCTAGATAAGCGGTGTGTAACATTTTACCCTCATCAATGGCCCTAGTGACTTTCTTGAAGAAGTCTACCAGATTGAGCAGGCAAGACGTCCCTTTGACAAAGCCAAATTGGGTTTGTCCAGTGTTTGAAGATTTCTTATGTCAATATTGATCAAGTCCATGATAATTCTCTTCATGGTCTTGCAGATAAGACTGGTCAAGCTTATGGGTCTGTAGTTCCCTGGGTCATTTGATGGGTCCCCCTTGTGCAGAGGGATAATTGTTGCAGTTCTCCATTCCTCTTGGACAAAGCCAAGGAGGGTTTCTAGAAGCCCCGGTAGTCTGTTTTAATCTATTTAAGAAGCATCCTGGAATGTTGTCAGGACCCATGGAGGCTGTGTTTTTCACTTTAGCATGCATAGAAAGGAGCTGGTTCCTGGTAATGACCAACAGGGGATGGTTGTGTGTATTTCATTAGGTGTTATAGGAAGTGATGGAGCAGAGAAATTTGAACTGAACTTGTCAGCCAAAGGTTTGCTTTAGTTTAAGGCTGGGTGTAAGGGTTGCCATTCATGGTTAACTTAGCACATTACTGAACATTTCCCCTGAGATTATGAACATAATTTAAAAAATCCTTATAATATCTTTCACCTGGGTGGCGGGGTCTATCTTTGCCTTGTAGTTTGCTATGACAGATTTGACCAGCTCTCTAATCTGTTTGTTTAGACTGGTGAGTGTTCTTTCCACTGTTTTGTCTGTTCCTTTTTGGCCTTAGAGATATTTTTTTTCCTTTTGTTGAATAGCCTATTTATGTTAAGGGTCCATCAGGGTGGTTTATTTTTGCCAGTAGCCATAGGTTTGACTCAGACATGTATTGGCTCCTCTCTGTAGCTATGAATATGGTTGTACAGTGCTTCTGTGTACAGCACAGAGTAGGCATCAGTGTCATCCTGGTGTGGAGGGCTTGGAAGTTTAATAAGCTGTCACTTAGTTTGAGGTAATTGGCCTTAACAAAGTTCTTAACAGGTTTGAAGTTTGATTGGGGTTCTTGGCTAGTTTTAATACTGAAGGAGATCATGTTTTGGTCAGATCTTACCTGGGTGGAGTTAATGCATGGGAGGGGGCATCATCCCCCCATGTTACTGAGTACCAGGTCCAGGATATTTGTACCTCTAGTTGGGGAACTACCCTGTTGCTCCAGGGTGTATGCATTGACAAAGTCCAAAAACCTCTGAGCAAGTGAATTATGGGTCGTGTAAGTCTCCAGTTTATGGAGGGGTAGTTGAAGTCACCCATAAGTATGGTGTTAGGCTGATTGTTAAGAGATTCAGTAGGTATAGGTAGGAGGTGTGGTTTTCCAGACTCATGTTAAGGGATGTGTGGCTAGCAAGGATATGCTATGAGGTCACATCTGTGGTTAGTCGGGCATGGAACAGCTGAAGCAAGTCATGTGTTGGACCAGTCTAACAATATCCTTGTCGTTTATGGACACAGAGACACCTTCTCCCTTTGTTTTATCCTGAGCTGAGGTGGTTTGAAATATACAAAAAGCATTGCAGCCTTTGATAGTTGGGATATTCTCCATGGTTCTCAACAATGTTTCAGTGACTGCAGGGTAAGGAGTGCTTCCAGGGAGTGTAGTTTTTTATTTAAACTCCTAGCATTGAGCAGCAGTACCTTTAGGTGGTTGTGAGTGATCTTTGTTATGTTGAAGGGTTTAACAAATTGGTGTGGCCAAAAAAAGGCACTATGGGGATAATGGCACAGTGGTGCAGCAGTTTGTGTTGTCACCTCACAGCAAGAGGTTCTCCGGTTCGATTCTCTGCTCGGGTGCCTTCTGTGCAGAGACTCTATGTCCTCCCTGCATTTGTGTGGGTTTCCTCTGGGTGCTCCGGTTTCCTTCTACGTTACAAAGACATGCATCTGGAGCATTTCTCCCTGATTCTCCCCTGAAAATTGGTTCGTTTGAAGTTGGACTTTCCTGGTAAACATATGTTAAATAAGTATAAATAAATAAAGTATTTGCCAGTATCCTGAAGCCAAGTGGTGACAAGTGTATATCATCTCTGGCAAAGCATCATGGTTTGTTGATCATGTCTCCCTAGACTGACAGAAATTGGATTCCCTTGTTCTGACACCGGAAAGTAAGCCAATTATTGAAGTCAGTTATTTTTTGCTGGTACTGTGGCATCATCATTAGTGAAGGTAGGCTACTAGTCATGGCTAGACAACAAAAATATGGGAATGGAATGCATAACTGAAAGCACATGGGAGGGTTTAGGGGGCCAATGGCTAAGGTGCTTACCTTACAGATACGAGGTGCAGGGTTTGATTCTCAAATGACATAATTAGGTAGGCTTAAAATAGCCCACAAGGGCAGTTAGCCTAGTACTAACATGTCATGTTATCACATCATTATACTATAAAACTTAGTACGGGTGAGACAGTTGTAATGGCAGCAAATGGGGAAAATCAGAAGAAGATGAAAATTGAGATAGAAGGCAAAACAGTGGAATGGGTTAGCTTCAAATACCAGAGAAGGGAAATCTTTATGAAGAGGTCAAAGTGATGATAAGAAGGGCTGAAGCCAACTGGCCACAGAGTGTCAGGGGTAGTATATGACAGAATAATACCAAATAAGCTAAAAAAGTAAAGTGCACAAAACAGTGGTGCTTCCAGTTTTACTGTATAGTACAAAAACTTGAGCAATGAAGGCACAGCAGTCAGGAAGCTTGAGGTGATGAAGATGAAGTACCTGACACAAGTGGTAGAATGCATACTGTGGGACAGGTGAAGAAATGAGGGCACCTGAGCAGAAACACAAGTAACTTCAGTTACAGGAAAGGTCAGAGAGAACAGATTAAGGTAGTTTGGACACGTGCAGGAAATCAGAAGACAATTTGGTGAAGAAGATTAGGGATAGACAGGAGTAAGTTAGGGTGTCCTGCAAAGAGATGTATGGATTGTGTGAGAGGAGATCTGTGACAGTCAGGTTGAGAAACACAACAATGGGAAGATGGAATGTGAGCCTATGTTTGCTACTGGTACTGTTTTTCTTTTTTAATTTTAACAATTTTTTGAATTATCACATAATATATTGGCAAACATACATCAAATCTAAACCAATGCACCTCCCTGTCTTTTTCCCCGGAGTATTCAAATAGGTCTGAAACAAAATTCTGTCATTTGATCGTCATCACAATTAAGGTACTACTTGGACAGGACTTAAAACAATTCAGAAAAATCTTGAAAACTCATTTGTCTCCTGTGCGAGCAGAAAGGGACTCTAGTTTCAAAGGTATCTTTATTTAGATGGCTAACATCCTTGATACCCTTGCTTATGAGATGACACCAAAACTGCAAATCAAGCTAATAAGCCCATTCCACCAGAGCTTGGCTACTTCTCTAGCTAGCTTTCTTAGACTGCCTATTGACACCAGACACATTTTTGTGACTTGCTACTTGGGCTACTCCTCACACTTTTTTTTATTTTTTGGATTTAGCTTCAGCTTTAGAGCTAATTTTGGTTCCAATTTTGGTTCTGTTCTTCTCAGTCTGTTCCGTTAGGCCACCGGACTAGGTGCTAGGAAAGTCCTTCATCCAGCAAATAGAAGTGAGGATAGACAACAACATATAGAGTTATGTTCTTCTTACCATAGCGTTGTTTGTATTCTTTCCTTCTTCTACTTCTTTCTTCCCCTCCCCCTTCCCTGGCCTGGACAGACCTTTTATATTAAAGAAGACAGACTGTATTAACATGTTCCCAGTTGCAGACATTATATATCACATATATTCTTTTCTGTATTTATCATCAATTCAACATTACATAAATTAATCAGTTCCTACCTTTCCTTAATCCTCACTCCTCCTCCAAAACATTATTCTGCATGTATTGTTCCTACAATTTCCATTTTTTTCTATGTAATTTGCCCCTTGCCGTTTCTAAAGATCCCACTTCCAGTTCTTTTATCTCTGTTACAATATTCAGTAGTTCAAATACTGTTGGTTTAAATTTTGATTTCCATTTTCTAGTAATTGCTTTTTGACAGCTACCCAAATTAAACTTAACAAGCCCTTACTATAGGCAATTCAGATCCTGTATCCCAGCTCAAAAAATAATTTCCTTAATTACACCCATTTGCTCACCCAGTATTTCTGACAGAGTACTCTGTAGGGATTTTTTTAAAGTCTGCCAAATCATTGCACTCCCAAAACATGCATTCCGAGTTACCTCTTTCTTCCCCAACACACCTCCAGCACTTGCCAGCTACCTGAGGAAACATTATTTGGCGTCTGCTTGGGGTATTAAAATTCGGGTCTATATTGTTAAGTTTGAAGTTTGAAAACTTTGAATCTCATATGATCGACATCATATGAGTGAAGTTTTCAAACATTGAATGTTAAAATGGAGATTGCGGTAGGGAATATTTCCCTTCACTTCAATGTAGTGTGATCTCGGAGTTGGTATATTTAAGTAGTGGGGGTGCATGAGGGGCTTGCCCCCCTGCATAGAGCATTCGGGTAGTTTTTTTTATTATTGGTTTGTTTATATTTTATGTTCGATGTTTGAAAACTTCGCTCATATGGAGTCGACCATATGAGATTCAAAGTTTTCAGACTTTGACCCTAAAATACCTATGCAAACACTTAAATGCAAAAATCCTAAATCTTCTAGACTTCATTGCATATTTGGGAGCCATACATATGATGTCCCATTGTTTCCTTGTGACTTGCTTATCCAGTTTCTCTTCCCAATCTTTTCTAACCTACTCTGATTGATTCCTATAGTCACCGTGCAGTATTTTATACACCCCACTAATCATCCCTTTTTAACAGCAGCTTCTGTTCTAGATTCAGTTAAAAACTCTACCATAATAGGTCTTGTATGTAATATTCCCCCTATCCATTTCTCTTTGCCTGTACTCAAATATCAATCCTTGATAGGGAAAGCAGTCTGTAGCCTGCAGTCCAAATGTCTTCTTGGCTCCTTCCCATTCTGTTACCTTTCCTCTTTAGATATTTACTCCCAGTACGTTGGATCTTTTGCAGTTTTCTCCAGTAAATTCCAGCCCCTCTTGCTTATTCACTGTACATCTAATTGCAGTCATCCCCATTGACAAAATCTCCTTTCTCCATTTTCATATTAGCTTAGTTCTTAGAATACGTTCTGCTAATTTATGAATGTATTCTGTGTGGCTGTTATTTTCCTTAAGGATCTGCAACCAAAATCCCCCTGTCTCTCTCTCATTTCTTGAATTTCCCCCCTGCTTCATCATAAGCTCTTTCCATTTTTAATTATAGCTTTCTGCTTGTATTATGTATATGAGCATTAACTGTATAGCTCTAAAATATCTCTTCAAATCAGATAATCCTAATCCACCTTGTTACCTTTGGAAAAATCAACATATCCCACTTGACCATTGTCCTTTTCTCCTCCTTCAACTCTTTATTAATTACTGTCCACAACTTTCCCTCCGGGTGATAAAACTGCCTGGCCTGTATACAAAACTAAAGGGGCTAACATCATTTTCACTGCTTGTATCTTGCTATCCATATCCACAAACTATAGCGTTCAGTTTCTCAGTTTTTGTATTATCTTTTGTTTAGTCTCTTCCTATATATCCTCCTGCCATAACAGAATTCTTTTCAATCCATACTCCTAATTTTCTTCCTATATATCCTCCTGCCATAACAGAATTCTTTTCAATCCATACTCCTAAATACTTTATTTTGTTGTGTCCTATGGGTATTGTTGGATCAGTTTGTGTATGGGAACATAGTTTGCAGCTATAGCCTGTGTTTTATCTTCATTAATTTTATACCCTGAAAAGGCTTGGAACTCTCTGAGCATGCTCCATAGCACTGAGGTGTACTTTTCTGGTTATATCAGGTACAAAATAATATTGTCTGCAAAGAAAGCCAGCTTTTCTTGATTACTATTCCAATTATATCCTTGAATTTATGAGTCCCTTATTTATTTATTTATTTATTTATTTATTTTGCCAGTGGCTCTAAGTATAAAGCAAATAACAAAGGGAAAGAGGACACCCCTGCCTGATTCCTCTGTTCAGACTCAACTTTTTTCTTTTATATTTTTTCTGTTCAGATGCAGCTTGTCAGAAAGGAACCCCGCTCACTTTAATTTTTGCCTGTGATTCCCTTAATATATCCTCCTAATTAACTTTATTATTGTATCAGGGAATGCAAATGCTTCCATTGCCTTACTCATAAAATCCCAGTTTATTTTGTCGAATGTTTTCTCTGCATCAAGCTCCACCAGCAGCTGCGGTATTTTCTTACACTGTGCTTCTCTCTGGATCATCATTGTTCTATTAATGTTTTCAAATGTTTGCCTCCTCTCCTGCTGCAGGTAATATTGGCCAAAACTTGACCTATTATCTCTGAGAGGAGTTAGGAGAAAGCTGGTTATTGATAGATACTTATACCATTGCAGATGCTTTTTCAGTGATAAGTAGTACTGACGCTGCATGAGGTAAAGGACTGCATCCACCACAGTAGGGGAACAGGAGGAAATAGGGCACAGTGCAGACCATCATCTTGTTAAGCAGGAAGAATATATCTTATTGGGTGTAGCCCAGTTTAATGAGCACAGTTTTGTTGATGACAAAGCAAGTGCCTGCAATGATCGAGTGCGCAAATGTTAGAGACTTGCTTGCTAATATATACACATGTGCACCAGTGAGCACATCTTAAATAGTCACTGTATTTAAGTGTTAACAGCATGGAATTGCTGTTCCAGCTGCAGAAACTTAGTGCCTACTTACAAACATTGGTGTTACTGAGTAATATTGACTACTGCAGATGTACAAAACTCAGAAAGTGAATGTGTTGCTATGGATTGTGGCTATTAATGGCCTGTATTTGAAAAGTGCATACTGCTGCTGTGTCCATGGTTGAGAAACACAGCAGTAGGAACAGGGAATGTGAGCCTGTGTTTGCACCAAGCAGTGCTGGCCAAAACTTGACCTATTACCTTTGAGAGGACTAAGGGGAAAGCTGGTTATTGATAAGATACTTATATCATTACAAATGCGTTTGCAGTAATAAGCAGTACTGATACTGCATGAGGAAGACTAGAGTAATACAATGCAACAATCCTGTGATACCAACAAATACCACCTTGAAGTACTTTTCAAAATTTATTGAATATAGTTTTCTTGTACCTAATGTCTAAAACATGCTCATAAATTCTATTTTTTAACATCCTGCTGGTCTTTCCTACATGATATGAAGGATACAATTAACAACAGGCCAGACACACAACTTGTTTAGAATTGCATGTAAAACAACATTTTATTTGAAATGATTCATCGCATACTTTAAAATGTTCAATTCTCATTATGTATGGACACTGCAAACAGCTTCCGCATTTAAACATGCCCATTTTGCTCATCTTAAAGTTATCAGGACTCAATTTCATGTTTTCTAACTAATCCTTAAGCGACCTATCTTTCTTGGTTTCTTGCCTAACTTCCTTAAAATAGAGTTATCGTTTATAAAAATACTCCAATTCCTAATTTCTTTACTATCAGCAGTAAAAGTATTAATAGTATTAGTAAAGAATTTTTTATTATTTTCACAAATCATTATTTTTTTGACCAAAAATTAACTGACCATTACTACTGTTGGCTTGATTTGGATTTAAAATAGGGGCATAGAAACCATTACGTTGCTTAGTTAAACTTCATCTTTAAATGTCCAATAACAAACTTACTGGATTTCCCCTTCTCATAAACATGTCAATAAGAACTTCACATTCTGTGGTAAATACCCCAAAATCAGATATCATACAAGTCAGATTAACCAGCACTTTACCACAGCTTTCTTTTGTTTATATGGATGCCAGCTCTTATAATGTAAGTACATGATCTGATGTTGTTAATCTTCTTTCCATTCATCACTGATGGGTTCAGTTCTGAGCCACCGGAACCGAGTCGGCCTATTACCAAGCTCGCGCCAGCCAAAAAACCTCTTGAGCTAAGTCTCTACCCAGAATGCCCTTCTCCCTGTTACCTCAGATCTCGTTTGCCGTGTAGCCGTAAAGCCGCGTTTCAGCCGAGCCCTCAGCTAAGGGAAATCTTTTTTGATATTTGTGTAAACATTTTTGGATATCTTCATATTTTACCAAATCTTTAGTATTGCCAATATCTTTTCCTCGGTCTAACCTTATTCTTTCCACTCTACCCATTGTTACCATTGGTAAACTTCACGTACCATTGTTGGTACGGCCTTTTCCCGTACCCTTGTGGTATTTCTTCAGTACCATAGCTGGTATTATTTTCTCTTGCTTAACCTGTTAGCTTTTATCCTTATTCAGGTGTCTCCATTTCTTCTCTTCATACTGTGTATTGTTATACTGGTGATTTTCTTGTGATTTTTTTGAACAGATTTGACTTCATTATTGTTGGATTATACAGTTGGTTGTGGTGTCCTTTTCTACCAGGATGTCGGATAAGAAGGGTACTTCAGGCTTTAAGCATTGTACTTCTTGTAAGGGCAAGTTACCTAACAGTGATTCGCATGATGACTGTGTATACTGTTTGGGAGTGGCCCACCTTTTGGTGCAGCCTCCATGTGATATTTGTCAAAGCTTCAGCCAACGCACTATTAATGAGAGCAAAAATAAACTCATTCTGAAGGGGTTACTCAAGTCTCCCTTCTCAGAGGCCATTTCTGTGATGGAGGTCTCAACCCCTTTTTCTAAGGACAAAAAGAGATCCCATTCTGTTCCTTCTTTACCATCGGGTGATCGGAGCAAACCTGGGAAATCTAAGGTCCCTAAGTTATCATCGGAGCATAAATCTGCCTCTTCGGCTATGCCTTTCTCGGCCCCGACCGTCTCAAAACCTTCGATACCGACGCCTGTTTTGGCACACATCCTGCCTCCGGCACCTATCATAGATCTGACTATGCCTGTTTTGACTTTGGCACCTGTAGCTACTTTGGCTCAAGGCACACCTTCGACTGCAACATCAGTTTCCATTTTGGAACCGACTGTTTCGGCTCTGAGTGCCACTTTGGCACTGAGAATTGGACCAACCTCACTGGATCTGATCCCTTTGCTTCCGGTCTCGAAACTAGAGACTTCGGTGCCGGCAGACCTTGCACCACGGACCCGATACTCCCCCTCTGTAGACCCATTTCTGGGCCAAGCGTATAGCCCATTTCTCGAATGTCCTGACTCTCCATATGGAGTATCCACTAGATCCACCAGGAGCCTTTTGGAACACAACGTGGTGAGTCTTGTGGACCAGCTGTTGGTAGCTAGGGGGATTCCCTCACTTTCTAAAACCCATCCACCTGCCTTATCCATGGACTCCATCTTACACTCTTCCTTCGACCATCTTGGTTCCAAAGCCTTCTGCTCTGACATCCTTCTTGGAACCCATCACCTCGGTGCCTACAGTGCATCTCACTCCGGCTCCGAGTTTGTCCCTTTGGTCTTCGGTTCCTGACAAACCGGTCCTTCCTCAATCTGGGGATTGGGGGATGGGCACGTTGGCCCGGGGTATGGTGCCGACTTTCTCCTCGGTTCCCTCCTCAGTGCCGATGGCTGCGTCTGCGCCCATCCTGCTTGAGGCTCCATCCAGGGGGCAGGTCTGTTGGAGCAGGGTGTGACCCCGGTCCCGAGGTTGTCTTTCAGGGTTCTGGGCTCTCATTCCTCTTCGGGCAGGCCTGCCTTTTGCGCGATAGAGAGGGCTCTTGCTTCTGGCAGCTCTCCTTTGATGTCGGAACCCCAGTTTTCACCCTCTGAACTACAGCTGTTACAGACCACCCCCCGAGACACCGGGCAAAAAAGCCGCAGGACACCCCTGTTCAAGGTACCCATTTTTCCGAGTCCTCCTCAGAGACCCCCCACTGAGTAGACCCCTCGAAAGAAGACATGCAAGAGGAAGCATGTGGACTCACCTGAGGAGTCCTTAACAGAAGACACAGATTACGATGATGTTGAGGGGTCCCCACGGTCACCTTCTGATGATGTCTCCTTCAGAGACATCCTGGAGATGTTAAAGCAGAGAGGGGACTGGAAGCCCTCCAGCCCTTTGTCTGAGGAGTCCGTGTTCCTGCAGGCTTTTCGTGCCCAGCCTTCTACCTCTTGGGTGACCCCACCTGCTGACGAGCTCGTCATGCAACTCTCATGGGAGAACCCTGATACCATTGAGGCAATTTCCCCGGAGACCAGACAGAATTCTGTTCCCTCCCGTGGAGAATCCACACTGGTCCAAAGGGTTACCAGTTGATGCTATGGTTGTGGCAGTTGCCACAAAAGAGGACTTGGCTGAGGAAACTCCCGCTGTCCACCCACCCAACAGGGAGTCCTGGGCAGTGGACAGACTTGGGAAGAGTTTTTTTTCATCAAGGACTTTTGCGATACACTCCCTGAATTACTGGCACATTTTAAGAGGCTCCAGAGGGACTTGATCTCTGAACTCTCTGGGACACTCGCATGCCAGTTGTCTGACGAGGTCAGGGACAAAGTGGCCTCACAGCTTGCAACCCTGGAATCAATATCCAACTCGTCCATGAGGTTGCTCTCACACGTGACAGAAGGGGTGGCTAGAGCAGCGGGTTCGGGCATTGTTATGAGGCATCATTCCTGGATGCGCATCTGTGACCTCGTGGATCCCTTCAAGTCTTCCTTTATGAATGCTCCCATCGAAGCTTCATCCCTTTTTGGCTCCATATTGAAGGATACAATAGCCAGGTGCAAACAAGACAGAAAAAGCCTGTCTGTCATAGGCCTACGATTTTCAAACCCTCAATGTACCTTCTCCAGGAATCAGAGGAGTGGGAAAATGTGGCATAAGAAATCTCAGGGTCCTTTCCGTGCCACATGTGGTAATGATACTCCCAGAGGCAGAGGGGGTAACAATTCTGGAAGACACCCCTATAGAGGCAGAAGGGGTCCTAGCAACCAAGGCTCCAGGGACTCCTTCTCTTGGTAGCCTTATCGGCACTCCTGAGGGACGGCCCGATTGCTTACCTCTGGAAGCAGTCGGGGGTCGTTTCTCTCTGCACCAAGCTGCCTGGCAATCTATCCCCACCAATCGCTGGGTGCAGAATATTATCACCAGAGGTTACACCATGCCCCTTTTTTGTCAGCCAAAATTTCCAAAAAAACTTCCTGACGTTCCACCCAGTCAAAGGGAAGAAGCAGCTTCAGAGATTATAAAGCTTTCTCAAAAAAGAGTCATCCAACCAGTCCCACCAGACCAGCGTGGATCCGGATTCTACTCGAGAGTTTTTTTGGTGCTAAAAAAGACAGGGGACTGAAGACCCATTTTAGATTTCAGCAGCTTAAACAATTCTGTCACCCACACCAGATTCTGGATGGTCACGGTTCAGTCCATCCTTCCCTTTTTAAGAGAAGGCGATTGGATGTACTCTATAGATCTCCAGGAAGCATATTACCACATCAAGATTGACAAATGCTCCAGGAGTCTGCTTCACTTCCGGCTAGGAGCCAGTCGTTACCAGTTCCGTGCCCTGCCGTTCGGTCTCTCTACAGCCCCCAGAGTGTTCACAAAATGCATGGCAGTTATAACAGCTCACTTGAGACTAAAAGGATTCCGGGTGTTTCCATATCTAGACGACTGGCTCATTACCGCCCCCACAAAGCATCTTCTGGTAACTACGCTACAACATACTCTCTCTCTGGCAAAACTGTTGGGAATAACAATACATTGGGAGAAATCAAATCTTATGCCTACACAAGAAATAGAATTTATTGGAGCAGTGTTCAGTGCTCAGTCCTGTCTGGTATCACTCCCTTGTCACTGACTCCATCGATTGAGGCTTCAAATCTGAGTGATTCTTTCTCAAACATCAGCCTTTGCAAGGGAAGTTCTTCAAGCCCTAGGTTCTATGGCTGTGTCAATTGCAATAGTGCCTCTAGCAAAGCTACATATGTGAATTCTGCAGTGGCTTCTTCTTTGTCAGTGGTTCCCAAACTGTCATCCTCTGGATTACAAGATTCGAATAACCAACTCCTGCCAGACGTAGATCTTTGGAGTCGCCCATTTCAACCCGCCCAGCCCACAGCCATTGTGACCACAGATGCTTCCCTGATCGGGCGCGGGGGGGGCCATTTCCAGGGAAAGACTGCCCAAGGCACATGGTCCACCTCAGAGGCTCACCTGCATATCAGTGTTCTGGAACTGAGAGCCGTGCTGTTAGTGTTGCAGGCATTCCATTCGGCTCTCCCCTGTGGGACAATTGCAATTCAATCAGACAATATGTCAGTGGTCTGGTACATCAACAAGCAAGGAGGAACCAAGTCCTATCCCCTGTGTCGAGAAGCCATGAGAATTTGGCAGTGGACGATAGCTTCCAACCGCTTTCTGATAGCAACGCATATCCCGGGGAGCTCCAGCGTGATTGCGGACAAACTGTGCAGATGCATTCTCATGGCCCAAGAGTGGTCCCTCAACCCCGAGGTAGCATCTGTAATCTTCAGCGACTGGGGCCAGCCTTGCTGAGATCTTTTCACCTCCCCATCAAACACCAAGTGCAGCAGCTACTTCGCCCTACTTCCCCCGGAGGGGGACTCACTGTGGAACGCTCTGATCTACGATTGGTCCATGGGACTTCCCTATGCCTATCCTCCCATTCCTCTGATCCCACAATTTCTAAAGAAAGCTCTTCGGTTGAGATGCAAGGTGATCCTTATAGCCCCATTCTGGACTCGACACGTTTGGTTCCCCTTTCTTCGGCCTCACCTAGTATATCCGCCGTGGATTTTGGACCCTCTCCCAGATCTGATCACTCACCCCCAGGGGATGAGTCACCCAAACCTGTCCTCTCTCAAGCTGACAGCTTGATTTTTCCACTTCCGCTAGTTGCCAGGCAAGATAATCTCTCCTCACCTGTTCAAGACATCATTCTGGCCTCGCACAAACCATCCACCAGAAGATTATATGAGGATAAATGAAAAAGGTTTTCCATTTGGTCCAAGGATAACATGCTAGACCAGTATTCGGCTCCAGTTACTGCAGTGCTTCAATACTTGGCTAAGTTTTTTGATAATTGAGCCTCTGCCTCTACAGTATGAGTGCATCTAGCGGCAATTTCCAATTTTCACAGTGGTATAGGTGGCACCCCTCTTATCCCTCTATGCCTCTGCAAGGCTTTCCTCAAAGGGGCCTCTCATCTCAGGCTTCCTCTCAGACAGCCAGTAGAACCATGGAACCTCACTTTAGTCCTCCAGTCTTTGACTCAAAAGCCCATTGAGCCTGCTGCTAAGTGTGACCTAAAGTTTTTGTCTTGGAAATCTTTGTTCCTGGTAACCATTACCTCTGCCAGAAGAGTTTCGGAGCTCCAGGCATTGCTTGTCAAGAGGCCCTACCTGGTCTTTCATAAAGACAGATGTCACTTCGGATTAACCCATCCTTTCTTCCC
Source organism: Protopterus annectens (assembly GCF_019279795.1). Lineage (NCBI taxonomy): Eukaryota > Metazoa > Chordata > Ceratodontiformes > Protopteridae > Protopterus > Protopterus annectens. The sequence goes on along the minus strand of NC_056725.1, from coordinate 1,813,261,542 downwards.
AAAGTTGATTCTGAATTCTGTATTAACAAGTCCATTGATCTACCAGTGTTTTTTCCGAATTTTGCCAATAGAAGAGAGTATTGCCTTCACGCCTTAGACGTACATAGACAATTAAGATTTTACCTAGATAGGACTAAACCTATCCATAAATCTGAACAGCTTTTCATCTCCTTTTTGGGACCCAAAATGGGAGAAGCTGTTTCCAAGGTTACCTTATCAAGATAGCTAAGGGACTGTATACGTGTCACCTATTCTCTCCATATTGAATCCATTCCAAAAGTTAAAGCCCACTCCACTAGATCTATGGCAACTTCTGTAGCCTTCCATTCCAGGGCATCCATGGATGACATCTGTGCAGCAGCTACTTGGGCTAAGCCTCACACCTTTATCAAGCATTACAAATTGGACCTGGTCTCCAGGGGAAGAGCTGCCTTCGGCTCAATGGTACTCAGGAATGCTCTTCCATAAGGGCCACCCATGGACCTCAAGGTAGCTTGGGATTCTATCCTATCAGTGATGAATGGAAAGAAGATTAACAACATCAGATAAAGAAGTTATGTCTTAACATAATGTTCCATCTGTGTTGTTCATCTTCTTTCATTCATCACTTCCCACCCTCCTTCCCCCTCCAAAGGCTCCTGGGGGATCCTTTGGGTCTAACTGGTGCACTAGGGTACTTGTGTAGAAGTGGCCTCAGCTTTACTTCCTTTTAACAGGGAGAAGGGCATTCTCGGTAGAGATTAGCTTGAGAGTTTTTTTGGCTGGTGCGAGCTTGGTAATAGGCCGAATCAGTTCCGAGGGTTTGGAACCGAACCCATCAGTGATGAATGAAAGAAGATGAGAAACACAGATGGAACATTATGGTAAGACATAACTTCTTTTTTGAAAAAGTCTCCTTGCGATGAACGTAACATGACTGGGAAGTATCTTTTATAAGTTCTACATCCAAATATACAATTTTATCAAGATCTTGTTTATAAGTAAACTACAAAAATTCTACAGTATGATTTATGTAACTTAAAAACTCTAGTAATCTGCCCTAGGTATTGATCCACAAGAAGAAAATATTGTTCAAAAAGCATGTATATATTGCCCATGAATCTTTATATTGACTGTTAGACAAATAGATTTTCTTCCATTGGGCCATTACTAAATTTGTGAAACTGGGGGAGCAAGCTGCCCCTATCCCTACTCATGTTACTTACCTATAATGCCTCTTATTGAAATAGATAAAATTGTTTTTAAGAACAGATTTCATTAATGTAACTACAACATTAGTTTTGTCATGTCCTAGGTCTGAGAGTTTGAAACCTTGTTCTTCGAACCATTGCAGACTTAGTTCATGAGAAATAACTGAATATATATTCATGATGTCAATAGTTACAATAATGCCTTCCACAAAAAAATTGTAACTCCTTAATCTTATGCAAAAAATGCCAAGAATCTTTACATATGTGAGTTAATTTAAACTTTTCTTAAGCTAATTATCTATGAATTTAGCTATGTAATAAATCTTGCATTGTGTAGCATCCACTGTTGGTCTTAAAAGGGGGTTTCAATGCATTTATGTATTTTGGGGATCACGATTTTCCCGGCTACAACAGGCTTATTATTAACCATGAATTTGCATTCCTCTTTATTCAGTTGCCCCTGATATAACATATCAGTTAACTTACAGTATGTTTTGGTATAAGCTGGGAGGGTGGCCTAATGGTTAAGGTGTTTGCCTTACAAACACAAAGTGCAGGGTTTGAGTCTCACAAGAGATAATTTGCTAGGCTTAAAATGGCTCACAAGGACAGTTAGCTTAGTACTAATCTATGAACCTATGAACCTATAATACTTCATTACAGGATGTTTCACAGTATTCCTCCCTGATAACAAAGCTAACATTTTGCATTCATAATTTCTGTTGTTCACGATTAGAAGACCACCCCTTTATCTGGCTTCATGACCCTTATTTCAGAATCATTACAAATTTCTTTTAAGGTCTTACTTTCATTACTAGCTAAGTTATAAAACTTCGTAGTACAAGTTTGATTCAGTATACTATTTAATTCAGATTCACAGATCTTTTCAAACATAAATACATGATTGTTTAAAGGAGGGTTAAAACAACTTGGTCTTCTTAAAACAGATTGACTACTAGTATTAGTGTTTGAAAACCACAACACTAAATTTACCTTACGTGTAAACAGTTTTAAATGTATTAAAACATCAATAATGTTGGCCCTTCACGCAGGAACAAATGTCAAACCTTTAGCCAACACATCAGCATGTAGTACATTAAAATCTTTGTCAGAAAAATAATAAATCTTAAAATCATTTAATGTATTAATAATAAACTTGGGAAAACTAGTTGCTACTAAATCAATATTATCATTGAAAGTCATTATTTCCTGAAGTTGTTTTGATTGGTATACTTCTTCTTTGGCTTTGCCCCCTGTTGGATAAAAATTTCCTTGTTGTACCGCTCTTAGTCTATCATTCTCTGGTTTAAAAGCCCATGATTGCGCTTGTTTCCCGCCTTTCCTGTAACTTGTCTAGTCCAGATACAGATTTGAGGTATCCAGGACTGTTTGTAAGCTTATGAGCCCCCAAGCCTTTCTGTTTTGGAGGGAAGCTTTCTAGCTTATCAGTGGGAGTGGTAAACACTAGGTAGCCTATCTACCACAAGAGGAGTAGTTTCCAGCACAGAAATTGTAGTTTATTGGCAATTGTAAGATACAGTTATACAATTAAACTTATAAAAGTGATATGTCTGCAAAAGGTCAACTGGGAAGAAAATTTATAGCTTAGCTGCTCTTAGTTTTAACAAGGGAACTATGGAGATACTTTCATTTAAGCCCGGTGGTACGTTCGCTTGCAAGGTCACTTGCCACCATAGTTCCCTGTATTCAATCCTTTCTTCCCATAAACCTCCCTTTATGTCTAAGCTATAAATCCCTTCTCACCAGTTGACCTTTTGCAGACATATCACCTTTGAGTTTAATTGTATAACTGTGTATCATACAATTGACTTTGTTTCAAGGGGTTGAACAAACAATAACCTTTTACACATATAAGAAATATTTTTTCAGTAAAATTTTTTTAGCCAGCTTTTAAAAGTGATTCAAAGGTACACGTTTTTAGGTGTTATTTCCTTCACATTAGATGTTTGAACAAATCAACAAAACAAGTTTTAGATTGATATCAACACTGTTTTATTATATGTATGATAAAAGATGCTTTATTTATTTCTCTCTTTCCACTTTTTTATGTGTAATATATTAAAAGGTCACAAGAAGAAGCTCCAACACAGATTTATTTAGCTTGTTTTAAATATATTAAATATAAATATATTTATTTTTTATTATTATTGTTTTTCAGGTTAGTATGTTTTAAATATACTTAAGAAGTATAGGTTCATAGGTATTTTTTATAAGGTTAATGGAGTGATTGTATTTACAACTGTGTTTTTTTTGGCTTATTTTTCTGTACAAGATGATAGCATTTTTAAAAGTACTTTATGGATTTAAAATGTTTATGTTAGGCTTGTACATTTATTTAACTGGGGAGTGTCTCTACAAATTAACTAATTAGGGGATTGATTAAAAATGTATAAAAAGAGTTGTTCTTACATCCAGTCCACATCTGATGAAGTAAACTAAATGAAAACATATAGACTGAGTGCTCAGGAACGTTAATGTATTTTGGAATCTTCGTGTGCTGTGGTTTTGTGTAATACATTGTGTTTTTTAAAGTGATTGTTTTCTGCTTCCTTGGGCACCCTGGACTTTTGTTTCACCATGAAAAACTTCTCCAAAGCTAACTTTGGACTCCTAAAAACAGAGGTGTGTATTTTCACAGCACCCGTGCAGATAGAGAATAGTTGCATAATCGCCGAATCATACCCCAATTCACTGTGTGAACACATACACAAATGTATGGATCTCGCCATACCCAATAGAACCAAGACACTCTCCTCCAAAAAAGGAAGACAATCTGGTAGTCCCCTGCCATAAACAAACTCTACAACAGAAGGAGGAAACTGATGCGGAATAAGGTGAAGTCCCAAGACTGGAAAAACTCCCTTATCAGCCTCAACAAAAAGTTGAGATCCCTAATCAAATCCTCTAAAGCTAGCTATGAAAACAGAATTGCAGCAGATAGTAAAGACAACCACAAGGCCTTCTGTAGTTCTGTAAAGACTCTCCACGGCAATACCCAGATTTGCTCTGAGCTACTGCACAATTGTAACTCCTCTACCGAGCCAACAGATATTACCAATATAATGCCTGACAGATTCAGTACCAACTTTACCCCTCTCCCCCCAAAAGGACCAATCACAATGCCAGTAGATTGCCAGCCACCCAGTATTACTGTTGCACACGTTAAAACAGCACTGTCCGAGGCCAAGAATACAGCTTCTATGGGACCTGACAATATCCCTGGCTGTGTTCTACATGCACTACAGAATGAACTGGCACCTCACCTGTGTGCAAAAAAACAAGTAAAGCTCCATACCATCAAAATTTAATACAACGGCAAAGCTGTCACATACAAAATATCCTTCTTCAGTGTCTTACATAAAACACCCATTAAAACAGCATTTTTATATCTCATTCAAACATATCACATGACACAGCAACCTATCAAAAGGCAACAATTAAAACAACAATTAAGTCTTTAAAAACACAGTAACAATAATACATACATAGTCACTTTTTCTTCACTTTCTGTTGTTTTAATTTCAGTATTGGTTTCAAAGTGACTTGTTTATTAAGACCAGGATATTTATCCACCTCTAAGCGAATAATCCATTCATACTCATTTATATCCACACTATTTATAAAGTCTCCATGTCTAATATTTGAGTGAATTATATGTATAGCTCTAAAACTGAACTGATGTGAATCATCATTTTCATTAGCATGTTTGGCCAAGGAATTAGTTAGTACCCTTCTCCTAATTTCAGATCAGTGTTCTATGATCCTATCTTTTAATTTTCTAGTTGACTTTCCAGCATAGAAACCCAAGCATTTATTACAGGTGGCAGGATATATAATGGAGGGTGTATTACATGTTGCACTGCAGTGAAAAACAAACCTTTTACCATTCATAGGATTTATAAATTCAGTGGACTGATTTATACTTGAACAGCAGGAGCAATTGTAACAAGGAAAAGTGCCCTTTTTATTAAACGTTGTTACTACGTTGCTATTTAATGAAAAGTCTTTATAACATAATAGTTTTTTTTAAATTACTACAGTTGCGATAGGTAAACCTAGGTTTATTTGGAAGCCAACTTTCATGACCTGGTATAGCTTTCAGAACATCCCAATTCCTACTGACAACATCTTCTATTGTTCTACTAGCTCTGCTATAAGTCATGAGATATCTCAAGGGTTGGGACAAGGTCAGTCTCAGCTCTTCAGAGGCAATATCAGCCTGAGTAGAAAAATAGGGTCTAGCTGTCGAATCCCTTACCCGTAAGGCATCTCTTTTTGCTGTTTCTACTTCTTCCATGCTATAACCCCTTTCAATAAAGTTATGAGTCATTTCTTGCATCTGAGCATAGCAAACTTCTGATTGAGTATTTAGCCTACTGGCTCGCAGATATTGACTCTTAATGACACTTTTAAAAGTCCTTTTTGCATGCATGCTCCTCTTGTGTAAATATTTATTTACCTGTACATCTTTTTTATATATGCTTGTTTCTAGGCCAGATTCTGTTTTTTTTGTAACCTAACATCTAGGAAATTCACAGAATCTTCAGCATATTCCATCTCAAATTTAAGGAACTCAAGGGTATTATTTAGATATTCATAAAACTTGTGCAGTTCTATAACAGTACTATGCCAAGCCAAAAAAATATTGTCCACAAAACGTTTATAGAATTATATTTTAGAGGCATATATATTGGAATTTCCATATATGTATATACTTTCCCATTTACCCAGCGTTAGATTCGCATATATATTGGCTGTAGCAGTGCCCATGGCCGTTCCTAAAACCTGGTGATAGACTTGTTTATTAAATGTGAAAATATTATTTTCCAAAACTAAATCTAATAGCTCACATATAGTTTCAATACTTCTAGCAGGAAGACATCCATGTTCTAGTAGAATCTTCCTAATGCAATCAATTCCATAGCCATTCGGAATTACAGTAAACAGGGATTTAATAGCCAATGTCACCACGATCAGGTGGCCATGGGCACAGCTATTATACCAAGTATGCAGCTGTGTTAAGAAATCTCCTGTGTCTTTAATATAACTAGGTATGTATTTCAAATAACCCTTTAGGAGATCCTGTAGGTATACTGATATAGATTCAGTCATCCACCCCCTCCCCGATACTATCGGTCTCATTGGGGGTCTCTCTAGAGATTTATGGATTTTAGGTAGTCCATAAAGCAGAGGGATTACTGGGCATGGTACACTGAGAAAGTAAAATATATCAATATCTATATCTCCCATTACCTGCAGGTCATAAATACACATATTTATCTTGCTAATCATAGCATCTACTTCTTTACCACTAATGGGTTTAAAGGTAAGTCTGTCTGACAGTAGTTCACTCATAGACTGTAAATATTGTTCCAAATCCGTTACTACTATAGCACCTCCTTTATCTGCCTCCTTAATAATTATCTGAGTGTTATTCTGTAATGATTTTAATGCTTGGGTTTCTTCAGATGTTAAATTATATATCTTTGTAAAGTCCTTCTTATCATAGAGACTACAAATTTCCTTTTCACAAATATTTGTAAATACACTAATAACTGGGTCACTGACTGGAATAAATGTGCTACTTCTTTTTAAATGATTGGCCACAGCACCATTATTACTCTTAAAAATATTTTTTAAGTTCAAGCCCCTTGAAAATGAATTCAAATCCGTAATCGCACGCACCAGGTCATCAGTATTTGCTGGAACAAACTTAGTTTTTCCTGATAGTAGAGACATTTCTGCCTCAGTTAACCTATAACTAGAGAAGTTGGCAACCATAGGGTAATTTATTTTAGGAGTCTCTTCATCTAAAGCCACTTCAGCAGCAGTCCGACCAATGGCCATATTGGAACATATAAGATGTTCATTCGACGGAACAAAATTGTCTACATCACTGTTCTCTACTACATCCCTGTCAACAGGATATTCTATCCTTTGTATACCGCCCATCAGTTCCAAACATTCAAATAAGTTAGAAGCATTTATGGCAGCAATTGCCAATGCATCATTATTATCAGGATGCTCTACATTCAAAAGCTCTCCTATTTGTGATACACCTTCAACCATATAACCAAATTAATTGTTGGGTCGAACCAAACCCAAACCATACTTAGACATCTCTCCAGTATCAGTCACATTAGAATTTAACCCAATCTGGTCAACCGTTTGACCAATACATTGATCTGTAAGGACATCACAATGGACAGGTAGTTCACAGCTACTACCACCATTATACCCTACATTCAAAGGGGATCTCAAAGGGCCCATGCTTTCAATTAAGGGGTGGCAGTCTCGTTCAGAAACTGAGACATTAGTATTCAACAATGAATTACATGTCAAATTCTGACTACTCCATGAAGCTTCATCATTGTTATGAGTTATGAAACTGTCTGTAACACCTTCTATAACTCCAATACGAACATTATTACATTCAGTGGAAGCAGCATTTTCCAACACATTTAGGTTTTGCGAAAAAGACATAATGTCCCTAATTGTGTCATTTAACTCACAAGAAGCTTCTTTTATCTGTTCATATAACTGTTCATTACCATTAGATGTATCAAACGTACATACTAGACTTTGTAAATCTCGGCCATTCTGTAAAGCTTCATTAAAGTCACGATTCAAACCTCTAATACAAACGCCTTCTAAAGGCTCAATATCAGCTGTTAAATAAGCATTAGAAGCAGCATTCTCAAGCACATGCATATTATACAGTAAGGGTGTATCAAAATCTAAATTTTGTAACAGGGATACATTATCCCTGATCATATTATTTAACTCATAAGAGACTTCTTTCACTTGTTTGCATAAACGTTCTATACCATTAGATGCATTAACTAAGCTTCGTAAACCTCGGCCGTTTTGTAGGACATCATTAGAATCACGAGTCAAACTTCTAATATAAACACCTTCTAAAGGCTCAGTATCAGCTGTTAAATAAACATTAGGAGCAGCATTCTCAAGCGCATATGTATTATGTAACTTAGTTGGATCATTCATATCACATAAGACTTTTTTTGTTCTTTTACATAGTTGTTTAGAACCATCTAAACATTCCATATTAGGTATACAATTCAAAACAACATCAGTACTAATACCCATTAGTAAACAATCAATAGACAAATTATGGCAGCATTCTACCGGTATGTCCGAGACTTTCATGCGGTTACATACAGTCATACCATTGTTTTTCATTGTTTCAGTGTCCTGCTTCTTGTTGTATGGCCATTTCTTGCCCTACCTCTCGATCTTGAATGCTGTTTCGAAGAGTCGCCCTCCCGGGTCACCAGCCTTTCTGGTAGTTGCATTTTCACACCCTGGTCTGTTCCTAAAAAACTTTTCTTCTGTTGGCCTTTTCTCTTCTTCATTAAAGATGAATGTATATCTGACCCAGGTCTCGCGGGAAGACATCGTGGGCGGATCCATAACCTCTCTACTTGCTTCCGATTGGTCTGCTGGAAGTAGGAGCTCATCATCTACACGTTGAGGTTCTACTATTGGTTGAAATTCATCCAACTCATACATAGAACCCCGAGAGGTTTTTTGAAAAGGTTTAGGTTTATTGCTTTTCTCATTTCTTTCATTTACAAAGTTCCTTGGCCATGAAAAAATATGACTGGTGTTAAAATCATTAATATCACTCCAGAGTTTTTTCTTCTTAGTAGATTCTAATTGCTTATCAAAAGCATCAAGTCTCCCCATCATGGCATCAAACAGAGAGACGTTATTATTGAAAGCTGATGATTCTACAAGCTGTTTTTCTAGAGCATTAATTTCCGTGCACAGTTCATTTTCCTTAGACATAAAAAACTCATTCATGAGTGACATATAGTCCAAAGTTAGTCTTATATTCAACTCCTGCCACTTTTTTAGTAGCTCAGGATAGGTATTACCATAAGAGGGCATATTTAAGACTCTTAGCCCTCGAGGTACAATACCTAGACTCAGTTATGGATTAAAACTGAAACGCTGCCATTGCAGTTTCTTAAAGCTTTTCACTTTATGCTCTAGTGTCTGAATCATAGCATAAAAGTCATTTCTCTCAGGTCTTAATTCAGTCGAACTTACTTCTTTATTAGCCAGAAGGCCAGTATGTTCCAGCAATGAATTCTCCCTCAGCAGCAGTCCATTCAAGGAATGATTTTTAGACATTCTCCAAAACAGCAGGCTGTGTCATGATGCAAAAATCTTTTCAGAAAATGATGTCCACTATTCCACCAAACAGTTAATAAATGACAATAAAACGGTGAACCAGTGGTAAAGTGGAGAATGCAGCATGTGTGCCCTGTTCAGTCACAGCCTCACCTCAGGCTTTGTCCTTGCTGAATGGTGCACTGCTACAGTCATCCCTCTCCACAAAGCAGGAGTGACTACAGACCCTGGGAACTATCGCCTCATTAGCCTGACAAGTCTGATATAAGTTATGGAACACATCATCATGGACCTAATAAACAATGATATAGGGAATCTCCAAACTCTGGATCCCACACAGTTTGGTTTTGTGAAGGGTAGATCATACCTGCTCAACCTGGTCAACTTCTTTGAGTCAGTCACCAGAGCTGTGGATGAAGGGAAGGTGGTTCAAACAGCCTACCTTGAACAGGCCAAGGCCTTTGATACCATTCCCCACTCAGTAATCATACAAAAAACTCACTAAGCATCAACCCCTATATCACTAGGTGGGTTGCAAACTGGCTCACAGAACCCACAGTGTGAAAGTAGCTGACTCCAAGTCAGACTGCCGACTAGTCACGAGTGGAGTCCCACAGGGTTCGGTCCTGGGTCCTCTCCTTTTGGTATCTACTTCTCTGAATTCCAGGCCAACACGAAGGGACATTGGCTGACAACGTTCAGAGATGATTGCAAGTTGGGAGCTATTATTAACTTCCCAAGTGATGTTGACATCCTACAGAAAGGCCTCACTGAGACCAATGACTGGTGTCAGAACCGTGGCCTTAAGCTCAATGCCAAAAAATGTGTCGTCATCCCCTTTGGTTCCCATGCATTACCACATCTGTGGTAGTCCACTGAACACAGAAGGCGTTATAAGAGATCTGGGAACAACACAGGTTGACAGCAACCTCTCTTTTGACCACCACATTGCCACTGTAGTCAGAAAGTCCTTCTATGTGGCACATCTCATTACTAAGGGTTTTGCATCCAGGAAGAAAGAGGTCATTGTCTCCCTCTACTCTTCCCTCATTAGGCCAATCATCGAGTACAGTGTCCCATTTGATATGTACCTCACTAGACACCTGCAACAACTGGAGAGGCCGCAAAAGTACTTCACTAAGAGGATCCTAGGCCTTAAACACTTGTCCTATATGGACGGACTCAAAAAACTCCAACTATTGTCTGTCTCATATCGCCTACTTAGAGGTGATCTCTGCTTGACTTACAAAGTCATGTCTGACCCAGCTCTGTTAGAAATGCTACATCTAAAGAAATCCCAATCCCTCCACACCACATGCTCCAGGGACCTCAACCTCAATACCACAATCAACAGAACATGCTGGAGGGACAGGCTCATAACCTAGAGACTGGCCATGTTATGGAATAAACTTTGCATACATGTCAAACAGAGCACATCACTGGCCCTCTTCAAGAGAAATCTTGATGAGTGGATGGGAAATAGAAAATTCACCCCGGGGATCACTCCAGTGGCTCTGCTTGACACAGGCACTGGGAACTAAGGTTGGGTGGCACAATGCCAGGGGTAATCCTATGGGCTAGGCTTTTAAAGGCGCCAGGGCCATTAGCCTAGTACACACACCTATGAACCTATTTGTTGCTGTTTCTTGTTCCGAACCCTCTTGGACCTCCTCAGTTCTAAATGGTCCTCTCCTGGTTGTCTCTAACCAAGTGTTCAACTCTTGCAGAATTAACTTTGTCACTCATTGGACGCTCATAGCTCTAGATAGAATTGGTGGCTTTGGATAAGCCACCTCTTTAGCATAACTCTCCTTGTCTCTTTGTCCCTCTTAAACTTTGAAAGTTTCCTTTTTAAAATTACATCACAAGTATTATCCATCAAACTAAATATATTGTGATAATTACAATAATAATGATTGAACAATAAATCAGTAGTAATGGCATCATTAAGATTGTCTGTGTCTTTGGAAAGTTGTTCGATTTGTGCACTATATTTTATTGCCAGATGTAACAAGTGACTGCCAGCTTTATCAAACACTTTCAACAATTCTCAATGATAAGCTGACTCCACAACAAATAGCTATTTTCTTATTGCAGTTTCTTGAAACTCAACAGTTTGTTTGTTTTTTCAAATTCAGTCAGTTGTGCCCTAGTAGAACCTCTAATGTTGGTAGCACTAGAATTTCCTCCTGATTGTGAGATACATTCGAACTAGTTACTTTTACATAAATTGAACACAAAGTTTTTATTGCTACCAACCCGGTTATTATTTGCTAGAGTCAATTGTGTTAACAGAAGGCCCAAGCTTTCACCACTTGTGAACATACCACCACTGTCCAAACTTTTTATAGCATCTACAGGTACTCCTGCTTCAAAAATTTGGCTCTCTTGCCGCAATAATAATGTCAGACTCCCCATAACTTTGAGGCAATCTAATACCTTCACCTTCACTCGCCATGGTATCCTGAGACAAGAAAAAGACTCAGCATACTGAGAATTTCACAATAATATACACAAACTTCAATACATCAATCCTGTGATACCAGAGAACACCACCATGAAGTACTTTTCAAAATTTATTGAATATAATTTTCTTGTTCCTAATGTTTAAAACATGCCCATAAATTCCACTTTTAACATCCTGCTGGCCTTTTCTATGTAATATGCAGGACACGAACAACAATTGGCTAGATACACCACTTGTTTAGAATTGAATGTAAAACAACCTTTTATTTGAAATGATTTGTCACATACTTTAATGTGTACTTTAATTAATGTAAAAAAAATGCTGCTACAGTCGATTTGAACATTAAAATCACTATAAGGACTTCATCAGAATTCACTTAAGAGCCAATAATAACCCCTTTTATACTAAAAACCCATCTATTAATTAACCACTTAATACCTTCTTAAAGGGCTAAAATACAAACCACTGCACGTTTGAAATAATACCACTTGTAATCCACTTAAAAGAAGTAAAATAAAAAAGTTACTTTTCTATGAACATCTCTAACATTTGATTTGTCATCTAACACTGGTTGTATTGAAATGTTCTCATTTATAGCTGGAGCATGAGAAGCTTGCAACTTCATTTGCCATTTTAATTCTGCAAGTTCTAATTTTGACTTCGAGTCACCACCCCAAGGGTTTACTCTGACTTTCTCAAGTATACCAAAATTAAACATAGTAAAATGAAGCCACACTATAGAATGTTTATAAAGTGCATTATTTGTGTTTGCCTTGCTAATTTGATATAAATGTTCCTAAATTCTTTTCTTTAGTGGTCTCTGTTTTCCCCACGTAAATATCAGGGCAACCCAAACACACAGCAAGGTACACAACTCCCTTGGAATCACAATTTCCTTTGTGAAAAGTAGTAGTGGGTTTTAATTTATTTTCTAACATTAATTTATCCTTCATTAATATGTAAGAGCATTGTTCACATCTTCCACATTGTGTGCTACCAGTCTTATTAAAACTTGTACCCCCAGTTAATCTCACCCCACTTTCAAAACCCTGTTTTAAGTTAGAACCTGTTTTAAAAACAAACTTGGAGTTATCCCATAATACATTATACATGTTAGGGTTCACTTTCAAAATGTTCCAGTTTTTTGAAGTAATATTCTTTATATCATGAGATTGTGGATCAAACTCAAAAATAAAGGCTTTACCAAAATCCTCTATGGATTGATCCCTACGATGTTGTATACCTACTCCCAAAAGGGGTTTCTACTTTTTACCCCCATTGAGACAAAACATGTTTTTTGTTATCTTGGACTATTTGTGTTGGATAACCATGGGCCAGAAACTTATCTGCCACAAACTCCAACTCAGTCACTACATCCATATAACTGGATGTCATTCTGGCAGCTCTAATACACTACCCTTTTAAAGTACTCTTTTTTTGACTTAGTGGGTGGCAACCAGAGTTGTCTAAATATGAATTACTAAAGGTGGCTTTTCTATAAATTATAGATCTAAAACCATTTTCAGAATGCTGAATCCATATATCAAGGTAATTAATTCCACTCATACTAAAGTTGTAAGTGAACTTTAAAAAGGAAAATGTATAATTAATATAATCCAAGAACTTTTTTTGCTTCTAATTCTGTTCCTTCCATAAAGTAAATATGTCATCAAGGAAACGGACATAAAGTTTAGTGAATTTGAAAAATCACAACTAAACACACTCTTTAGTTCCAAATCAAGGAGAACTATGTTGGCGTAAATGGGGGCACAAGAGGCCCCCATCGCTAGCCGTCTATTCTGTTTAAAGTATTCACATTCCAAATAAATGTAATTATAATCCAAAACTAATGCCATTAAGTCATAAATCAAATTGCTTTTAATCGTTATCAAAACCCATCACCTTAACAATACTGTTGTAAAATCTTTCTGTGCCTTCATCTCTGGGAATTGAAGTAAACAGATCTACTACATCTGTGGTTAAAAAAGAAATATCTTCTGACCATAGTTCATTTTTTATTCTTCCAAAAAAATCCCAGGAGTCTGTTAAAAGATGCTCAACCTTATGATAAATGGGTTTAAGCCATTTATCAATAAATATTCCTAAGGGATAGGTTTTTGACCCTCTCCTAGAGACTGTTGGCCTGAAATGTGGCTTTTGTAAGTTCTTATGGGTCTTTGGAATACCATAAATGGTTGCCACTATTGGATTTTTTACCCTTAAAAATTATATGTATCTTGAGAAATTCTCTGTTGTAATAAGTATTCCGCCAAAAATGAATCTATCCTTCGGTAACATATATTGATTTCATTTTTTGAAGCTGGTGTATAAGTTTCAACTTAAAACTTAAGTTAAAAGTGCATATATATAGTTAGTGTAATCTAAAGTGTAATATAAAACTATCCCCCACCCTTATCTGGTTTCATAATATGTATGGAATCATCCTTTCTTAATTTATCAAATAATTCTTTCTCCCGCTTAGTCAATTCTTACATTTCAAACTCACATAAGTATATTTCACATATAAACTGTAAATATCTTCAGTAATAGCCTTTTCCAAAAAAATAATGGTAGGATGTGAAGGGGGATTGTAAACAGTTTTCTTTTTAATCTCATTACCCATACTATTCCCTGAATTGTTGTCTCTAAACTGGTAGGACAAATTACGTTTTCTCAGCCATAGTTTAATTTCAATTAAGATGTCAACGAGATTAAACTTCCTAGAAGATACAAACTTTAAACCTTTTGAAAATAAAGTAAAATATTTGTCAGTAATAAAATAATTGATGTTATTGTAAATATTAAACCCATTACTAGAATGAACTATTTCATTGCTGACTCTTTTTATCGAGGATACCATATTCTCCTCTCCCTCTTGGTGCACTGGGCTTGGTAATGATGTTTCAACTGACCTGAATCTAAGTGTCTCTGATTTTCCCTTATTTCCCTCCGTGGAGGGTGTCTGTGAAAATTTTGCTCATTATAATAATGGGGAACATTCTGACCACTTTTACCTCTTTTGGCCTTTTGTCCTTTAATTATATAGGCCTTTTCATCTCCATATTGCCTTATATTTCTTCCTAGTTTATTTTGTTTTCTCTCAAAAATCTTACCACATTTCTTTTCTCAATGAAACAACTGTTTGCTATAAAAACCTTCACATTCAGAAAAAAATTAGATAATTTTTTTATATCAAAATTCAGTTTTTCAACGTCTTTCAGTAACAGGCATAGCTTTTTATCATTATATTTAATAATTGTATTCATTAACTCAAAGCCATGCTTCATAATGAGTCAGAAAATGAATTTCAGGAAGAATATGCAGACCAGGAAGATGACTATTGTAACATTCATTACCCTCCATTAAGAAGGTCAGAATGCCTGGAAAATAACAATAGGCAGAATTTTTTTTTGGATCAAAACCAGCACACCAACCTTATGAGAGGCAGGGGCAGTTGGGGAATGTGGAAAAACTGACATTTAATAATAGTTTACCTTTAAGTCAATATAATAGGATGATTATAAGTACACACTATGGTAAATGTAATTCTCTTTATGGTTTTAACATCTTTAAGTATACACATTTGCAACTGAATGAAACTTTTTTCACCTTGTTTAACAAAGGTTTTAAATTTGTCCCTTCCTTTAGAATAGGTCTGGTAGATAGCATTACTGAATTAAAGCTATTTGCACAAAACCTGAATTTTCAGATTATGGTTCAGGAACAGGATGCATCAGGGACTGGAACATTACTGTTGAAGAGGAAGAGTTACTTCAACCACCCCCCACCCCTTTTGAACCCATTAATTCAGGTTTTCGAGAATGTGTGTTGCGGATATTTATTCTACTTTTTTGCATTCCAGCCCTTGCAATAAGAAGAAAAGATTCAATTTGAATAAGGAAGACCATGAATTAATGCAAAAATTGAGGCAGGATGATACATTATGGTTTATGAAGCCCGACAAGGGTGGGGTATAGTTATTTATAATAAGACTGACAATGTTAATTCCATGACTGAAGTCTTTTTAGATAGTACAAAATATCTTATCTCCTCCAAAAGTGAAGTTCTTATAGCTTATAAAAAAATGTATTTACTGACTGAGGATGCACTTTTTTCAGGGTGGTATTTCTGAAGACCTTTATAACTTTTTAAACGTTGACTATCTATTGATCCCAGTGGCTTTTGGCATACCCATAGTACACAAAAATGTTTATGACCCACCTTTCAGGATTATTATTTCAGCTAGTGGTAGCCCCACCCACCCCCTGAGTGTTTTTATTGATAGACTATTGAAGAACGTTTTAGACCAAATTGCTTATCTTTTAAAAGACTTGTGGGATTTTTTAACGAAAATTAATAACAATTGGTTTCCTGAGAGTTGTAGTTTTTCAACTATTGATGTAATTGATTTGTTCATACCCACACCCCATGAGGAGGGCCCTGTGCTTTTTTATGATGTGATTAGGAATCTTACAGTTTTTAGTGACACATTAATTAACTTTATTATGTTAGCTGTGGAATAGGGCGGCCACGGTGCTGCAGCGGTTAGCATTGCTGCCTCACACCAAGAGGTTCTCTGGTTCAGTCCTCGGCTGGGGTGCCTTCTGTGCGGAGTCTGCATGTCCTCCCTGTGGTTATGTGGGTTTCCTCCGGTTGCTCCGGTTTCCTCCCACATCCCAAAGACATGCTGTAGGTGGATTGGACACACTAAATTGGCCCTAGGTGTGAGTGCGTGCATGTGTGTGCCTTCTGTGGAAGGTTGGGCGCTGGGCTGGCAATTCAACACTGTAAAACTCCACTGCCAATCATGAGCGGACGGTGATCCGCTGTGGCAACCCCTAACCGGGAAAAGCCGAAAGAAGAAGAAGAAGAAGATGTTAGCTATGGAATATATACTTAACAATTATTTTATATTTGAAGGCGAATTTTATAAACAAATTCAAGGGGTGGCAATGTGGGCAAATTGCACCCCCTTGTATGCAAATCCGGTCTTATACTCTTGGGAACTTAAATACATTCTGAATTCTGAATTTTCTTCACAATGTTTATATTATTACAGATATTTGGACAATATCTTTGTTTTATGGAAGGAATCACCTAACCAATCTTTATTATTTGTGGAATATTTAGCTTGTGCTCATTTTTTAAATTTACTTCAACTACTTATAGAAAAAGCCTCATAATATTCAATATTCTTTGTTATTTACTTTCTTTCTCTTACAACTTGTTACTAAATCAATCTAAGGTTCTTAATCCAGTCATTCCCCAAAGCAAGAATGAGAAAAAGCACATTATTTTTCTTTTGTCATGTACTTTTAACCTGGGTTTTGTTTTGTTACATTGCAGTGCCTACATTTCTTAAAACTAAGTAAGAAGGAAGAGGGAAGGGAGAAAGAAAGAGGAAAAAAACAGCAGCACATATTTATAATCTCCATTACACTTAAAAAATAACTGAGAAAACTCTACTTTATAGCATGCAAAGAAAGCCATATGCCACAAAAAATAGTACTGTTAAGAAAAAAAAGTTTTCTTTACTTGTAGTTAATTTTCTCCCCTCTCTTCCCCTCCCCAAAGCATTTTTCTGAACATTAATCACATGAAGTAGGGCATATACTTTAGAGTCCCTCACAAGTTCAGCAAATTCTGAAAAAATCCAATATTTCCAGATTTTCTTGTTCTGTCATATTTTACAAATGTAATTATTGCATTGTAATCCCACTTTAAGTTACTGGTTTTATTACCGTTCTTCCCCATCTCCCAACTTTTCTCTCTGCTTAATTTCCAATGTACTCTTGATTCTTCTAGTCAACTCTCATGCTCCCTTCCTTCTCTTCAGCATTTCCTTTGAAACAGAAAAGGTTTGACAGGTACAGTTTCTATGTGACTTGTATTACCAGAAGAACAAGAAGCAGAATCTCATTTTGTTTCACAGCTCACTTTTTGTTGACAAACTTTTGTATTTCCTCCTTAGCATATACTTCATTAAAAAATGATTTTGTCCCTCCAGGGAAGAATACCTCGAAGATAGCTGGGTATAGCAATTTGAGTCCCACACCTGGAACTTGACATTTCTGAATAATGGGATTAATTTATTGCTCTTCTGCCTGGTGTACAATGAGTAATCATTACAAACCCTCTGCTGTCTCTCACTATTAGTATTTTGTCCTTCTGCCTCAGTTTTGTCAGAATCAACTCCTTCTGCTGATAGGCTTGCATCTTTACTATTAAAGGTCTAGGTTGCTTTCTCATAGCCATGTTTGGAGCATACACAAGATGTGCCCTTTCAGCTAACAACTCCCGCTGTAGAATACCACTCCAGTTGCTTATTTGTGCTCTCATAAAATTAATGCAGTCTGTTCCCTCCAGCTTCTCTGGTATAGCTGAAAATTTCAGGTTTACCCTACGTGGTCTGTCCTCTAATTCTATTATTTTTTGAAATATCTCTTCCTGAGCAGTCTCGTATTCAGCCAGTCTTTTCTTCATTTCAAACTCTGATTTTTGCAGCTTTATCACCTCATCTGAATATCTATTTAAAGTTTCTTCCATTTTTTACAACGTTTTGTTGTTTGTATTAATATACTCCATCAATGTTTCGTTTATTTTAACCAGGTCTGTGTGCAGTTGTCTTATAGCTTCCTGTAGGTTACTGGAAGTCATGTCTGGAGGTTGCATTGCTGATTGCGGAGCAGTTGCAGAACTTTCCCCAGTCAGTATTTCTTCCTTACTTTTTGTAGCTGATTTTTTTCCAGGTGCTTTGTATTTCTTTTTTCTTGGCATCTAGGCAGAACACTTACTAGCCAGTTACTGAAATTTATCCATATACACAAAAATCTACTAGCCCTGTTTCGAGTTTCTGTTTTCACACTGGGAGAGCCAGAGTCAAGCTGTTAATCAATGGGCAGCCATCTTGGAAGCTCGCCACCAAGAAAACCTGCTTGATATGCATCTGTTGTGGGTATGAGTTACTGGTGAAACATTTCCCACAAAGTGCTCCAGCTGGCAACTCTACTTCATGCATGGGCTGATGAAGATGGCAACAGTGGTCATATGTGTTTACTGCTGTATGCTCTGATGATTTCCAGAAATCAGACTAACTTTGACATGTTTGTTTGGGTACTGCTTGATCTAGTTAAAAAAAACAAAAAAAAAACAGTTGGTGGGCCTGTCTTATTTAAGCACCCAACAATGCATGTAGTGCAAGAGTCTTTCATTCACAGTCCCAAAAGGTTGCTGGTTCCACCCGATAAAGTCATTGTGAAGCCATGTCCAACGCCATGGCCTTTTCAGCGCATATAGGAATTGTCCTGGACAAAAAGGCAGGAGTCAGAACTAGATGTGGCTGAGATGTTAAGATTTGCACTGGGTATGACAAGAGTGGACAGGATTAGGAATAAGTATATTACAGGGTCAGCCCAGGTTGGACAGTTTAGAGACAAAGCCAGAGAGGCAAGATTGCATTGGTTTGGACATGTGCTGGGTATACTGGGAAAATGATAGTAAGGACGGAGCTGCCAGGTAAGAGGAAAAGAGGAAGGCCTAAGATAAGGTTTATGGATGTGGTGAGAGAGGACATGCAGGTGGTTGGTGTGACAGAGCAAGATGCAGAGGGCAAGAAGAAATGGAAACGGATGATCCACTGTGGTGACCCCTAACAGGAACAGCTGAAAGAAAAAGAAGATAGGAATTGTCCTGGACATCCAAATTAAAGTTAAACAAATCCTACCCTTAGCATTCCTTGTCCCTGCGGACATTTCCAGCACCGATTCAGGAAGTGAAAATTAACATGCTGGACAATTGGATGTCAGTCACTGACTGCTTTGAAAGGGGTTATGTGTTGGGGAAGCTATGCTGCAGCAGCAAGAAACATGCAACAAGGCACTGGACACTTCCTTTTTGTCCACCTTTTCTGTGGTCACTTGCTGACCTGCATGAGCATGGACTGCCTTGGACAAGTAATATTACTGAATGGTGGCCCTACATGCTGAGGGTCCACATGGGACACAAAGAGATCTTTCTGGGGATTGCTCCACCTGATCTAGGTGGAGCAAAATGGAGTGAATATGAGAAAGCATCAAGAGAAGGCTATCAAGGTCACCTGGGAGGAAGGCATAACTGCAGTAAAAGGCTGGAATGCAAATCCTACTGGACCCTTAGGGTACACGTACTATAAACAAATACCCTGTTTATAATAGGGTACCCATACTACAAGGGACTTCCTGGTTATAACTGCACATAATATTTCATTGTAGTGTGCCTTGCAGCATGATATAATCTAGTGGAATATTAGTGGTGCACATAAAAACAGACAAAAGTCAACAAAAATATATGGGGGGAAAAAAACTCTTTCGAAAGACTGCATAAAGCACCATAGGAGAATTGAATGACACAGAAACACCACAGGATCAAATGTTGCATCACTCTGTTCTTCTGTCACTGCACACAAAAATAAACATATATACCTCTTTAAGAACATTGCTGTAAAGCACCAAACTACAGTTTTGTACATGTACAGCTCCAGCAAAAATAAACATGTTTGAGACGTAGTATAATTTGTCCATGACTGGGTTTTGACCAGTGGCAGTATAGTCAGGAAGTCAGTCATGTCAGCTGCCTGTCAACCACATTGCCCTGTCACTTTGCCACCTGTCAATAAATCCTGTTGTATATATTCCAGGTTGTCACAAGCTGCTGCCCATTTGGACTTTTCATCTCACAGAGAATTTTATATGTATATGGAATGTGACATTTGCTAATTTGTCCTGTACCTTTTACCTCTGTAGCAGTTCCCAGAAGTCACAGTGAGCCAGTTGTGTGCACACGTGCCAATGCATAGTTTCTTTGTACACACTCCGTACACCCATCCTTCACTGTGTAGGAGGGCATAGATAAATTTATATATTGACAGGACTAAGGCTGTCCACAGATATAGTCATCTGTCTTATTTTATAATAAAAAAATAATACATTTGACCAGAAATTTTAAGATTACCACATCAAGGTTATTGTTTGACTGTTTACAGTTTTGCTATAAAATATAGTAAGCATTTTTTTACATACAGTTATCTGAAGTTTATTCAGCTAGAGCAGTTAATATTCCACAACTTTGTTTGTGAAACACAGCATTGGATAATTACAGTGCAGCAGTAGCTGTCAGTACTTTTGTAAGACACTATAAAGTGCATATGATGTCTAGATTTAGAGCTTTCTTTAGAACTACTGTTATTAGGGGTATAGTCACATGCGCAGGATCAACCAGGAGGATATGCTTGATATTTTGCTCTGCTGCTACAGATCTCCTGTTACCAGATTCAGAAGTTATGTACTTAACATGAGGACAGATCTGGAAGAGCAGGTAAACTATTCATAACATAGCAACCTATCTTCCCCCAACCCCAGGATAGTTGGTTTCACATTTTTGTGTTCACCTTTTATTGTATTCTTAAATGTCTTCACATGTCACACTAAAGCTTTGAAGGGGGTTGGTAGTAAAGGGCATTATGGCATAGGGTAAGGGTGCTTTACAGCTGGGAAAGCTTTACTTGACAAGAAGTCTTAATGCCTGCTGAACTTAGTCCTGCACAGAGAATGAATGTGCTCTGACATATCTCTTATGGTAAGTGCATAATTTTCATTTACAGTAAGTATTTTACACAGCTGCTCATTCTGGCATTTGTGGGGAGCATTTTATTTAATATTACTGTCTTTGTGATGTTACATTTTATAAAAGACTGTATTTATCTCACAAGTATGCATTTTATTTTTAAAGGTGTACTTTTCATTTTCAAATGTCATAATTTTGCAGGCTTGAATAGACAACAGAGTGAAAACAAATATTCCTTCATGGGATGTAAATAAACAAGGGAATGAAAACAGCTTGTAGATGAAGCATAATGGAGCAAGTTTGTGTAGTTAATTTGGATGAACTTGTAGAGAGTTTCAGTTTACTGGAGCAGGTAAAAGAAACAGTATCTACATTGTGTTTTATTATATTTCCACAAGTGTATGTTGCATATGTTTGTCAACCTCAAATTTGTGAAGTCTCTTCCTTGAGTGAGCCTTTGATGTTATGTTGTCCATCTCACCTTCCTTCTTTCTGTTTGGGTTCGGAGCCGATCTCGGCTCCAACTCGGCCACTTCTAAAGCTCGAAGAGTCCTTACTGGCTCAAGGCTAACCCCTTATCCCAGCGTGCTTAGCGGTAGCTACCCAGATCTCGTTTGCCACTTGCAGCGTCGAGATTGTCTTCTGCTGGCTCAGACTAAGTAGTGAATTTTTCTATCAATATTTGTTATTGTTTAAGGCTAATTCCCTTTAGAATTTAGTGCTTTCTCTTCTTTATCACCCCTATCCTCATTGCTGTTGTTTTTGCTGTTGTTAGGCCGTCGTTTTCTCTCAGGCCTTTTCCTGTGTGTTGTTGTTGGCGGCCTGTTTTTTTATTGAGGGTTGTTCTCTTGTCCTATTATCCCTCCTTGCTACCTAGAGAGAAGCCGTTTTAGTTAGAGGCCTTCTCCCTTTGGGAGCAGTAGCCGTTTAACTTAGAGGCTATCCCCTCCTCTTCTGCCCCTCTTCTTCTTCTAAAAAAAAAAAGGTTTCCAGTTGTTTGTTTTTTTTTTTTGCTTTGTGGTGTTTATATTGTCCAAAGACATTCCTAAGCAGTCAGGATTCAAGAAATATGACTCGTGTTGCCAAAAAATGTCCCTTACAGACGGGCACACGAATTGTGTGTATTGTTTAGGTGTGGTCCACCTGCAGGATTCGTGCTCTGTTTGTCATGCCTTTAGCGCACGGGTTTTGCAGGAGAGGTGCAACAAACTTATTTTGAGAGGGTTATTGAAACCTCAGGTTGAAGTAGCATTGGATACTTAGCCCTCAAAAAAATCTGATGACAAACTAGCATCTTCGTCGTCTCCAACTTTGGTGCCGACAAAGTCTAAATCTAAATCTTCTGACCCTTTGGAGCGGATTGTTGGCTCCGAAGAGTCCTTATCTCTGGCGGCTCCATCTGTGGCTTCGGAGCCATCCCTGACTCAAAAGAGATCGAGATCTCCGCTGGACCCGGTGAGATCTGTGCCTCAGTCTCCACTTCTGTAGTCAGTGGCAGGTAGTCACCGGTCCTCGGCCCACTCCTCTCGATCATCCAGGAGTTTATCAGATGATGATGTGGAGAGAGTGGTGAAGAGGATCCTCAAGACACGGGTATTTGCTCAATTGTTGTCGGGCCCAGCCCAGAAGGAAGTGGCGTCATTGTCCAAATCAGTCCACATCTCTGTTCCTCCTCCAACTGCATCCAGCTCGGAGCTGGAGTACATGGAAGTAGTAGTGGTGGAACTGTTGGTTCCAACAACCCTTGCCTTGTCCGTTCCGACATCCGCTCCGACCTTCTTGATAGTCTGCTCTGTTGAGGGATCTGGGTGCCGAGACTCTGTTGTCGGCTCTGAGGGGGGAAGTGGCATTGGACCCTTGTCCGACCCCGCTCTCCCCCCCGGATCCTCGGTGCAGGTGAGTTCGGCTCCCACATGTGCCTGGGAGCAGTCGCCTTTGGTGCAGAGGGGGTCTCCAGGCTCCTCGGAGCCAGAGCCTCCTTCCTTCCTGGACCGCGGCACCTTCAAGGTTATGAGGAGAGTGCTGTCCACCGAGACAGCCCCACCCTCAGCTCCATTGGCTCTGTTCCCATCGATACCAGTGTCTGCCTCGGATCCTTCTCTCCATCCTAAGCGTAGGGAACTGATGCCCCAGGATGCTCCACAGGGTGACCCTTTTTGTTCTGAGACCTCTCCTGAGCATGCCTCAGAGAAGGCTCCCAGGGAGAAGAAATGTAAGAGGAAGCATGTGGACTCCTCTGAGTCCGTCACTTCTGACATGGATTTAAATGACTTGGAAGGGTCCCCACGGTCCCCCTCAGAAGATGTCTCATTATCAGACATCCTGGAGATCCTTAGACAGAGGGGAAACTGAAAGTCCCTTGCACCTTCTGAGGACGAGTCTGTGTACCTGGATGCGTTTGTTTCTCGTCTCTCCAACTCACTGTTGTCTGTAGTGAGTCGAAAGACATGGAGTGCTCCAGAGACCATGGAGCCCGTTCTGAGAAGGCCTAACAAGTTCATGACCGCACCAGAGGACAAGACTTTTCTCTCTAAAGGTGTTCCAGTTGATGTTGTGGTGGCAGCAGCCACCAAGAAGGAACTCGCGGAGACTTCCTCTTCTATCCATCCACTAAACAAGGAGTCTAGAGCCATGGATAGATATGGGAAGTGTGTTTTCTCTTCAGCGGCCTTTACTCTTCGGTCGCTGAACTATTTGATGCATTTCACAAGACTTCAGAGGGATCTCCTTAAAGAGCTGGGAGATACCCTCCAGGATCCTTCAGCTGAGGGAGCAGCTTCCAAGTCTGCTAACCAGCTAGCGACTGTAACCTCCATTGTTAACTCCTCCATGCGCCTGATTTCGTACGCAGCTGATGGAGCGAGTAGGGCTACAGGCACAGGAGAGGCTCTTCACAGACACTCCTGGATGCGCCTTTGTCAATTTGCAGAGACCTTCAATTCCGCCGTTACGAACGCCCCCTTTGACGGCTCGGCCTTGTTTGGGCCGCAAGTTCGAGAGACTCTTACCAGGAGTGAACGGGATGGCAAAACTCTCTCTGCTGTAGGGTTCCGTTTTTTACACTCCATCCCGGCCTTATCCCAAAGGCTCAAAGAGTGGCAAAATGTGGTTCCGTAAATCACAGGGAGCTTCGCTGGACACTCATGGAGATAATTCCCCCAGGGGCAGAGGGGGAAATAATAACAGGAGATGCCAACCTCATGGCAGGGGGGGTCCGCAACAGGGCAACAGAGATACATTCTCTGCCAGGCCCTTTCAGAATCCCTGAAGGATTGCCCGGCTGCCCACCTCTGGAGGCAGTCGGGGGTAGAATATCAGTGTACCCAAGAGCCTGGCAAGATATAACAGAAGACGCGTGGGTACAGTGCATAATATCCAGGGGTTACAAAATTCCCTTCCCCCAAACACCCCCAAGAAGTCAAAAACCATCAATCCCAGATGTTCCACCCAGTCTTCGGGATCAAGCAGCCTAAGAAGTAAATCATTGGCTGCAAAAAAGAGCAATTCAGGAAGTCCCCGCAGACCAGATCGAATTCGGAACTTACTCAAGGTTCTTTTTAGTTCCGAAAAAGACGGGACTGGAGACCTGTACTGGATCTCAGCAAGTTAAACAGGTCAGTAAAGAAGACCAAGTTCTGAATGGTGACACTGCAGTCCATTCTACCCTTTTTGGGTCAAGACAACTGGATGTGCTCTATTGATCTCCAGGATGAGTACTACCATATAAAAATGGACAGGCAGTCCAGGAGACATTTACGCTTCCAGCTGGGAGCCAGTCATTACCAGTTCAGAGCTTTGCCCTTTGGTCTCACCACAGCCCCCAGGGTGTTCACCAAATGCATGGCAGTAGTGACGGCTCACCTGAGACATTTGGGATTCCAGGTATTTCCTTATCTAGACGACTGGCTCCTCACTGCCACCACCGAGCATCATCTGTTAAGGGCCAGGAACCACATGATTCACACCTGTGCATGTCTAGGAATCACAATAAATTATGAAAAATCTGCCTTGTTGCCCTCTCAGTGTATTACTTTCATAGGCGCTCAACTAAATACAAGAGACATGATAGTCAAGCTCCCATGAGAAAGGGTGCTTGCCATTTGTTTTAGGTCTCTCTTCTCTCGTCAAAGTCAAAGGTTCAGGCACGGTTAGTCCTAAAGGCCTTGGGTTTGATCGTGGCTGTCATTACTCTAATCCCATTAGCTCATTACCATATGAGGATTTTGCAATGGCTCCTCTTTACTCAGTGGTCGTATCAGGATCTATCAATGTCACACATGATCTTAATCACGGATGCTTACAAGAAAGATCTACAGTGGTGGCTCCAATCTCCCCTAGTCACTCTAGGCAGACCTTTTGTAGCCCCTTATCCGGTAGCCACAGTGACCACGGATGCTTCCCAGATAGGGTGGGGGCCATTATCTGGGACACACAGTCCAAGGAACTTGGCAACCTCACGAATACCATTTGCACATCAATGTCCTGGAGATGAGAGCCGTGTTGTTAGCATTGCAAGCACTTCAAAACTCTTTCCCTTGGGCTATATAGCAATTCAGACGGACATCATGTCAGTAGTGTGGTACATCAACAAACAGGGCAGAAGCAAATCTTACCCCTTGTGTCGGGAGGCCCTTCGAGTATGGAAATGGGCGATTTCCCCTCAGTGTTTTCTGGTTGCAGTGCACATCCCGGGTAAGTCCAACGTGATAGCGGACAAGCTCAGCAGGGCAATTCTCATACCCCACAAGTGGTTTCTGAAACAAGATGTGGCGGATATGATCTTCCATAGATGGGGCCAGCCATGCTGCGATCTTTCACACCTAAACAACAAATGCAGCAGCTACTTTGCCCTAGTTCCCCTACTGGAACAGTCTCCCAGAGATGCACTTATCCACGATTGGTCCCCCGGGATTCTTTATGCCTTTCCTCTAATTCCAAAAGTTCTTCAGAAAGCAAAGTCATTGAGTCGCCAACTGATCCTCTTTGCTCCTTACTGGCCTCATCAGATCTGGTTCCCGTTCCTTTGACATTACTTGCAAGAGGAGTCTTGGATTCTGGATGTGGTTCCAGATCTCCTGACACATCAGTCAGGCGCTCTTCATCCCTCCATTCAAACTCTTAAGCTGACAGCTTGGTTTCTCCACTTCCAGTCTAGCCAGGCTTCCGGATATCTCACCTATGGTTCAACATATTCTAGTCTTTTCTCAAAAACCAACTACTAGAAAACTTTACTGCACCAATTTCAAAAATTTTGGACTTCCTGGGCAAAACCTTTGAGAAAGGAGCAGCGACTGCTACGATTCAAGTTCAACTGGCTACTATTTCTAATTTTCATGTGGGTCTTATGGGTTCTAACATCATGTCTCACAAGCTATGTAGGGCCTTTTTAAAAGGTGCTACTCTATTAAGGCCTCCCATCCGAGAACCTCTCCATCCTTGGGATCTAAATTTAGTGTTAGCGGCTCTAATCCTCCCTCCCTTTGAACCAGCCTCTTCTTGTCCTCTTAAATTGTTATCATGGAAGACTCTTTTGCTGATTGCAGTTACATCAGCTAGACGGGTTTCCGAGTTACAGGCACTTTCCATCCACCCTCCTTATATGATTTTTCACAAGGATAGAGTATCTCTGAGAACAAATCCTTCCTTCTTACCAAAAGTCTGTTCAGAGTATAATTTGAATCAGTCCATTGAACTCCCTGTTGTCTTTCCACATTATGGCAACAAGGCAGAGTATAAGCTACATCAATTGGATTTTTATCTTCAAAAAACCAAGGACATCAGAAAGTCAGATCAGCTGTTTGTGTCCTTCTCACAGAGTAAGCAAGGCTCACCAGTTTCCAAAGTGACTTTGTCAAAATGGCTGTTCGATACTATTACTTATGCTTATAAGTCTCGGAATGTGTCTGTCCCCAGAAAGGTAAGGGGACACTCTACTAGGTCCTTGGCTACCTCCATAGCTTTTCAAGCCAAGCTTCCATTAGATACTATTTGTGCAGCAGCAACATGGGCTACTCCCCATACCTTCATTAGTCATTACAAAGTAGACATGGCCTCTTGGAACAGGGCATCTTTTGGTTCCACGGTTCTGAAGTCTCTTTTCCAGTGAGCCACCCAGGATTTAGGTGCTGGGGACGCTGTCCCAACCAGAAAGAAAAAAGGTGAGAAGGACAACATAACATAAAGAAGTTATGTTCTTATAATGTTCCATGTTTGTTGTCCTGTATCTCGCCTTCCTTCTTGCGTCCCTCCCTCCTTCCCCCATCCTGGATGATTGAGAGAAATTTCCTTTTTGGCTGCTTTGGCTGAATTTCCTTTGCCTTTCAACTATTGGTATACTCCTTGTCACCTTTGTTGTTCTGTTGTTCCGGTACAGGGAAGCAGTATTGTTTAGTTACCTCCTCTATTTGGTAAATTATAGTTCTCCTATCTAGTGGTTAGTTCTCAGAAACGAGCTCTGGGTAGCTACGGCTAAGCACGCTGGGATAAGGGGTTAGCCTCGAGCCAGTAAGGACTCTTCAAGCTTTAGAGGTGGTCCCAGCCAGAAAGAAGGAAGGCGAGATACAGGACAACAAACATGGAACGTTATGGTAAGAACATAACTTCTTTTTTTCTCTTTGAAAAGGCAGATTCAGATAAATGGCAATACATTCTTTTGTCCTGTGTAAAGGTTATTAGCCTTTACTTATAAAAAGCTGCAGGATTTTACTTAAAAAATACAATGTTAAGTTGTCTATCTCACCTTCATTCTTGCTGGATGGGTTCGGAGTTGATCCTCGGCTCCGACTCGGCCAATACTAAAGCTCGAGAGCTAATTCCACCGGCTCGAGGCTCCCCTATATCCCACAATGCTAGGCGGTAACTACTCAGATCTCGTTTGCCGCTTAGCTGACGAGGTGCTTTTCTACCAGCTCTGGCAGGTTAGTGAAAAATTATTCTTTTTTCACAATCTTTAGACCCCTATTACTTTCTTAGTATAACTGTTAGTTTTTATTATCTTTTCCTTGAATCAATTCACCTGTTTTGCCCATAATCCCTCCCTTTATTCCCCTTTAACTTTAGGCCTTAGGCCCCTTCCCATACTTCTCCTAGTCCTTTAGTGTGACTGGAATTTTATATTTTCTTAAAGGCCTGTGTGTGTGTGTGTGTGTGTGTGTGTGTGTGTGTGTGTGTGTGTGTGTGTGTGTGTGAGTGTTTTTATTACTTAGGCCTTTACTATGTCTAAGGACTCCAAGGTCTCAGGCTTCAAGAAGTGTGACTCGTGCTGTCAGAAAATGTCTCTGACAGATGGTCACACTTCTTGTGTGTATTGCCTGGGACCTTTGCACCTGCAGGACTCATGTGCTGTGTGGCATGGTTTCAGCCCTAGAGTCCTGCAGGAACGCAAAAATAAATTGATTTTGCTTGGCTTATTAAAGCCTGAAGGCCCCCCGACCCAGTCTGTGTCGGGGAAGCCTTCTAAGACTTCCAGACAGTCGGCTCCGGCTTCAGTGCCGGCCCCTGGAAGAATCAAAACTGCCGACATCGGCCCCGGCGGGACCCTATGTTTCCAAGCCTCATACTATTACCTCGGCTCCGGCCGGAGCCGAGGCTGATAAGACTCAGTTGGCTCCGATACTTTTATCGGAGCAACATTTAAGAAAAAGATCTAGGTCTCCCTCCATCGGCTCCGTTCACTCGGCACCAGGGTCCCCTCTTCTTTCGGAGCTGAGCCAGAGATCGCATTCCTCACGGTCTTCCAGGCTATCTGACCATGATTTGCAAAGGGTAGTGAGTAGACTTCTCAAGTCCGAGGCACTGGCCCAAATGCTTCATAGCCCGACTCATCAGTCAGTGGTTATTTCTGTGCCTCAATGTGTTCCTCCTCCGACTCCTTTGAGCTCGGAGCCGGGGCTCATCGGAGCCATGACTGTCGGAGTGTCAGATCCGATACCTTCCCTTTCGGCTCCATCGTCTGCTCCGATCTCCTCTTTGGAGGGATCTCGGCACCAAGCTTCCCTTGTCGGCTCTGAGGGGGCGAGTAGCATCGGACCCTTGTCTGACCCCGCTCTCCCTCTCGGTGCTTCGGCGCTGGTGAGTTCGGCTCCGACATCGGCCTCGGAGCCGTCCCTGTCGGTGCCGGGGGGGGTTCTAGTCTCTTCGGAGCGGGGACCTCCGGCCTTGCCCAATAGGGGTGCCTTCCAGGTCATGCCCCTCCATCATCAGTGCCTGCGGTGATTTCTACCCACACCCTTGCTTCAGACCGCAGAGAGCCAACTCCTCGAGTTTACACATTGGGAATTTCCTCCTCTTCCGAGGCCTCTCCTGACCCGGTAGGAGAACCCCCTAGGAAGAGGCAGTGCAAGAGGAAGCACATTGACTCCCCTGAGTCTATCACCTCTGACACTGACTTAGAGGAATCTGAAGGTTCCCCTCGATCCCCCTCTGAGGATGTCTCCTTTGCTGACATCCTTGAGATCCTGAAACAGAGGGGGAACTGGCCAGCCCTTAACTCTTCAGAGGATGAGTCAGTGTACCTTGAGGCGTTTGGCTCTCGCCCTTCTACCTCCTGGGTGTCCCCTCCCTTTGACCCCCTTATGGAAATGGTGGCAAGGAAGGCCTGGACGGCTCCTGATTCAGTGGAACCCACCCCGAGGAGGCCGTTTAAGTTTATTACTGCCCCTAGAGATAAAGATTTTTTATCTAAAGGCGTCCCCGTCTATGCCATGGTGGTGGCCGCAGCCACTAAGAAGGAGTTAGCCGATCCTTCGGTACCTGTCCATCCTCCTAATAAGGAATCTAGGACCATGGACAGGTACGGTAAGCGGATGTTCTCATCAGCGACCTTTTCAATGTGGTCGCTGAACTACTTATGTCACTTCACTCGTCTCCAGAGAGATTTACTCAAGGACATGAGTGAAGAGGTAAAGGATCCAACAGCTGAGGGATTCCAAGACAGAATGAACTCCCAGTTGGCAACCCTGAACTCCATCGTTAACTCCTACATGCGGCTTATCTCATATGCTGCGGATGGGGCGAGTAGAGCCGCAAGCACAGGCGTTGCCCTACGACGTCATGCCTGGATGCGGGTGTGCAACTTTGCAGACCCATTCAAGGTGTCCTTCACCAATTCCCCCTTTGATGGATCATCCTTGTTTGGTCCTCAGGTGAAGGATACATTGACTAGGTGCGAGGTGGAAGGTAAGACTCTCTCTGCCGTGGGAGTCCGTTTTTCTACCCCTACTAGGCCTTATCCCCAAGGTCAGAGGGGAGGAAAGATGTGGTTCCGCAAACAAACCCAGGGAGTCTCATCTGACACACAAGGTCGATTCCCCTCTAGAGGCAGAGGGGGGAATAACAATAGACGCCGCCCTAGAGGCAGAGGAGGTCTGCAAAACCAGGGTAGCAGAGAAACTTTCTCTGATAAACCCTTTCAGCATCCCTGAGGTGCTGCCCGGCTGTCCACCTTCAGAGGCAGTCGCGGGAAGATTATCCCTGTACCCAAAAGCCTGGCTTTCCCTTACACAAGACAAATGGGTACAGTTGATCATATCCGAGGGTTACAAAATCCCCTTTATTCACATTCCATCCCAACCCAAAGGATCCCTTCCAGATGTTCTACCCAGTCTAAGGGAACAAGCAGCACTAGAAATTTCAAAGCTGCTATCAAAAAGAGCTATCCAATCAGTCCCAGCAGACCAACAAGGATCCGGAATCTACTCCAAATTCTTTTTGGTACCAAAAA
Organism: Protopterus annectens; assembly: GCF_019279795.1. Taxonomy (NCBI): domain Eukaryota; kingdom Metazoa; phylum Chordata; order Ceratodontiformes; family Protopteridae; genus Protopterus; species Protopterus annectens. The sequence continues at coordinate 1,813,230,386 of NC_056725.1, read as the reverse complement.
AAACAGGGGACTGGAGACCCATACTGGATCTTAGCAACTTAAACAAGTATGTCAGAAAAACAAAATTCCAGATGGTCACGCTACAGTCCATTCTACCCTTCTTGGGTCAGGACAATTGGATGTGCTCGATAGATCTTCAGGACACGTACTACCATATAAAGATGAACAGACGCTCCAGGAGATTTCTCCGCTTCAGGCTGGGAGCCAGTCACTATCAATTCAGAGCCCTGCCCTTTGGTCTCATTACAGCCCCCCAAGTGTTTACCAAATGCATGGCAGTGGTCGCGGCTCACTTGAGACGTCAAGGATTCCAGGTGTTTCCATATTTAGACGACTGGCTCCTTACTGCCACCACCAGACATCAACTACTTCTATCCAGAGACTTCACTATCCAAACTTGCCAAGCTCTAGGCATTTCAATAAATTTCGAAAAATCTGCCTTGTTGCCTTGTCAGTCTAGGCACCACATTAGACACACTCAATCTTTCAGCCAGACTTACAGAGCAGAGAGTGTCAGACATCCGCAAACAAGTTTACCTTCTCTTACAATGCAACAAAGTCAAAGCCAGACTAGTTTTGAAGGTATTAGGACTCATGGCAGCAGCTATCCCCCTTCTCCCCTTAACTTGCTTCCACATGAGGATCCTCCAATGGATGCTGTTTACTCAATGGTCCTTCCAACAGCTCCCGATGTCCCACACCATATTGTTGACTCAATCATGCAAGAATCAACTGTCTTGGTGGATCACATCACCTCAGGTTCTCCAAGGAAGACCCTTCACCCCCCCCCCCCCAGTCGCCACGTTGACAACAGACGCCTCCCTGATTGGGTGGGGGGGCATTATCAGGGCAGGACAGTCCAGGGCACGTGGCAACCTTTCGAGTGCCACTTGCACATAAATGTCTTATAGATGAGAGCAGTGCTTTTAGCGTTGCAAGCCCTTCACGACTCTCTTCCCACAGGGACTATTGCAATTCAGATGGGCAACATGTCCGTAGTGTGGTACATCAACAAACAAGGCGGAACCAGATTATACCCCTTATGTCGAGAGGCACTCAGACTTTGGCAATGGGCGATCTCTTCTCAGCGTTTTCTGGTAGCAGCACACATTCCTGGGAAATCCAACATGATTGCAGACAAGTTGAGCAGGACAATTCACATGCCCCACGAGTGGTCTCTGAAGAAATCAGTACTGGAAGAAGTGTTCCAACGATGGGGCCAGCCTTGCTGCGATCTTTTTGCTACTCCCCAAAACAGCAAGTGTCATGACTTCTTCACTGTCTTCCCATTACCAGGCCATCCCACCAGAGACGCTCTAGACCACGATTGGCCCCGGGGACTTCTGTATGCCTTTCCCCCTTTTCCACTGATAACTCAACTAATTCAGAAAGCCATCGCCTTGAGAGTGACAATGATCCTCATTGCCCCTTACTGGCCTCGACAGATATGGTTTCCGTTCCTTCATCGTTACCTTTTGGAGCAGCCTTGGCATCTGGACCCAGTGCCAGATCTGTTGACCCACCAATTGGACCAGCTGCACCAATCTCTTCATTCTCTCAACCTCACAGCGTGGTTTCTCCGATTCTGACCTTAGCCAGGCTTCCCTTAATATCTCGCTCAGTCCGCGATATCTTGATAGCCTCTCATAAATCTTCTACCCGGAAGATTTATAATAGCAAATGGAAACGCTTCTCCTTTTGGGCAACATCAAAAAATATAGATCCCTTCACTGCACCTATCCAGTCTATTCTAGACTTTCTAGCAGAACTCTTTCATTTAGGCTCTTCTTCATCTACCATTAGAGTTCAGTTGGCTGCTATATCTAATTATCATGTAGGTGTCTCGGAGTCCAGCATCATGGCTCACAAGCTCTGCAAAGCATTTTTAAGGGGCGTTTTTCTTCTCAAACCTCCAATCAAAGATCCCCCGCCTCAATGGGACTTGAACTTGGTTCTGACATCCTTAATCCTTCCCCCTTTCGAACCAGCAGCTTCATGTTCCCTGAAGTTGCTTTCATGGAAGACACTTTTTCTAGTAGCCATAACTTCAGCGAGAAGGATATCTGAAATCCATGCTCTGTGCAGTCGCCCTCCTTACTTAGTGTTTCACAAAGATAGGGTATCCCTCCGTACTAATCCATCCTTTTACCTAAGGTTTCCTCTCAAACAAACCTAAACCAAACGATTGATCTCCCCGTCTTTTTCCCTAACTATTCCAACAGGTCGGAACAAAAGCTACATTTTCTGGATGTTCACCGCCAACTTAGATATTATTTAGACAGGACTAAACAATTCAGGAAATCTGATCAGCTTTTTCTATCATATGCGGAAGGGAAATCGGGCCTTCCAGTTACTAAAGTTTTCCTTTCTAGATGGCTCACCTCTACAATTACCTTCATCTATGAGATCAGACATCAAAAACTACCTTCAAGACCTAGAGCTCATTCAACTAGGGCATTAGCTACATCCGTAGCTTTTCAGGACAGGCTGCCAATAGATTCCATTTGTGCAGCAGCCACTTGGGCTTCTCCTCATACCTTCATTTCACATTACAAATTGGACATGGTCTCCAGAAACCGTGCCAACTTTGGTTCCACTGTTCTCAAGAGTCTGTTCTGATAGGCCACCTGGGATAAGGTGCTAGGGACGCGGTCCCATCCAGCAAGAATGAAGGTGAGATAGACAACTTAACATTAAGAAGTTATGTACCTACCATAATGTTCCATGTTAGTTGTCTTCCTCTCGCCTTCTTTCTTGCGTCCCACCCTCCTTCCCCCAAGCCTGGACAGACCGATAGGAATTCATTTTGTGATCTTCTTCTGGAGGAGTTTCATTCCCACACGTTCTACCACCTCTATTTCCCCTTTTGTTATTTCTGGGATACCTTACACTCTGGTTTATATAGAGGTGGGTTACCCTTCTCCATACTATGGAGACTAGAATTGCTTGGTCTAGCTATCAAACGAGATCTGAGTAGTTACCGCCTAGCATTGTGGGATATAGGGGAGCCTCGAGCCGGTGGAATTAGCTCTCGAGCTTTAGTATTGGCTGAGTTGGAGCCGAGGATCGGCTCCGAACCCATCCAGCAAGAAAGAAGGCGAGAAGAAGACAACTAACATGGAACATTATGGTAGGTACATAACTTCTTATTTCCTTCTGTTTTGCATGTTTCTCATAGTCCATTTGATATCAGCACAGACAATGTGGCATACACGTTTTCCTATTAATATGTCCTTCTGAAAGTTGTCCCCTCAAATAAGTATTGATTTAGTAATACCACTGGCTAGAATGTATGGGTATATCCCCCCCCCCCCCCATTGTGGCCTTTCTTGAAATCTTGAGATTCTAAGTTCAAGGATACACTTTCTTCCTTTGGCTGATGCAAGGTATTCTCATCTAGGATGAGGAGTAGCTACGTCCCCAAGAACCACAGATGTAAAGGAGTCACTGCTGTAATGAATTGTATTTATGATCTGTAACAAGCTGCAGGCAAGCATCAATGTTTGTCTCAGATGCTACTAGCAGTCAGATATAACTGAGGTTATGGCTGCATTCCCACAACATGGCCATTAGAGTGTAGACTAGCTATAAAAAGTAACACAACTTGCACTTCTCAGGTCATTTTTGCTGCTTGAACTAAAAGGTTGCCCTACTTTGGTTTACTGGCCTTCAGTCGTGCTAAGCATAACTTTTAAGATTTCATCTTTTAATTAAGTGACATTTCTGTCTTTACAGCATTTGGTAATGTCCCTTGAGGCAGGTGCTGACAAATGTTATTGTGACCCTTAAATTCCCTATAATTATTGCCACTTGCAGTGTTTATTTTGCTTTGAAGAATAACAGACTGTCCTTGTCCTTATTGTACCTCTTTTATTAAAGAAAAAAAACATTTGCCAGGAGAGTTAATTGCCTGCAAGCCTTGCTGAAGTTAAACATGTGTTGGATATTTCTGCTTCTTCTCCTACCTCTTTCCATTCTGGTTATTAGGATAGCTAGCTGGTTATTTAGAAAAGGCAGTTTCCTTGTCAACTGGACAACATAAAGTAAGTGGAAGCTTCAGGTGTGCTAATAATTTAAAGAAAACAAAGCACCTTCAAAAAAAAAGAAAGAGTTTCCTTATAAACTGAAAGATATAAAGTAAATGGGGCTTTCAAGAATGCTAGGCGTATAAAGTTTCTAGTGAGACTGTGGAAGTCGCAGAGATTATGACCAGAGATTACCTGGTGTTAAAGGTTAAGATCCAGTCCTTAAATTTGAAAAGTAGATAACCTTATACTAAGTAAACAGGGCTACAATATTTTAAACAAGACCACTCAGCTTATTTCTGAATAACTGTTTAATCATTTCAGACTTTTAGTTCTCTTTACTTTCTATCTTTTTTTCTGTTTGCCTCAGTTTAACTGACTAATTTGACTTGCTCCTTTAGTTTTACTTGCTAAAAGGTCCCTTGCATATATATACCATGACAGAGACTGTTAGTGTTTTCATTTTTGGGGGGAGGGGGTACTTGGAGACTCAGGAACTTTTGTCAAGCTAAGTGACTTGCTGAGAACTGTGCATTATGTAACTAGGTGCTACAGGAATCAGATCCCTCAGTGATAGGATGCATTTTATTTGCAGCTTACTACCTTACTAGTATGACAAAAGCAGTCAGATGTTACACCCAGCAGAAATGGTAAGAGGAGGCCCATGCTCCATAGCATCAGAATTAAGACCAACAGTCATTAGGACCGCTTGGCAAGTAAAACGCTCTCAGGCAACCAGATACAGTCTGCTGTCTGATAATTCACTGTGGTGCCAAGTCTCTGCTATAGTTTAGAGAAAAAAAATGTTCTCGGGCTGCCCTAGTGATGTTGTGGTTCAGAAAATAAAATCAGTGTAGACTTTTTTCAATGTTTACGGACCTCTTGTTTTGATATTTAGGTATTTTCCTCCTACTACCAAATCCTTCTGTTAGCACTTTTTCTCTTTTTGGCCTTTGGGACTACCTTTTCTATCACTACAGTTTGATTCTTTCTTAAGGGTGCCTGCAGGAAGATGATCCCTCCCCAGGACAGGCACTCCACGTGTTTGTATTATTTGAGTGAGCAGCGTAACTCAGGCTGTATGTAGAGACTTAAACAAGTCTGTTCTGGTCTTCTTTGGACCCCCTCAACAAAGAAACCAAGAGAAGGCTCCATATAAGAGGAAGAACTTAGAATGTTCACCATACTGATAACTGTTTCAATTGCCATAGCTATAGGAGTTATATCTTGTTATGAATGTAACAGCTGACCAGCTTCCACATCTTAAGGGCACCTTTGATGTGTCCAAACCATTAGTCAGGTTGAGCAGTGCTAAAGAAAAAGATTTGTTTTGGGGCACCAAGCTCTCCAGTGCTTTCTTTCCACAGAAAAGCACTCGTCTTGCAGGATTTTGAGAATCACCAGTCAGTTAACAGTTCCACTATTGGACAGGTAAGTTCCTTTCAGGGAAAAAAAAACTTCCAGTTTTTAAATTTAAAAACTAACCATGTTAAGTTGTCAATCTCGCCTTCATTCTTGCTGGATGGGTTCGGAGCCGATCCTTGGCTCCGACTCGGCCACTCTAAAAGCTCGAGAGCTAGTTCCACCGGCTCGAGGCTCCCCTATATCCCACAATGCTAGGCGGTAACTCCTCAGATCTCGTTTGCCGCTACAGCGATCGAGGTGTGTTCCTACTGGCTCAGGTTAGTTTTTTGGTAAAGAACTAGTTTCTTAGCTTTTTCTCCCCTTAAAGTTAATTTTTCTTATAAATAGTTAGTGTTAAATTAGTTTATCCCATTCCCGTTAACTTTCCACCCCCTTTTTTCCACAAAATTAAAAAAAAATTTCCCTCGGGCCCTAGGCCCAGTCCCTCCCTTCCCAGTGAGTGACTGTGTTTTATAGGGAATTTTATTACTTTTACTATAATTTGTTTAAATTAGAGTTAATTTAACCCTAAGTGTAATCGGTGTGTGTGTGTGCTTGTGTGTTACACTTTCCCTTAGATATGTCTAAGGAATCAAAGGTCTCAGGCTTTAAGAAGTGTGACTCGTGCTGTCAGAAGATGTCTCTGACAGACGGTCACACTTCTTGTGTGTACTGCCTGGGACCTTTGCACCTGCAGGACTCATGTGCTGTTTGCCATGGCTTCAGCCCTAGAGTCCTGCAGGAGCGAAAAAATAAACTTATTTTAAGGGGCTTACTTAAGCCTGAGGGTCCCTCGACTCAGTCATCGGGGAAACCCTCGAAGCCTTCTAGACCTTCGGCTCCAGCCTCTGAGCCGTCTTCTGGAGGCACTAAAGCTATTCGAACATCGGCTCCGGTCGGAGCCGATGAAAGTCGAATACAAGCCCCTACGTTGTCCTCGGCTTCGGCCGGAGCCGAGGAAGACATTACTCTGTCGGCTCCGATTTTATTATCGGAACCGACATCCAGGAAGAGGTCCCGATCTCCATCTATCGGCTCCGTTCATTCGGCTCCAGCATCACCCTTGTTGTCTGAATGGAGCCATAGATCCCACTCTTCTAGGTCTTCCAGGTTATCGGACCATGACCTTCAGAGAGTAGTGAGTCGACTTCTTAAGTCCGAGGCATTAGCCCAGATGCTTCAAAGTCTGACTCAACAGTCGAGACCTATTCCTACCACTCAATCTATTCCTCCTCTGACTCTTTTGAGTTCGGAGCCGGGGCGGCTCGGACCCGATACTGGGGTGGCGTCAGAACCGATACCTTTGTCTTTGGTTCCGTTGTCGGCTCCGATGTCTTCTTTGGAAGAATCTCGGCGCCGGACTTTCCTCGTCGGCTCCGAGGGGGCGAGTGGCATCGGACCCTTGTCCGACCCCGCTCTCCCTCTCGGTGCTTCGGCGCTGGTGAGTTCGGCTCCAACATCGGCCTCGGAGCCATCACTGTCGGTGCCGGGGGAGGTTTTCAGTTTTTCGGAACGGAGACCTTCGGCTCTGCCTGACAGGGGTGCCTTTGAGGTCATGAGGAGCGTGTTAGAACCAGGTTCTACTCCCCAGTCGGTTCTTTCTGCCCTCCCCTATGGTGCCTCCGGTGATTTCGACTCACTCTCTCATCCCGATCAGAGAACCAGCTCCTCAAGTTTCCCCTGTGGGATCTCCTCCTCTCCGAGGCCTCTCCTGACCCTGCAGGAGAGCCCCTAGGAAAAGGCAGTGTAAGAGGAAGCACATTGACTCCTGAGTCTGTCACCTCTGAGACTGATTTAGAAGATTCTGAACGGTCCCCTCGTTTCCCCGCTCAAGATGTCTCTTTTGCAGGCATCCTTTAAATCTTAAAACAGAGGGGGAATTGGCCAGCCCTCAACCCTTCAGAGGATGAATCAGTGTAACTTGAGGCGTTTGGCTCTCGCCCTTCCACCTCCTGGGTGTCCCCTCCCTTTGACCCCCTTATGCAAGTGGTGGCAAAGAAGGGTTGGGCGGCTCCTGACTCAGTGGAACCCACCCCCAGGAGACCATCTAAGTTCATCACGGCCCCCAAGGATAAAGAGTTTCTGACCAAAGGCATCTCTGTTGATGCTATGGTGGTGGCTGCAGCTACCAAGAAGGAGTTAGCTGATCCTTCAGTACCTGTTCATACTCCTAACAGGGAGTCTAGGTCGATGGACAGGTACGGGAAGCGGATGTTCTCATCAGCGACCTTTACTATGAGATCGCTGAATTACCTGTGTCATTTTACTCGACTTCAGAGGGATTTACTCAAGGAAGCGAGTGAAATGTTGAAGGACCCAACAGCTGCGGGTTTTCAGGACAGGATGAACTCTCAGCTGGCTACCCTTAATTCTATAACCAACTCCTCCATGCGCCTCCTTTCATATGCGGCTGATGGAGCAAGTAGAGTGGCAGGTACAGGTGTAGCCTTGCGTAGGCATGCCTGGATGCGGCTTTGTAATTTTGCGGACCCCTTTAAGGCGTCCTTCACTAATTCCCCCTTTGATGGATCATCCCTCTTTGGTCCTCAAGTGAAGGAAACCCTGACTAGGTGCGAGACTGATGGCAAAACTCTTTCTGCCGTCGGAGTCCGTTTTTCTACTCCTTCTAGACCTTACCCCAAAGGTCAGAAGGGGGGAAAGATGTGGTTCCGTAAACAGTCTCAAGGAGACTTGCCTGATGCACAGAGTCGATTCCCCTCTAGAGGCAGAGGGGGGGAACAACAATGGTAGACGCCGTCCCAGAGGCAGAGGGGGCCCGCAGAATCAGGGCAGTCGAGAATCCTTTTCCGACAAGCCTTTTCAGCATCCCTGAGGTGTTGCCCGACTGTCCACCCTCGGAGTCAGTCAGGGGAGGGTTGTCACTGTACCCAAAAGCCTGGCTATCTTTAACTCAAGACAAGTGGGTACAGTCTATTATTTCCGAAGGCTACAGAATCCCTTTCCTTTTCATTCCAAAGCTGTCCAAAAAATCCCTTCCAGACGTTCCACCCAGTCAAAGGGAGCAAGCAGCATTAGAAATTTCAAAGCTGCTCGCAAAAAGAGCTATTCAACCAGTGCCAGCAGACCAAGTAGGATCCGAACCTACTCCAAATTCTTTTTGGTTCCAAAGAAAACAGGGGACTGGAGACCCATTTTGGATCTCAGCAACTTGAACAAGTTTATCAAGAAAACAAAGTTCCGGATGGTCACTCTGCAGTCCATTCTTCCTCTTTTGGAACGGGACAGCTGGATGTGCTCTATAGATCTCCAGGACGCGTACTATCACATCAAGATGAATCGACGCTCCAGGAGGTTTCTCCGCTTCAGGCTGGGAACCAGTCATTTTCAATTCAGAGCCTTGCCCTTTGGTCTCACTACAGCCCCCCGAGTGTTTACCAAATGCATGGCAGTGGTAGCCTCTCATCTGAGACGTCAAGGATTCCAGGTGTTTCCTTATTTAGACGACTGGCTCCTTACAGCCCCCACCAAGCATCTTTTACTCCTCGCCAGAGACTACACCTTTCGCACATGTCAGGCATTAGGCATTTCAATAAACTACTGAAAAGTCTGTCTTGTCGCCTTGTCGTGTTATTACTTTCATAGGCAAATCTAGACACAGTCAAGATGTCAGCCAGACTCACAGAGCAGAGGATAGCAGACATTCACAAACAGGTCTTTCTTCTTTTGCAGAACAACAAAGTCAAAGCCAGACAGATCCTGAAAGTCTTGGGGATTATGGCGGCCATCCCTCTCCTACCATTAGCTCGCTTCCACATGAGGATTTTGCAATGGATGCTCTTCACACAATGGTCTTACCAAAGCCTTCCAATGTCCCATCCTATTCGGATAACTCAGTCATGCAAGAGTCATCTCTCTTGGTGGATCACATCTCCTCAGCTCCTCCTAGGGAGACCTTTTGTCCCTCCCCCTCCGGTTGCTACAGTGACAACGGACGCCTCCCTGATCGGGTGGGGGGGGGGATTTCCAGGGCAGGACAGTCCAGGGTATGTGGCAACCGTTTGAGTGCCACTTGCACATAAACGTCCTAGAGATGAGAGCAGTGCTTCTAGCGTTGCAAGCCCTACAAGACTCTCTTCCCAAGGGAACTATAGCAATACAAACAGACAACATGTCTGTAGTGTGGTACATCAACAAACAAGGCGGAACCAGGTCTTACCCCCTATGTCGAGAGGCACTCAGACTATGGCAATGGGCGATTTCTTCTCAGCGATTTCTGTTAGCAACGCACATCCCGGAAGTCCAATGTGATTGTGGACAAATTGAGCAGAGCTATTCTCATGCCTCACGAGTGGTCTCTGAACAATTCAGTGTTGGAGAAAGTTTTTCGAAAGTGGGGCAGGTCTTGCTGCGACCTTTTCGCTACTCCCCAAAACAGCAAGTGCGACGATTTTTTCACCCTCTTTCCCCAACCAGGCCATCCCAGCAGAGACGCTCTAGTGCATGTTTGGCCCCGGGGACTTCTATATTCCTTTCCTCCCTTCCCACTGATATCCCAGCTGATACAGAAAGCCATCGCTCAGGAAGCTTCTATGATCCTCATTGCCCCTTACTGGCCTCGACAAATTTGGTTCCCCTTTCTCCACCGTTATCTGTTGGAACAACCTTGGCATCTGGACCCAGTTCCAGACCTCTTGACCCATCAGTCGGGTCAGTTGCACCACTCCCTTCCCTCTCTGAACCTCACAGCTTGGTTCCTCCAATTCCGACCTTAGCCAGGCTTCCTTTGATATGTCATTCAGTTAGAAATATCTTGATTGCCTCTCATAAATCTTCCACTCGGAAGATTTATCATAGCAAGTGGAAACGTTTTTCCCTATTGGGCGCAGTCAAAGAATATAGATCCTTTCACTGCTTCTATTCAAACAGTTCTAGACTTTCTAGCCGAACTTTTCCATGCAGGTTCGTCCCCCTCTACCATTAGAGTTCAATTGGCTGCAATTTCGAACTTTCATGTTGGAATCTCAGAGTCCTCTATCATGTCTCACAAACTCTGCAAGGCCTTTTTAAAGGGAGTCTTTCTACTCAAACCACCCATCAGAGATCCTCCTCCTCAATGGGATCTCAACTTGGTTCTGGCATCCTTAATTCTTCCCCTTTGAACCTGCTGGCTTCATGTTCTATAAAATTACTTTCGTGGAAGACACTCTTTTAGTAGCTATCACCTCAGCTAGAAGAGTCTCTGAACTTCATGCTCTGTAGTTGAACCCCTTATCTAGTATTTCATAAAGACAGGGTGTCCTTATGCGTACTAACCCGTCTTTTTGCCCAAAGTAGGTTCTTTGGCAAATTTGAATCAAACCATTGAGCTTCCTGTTTTCTTCCCAAATTATTCTAATAGGTCAGAACAAAAGTTACACTGTTTAGATATTCATCGCCAACTTAGGTACTATTTAGACAGGACCAAACAATTCAGCAAATCTGACCAACTGTTTGTTTCTTATGCAGAAGGTAGAATGGGCCTTCCAGTCTCTAAAGTCTCTCTCTAGATGGCTTACTTCATTGATTACCCTAGTGTATGAGACAAGACATCAACGGTTGCCATCCAAACCCAGGGCTCATTCAACTAGAGCTTTAGCCACTTCTGTAAGTTTCTAAGACAGGCTGCCTATTGATTCGATTTGTTCAGCAGCTACGTGGGCTTCACCCCATACCTTCATTTCTCATTATAAGTTGGATTTGGCCTCTAGAGACCGAGCCAACTTTGGTTCCACTGTACTCAAGAGTCTGTTCCGATAGGCCACCCGGGACAAGGTGCTAGGGACGCGGTCCCATCCAGCAAGAATGAAGGCGAGATTGACAACTTAACATTTAGAAGTTATGTACCTACCATAACGTTCCATGTTAGTTGTCTTCTTCTCGCCTTCTTTCTTGCGTCCCACCCTCCTTCCCCCTAGCCAGAACAGACCTAGAAGAGTTTTCTTCTTTGTTCCTTATGGAATTTTATTGCTGGCCTTAGCTTTCAAACGAGATCTGAGGAGTTACCACCTAGCATTGTGGGATATAGGGGAGCCTCGAGCCGGTGGAACTAGCTCTCGAGCTTTTAGAGTGGCCGAGTCGGCTCCGAACCCATCCAGCAAGAAAGAAGGCGAGAAGAAGACAACTAACATGGAATGTTATGGTAGGTACATAACTTCTAATTCTGCACACTACCACAGGAGATAGATTTCCTCAGCCAAGTCAAGTTATATGGGTTCCATCCTCACCTAGCCACCCTCAAGTTAATCACCTGAAGGACTGGGTTTTGACACCTAAGGACTGGGATTTGACATCTAGGATGGCTTCTTATCCCATGGAGGTGCTCTCCATTCTAAGGGAAGGAAGAAAGCCCAGTACCAGGAAATTATACCTGACAAAATGGAAAAGATTTTCTGCTTGGTGTCATAGCAGTGACACTGATCCTACACAAGCGGACCTGTCAGGCCTCTTTATAGTAGCCTTTTCCTATTCCAACATTAAGGTGCATGTGCCTGCAATTTCAACTTGCCTGAACAATGTTTCACCAGTCATCTTACATCTTCACACGAACCTTTTTCTACAAGAATAATTCACTTGAGACCACCCAGAAGGAACCCCATTCCACCATGGGATGTAAATTATGTCTTAGAAAAACTAATTTTGTCTCCCTTTGAACCTGCTGCTGTTGCCTCTCTAAAGATGCTCATTTGGAAGACCACCTTCCTTATAGCTGTTATTTTAGCTAGGAGTGTTTCTGAGTTATAAGCCCTATATAAAGTAAACCCTCAGAACAAGCCCGACCTTTATGTCTAAAGTGGTAGCAGAACTTAACTTAACTCATTCCCTCCAGTAGAGCTATTTTGAGTGTGTACCTTTAACTCCCAGTGGGCGTGGCTTCAGCATTTATAAAATTAAGTTATCACCTTATATTTTTAACAAATACCCATTGACAGAGGTGATATATCAATACAATTGTGTTTGCCATCATGTATGCTTCAAGATAAATTTTTCTGATACCTTGTATGCAACATGGTTTTGGAATTATTAATGCAAGTATGAACAGGCAATATTTAACGCCTAGAGGCGCAGTAGGAGGTAACTGCAGAAACGCCTGGAGACGTCACTCGGCTTGTAATGAGTTAAATTAGACTATCTACCTGCCAGTCTTCTTCCCAAATCTACAGAATAGTGCAGAGCAAGTCTTTCATTCCCTGGATGTGCACAGGCAGGTGAGGTACTTTTTAGACAGGTCAAAAAGTCCTAATAGAGCAGAGCAATTGCCGGTGGCTTTCACAGAGGGTAAACAGAGCAAACCTGTCTCCAAACAAAATCTATAAATGGATAACTAACTGCATTAAGTTCTGTTACTCTCACCTGGAAATGATTTACCTGGGCATATTATAGCCCACTCCAGCAGCAATGGAGCTACTACCAATGCTTCCCTCAAATGAGTTCCCATTCAGGTTATCCTGGAGGCAGCCCCATGGAAATCAGTGCACAGCTTTGCAAAACACTATAACCTAGGCAATGCCACCACGACAAGAGCAGGTTTTGCTTCTGCCATCCTGCAGATTCTTATTTCCTAAGATCTTACAGATGACTCACCACCCAATTTTTTTTAGTTTTGTGAGTCCTTCCAAGAATCAGTACTAGAACATTGACTAAGAAGACCATACCCTTACCCTAACTGTAGATGTTCAAATAGTTCAATGTTATGGTAAATACTCCCACCCTCCAACCCCTCTATCTGCTGACCACTTGTCTTCCCCTTGCTGGGTGCAAGAGGTAGAGGAATTCTCTGCAGATAGTCCTCTTGTCTCCATCATCCCCTGTCTGCCTCCTATGATTTTTCTCCTTTTCACTCAAATTCAGACACCTGGGAAGGTAGTGCTATCCTCAGGCATCAGACTACTTGTTCAGTCATTAGAAAGACCTGAATATGGCTCTGATGGATGTCCTTCTTACATCCAGATGTCAGTTGTCGGACATCCGTCAGTTGGGGATGGTGAAAAGACTGGAAATCGTGCTGGTCATGAGCTTCTGTATGGCAGGAAGACCCAAAAATCTGTACTGCAACACTGATCTGCTCGAACTTGTACAATCATGGTAAGTGTGACACAACTGTACTTTCTCACTTCTTGGTCGAGAGCAGGACAGCTTTCAGGTTTGAGAGAGTGGCCTACCCTTCCTCTTAGACCCCCTTCACCTCTCCTATCTTCTTATATCTGTGGTAACTCAATCGAACACTACTCAGTGATGTTCGTTGTAGTAGCATACCTCTATATGCAAACCTCTCCAGCATTTGCATGGGGTGACTTAAGCTCAGCAAGCTTGTGCTTTGCTGGTCTAGCATGCACTGCTGCTTTAGGTGTTACTCAAGTGGCAAGCCAGAGGCACTTTCCTACCCCATGATAGATGAGACAGCAGTGGCCATTAAACTCAAATCCAGACTTGGCTCTTCCATTGACCAACATGCTAACTGAACGTGGGTCATCTGTGTTGTAGTCTTGGCTTCATCCTTCTACACCACAGAGCTAGGATGAGATTTCTGTTATTTGCAGTTTGTTCAGGACCATACCCTTCAGACTCACCTCTGCCCACAGGTTGTTCACTAAATTCATGTCAGTAGTAGTAGTAGTAACGCACAAAACATTATATGGAGCCAAGATTTTTCTAGATCTAGATGACTGGTGCCTTCTGCTGCATGTCAAATGCGTCTGTTGTACAGGAGAGGGTCTGTACTCAAGCTGATTTATTCTCTTGGAGTAACAATAAACCTTGCAAAATCTCAGTTCAGTGTCTTTGATGGATGCATCTTGGATACCACAGTGCGCTGAAGTTTTCTACCTTGGGTTAGGATGTTAAACGCTCTGATATGCATTTATTTTATTTCCTTCAGCCCATTCACTTCCAGCAGAGGACAGAAACCCATAGATTTGATGTTATCCTTGTCATCATTCATCACCATAGGGTCTAGGATCTGACATTGAATCCGAGCCAGCAACATTCAACAGATGGATCTAAGGCTCTAGCTCCTCCCTCTCCCATGATGCTGTGCTGCCCTCTAACCCCCAGATCTCGTTTGTCATGCTTCCTGTGCAGATGTGTTTTCCTCTTGCTCTAGCTAGATAAGTGCCTTTTTTCTTGTACTTTACGGAAGGTAGTTTTTTTTAGTGTAGTTTGGGGTGAATTAGTGTTCTGTAATTTTATTTCTTCCCCTTCCTTAGCTTAGTTTTTGGTAGTTTGTGTGTGTGTGTGTGTGTGTGTGTGTGTGTGTGTGTGTGTGTGTGTGTCAGATTTTTGGCGCCCTTTTCTACTGTAGCCGATAAGGCTGTAGTGTTTTTTTTTGGGTGTAGTTGTATTTGTATTTGTAGTCGTAGTTGTAATTGTAGTTCTGCTAGTTTAGAATAATATCTGATAAGCCTACTAGCTTTAAAAAGTGCTCCTCGTGCAGTTGTAAAATGCCTTATTCTAACACGCACAAGAAGTGTGTGTATTGTTTGGGTGCTCTACACCTGGAGGTTGAATGTTAACTTTGTACCACATTTAACCCCAGGGCGTTGGCGGAGCACTGCAACAAACTTGTACTAAAGGGTCTGGCCCAAGGGGGACCCTTCATTTCCCTCTCGAAGCCTTCCTCTTTCCATCTGAAGAGGAAGACCCCTTCTCTCCAGCCAGCTCCCTCCAAAAACCTGCGGCATTCGAATCCTAAGTCTCTGGATCAGATTCCAGCCCAGTCCGTCTCGGATCCAAGGTCTTCATAGCCGAGAGCCGTGGAGCAGTCTTTTGGATTCATTTCCTCTCCTGATCAGGGGCTCTTGGATCTGACCAATTCGTTGGATATGTCCTCTGAGTTAGTTAGGCCTTGGGATCTATCCATGTCGTCGAATCTGATTATAGTCTTGGAGGAGGTTGCTATCCCTTCTACCTCTAAGCAGGGGTCCCAGTCGGCTCCGAGGCATCGGATCCTTTCCCCAGAATATGGCAAGTAGGTCATGGAGGTCTCCCTCCAAGTCTATCCACTCCTCTTCTCCTCTAGATCTTCTAGGAGTCTCTTGCCCTCAGACATGGACAAGATGATGAGGTGCTTCCTCAAGGCCCAAATAGAGTTGGGGCTCCTGGCTTCTCCTACCCATCTGGCCAGGGGAGCCTCACCCCCAACCCCCCCCCCCCCAGTTTCTTGTTCTCCTCAGCCAACACCGGTAGCTTTGGATTATAGGGATACGGACATCTGCGGCCAGATTCTGGTGAGGCTGAATATCCCCCCTTTTCTTGACCCCGCCTGGGTCCCTGGCTTATTCTGTTCCTCCACCCTCAGAGCTGGTTGAGGCCCATACTGGAGTGTTCAACACCGGCTCCACGTGGGGGGATCTGGTACTGTTTTTTCAGACTGGTCCCTTCCTCTCTGTGCTTCGGCTTTCGATAAATCTGGGCCGGTATCATCCAGGGGTTGGGAGGCTGTTTCTAGAAGTGTTTCTCCTCTACAGGGGACTGCTCACACAGATGTGGGGGATGGGCCCGCTTCCAGCCCCTCATCTTTCCAGGTGGTAGAGAGGACCTTCTCCAGGTCTGGAGTTTCTTTTGCCACACCTCCAGGTCCCTCCCTGCCTCTCTCTACTTCAGCTGGCAAGGCCTCCCATCCTGTTCTGGGTCAGTCCTCCCAGTTGAAGACTTCAGGGGGTTTCTTCCCCTCTGGGAGTCCTTGTCTCTTCCGAGTCCTCCCTAGAGCCCTCAGCAGAGGACGTTCATCATAAGAGAAAGTGCAAGAGGAAGCACTGGGACTCCCTGTGAAATCCCTCACTGAGGATACGGACCTCGAGGAAGGAGACAGGTCCCCCAGATCTCCACCCGATGATGTCTCCTTTGGAGACATCCTTGAGCTCTTGAGACAAAAGGGTGGATGGTCTCTCCAACCCCCATCTTTAAAGGAATCCATGTTTCTAAAAACCTTTGGGACGGCCCTGTCTACCTCCTGGGTGCCCCCCCCCCCTGCTGATGAGTTAGTGGATCTGATCGCCAGCGGGGCCTGGAAGGAACCATACACAGTGGAGCATGTTCCAAAATGGGCCTGCAAGTTCCTTAATCCTCCTGGAAAACTGTTCTTTCTGGAGCAGAGGAGTCGCAGTCAATGCCATAGTGGTTGCAACCGCCATGAAAAAAGAGCAGAGCAGAACTCCATGATGTTAAGTTGTCTGTCTCGCCTTCGTTCTTGCTGGTTGGGATCGGAGCCGAGGATAACTCGGCCATCTTCAATAGCTCGAGAGCTGTTTACTGGCTCGAGGCTACCTCTTATCCCATAATGCCTACCAATAGCTAAACAGATCTCTTTTCCACTTCAGCTGCGAGGTGTCATTTTTTCTGGCTCATGCTTGTGTAGTATTATTTTGTGTAAATTTAACTCTTCTTGTATATTTTTCTGTTTTATTATTAGCGATAGTGTTGTTACTGTTGTAGATAACTGTTTATTCTATAGTATCCCTTTTTTGTAGAACTCGTTTAACTTAGAGAGTTCTCCCCACCCCTCCCCCCTTCCCCTGGTTAGCCGTGTAACTTAGAGGCTTTCCTACTGTTTTTTTCTTATAGGCTAGCCGTTTAAATTAGAGGCTATCCTATTACCTTTTAAAAAACAACAACAAAAAAAAACTTTATCTATATCTTTTCTATATAGTACTTGTGTGCCTTTACAGTAGGTGTGCTTTTTTGTAGAACTGAATATTGTTCTTCTTATTGTTGGTTAAATTGGTTGGTTTCCTTTTTCCAGTACAGCATGTCCAAGGAAGCTAAGGTTTCTAGGTTTAAGAAGTGTGACTCATGTTGTCAGAAAATGTCTCTGACAGATGGGCACACTTCTTGCGTCTGTTGTTTAGGCGCTGTGTATCTGCAGGACTCTTGTTCTGTTTGCCATGCCTTTAGTCCAAGAGTCCTGCAGGAGCGTAAGAATAAGTTGATTTTTAGGGGTCTGTTAAAACCCCAGGACTCACCGCCCAAGAGTTCTCAGCCAGTGAAATCCCTTAAATCCACTAAGTCGTTGGCTCCAATTTCGGAGCCGACTTCGGTACAGGATTTTCCTTCTACGTCAGTTCCAGCTGGCACTGACAAGACAACCTCCCCTTCGGCTCCATCAGAGGCTTCGGAGCCATCGTGGAGCCACAAGAGGCTGAGGTCCCCTTCCTTAGAGTCGGTGCATTTGGCTCCTCGGTCTCCTTTACTTCAAAGCGAGTCTAGTCACCAATCCTCTCACTCCTCTCGATCCTCTAGGCTGTCGGATCATGATGTGGAGAGAGTAGTCAGTAGATTGGTAAAGTCGCAGGCACGAGCTAAATTGTTGTCCAGCCCTCCTCAACAGGTATCGGCTCCGTCCACTTCTCTTGATGTTCCTTCTCCGACTCCAGTGAGTTCGGAGCCGGAGTTCATTGGGGTTCGAGTAGTGGAACCGTCGGCTCCAATAACTCTATCTCCTTCGGTTCTGACATCGGCTTCGATTCCCTCGGTGGTACCTTCCATCGAGGGATCTGGACTCCGGGGCTCCCTTGGCTCCGAGGGGGCGAATGGCATTGGACCCTTGTCTGACCCCATTCTCCCTCTTGGAGCTTCGGCGCAGCTGAGCTCGGCTCCAACATTGGCCTCGGAGCTGTCCCCCTCGCTGCGGAGAAAGATTCCTATTTCTTCGGAACCGGAGCTTTCTCTGCCTCGTGGCAGGGATGCCTTTGATGTCATGCGGAGTGTGCTGTCCTCTGAGTCAGCTCCACTTTCAGCCCCACCAGCTCCGTCCCCCGTAGTACCTCTGCTCCTCCTCCAGACCCTAAGAGTAGGGAACCGATGTTCCAGGACACCCCATTGGGTGTTTCCTCCTCTTCTGAGGCCTCTCCTGATCACTCAGAGGAGACCCCTCGGACGAAAAAGTGTAAGAGGAAGCACATTGACTCCCCCGAGTCTGTCACTTCTGATACAGACTTAGATGATTCGGAAGGGTCCCCGAGATCCCTCTCTGAAG
Source organism: Protopterus annectens (assembly GCF_019279795.1). Lineage (NCBI taxonomy): Eukaryota > Metazoa > Chordata > Ceratodontiformes > Protopteridae > Protopterus > Protopterus annectens. The sequence continues at coordinate 1,813,211,987 of NC_056725.1, read as the reverse complement.
ATGTTTCCTTCTCGGACATCCTGGAAATACTTAAGCAGAGGGGGAACTGGAATCCTCTAGCCCCCACCGAGGATGAGTTTCTATTTCTGGATGCTTTCGGTTCCCGACCTTCCACCTCCTGGGTTTCTCCGCCTTTCGAACCACTTATGGCAGTGGTGACTCGAAAGGCTTGGTCAGCTCCGGGTACAGTGGAGCCAACTCCGAGGAGACCTGGTAAATTCATTACAACACCCCAGGATAAGCAATTCCTTTCTAAAGGTGTTCCTGTTGATGCCATGGTGGTAGCAGCAGCCACCAAAAAAGAGTTAGCGGAGACCTCTTCATCTGTCCATCCCCCTAACAAGGAGTCTAGGACGATGGACAGATACGGGAAGTGAATGTTCGCTTCAGCGACCTTCTCCATGAGGTCACTGAACTACCTATGTTATTTTACCAACAGCTGAGGGAGCACAAGCCAAAGTAGCTTCCCAGCTAGCGATGCCTAATTCTGTAGTTAACTCCTTCATGAGGCTCATTTCCTATGCAGCCGATGGGGCGAGTAGAGCCGCAGGTACGGGTGTGGCCCTTAGGAGGCATGCGTGGATGCGGCTGTGTAACTTTGCGGAACCCTTTCAAGCGTCCTTCACCAACACCCCCTTTGATGGTTCCTTTCTTTTTGGACCACAGGTGAAAGACACTTTGACTAGGTGTGAGCAAGAAGGCAAGACTCTCTCTGCTGTGGGAGTCTGTTTTTCCACTCCCTCTAGACCTTACCCCAAGGGTCAGAAGAGTGGGAAGATGTGGTTCCGTAAATTTAAGGGAGCCTTGCCTGACACACGTAGTGATTATTCCTCCAGAGGCAGAGGGGGAAACAATAATAATAGACGCCACCCTCGTGGCAGAGGGGGGTTCGCAGAACCAGGGCAACAGAGAATCTTTCTCTGACAAGCCCTTCCAGCATCCCTGAAGAGTTGCCTGGCTGCTCACCTCTGGAGGCAGTCGGGGGAAGACTTTCACTGTACCCAAAAGCCTGGCAAAGTTTAACACAAGACAGATGGGTACGGTCCATTATATCCAGAGGTTACAAAATTCCCTTCCATCAACCCCCCTTACAGTCAAGGAAGACCCTTCCAGATGTTCCACCCAATCTGAAGGAGCAGTAAGCAGTGATAGAAGTTTCAAAACTGCTAGAAAAAAAGAGCCATCCAGGAAGTCTCGGCAGGCCAGCACGGATCCGGAATTTACTCAAGGTTCTTTTTAGTACCAAAAATGACAGGGGACTGGAGACCGATTCTGGATCTCAGCAGACTAAACAGGTCTGTACAAAGAACAAAGTTTTGGATGGTCACGCTGCAGTCCATTCTACCCTTTCTGGGTCAGGACAATTGGATGTGCTCGATAGATCTTCAGGATGCGTACTACCATATCAAGATGGACAGGCGCTCCAGGAGATATCTTCGCTTCCGGCTGGGGGCCAGTTATTATCAGTTCAGAGCTCTGCCCTTTGATCTCACCACAGCCCCCAGGGTGTTTACCAAATGTATGGCAATGGTCACGGCTCACCTGTGACGTCAAGGATTCCAGGTGTTTCCATATCTAGACGACTGGCTCGTCATTGCTACCACCAGGCATCAGCTTCTACAAGTGCGGGACTACACAATCACAATCTGTACCCAGCTAGGCATTACAGTAAATTTCGAAAAATCTGTCTTGTTACCCTGTCAATCTATCACTTACATAGGAGCAGACGTAGACACAAGGAATATGTTTGCAAGGTTACCACAAGAAAGGGTGTCCGCAATTCGTCAGCAAGTACAAATTCTAATTCAGAGCAAAAGGATCCAAGTCAGGTACGTCCTTCAAACTCTGGGTTCCATGGCAGCAGCCATTCTTCTAATCCCACTAGCGCGCTTTCATATGAGAATTCTTCAGTGGCTTCTGTTCACGCAGTGATCTTTCCAAGAGCTACCCATGACTCACATGATCCTGATCACGGATGCATGCAAAAGACATCTTTCTTGGTGGATGATCTCCCCACTAGTTACTCAGGGCAGACCTTTCGTACAACCCCCTCCGGTAGCCACAGTGACGACAGATGCCTCCCTGATAGGGGCATTATCTGGGTAGGACAGTCCAAGGCACTTGGCAACCTCACGAGTACCATCTGCACATAAATGTTCTAGAAATGAGAGCTGTGCTCCTGGCGTTGCAAGCCCTTCAAGACTCTCTGCCTTCTGGGACCATTGCTATCCAAACGGACAACATGTCAGTGGTGTGGTACATCAACAAGCAGGGCGGAACCAGATCCTACCCCCTGTGTCGAGAAGCACTCAGACTTTGGCAGTGGGCGATTTCCTCCCAACGTTTTCTGATTGCGACACACATCCCTGGGAGATCCAACATCATAGCAGACAGGCTCAGCAGAGCTATCCTCATGCCTCACGAGAGGTCTCTGAATCAGGAAGTTGCGAATCTTATTTTCCGCAAATGGGGACAACCTTGCTGCGATCTCTTTGCCACCCCCTTCAACAGCAAATGCAGCAACTACTTCTCCCTTCTTCCGCTTCAGGATCACATTCCCAGAGACGCTGTAGTCCACGATTGGCCCCAGGGACTTCTTTATGCCTTTCCTTCCTTTCCCCTGATACCCAAACTTATACAGAAAGCAGCAAAATGATCCTCATTGCCCCCTACTGGCCTCGACAGATATGGTTCCCTTTCCTGCACCGTTACCTTCTCGATCAGCCCTGGACTCTGGACCCAATTCCAGACCTCCTGGTTCATCAGTCAGGCGGGTTGCATCAATCCCTCCAAACTCTCCAGCTCACAGCTTGGTTGCTCCACTTCCAACCTTAGCCAGGCTTCCTAGCATTTCCCCAGCAGTCCGTGAGATTATCATCTCCTCTCATAAGTCCACAACAAGGAAAACTTATGCTAGCAAATGGAAATGTTTCTCTTGTTGGGTAGAGGCTAGGAATGTGGATCCTTTTTCAGCCCCAGTCCACGTAATTCTGGAATTTCTAGCACAACAGTTTCACTCCTGTCTGCTTCCGCTACAATCAGGGTACAATTAGCGGCCATTTCTAACTTTCATGTTGGTGTGTCTAATTCTAACATTATGTCTCATAAGCTCTGTAAAGCTTTTTTGAGAGGGACATCTCTTCTTATGCCTCCAGTGAGAGATCTCCCTCCTCCTTGAGACCTTAATTTAGTCCTAACTTCCTTAATTCTGCTCCCTTTTGAACCGGCAGCGTCCTGCTCTATCATGTTTCTAGCTTAGAAGACACTCTTTTTGGTAGCTATTACTTCAGCCAGACGCTTCTCCGAACTTCAGGAACTATGCGTTCGTCCTCCCTACTTGGTGTTTCATAAGGAGAGGGTTGCTCTGAGGACTAATCCTTCGTTTCTTTATAAAGTCTGCTCAGAAAATAATTTAAACCAATCTATAGATCTTCCTGTGTTTTTCCCTAACCATACCAACAAGGCAGAGTACAAACTACACCAACTGGACGTTCATAGACAATTTCGTTTTTACCTACACAGAACTAAACAAATAAGGAAATCGGACCAATTGTTCCTTTCTTATGCCTTAGGCAAACAAGGTCTCCCAGTTTCCAAGGTAACCTTGTCGAGATGGTTATCACACACTATTACCTTCATTTATCAGTTAAGGAATAAAGTGTTACCTGTTAAACCGAAAGGTCATTCTACTAGGGCCTTGGCCACCTCTGTACTCTTCCAGTCCAGGTTGCCCATGGATTCTGTTTGTGCAGCTGCCACGTGGGCAAACCCGCATACCTTTATTTCTCATTACAAGCTAGATATGGTCTCCAGGAGCAGAGATGACTTTGGTTCCACTGTTCTGAAGAGTCTGTTCCACTGTGCCACCCAGGATGTTAGGTGCTAGGGACGCTGTCCCAACCAGCAAGAACAAAGGCGAGATAGACAACTTAACATAAAGAAGTTATGTACCTACCATAACGTTCCATGTTAGTTGTCTTCATCTCGCCTTCCTTCTTGCGTCCCACCCTCCGTCCCCCTGTCCTAGTGGACAGAGAGGAGTTCCTGTTTCACTGGCTGAGTGTTCTCTTGTTTTCCTCCATTGACTTAGAGAATATGGCAGGTATAGTCAGCTAATTATTTTGACTGGTTTATTCTCTGGTTATGTCTGGAGTTAGCTATTTCAAACGAGATCTAGGTAGCTATCGTTAGGCATTATGGGATAAGGGGTAGCCTCGAGCCAGTAAACAGCGCTCGAGCTATTGAAGATGGCCGAGTTGGAGCCGAGGATCATCTCCGATCCCAACCAGCAAGAAGGAAGGCGAGATGAAGACAACTAACATGGAATGTTATGTTAGGTACATAACTTCTTTTTTCATTAGTAAGTTTCTAGATAATAGCATGCAAAAAAGCCTTCCTAAATTCTCATACATCACAAAGGACTCTTGGAGCTTTTTGGAAAATTTGGAAAAAATTAAGTTAGTTCTGGGGTTGGTTATGGTCACCATTGATGTTGTGAATTTGTTTTCCGTCATACCTCATGGTGAAGGTGTCCAATTGTTAGAAAGGCAATTATTTAAAACTGGGCTATATGACCAGGATTTCATAAATAAAATAACTGCCCTTATGGACATTGTGTTACAAAATAATTATATATGTTTTGAGGGCCAGTATTTCAAACAGCTCACTGGAGTTGCCATGGGGGCGGCTTGCGCCCCAGTGTTTGCTAATCTTATTATATCATTCTGGGAGCAGGAATATTTAATGCAAAGTGTATACTCGACTAATGTTATGTACTATACAAGATTTTTAGATGATTTATTTTTGTTGTGGAGGGGTACTGATGATCAATTAAAAAAAATCCTGAATTATATGAGCAGTACAGTGGAATTTTTAAAATTCACTCACCAATTTAGTAAGGAAAGGATTTCTTACTTAGATGTTGATTGAACCCTTGACAATTTTGAATGTAGGTTGTACTCCAAGATTGATAGGAAGCCCACTTTTTCAAGCTCTTACCTAGAATTTAATAGTTGGCACCCTATATGTCAAAAAAAGTCTATTGTCAAGGGACAGTTGGTAAGAGCATCCAGAATGGTTAGTCTCGATAGTGAATTTCTAGATGAAGTTCAGTTTATCACCAATATGTTTATCAAAAGGGGATATCCAGTGGAATTTATGGAAAAAATAAGTAAGGAAGTAGTGGGGAAACATTCCCAAGGAGTTTACAAACCTATTTTAAGTGGTTGCATACCATCTATATTTGAGCAGTATAACACTATGAAAAATATGGATGGTAGGTGGGTGCCTAAAAATTATGGCTTAAGTTTTATTACAACTTTCAATTTGGAGGCTAGCAGTATAACAGAAGTGTTTTTTAAAAAATGGGATATTCTAAGTTATGACCCTAATATAGAGCAAAAAGTGGGTAAAGTTCCCTCAAAAATTGTTTTTAGAAGGGATAGGCCCCTCAAAGATTTTTTTTTGAATTCAATGGGAATGATACTAGAGTACACACAAATAGGCCTGTAGGTAATTACAAATGTGGAATGTGGAGTTGGTGCAATTACATTTTAGAAACCAAGGATAGGTTCAAGTGCAATGGACAATGCATTTATATTAAAGGGCATTACAATTGTTGCAGCTCAGATGTTGTATACATGGCCAAGTGTCAAAAATGTTCATTTTTTTATATAGGTAGGACCAGTAGGTTGTTAAAAAATCAAATTAGTGAGCATGCAAATGATATTAGAAAAGGGAGAATTACCAATGCCCTATATAGGCATATTAAGGATCAGGGGGACCACAATTTTAAGTTTTTAGTTGTGGAACAGTTAGTTAAGGATCCCCAAGAGAGAACTGTTGATTTGCATCTAGATGTTAGTGAATTGAAATGGCAATTAAGGCTAGATGCAACTAGGTACCCAGGCGTCAATGAAGCTACCAATATAGCATGCATTTTAAAATTAAAGCCATTAATGGGGTTAAATGTTTTTAACTTTCATTGTGTAATGTTTTGTTATGTATAATATGCAATGTTTTTATAATTGTAAGTTTGTTGACTGTTTAATTGGTGTATATATTTTTTTAAATTAATTAACATGGTACTATGATTTTAATTGCTTAATTTATGCAATTAATAGTGGGTATATAAGGGCTGAGTGTTTTTGTGTTAATTGTTCTGAGAAAGTCCCTTCTTAGGGAAGAAAGTGATAAACTTTGAATAAAGAGTTCATTGTACTGTGGCTGGAGTTTGTGTGCTGGTTTAAGCTGTTCTGGAGTTTGTTTTTTCATATTTTGTAAGTTGCATATAAATGTTCTAGAGAAGAGAGCAGTTCTTCTGTCATTGCACGGCTTCCAAGACTGCCTCTCTCTAGCGATGATTGCAGTTCAGACAGACAACATGGCTGTCATCTGGTACCTCAACAGATGGGGGGGGGGGCACATTTTTACCCGTTGTGCAGAGAGGCTTTGAGAATGTGGGAATTGGTGATGTCTTCCGGCCGCTTCCTTATTGCAGTGCACATAGGGGATTCCAACGTGTTGGCAGACAGGCTCAGCAGGTCTGTCTTGAGTCCTCAAGAGTGGTCCCTTAGTCCTTCAGTGGTGAATCAGATTTTTGACCGTTGGGGTCAACTATACTGTGACCTTTTTGCCTTCCCAGCCAACTGCAAATGCAGCAGGTACTTCTCCCTGATTCACCAAGAGATGTTCTAGTTCACGACTGGCCTCCAGGTCTTCTTTACATCTACCTTCCTGTCCCTTTAATACCCAAGGTTCTGCGGAAAGTGCCCCTTTCTGGCCTCATCAACCGTGGTTCATCTTCATCAGGTCTCATCTGAAGTATCCTCCATGGGTACTGCATCCCTGTCAGAATCTGATTTTCCATCCATTGGGGCTCCCTCTCCCAAACCTTCGGACCCTTTGTCTAACCGCATGGTTTCCCCAGTTCCAGTGATCATTAAACAGTCCAGGCTAGTGCCCCCCATTAAACACATCATTCTGGCCTCCCAGAAACCCTCCACTAAAAAGGTATACAGTAGTAAGTGGAAAAGGTTCTCTGTCTGGGCTAAGAGCAGGAATCTGGATCCTTTTTCTGCTTCAGTTTCAGATGTACTTTTGTTCATGTCCTCCCTTTTTCAAGCGGGAGCAAGTTTTTCCACTATTAAGTTTCAGTTGGCGGGGATTTCCAACCTTCATGAGAGCTCTGAGTCTACCTTTTCATCTAGGTTTTGTAAAGCTTTTATGAAAGGGTTTTTTTCTGCTTTGGCCACCAATTAAGAACCCTTCACCTCCTTGGGACCTCACGCTGGTTCTGCAATCTCTGACTAGGAGTCCCTTTGAGCTTGCTAGTTCCTGCGATCTCAAGTTTCTGTCTTGGAAGACAGCCTTTCTGGTGGCGATTACATCAGCTAGGAGAGTCTCATAATGCAAGCTCTCGCCATTACTCTTCCTTATATCATTTTTCGCAAGGACAGAGACTCTCTTAGAATGAACCCCTCCTTCTTTCCCAAGATTGCTTCTGAGTCGCCTCTAAATTAATGTATTAAGCTTTCAATATTCTTCCCCAACTATTCCAACAGAGAGTAACAGGGATATATCCTACATACCTTGGATGTTCACCGTTAGCTACAGTTCTACTTGCATAGGACTAAAGATTTTCGTAAGTCAGAACAGCTTTTTGTGTCTTTTTACACTAACAGATGTGGCCTTCCAGTTTCTAAGGTCACTATTTCTAAGTGGATATCTAGCTGCATCTCTACCGTCTACGATCTTGACCACCTTGAGGTTCCAAGAAATGTGAGAGCTCATTCTACTTGGTCTGTAGTGACTTCTTTGACCATTGTAACAAGGCTTTCTATTGATGATATTTGTGTTTGCCACTTAGTCTAATCCTCACACCTTTATATCCCATTACAAGCTGGATTTGATGTCTCTGAGAGGGCTTCCTTTGGCTCCACAGTGCTCTGGCATGTCCTTCCTTGAGGCCTCCCAGGATAAATGGTAGCTTGGGACTCTCACCCTATAGTGATGAATGATGACATGGATAACATCTGATAAAGAGTTATGTACTTACTATAACTTGGCATCTGTGCTATCATATGTCATCATTTATCACATTTCTCACACGCCACCCCCCTACCTTGTTTTGATCTTAGAGGAAGTTGGAGTGGCTTCCTTCCATCTTTGTATGAGTAGCCTTTAGGATTATGTTAGTAAACTTGATCTGGGGGTTAGAGGGCAGCAGGGCATCATGAGAGAAGCAGGAGCTAGAGCCTTGGATCCGTCTGTTGAATGTTGCTGGCTCGGATCCAATGTCGGATCCTAGACCCTATGGTGAAGAATGATGACACAGGATAACACAGATGCCAATTTATGGTAAGTACATGACTCTTTTTCTTATGGCAACTTCCGTTTCACATTTCCTCATACCATATTTGACATGAGAGTCATTTAGTGGATACTTCATACCCACTAGTCCCAGCATATTGGTCCACTGTCCAGTTCAGGACATCTTAGCGGATCCTGTTTAGTGCAGCTGCAGTGGTGGTTGGATACTTATAATCTGCAGTCAGGGAGTCTCTTTCAGCTTCAGACTCATCAGGCCACAGCCACCACAGATGCATTTGCTGCAAGATGGTGGAGGTGGGGCAGTACCACTGCCAGACACTTCTGGGTATTGGGTTGCCTTAGGAATCTCAACTGCACATCAGTGTCATGTAAGTAAATGCTGTTTTGACACTGTTGGCCTTTCAGGACTCCCTACCACATGGAGGCATTCACATTCAGTCTTCCAATATGTCTGATGCCCATCCTATAATTAGGGAGAAATGCATTCCTATTCTGTGTTTGAGGTGTTATGAGAATGTTGCAGTCGTCCATCGGCTTTCACTTCTTTTCTTATAATAACCTACATACCATAAGAGATCATATGACGTACAGGCTCATCTTTTGTCTCCTGATATTTCCCAAATCGTTGCCAGACCCCTCAGTGACAGACAGCTTTTCACTTCAGGGGCACTTCATTATGGACCTTTTTGCTTCTCTGACAAACACTGTGTCACAACTTCTTTTTCTTGATTCACTTCTGGGTGTGGGGGGCTGTTGAATGTTTATCATTATTTATGTTAAAAGTTTCCACAAGGGGGGGGGGGGGGCAGACCAAAGGTGCCTTAGCTCATTAATATACTCTTTTTCTGTGTTTCCTCATTTCCTTTGAAGGCAAGACTTATCCAGAATGTAACACTCCCTAGAGCCAGGATTACTGTTCTAGTAGCTGTCTTCTGACCCAATCAAACATGCTTTTCTTTTCTGAATAACTTCTATTTCTGAAGCCCATTTATCCTTTCAAGACACTGTTGTCCAATCTTTTGCTCATTTGGACCTTCAAGCTTTTAAACTCACAACAATCAAAAATCTTGGCTTCATGCAGCCAACTGACATGAACAGCTACCACCACCCATGGAGTTTATCAATTAAGTAGGGAATGGAACTGACATCCTGGCTTATTCAGTTCCATTTATAGCTAAGGATCCTGACTTCTGTGTGAGGATAGTGTACATTATTTCCTCCTCTTGGAAGTTTTATTCTCAAAAGGCTTACTTATATTGATCTGCCTTTCTGTCTGGGCGATCAATAAAGGCATATTCTCCTTAACAGCTCCTGCACCTATAATTTTCTTTTCTGTCTGAAGTATTTGACTATAGACTCAGTTACTTCACTAAACAAGGTCCATTTAGAAGATATTTCAGACTTTTGTGTGGAGGTTTGCACTCTACATCTCTTTTCTCTCAACGCTTGTAATGTCTTCTTAAGCAGTACCTTCCAACTCATCTTCATCCTCCGTCTTCAAGATCCAGTCCCTCCTTGCAGCACTTATTTTATACTTGAAAAGTTTACCATTCTAACTTTTGAACCCATTGCCTCAGCAGGCATGATGTTCCTTCCAGTCCTGGAAAACTCTTTCTCTTGTAGCTATAATTTTTGCCAAGATGTCTTATTTGCAAACTATTCCAGTCAAGCTTCCTTACCTGATTATCCACAAAAAAGGGGTGGTGCTTAGAGCAAACCTCATTATTTATGTTAGAAGTTTCCACAAAATCACATTTGAACCAGTCAGTAAATGTGCATTTATTTTTTTTCTGACAATCTCAACCATGGTAAATACTTCTTATTGAAAAGGAAGAAAACAAAATATCGATTGACTGGCAGTTTAGATTTACCTTTGTGGTTAACAGTTTTTACCTTTAAGCATTCAAATGTAATAACTTACCCAGTAGATAAGCAACAATAAAAATTCAAATTAAAGAAACTGGAATAAAAACAGCAGTGCAAATTGTTGCTAAAACATCTGGGCACTAGAGGGAGACAGCATCTGAAATATTAATTTAGGATGTCAAAGTAGAATTCTGGTGGTAGATTCTCTAAAATGTTTACTCTGTTCAGTGGCATGAATAATAATAAATATGTAATAAATACAAGAAATGTTTTAAAATATATACATGTTAGTACCGTTTCTGAATAAATAAAGCCCTAATAATTCCTCTTAAAATTTATGTTTTAGATCAGCATTCATCTACCCATGCTTATTTTTAATTATTTTATTTTATTTTACATTTGTTGACCGGGCTAGTCCAACTGGGCACATGTCCATTTTCAGTAGAGGCCCGGGGAGAAAAGCTCCACTACAAATGATAGCAACAAGAGGTACAGTACATTTTAAGACTAGAATACAAGATTTTTACATAGCAGCTTAGTATGAGTGGCATGCCACTCCTACAGTGTCCCTGTTTCAGCTGCCAACATCCTTGGAGTTCATTAGGTAGGAAATGGAAGTAGATTGCAAGGCTTTTCATCTGTATCATGCACACATAGGAACAATTTAGATTTGTCAAACTGCCTACTACATGTCTTTCGGAAATGAGAGAAAACTGGAGTACTCAGAGAAAACCCACTTGAAGACAGAAAGGATATGTTTTTCTGCTGTGAATGAAACTGGAGAAACTCTTGATATGAGGTGGCAGTGCTATTCACTACACTACTTGGGTGTAATAATGTATGTAAGTTGTTTAACATAGAATTGGGACAGGTGGTAACAGAGATAACGTTGAATATTTTTTCTATTGTATGATCGCTTGTAGACAACTTAGATTTTATGTTTTGTTGAATTTCTCTTTCTGTTTTATGATTGTTTATAGCCAACTTAGATGTTATGTGGTGAGAACCACATCTTCTGAAAAATGTAATTTTTCTCCTTTGGTAAGTAAAGATGGAGTAAGAACATTTTTAACCTGACATTTTTCAGTTGTATTGAATTCTGTTATGGCAAACATCAAAAGCATTTTCCTGCAACTCCCAGAATTCATTACACTATTAAACTGGAGCTGCTGTGTGTTTAGCATCCTTTGCCAGATGTCTACAGTGTTTCTGCTGGAATCCAATCCATCCAAAGCTAAGAACAAGAAATTATTTATTTTGAGTTTGATCTTCACTTTTCAGCTATATCTTACTGTTTTGCTGCATTAATTTGTGCCTTTTGACTATTTTCACTGTTTGGGCCTGCTTCATTATCTGTAGTTGTTTTGCATTGAAATATTCCTTTTAGACAGAAAGATAAAGAAGATAGACAGACACCCTTAATAAGGGATGCCAGCAACAACCTGCTCGCCAGTCCACAGGACATCAAAGGGAGATGAAAGGTGTATTTCCAGCAGCTTCTGAATGAAGAAAACCCAACAGAAGCTGTACTGCCCCAGAAACAGCTTATGATGAGAGAAGAATAGGAGCCTACCCTAGAAGAAGTAACAGCACTAAGGAAAATTAAGTCAGGGAAAGCAGCAAGATCAGATGAGGTCACAGCAGATATGATAAAGATGCTAGGTGAGATAGGGGAGAAGTGGCTCCTGAGGGTACTCATAGCAGTGTGGAGAGAAAGGCATATCCCATATGACTGGAGGATAAGCATACTCTTGCCAAGGTACAAGAACAAAGGGGACATCCACAACTGTGGGCAGTATAGATACACCAAACTCCTATCACATTGCATGAAAGTTCTAGAGAGGGTGATTGATAAATGGATGCGCACAGTAGTAGAATGTAAGATGGGAGATGAGCAGCTCGGATTCAGATCAGGATGCACCACAACTGACCCGATGTTTGCAGTGAGACCTGTAGTTGAGAAGAAGCAAGAGATGAGGAAAGAGTCCAACTAGGCATTCTTAGACTTGGAGAAAGCATATGACAAGGCCCCAAGAAAGCTGGTCTGGGCAGTATTCTGGTGGTTCAAAGTCCCTGAAACATTGGTAGAATTAGTGCAGGCTATGTGCAAGGACCCAATGACTCAAGTACAAACAGTGTTTGGCCTCACATATGAGTTCCCAGTGCTAGTGGGTGTACACCAGGGTTCAGCTTTGAGCCCACTGCTGTTCATACTGTTGATAGACTACATTACCAAACAGGTTTGAGGGGACAGATCAACAAAGTTGCTGTATGCAGATGATATGGCATTACAGGCTGACTCTGAGCAAGAACTACAGGAAAGGATAGAGCAATAGAATGCAAAACCGAAGGCACATGGGATGAAACTAAGCACAGATAAGACAGTGGTAATGGCACCAAACTGGGGAACTCAGAAGAAGCTGAGAATTGAGATAGAAGGGAAAATAGTGGAACAGGTAAATAGCTTCAAGTAATTGGGAGGGGAGGTTGAGCAGAAGGGAAGTCTGAATGAAGCGGTCAAAGCTAGAATCAGAGGGGATGCATCTAACTGGCATAGAGTGTCAGGTGTAGTCTATGACAGAACAATGCCAAAGAAGCTGAAAAGTAAGGTGTACAAGACAGTGGTGCAACCAGTACTACTGTATGGTACTGAAACCTGGGCAATAAAGGCAGAGCAGATGAAGAAGCTAGAGGTGATGGAAATGAAGTGCCTGAGAAGGGTGGTAGGATGCACTCTGTGGGACAGATGAAGAAATGAGGACATAAGAGCAGAAGCCAAAGTAGCTCCAGTTGCAGAAAAGATCAAAGAGAACAGATTATGGTGGTTTGGACACATACAGAAAAGCAGAAGACAATCTGTTAAAGAAGATTTGGGACAGCAGGAAAGGAAGGTAAGACAGAACGAGGACGTCCAGCAAAGAGGTAGATGGATTCTGTGAAAGAGATCTGCGACAGTCAGGCATTGAATCAAGAGAGATGGTGACAGTTAACCCGATTCCCCAACCCCATGTAGAAAATAGGGAAAAGGGGCTGATGATGATGATTCCTTTTAGTATAGACTAGATCCAGACTTGTTGAATCTAGCCCATTTTTCAAACACTTAAACTCAAATCCAGCCATCTTACATTAAGAAGGGCTCCTTGCACACTTGTGGAAGAAAAGTGGGGGTATAGCCTTGTCTGAGCTAGGGATTGCTGGAGGAAGGATCATTGTGTGATTTCCTGTTGACAAACTAGTTTAAAACTGTTAAATTTGCCTGTATATAATCCTTGTATTTGCATGTAGTTGTGCACCACACAGTCGGATTTGGTGGTGCCCTGTATAGATGCAAATGCCAGAAATCACTTTTTTCCCTGGATACCAGTCTGTGAAAACCGTCCCAGGCTTCTCTGCTGCTTGGCGGGCAACTCAACTGTGCATTTCTGCACTGCAGGCAACTCAGCTGATCACTGAGCAGCCTCACCCCACTTTTTATCCCTGATCTTCTGTAGAGTAAGTCCCTTTGTTAATCCCAGAGAAATAGCTGATTTCATTTGCGCTCTCACAAACCAGTACTTAAGAATTAACTGCTGCTATGGGCAGCCATTTTCCAAGCATTTCTCCAGCCAGTCTGATTGACATGGGCATCCTGTGGCAATGTAGCAGTTGTCTCATGTATACTGACAACCACTTGCTCCTAAAACAAACAAATACATTATGTGAGAGATGTAGTTATACCATGAAACTTGAATCAGTCCTCTCACGTAACAGTAAACAAGACAGCAAACAGGTTGTCAACTCACACACATATCCTCTCATACAGGATAAGGTCAAGACACATAAACCCACATATGCAGGGGTTTACTATTATATATTCGAAAATCAAAACAATTTAGTGATTAAAGACCGAACTGTAAAGCCGAAAAATAATTTTTCTGAACATTAACACTGTCAAAAAGTGACAGGAAGTGTAAAAAATGTTGACTTTTGTGAATAAGGCATATTGTTGGCATTTTAAGTTTCAGATGTTCAACATGTCACAGAAGCAATAATTCGCGTAAATGTCATTCATGTTTTTCAACTACAGGATTGTGAACGGTGATATTATAATAGTAGTCCATGCAGAGGTACTCACTAAGAGCCCACCAAAAGACCAGAGATCTCCCAAGCGCAAACAACCTGCACACACTGGTACACTAACAGAATCCACCACTACACATATCAGTGTCTCAACAATTAGTCTTTTAAGGGAAGACACCTCAAAACCAAATGTCCTGGTCATAGGTGACTCAATAGTGAGACACACAGTTATCCTCCTCATAAGGTTGTACAAGGAGAAGGTCACAGTTAGCTGGCTGTCAGGTGCCAGGATCCGTCAAATCACACATGCACTCGTCACAAAGCAACAGCCCCTTTATGACTCTATCATAGCACATGTTGGAGTGAATGACTTGAGATGTACCTCTCTGGACTATACAAAGAGAGACATGATTAAACTCTCAGATTATGTGTCCCAGGCAGGTATGTCCGTAGCCCTAAGGAGCATTCTACTATCATCTAGGATGGTACCACAATACAGACACAGAATTATCGATTTCAGTAATTGGTATGGCTTCTGATGTTACTCCAGGGAGATCCAGTATCTGTCAGCCTGGGAAGACATGGTCGACAGACCATGCTGCTTTGCCAGAGATCGCCTTCATTTGTCCCCTAAAGGCTTTCAGATCCTGGCAAAGACATTTGCCTACTCATAGTGCCTTTTTTAAGCAATGTCAAAATAACAAAACTTCCACTATAAAGAAACCCACTAGTAACAAACTCAAGGACATACTGCTCAATGCTAGGAGACAAAACAGTAAACTTCACTCCCTAAGAACACTCTTCACCTTGCAGGATGCTGATGTCAGTGCAGTCATTGAGATGTGGTTCAAGGCCACTGAGAGCACCCCAGTCGTACAAGGCTACAATCCCTTTCACACATTCAGATCCCAAAAAGAACGTGAAAGAACCAAAGGTGGAGGTGTATCCATCTTCATTAAATCCAAATACACCTCAAGAATGGTAAAAGTACGACTCTCTTGAGCTACTCTAGGTCCCAATAACTATAGGTAAAATGCCCTACCACATCATTGCCAGCTACAGGTCCCCCACTATGAAGCAAGAGAAGCAAACCTCCTACCTAGATATGCTAGAGTCACTCTGTATACAGCCAAACACCTTGATCTTGGGAGATTTCAACTATCCTTCCATTGACTGGGCAACAGTAACTATAGGTAGAATACCCTACCACATCATTGCCAGCTACAGGTCCTCCACCATGAACCAGGAGAAGCACACCTCCTACCTGGATGTGCTAGAGTCACTCTGTATGCAGCCAAGCACCTTGGTCATGAGAGATTTCAACTATCCTTCCGTCGATTGGGCGACTTACATGAGCGCAAGCACAATTGCTCTGAGGTTCCTGGACTTTGTTAATTCAGATGCCCTGGAACAGTTGGACTGCACCCCCACAAGAGGCTCAAATGCCCTAGACCTAGTGCTTACCAACATGAGGCGTCAGGTCACTACACTACCCCCTGTATGTTGCCCTCCCTGGTAAGGTCAGACCATAAATCTGTCTCATTTAAAGTAAAGATCAGACCTGCCCCCCCAGGAGCAAAAAAATTTGAAAAATTTCTCCAAAGTAAACTATATATAGTCTACTAAGCAGTGGTGTAAAACATTTCAAAACCTCTGCTAGCACAGCCAACACTAATGCCTATGCAGAAAAGTATGCAAATGCCCTATATAGCCACTTAAACAACTGTATTGACTCGGCTGTACCTGACAGGGCCAAAACCAGGTTCTCCCGAAAAACCAAGCCAGCCTAGTGGACTGTTAGTTTAAATAAGTTATGTAGTGAAAGAAACTGATATCCAAGAACAAGAGGGAACTTGCTCAACAGAAGAAGAATACCCTCCACAGCTTGAACAAGCCAATCAGATAACTTGTAAAGATCTTTAAGGCTGGTTACAAGTCAAAGTTAGCATCATAAGGCATTCTTTAGTGACATCCAAAACCTAAAAGGGAATGCCCAGCTGTGTGCCAAACTTATAGTGGATGGTAACACTCACACTGAACCCGAGGAAATTGCTAACCTGCTAGCTGACAGATTTGGCAATAACTTCACCCCCCTGTCCCCACCAACCATACCCCAAGGCATTCCTGACACCAGTCCTGTAATGAGTATCTCTAAAGAACAGGTTATTCAAGTTCTCTCCAAGGCTAAAAACACGGCCTCTATGGGACAGACTTGGCACTGTCTTTAACCATCGCCTGAGCACTGGCTTTTTTCCAGCTGAGTGGAGATCAGCAACAGTAATCTCCTTGCACAAAGGGGTCCTGGGAATTGTCAACCCATAAGGCTAACCAGCTTTATCTGAAAGGGCATGGAAAAGGATCATCATGGACCTTATCAACAAGAACGTAGGTGACCTCCAAACTCTTGACCTAATCCAGTTTGGTTTTGTCACGGGTAGATCTTGCTTATTAAACCTAGTGGACATCTTTCAAAATGTCACCAAAGCCTTGGATGATGGCAAAGTAAGCAGTACATATCATCTATTTTGACTTAGCCAAGGCATTTGAGGCAAGTTCCCACTCAGGAATCATTGAGAAATTCTTCCAACTGGGGATAAATCCATACATCACTAGATGGGTAGCCAACTGGCTCACTGACAGAATGCACGCTTTCAAAGTTGGGAACTCCAAGTCCACCAGTAGACCATTTACCAGTGGGGTACAGTGATCTATGCTGGGCCTTCTACTGTTTGGTGTCTATTTCTCTGAAGTCCAAGCAAAAAGTAGATGACCTGTGGCTTACTAAGTTTGAAGATGATGGTAAACTAGGTGGAATCATAGAGTACCCAACGATGTTAGAATATTACAGAAGGGACTGATGCAGACAAATGATTGATGCCAAGTCACGGACTAAAACTAAATGCAAAAAATGTGTCGTTATCCCCTTTGGCAAAGAAGTAGCTCCTGCTAATTATGATATAGATAGCACCCCTCTAAGTTCAAACCCAGTGGTGCAAGACTTGGGAACACAGGTTGATAGCAATCTAAACTTCCCATGTGTCCTTAGTGGTAAGAAAAGCCTTCTACATTGAGCATCTCATAAATAAGGGCATCACATCCATGACTAAGGAGGTTATAACTCCATTGTACTCAACCTTATCAGACCACTAATTGATTACAATGCTCCCTTCTGTATGTACCTCACCAGACACCTGCAGCAACTGGAGAGACCACAGAGGTTTCTAACCAAATGAATCTAGAGCCTCCAAAATATATCATACATGAAAAGACTGAAAGCTCTGTCACTGTACTGTGTATCATACAGACTGCTGAGATGTAACCTGTGCCTGGCTTACAGAGCAGTCACTGACCTGCCCTAATGGAAATGCTGCAGATATGCAAATCAAATGGGACAAGAGTCGCTCGCTCCGGGGATCTCGGCCTAGCCTGTGGCATTAACAAAACATGTTGGAGGACAGATATATCTCCCAGAGATTGCCACTCCTCTGGAGTAAGCTCCTACTTCACGTGAAGCAGAGCACCTCAAAGACCCTATTCAAACGCATCCTTGACAGTTGATGGGTGACTGTAAATTCAACCCAGGGGTAGCACCTATGTCCCTCATGGACAGTGGCATTCGGTACTGATCAAAGAATCACTCTGCTAACAATGACCATCTAACTGTGGTCATTTGGGGTGCATGGGATTTTTAGCTTGTAAAGCTCATAGTTATTAGCCTAGTAACTTCCTATGAACCTGTAGAGCAGTGATCACTTCAACTGTCGTTTCTGTAATGCCACTGTAATTCCTCCACTAATGAAATTTGTGCGGATTCAACTGAAAGTCTTGAGTATCAGTCTTCTTTTGGGGTAACTGTCATTCCTGGTATATTCCCATGATACTGACCATGCTGGATAATAAGTTAGGAAAACTGTTCTAAAAATTACTTAAAATGGACCTCTTCGCATCTGGTACAGAAGTTGAAAAATACTGTAATGGTATATGTATAAGAAAATGTATCTTTATAACATATCCTTTCTCCATCCACCACCTTAAGTGTTATCTTTTTGGAGTCCTAGATTCTCTTTTCCTTGCTTTTTTTCTTTCCTTTGCATACTACTTCAGTTGAAGAGTTGGTGAGAAGAAATGAGTGCTGCATTATGAGCTGTGGTAGGGTTCCAGTTACACACTGGGTAAGATTTGTGGGTTGAGCAGTCTTAATAGGTACCAAAGCTGGGCATTCTTTTTTACAGATCTGTCTTTATGGCAGTTATGTAACTTTTCTTTATGTTTTTCAGCTTGTTGCCAACAGTTATTAAGAGACTTATTGACTATGCAACTGTATTTATATGCAAGCCTGAATGCCTAGATGGTGGAGAGAGAAAAGGTATCCATAGTAATGCTTTATGGCTTGTTGCCAGTCAGTAACAAAGACACACTGCCAAGAACCACAAGCAGTCAGTGTTCTATGTACTTTGCGTTTGTACTTGTTGTGAGCAGGAATTCAAAGGTAAACTAACTCCCAGCTGGAGTGTGTATGGTGACCTTGACTGACTAGCAAAGTGAAAAAAATCACAATTGTAATCCATTTCAGTTTATTGCCAACCAAAAGCAAAACCAGTACCACTCACACACAAGAACAATATCCAGGCAGTAGTCTGTTTAGTTATGTGTTTGCGGTCATTGGCAACAGTAGCTCAGAGGCACATTGGCTTTTCAACTTGACTGTTAAGATAAGCCAAAATTATAAGATGGTGAACAGGAGTAACCTTATGTGTGCATTGCTGGTAGTTCCCAGCAAATAAAGATAATACCACCTTTTAAGTACATGTGCACACACACACAGGAACACACAAACACACACACACACACACACACACACACACACACACACACACACACACACACACACACACACACACACACACACACACACACACACACACACAGACACACACACACACAAAAACGACCAAGTCATTTTAGGAATACTCTTTATATTTACATATTTCAGCTTGTTGCCTACTGTCAGTCAAAGGCACACTGACTGTTCCACTAATTTTCCAAGGGGCTTGGCAACATTTTCCCCTTAGGTACTTACTAGGCATGTGGTCCAGAAGAACATTGAGCAGCCTAGCACAATTTCACAACCCCCCCCCCCCCAGCATTCATTTTCTGGTTAAGTGACTTGCTCAAATTTATATAGTAAGCAAATGGAGGCCGCAAGAAACAAACCTTGGGGTGCAGGAAGCAGCTTTTTAACAGTTCATAACCTAATACTCTGAGTTGACTGCTAGCTAACAGTAACCATATCTAGGTATTAGAGAAATGAGCTGGTTAAAGTAATTGAAGTAATGCTTTCCAGCATATTGCTAGCAAGAACAATAGGAGAGGCCCCTACATACTACAGGTCCATGTAGTTTTGTATTTCTGTTTGTTGCCATTCGCTACCAGAAAATCAAAGGCAGACTGACTGTCGGCAGAAGTGAGTATAGTAAGTCTGGCTGACTGGCTAGTGGAGATTAACATTAGCCATAGTAATTCACTAAATCTTGTTTCCCGTAAACAAGAAAGGCACTGCCCACCACAATGCCACATGCACAAAAAAGTAAAATGTAAGCAGTTGTCCATACACTTACGTATTCCTGCTCATTGCCAGCAATAACACAGACAAATTGACTGTCCAGGTGGAATAGGTATGTTAATCCTATGTAATGAACAGTAGATTCAGTACTGATGCATTTTTCTACCTCGTTGCAAACAGTAACAAAGACAGCTGTCCCTCTTGTACACACAAGTAGTGACAGTAGTGACAAGCAGTAGTCCATATGATTATGTATTTCGTCTGGTTGCCACCAATAACTCCAAGGCAGATTAACTCTCCAGATGGAATGAATGCAGTAACTTTGACTGCCTAGTGGAGATGAGTGCCCATAATAATACATTTCAGCATGTTTCAAACAAATAACGAAGGCAGTGCCTCCCTTTGCCAGCACATTCACATGAGAACTAAATGCAGGCATTTTGTCATGCGCTTTAATTAACAGGCAAGCCATCCTTCCATGTGGACTGGTATGATAACCATGACTTACTGGCCAGTGATGTTAAATAGTTGCAAACAGTAACAAAGGCAGCACTGTTCCTCACATACAACTGCCAAAGACAAGCAGTATTCCATGTAATAACATATGTCTGCTTGCTCCCACTTGTAACTGAAACACATATTGACTCTCCAGATAGAGTGGGTGTAGTAACCCTGGCTAACTGGATAGGGGAGAGAAAAGGCAACCTGTGATAATGCATTTCATGGTGTTTCCAACAAATTACAAGGGCAGTACCCCTATCCCCCACATACAGAATCAGAGGCAGACAGTGGTATGTCTAGTTATGTATTTGATGTCACTCCCGGCAAGCCAACTGACTGGTGATCTGAACTACTACAGAAAACCTGAATGGCTAGACACTGGAGAGAAAAAAGTGCCCATAGTAGTGTATTGTAGGTTAATGCCAATAAATAAAGGCAGTGCACCCTCAACACACAAAATGGATATGGTATACAGACCTGACTGGCCAGCTGCTAACTACTAACTCATACCACTGCATACTCAATAGTTTCAAACACCACTCATTAGCAGGTACAATGTGAGTCAGTTCAGCAACCATTGCATACTTGTCAGTTGAGACAGTGCCCCATAGCAATATATTTCAACTTGTTTCTGGTATGCAACCAACAACTCTTCCTCACCACCTCCCATAAATAGTGCAGTTGCAGTGACTATGGTATAAATGACAGAATGGGTGGCTGAGAGAAATATTAGCCATCATAATATGTTTGGGGTATATCAAAACACCCCAAAAAGCACATGTGCCTCCCTACAGACACAAACAGCAGCCATACTAGAAGGTTGCACAGTATACATGAATGACTGGACAGCTGATTGACCTACTTTTTATGCTCCTTTAACCTATTTTTTATGCTCCTTTATGTATCTTATGTTGCTTCAAATGCTAGCCATCCAGCAGTCCCCCAGCAGCAGTAAATGTAATGGGATTGTCTGCTTTAAACTTGACAGAAGGATGACTTGACAGAAATGTTGCCCATGCGTCAGTATTTCAGGTACTTTGAAACAACACCTTCTACAGAGTTCCTCACCCCAACAGCCACAGCTGGAATGGTTATGGTATACATGACTGACTGGTTAGCTAATTTATTTCTGTTTATTTCAAACATAAAACAATTAAACACCACCCCACCCACCAGTAAAGTTGCAGTTGGAGTGGGTAAGGTAAAACAGACAATAAATAGAACATGCTGGAGGGATATATTCCTGTCACAGAGACTCCCCATGCTTTGGAACAAAATTCCTAACTACATTAAGCAGAGCCCCTCACTAACACTCTTCAAGAGAAACCTTGACGAGTGGATGGGTAACAGAAAATACACCCCGGCTTCACTTTATTGGGTCTTCTTGACAGAGTCTCAGTTAATTAATCAATGGGGTGGCGAAAGCTGACACACTCTGGGTAGGCTTATAAATGCCCTTGGGCAGATAGCCTAGTACCTACCTATGAACCTATGTGTGCTAACTTATAGTGATCACTGTATCTTGGAGTTATAGAAATACTATGAGGTGCAACAATATACACACGCATATGTATGTATATATCTGTACGTGGATATAAAAGTCTAAAGTGTGCATGTGTGTATATGAATTCCTATATCCCCCTCCTCATTTGCACAACTTCGGTCTCACTGTTCTAAAATTGCTGTTATGATCCTCAAAATGTAAACAGGAGCCCAACTGGACAGCATTAGCAGGAAACATGCCAACCCCCACACACATACGCAAACTGATAATGTATTTCTGCTTGAGTGCAGCAGTAAAAAACAGGCAACAACCCTTAACCCCTCAAAGAACCAAAGTACTGGCATAATTTAACACAATTTAGCTGTTGTAAGGTATCAACCTCCATTCTTTAATAACAGAAGCGGAGCTGGGGACTTAACAAGCATTTTTGGTTGATGATATTGTGAAGGCTGCCAGCCTAGCCAGATAGGATTTTATATATAATTCTGTCATTTGTAAATATGAATGTTGAATTACATGCTTGTTTTCTTAAATGAAAGAATATGCTGTGAAATGTTGAACTCAAAACAATGTAGCAACATTGCCCTCTGCTGTAAAGAAAGCTAAGTCAAGCATTTATTGTCTGTCCTTTGAAATTGAAATGATTTCATGGCTGTCTTTGATGTTTACAATTCGGCTCCGGCCGGGCTAGATGAAGGCTTCCTGCCTATTGTTTTAAGTCTAAAGTTACTGACCAGCATTTACATGTGGAATGTCCTTTATTGCTCTGGTTTCTGCCTTGGTGTAAAAAAATGTAAATTCAGATCTGAAGTAGGAACTTCATTTGTCAGCAACCTTTGGGATACGGATCCGATCTCGGATCCGAGCCGGCAACTTCTACCAGAGCATAGATCCGAGCTCCTAGCTCCTCCCTTTACCCATAATCCCCTGCCAACCCTGACTGACCTCAGATCTAGTTTGCCATGCTTCAAGCTACAAGCTGGATTTCAAGCTCCTGATAGTTGGATAACTTTTGTGAGAAAAACTTTGCATTTTTTTCTTCCTTTTTCTTGTGTGAGTGTGTATGAGTGTTAGGTATCCTATATTTGTCTTTTTTTTTGTGTTTATTTTCCTCCCTGCCCTCGCTGGTTCATAGTGTGTGTTTGTGGTGTGTGTAGGGGCCTAGTGAGTGTGTTTTCTGTATACTATGTCGGAGGCCCCTAAAGCCATCTTTTCAAAATGCACCGAGTGTGGCCATAAGCTTTCACCGGCGGATGGCCACACCTGGTGCGTTAGGTGCCTTGGGGTTGAACACCTCTCCTCGGGATGCGCGATTTGTGCAGCGTTCAACCCCAGGGCACTTAAGGACCGGAGGTCGAAGCTGATTCTGGTGGGCCTTTTGCCCCCGGATTCGGCTCCGGCCACCGGTACTTCTCTGGCCGCTACCCAGCCCTCGGTGGTAGCCACCCCTGTCTCCCTCCCTCTGGTCGGGACTCAACCTCCTGCTTCGGCTCCGGAGGAGAGGGAGGCCGAGAAAGCCAAACGGAAGGAGAAGCACCATAGCGGCGGGCCGAGGACTCCTCCTCGGCCCCGCCCGCCAAACGGGCTTCTCCATCCAGAGCTTCTGGATCACCTCCTCCTCGGCTCCGGTCCCCTTGTTTTTCACCGGGACCCGGGGAGGAGGGGACCCGTTCCCCGTCGAGGTCATCGAGGTGACACTCTAGGTCTGCCTCGGTGGCCTTGTCGAGGTCCACCTTTAGTATGTCAGATGCAGACATGGACCGGGTGATGAGGAGGTTCATCCAGGCCCAGCTGCAGATGGGAGTGCTCATTGCCTCCCCCCCCCTCCGGGGGGGTGCTCGACCCCATTTTTTGCTCCAATCGCTCCTTCTCTGACCCGCTTTCTGGGTTCGGAGCATTCGGAGCCAAGCCGCGTTGGATCCGGGGGTGGGTCGGAGCCGATAGTACTGGTTACTTCGGCTCCAACTGGTCCCTCGAGCTTGTCGGATCCGACCTCTCGGAGCCGTGGGTTGAGCTTCGGATCCGAGGGATTCTGTGTGACTTCGGCTCCATCCCGGTCGGAGCACACGTGTCCTTCGGATCCGAGGGTCTCAGCCCCGGATCTGGTCCCCACTTCGGATCCGAGTGGGAGTCGACTCTCGGATTCTATCGAGAGTGGCTCCCCCTTGGCTTTCGCGGTGGTAGAGAGGGCACTGTTGAGTGCATCCAGGCCTCTGGTCCTGGCTTCGGCTCCCCCCTGCACTCCCTCTCAGCTGGTCCAGGCTCCCAGCACCCGGCCTTTGGGGCAGCCTGCTTCAGCGCCTCTGGGTGTTCCTTTGGAACGTGACATTGCTGATGAGTCTTCCTCGGACAGCCCCCCCGAGGAGGTCCCTCACAAAGCAAAGTGTAAGAGGAGGCACGTGGACTCCCCCGAGTCCCTTACGGAAGATACAGACTTAGATGAAGGGGAAGGCTTCCCAAGGTCACCCCGCGAGGATGTCTCCTTTGGAGACATCATGGAAATTCTCAGGATTAGGGGAGGGTGGTCTGCCCCCAAGGCTTCCTCCGATGAGTCCGTATTCCTAGAGGCGATCGAAGCAGGGCCATCTACCTCTTGGGTGTCCCCTCCCCCTGACTCCCTGGTGGACCTTATTTCCACCAGGGCTTGGAAGGAACCAGACACTGTAGTGCCAGTCCCCAAGCACCCGGATAGAATCCTGAGTCCCCCTGCTGAAAGAACCCACTGGAGCAGAGGTCCCCCCTTGGATGCCATGTTGGTGGCGGCGGCCACTAAGAGAGAGTTGGCTCAGGAGAGCTCCGCAGTCCACCCGCTGAGTAAGGAGTCTCGAGCGATGGACCACCTTGGGAAGCAGGTCTTTAGTTCAGCAACCTTCTCCATGAGGGCGCTGAACTATATGGCACACGTCATCCGGATGCAGCGAGAGCTAATAAAAAAATACACTGCATCCCCCCCAGAGTCCATGTCGGAAGGGGACAAGCAGCTGTAACACCTCTATGCGGCTCTTGTCTCACGCCACAGAAGGAGCCGCTAGAGCTGGCGGAACCAGCCTGGTAATGAGGCATCAAGCCTGGCTCTGACATTGTGACTTCTCGGAACCCTTTAAGGCGTCATTCGCGAATGCCCCCTTTGATGGTTCTGCACTGTTTGGCAAAACCATTTGCGACACTTTAGTCCAGAGTGAGAAAGACGGGAAGATGTTGTCTGCCATCGGAGTCCGCTTCTCTGCTCCTCAGAGGTCCTTTTCCAAGAACCAAAAGGGTCAGAAGAAGATGTGGTTCCGTAAATCGCATCAGTCCCAGTCTGCTCCGGACAACCAGTCCTCTTGTGGCAGAGGAGGACAGGTAGGACGCCGCCCAAGAGGCAGAGGGGGTCCCAGAAATTTTGGGTCCAGAGAACTCTTCTCTGAGAGGCCCATGCAGAACCCCTGAGGGGTTGCCTGACTGCTCCACTCTGGAGGCAGTCGGGGGGCGTCTTTCGAAGCACCTAGCAATGTGGGAGTCCATAACAACAGATCGCTGGGTTCTTCGCATCATATCCAGAGGCTACCAAATTCCCTTTATTGTAACCCCCAAAGCCAGAAGCCTCCCCGACATACCACCCAATCAGAGGGAGGCGGCTGCTACAGAAATTCAGCAGCTTTTACAAAAAAGAGCCATCCAACCCGTCCCCCCAGATCAGTTCAGATCGGGATTTTACTCCAGGTTCTTTCTGGTGCCAAAAAAGATGGGGGACTTGAGGTCCATCCTCGACCTCTCTCTCCTGAACCTGGCAGTACCTAAAGAAAAGTTCCGAATGGTCGCGCTACAATCTATTCTCCCCTTATTATGGGAGAAAGTACAGTTTTGTACCTACCATAAATGTAGATGTCCGAACTGGATAGCATCTGCAGTCATAACAAGTGGGTTGTCCTGTCGTCAGGCAGCCCTGCAGTCGGCCGGATTCCAAAGTCCGGGTCCGGCTTCGGCTGATGTCGCACTTCACCCGACGTCATCTCTGTTGGTCTTCGGGTATATAAGCATCAGCCGACGCCATTTTCCTCAGTGTTTCTTGCCCCAGATGCCAGTAGCCCTCTTGCAGGCTAAAATTTGGATAGATGCCAATGTTTCCAAATAGATAGAGGTAAACACAACAATAAGCATATATGTACATATATACAAACAAATACACCATAAAAGACTCCCCCCCAACAGCTAGCTATTAGGAGGGTAAACACCCTAGGAGTACCACAGAGGAAGGAGGGAGGGTAATCCTGACTGCAGATGCTATCCAGTTCGGACATCTACATTTATGGTAGGTACAAAACTGTACTATGTCCTTCATGGATGCATCTGCAGTCATAACAATGGGTAGAATACCATAGCCAACTAGGGAGGAGGATAAAAGTAGATTATGGTGTGTTTAGGATCCCTTGCAGTACAGCAGTGGCAAACCCTGCTCGGGATCTGGAATATAGAGGCAAATTATAATGCTTGGCAAATGTATGCACGGAGGTCCAAGTAGCCGCCTCAATAATGTCTTTGGTTGCCACTCCTCGTAAGAAGGCTGTGGTAGTGGCTGTTGCCCTTGTAGAATGAGGTCTTATGTTCTGTGGAATTGGTTTTCCATGGAAGGAGTAACAGTATCGTATGCAATTTCCTATCCATTTGGAGATTGTCTGTTTGGAAATAGCTTTTCCTTCCCTTCCTGTTGCATAGGCTACAAAAGTTGGTCAGTCTTTCTGCTATTTTTGTTCTGTCCAAGTAGTAGCGTAGCTGTCTATGTACATCCAAGGTATGCAGTATTCTTTCCCTCTGTTTTGTGGGTTGGGAAAGAAGGTAGGTAGGTGGATTGCCTGGTTTAAAGACACTCTGGATACCACCTTGGGCATAAATGTAGGATTAGTCCTCATGGACACTCTATCTTGGTGGAAGATTAGGAAGGGTTGCACTGCCATTAAGGCCTGAAGTTCTGAAACCCTCCTTGCTGAAGTAATTGCTAGTAGGAAAGCAGTTTTCCATGACAGGTGTTGTAGGTCTGCTGTTGCTGCTGGTTCAAAGGGTGATAGTGTCAACTTTTCTAGCACAAAGTTTAAATCCCAAGCTGGTAATGGTGGTTTCCTTGGAGGTTTTACATTCTTGATTCCTCTGAGGAACTGCCTGAGCAAAGGGTGAAAAACAGGTGGATCAAAGCTGTATTCTGCTGAAATAGCTGATGCATGTATCTTGATGGAGGAGTAGGACAGGCCTGAATGAAGAAGTTCGGCCAGATACTCCAGAATGTTAGGCATATCTATGTTTGACACAACTTTTCCTCTTTCCGTACTCCAAATGACAAACCTTTTCCATTTTCCAGCATAGTTCCTTCTTGTTGAAGGTCTGCGCGCTTCAAGAATAATGTCTTTAACTCTTTGTGAAAGTTCTGGATTAGCTGCTGCTATGTGATGTTCCATGCAGTCAGTTGCAGCGTTTTTAGGTTTGGATGTATGATGCTGTAGTTGTTCTGAGTTAACATCAAAGGCATCAGGGGTATTGGCCACATATTGTTCCGGGACATGCTCTTCAGTAGTGGGTACCAGTGTTGTCTTGGCCAGTTTGGAGCTATCAGGATTATCTTTGGACGTTCTTCCTTGATTTTTAGTAGTACCTTGTGTATCAAAGGAAGAGGTGGGAATGCATATGCTGTTAGGCCTTTCCAGTTGAAGGAGAGTGAGTCCACTTTCCATGCTAGTGGGTGGAATGTCCTTGTGCAGAATTTTTTGAGCTGGTGATTGAGAGGTGATGCGAATAGGTCTATCTGTGGCATTCCCCATTTCTTTGAGATGGTCTTGAAGATGTCCGGGTGCAGCTTCCATTCGTGGGCATCCGAGTGGTTCTGCTTAATATGTCTGCTAGAGTATTGTCTTTCCCGGTACAAATATTGCCTGTAACTGAATGTTGTAGCTGAGTGCCAGGGTCCACAGCTCCAAGGTCATTCTGCATAGGGGTATGAATGAGTGCCTCCCTGTTTGTTGATGTACCACATGACTGTGGTGTTGTCTGTCCTTATCATCAACTGGCCCTCTTTGAGAAATGGTTTGAACTTTTGGATTGCCAGTTTTACTGCCAGCATTTCTTTTAGATTGATGTGCAGGTGAAGTTGATCCTGTGTCCACAATCCTTGCACGCATTTGTCCAGCATGTGGGCCCCCATCCTAGGTCTGAAGCGTCTGTTGTGATGGTCTGGCTTGGTTGACATCTGCGAAAGGGTAGGCCTGGGTTTGACTGGCATGCCTGAGCCCACCATAGGAACTCCTGTTTTAAGCATGGAATTAGTGGGATTTCTGTTTCTAGACTGTGTCTGTGTTGGGACCATAAATTCTTTAGGTACCACTGTAGTTTCCTCATATGTAGTCTGGCAAATGGGACCAAGATTATGCATGATGCCATGAAGCCCAAGGCCTGCAGAACTTTTCTTGCTGTTAACTTGTTCAGTTTTGTTAGTGCCAAGAAGTAAAGAGGAAGTTCTTTTGTTTTCTGTAGTCAGGAATGCCATTTGTTGTACTGTGTCCAATTCCGCCAAGAATGTCCTTGTTTGGGATGGTATCAGCCTTGACTTTTGTAAATTGACTGTGTATCCCAGTCCTTGTAGCAAGTAAATGACCCTTTGTAAATCTGTTGTCAGCTTGCTTTTGTTGTCCCCTTGTAGCAGGCAGTCGTCCAGGTATGGGTAAATTTGAATTCCCTGTAGTCTGCAATGGGCGATTACTGATGCCAGGCATTTTGTGAATACTCTGGGCAGTAGATAAGCCAAAGGGCAATGCTGAGAATTGATAGTGCTCTGATCCTGCAAGAAATCTGAGGTATCTTCTGCAGATTGGTCGAATGGGGACGTGCAGGTATGCCTCCTTGAGATCTAGAGTTACCAGCCAAGACTCCTTGCCCAGCATGGGAAGAAGTTGCTGTAGGGTCAGCATTTTGAATTTTGGGACAATGATGTATGTATTTAAGGTGGACAGGTCGAGAATTGGTCTCCAACTTTTTCCTTTCTTGGAACTAGGAATAGTCTGGAATAGAACCCTTTCCTTGTTCTGCTGTTGGCACTCTTTCCACAGCTCTCATGTTTGCTAACTCCATTATCTGGCGTAGAGCCTCTGTTTTTGATTTGGAGGTAGATTTGGCATTCCTCTTTTGACTGGTAAAGTGTGGAAGTGAAACCGGTAACCTTGATCTATGGTTTGTAAAATCCACTTGTCTTTTGTTATGTAGTGCCAGTTCTTTGAAAATAAGGTTAACTTTCCGCCTAGAGGAGCTGCTATTTGTTCCCTGGTAGGCGGATTTAGGATTAAGTCACTGTGGTTGTGCTGATGTAGTGGCAGTGGCTGTGTCTGTGCCTCTGTTGTTACCTTGCCACTGTCGTCCTCTGTAGGCACCTCCTCTGGATTGGTTTCTGCCTCTGGAGCGTCTATTCCTGCCCCTTTGAAATTTTGTGGAGTCAGGAAAGGACCAATTTTGGCAGGCCAGTTCCTGCTAAACCTTGGGGTTGAACCTGCAAGAAATCTTTAACAGTTTGAACAGATTTTGCCTTCTCTTCCATTTTCTTCATAACCTGCTGGGCAGGTGTACCAAACAAACTTGTCTTGTCCATAGGAGCATCTAGCAACTTAGCTTTAACATGATCCGGTAAAGCTTGTTCCTTTAGCCATGCATGCCTTCTTATCACTGTGCCTGTCATGGCTGATCTAAATGAAGCCTCCAGTGCATCATAGCCACATTTTAAGGAATGGTTGCTAACCTGTTGTATGTTATTTACCATCTCTAATACATATTTCTTATCAAGAGATTCATCAGTGGTTAGTTTTTAGTTAACTGATCAAGCATAAACTCTTGGTATTGTATCATGTGAAACTGACAGTTTAAAGCTCTAGCTGAGAGAGTAGCTGAAGTGTAGACCTTTTTTCCCCATCTGTCTAATGACCTTGCTTCCCTTTCAGAAGGAATAGGGTTTTTAGCTGTGGTCGCGGCTACTGCCTTGGGACCCTGGGATATAGTTTCTGGGTCTGCAAGTGGGGCCTTGTAAAGGTGGTGATGAGTATCTGGCACCCTGTAAAATCTGTCTGGTTTGGCAGGGGCTGGGGGAAAGAATCTGGAGCGGAGCAAACAACATTGAAAGCATCATCCACCACAGAGAGAACAGGAGGTATAGCTAAGGGCCTGTGCTGTGGGAGGTGCAGAAAGGTCCTAAGTCTTTTTCTGGAGTCTGAAAAATCCTGTTGCTGCCATTGGAACTGTTCTCGCATGGCATGCAAGGTTTCCCCAAAGGAGAATTCTTCTGGTGGGGAAGCAGCTGGAATGGATTCTTCAGCATCAGAATCTTCAAAATTGGAGAAGGGAGCCTCTGGCTGGTCAGTTATGTCTGATTCATCAGCAGAATCATCAGAAGACACTGGCTCAGGGGCTCTGCCCTAGGTCTCTTCTCTGGGGCTGAGAGGCCCTGTCTGGGTGAGATTGAGATCCTCTAATTAAAGAAATTAAATCTTCTGCCAAAGAAAGCATTTGAGAACTAGAAGAGGGCCTGGATGTGGGGGTTTAACAGGCACTGTTTTAGTAGTTTTGGCTGCTTTAGCCCTGGCGAAGGCCTTAATGGACATGGCTGCTGGAGGCCTAGCAGCACCACGTGCTGGGGTAGAGACATCCAAGGGATGGTGTCTGATAAGTCAACCACCGTAGTGGGTAAAAGTTCTGAGGTCGATTCAAGAGTTGTAGCAGGGGCCTCAGTTGTAAGAATAGGTTCAGCTGTACTTTGATCAGTTTTCTCGGTTTCGGCGAAACCGAGACACTCATGTTTGCTTTACCGTGGTTTCGGCGAAACCGCGGACCGCGAGTGTCGGTCTTATCTTTGCGTTTTTGGTAGATTGGGTAGTCGGAGGATCCGGCGGCATAATGTACGCATAAAATCAGAACCGAAAAACTGTTCTGCAAACTCCGACCGACGCCTAAGCGTTCGTCGGTTGAAAGAGGCACAGGCCGAACAGGCTGCTACGTCGTGGGCTGGGCCTAAACAAGGCAGACAGTAAGAGTGGAAATCTTTATGAGGTATTTGTTTCCCACAGGTTAAACAATTGTTAACTTTTTCTGACATCGGCTGAGGCAAGAAAGAGACCCCAACGGGGTACTTAGCTTTAGAAGTCTTCGAAGTAGTATTTGGTAGAAGTAATCTCTGGATCCGACCGACTGGCACTTGCGAACAGCTTCTGCTTCGGGCGCCACGCGGCAAGAAAGACTGAGGAAAATGGCGTCGGCTGATGCTTATATACCCGAAGACCAACAGAGATGACGTCGGGTGAAGTGCGACATCAGCCGAAGCCGGACCCGGACTTTGGAATCCGGCCGACTGCAGGGCTGCCTGACGACAGGACAACCCACTTGTTATGACTGCAGATGCATCCATGAAGGACATCGACTGGATGTGCTCGATAGACCTCAAGGATGCGTACTACCACATTCTGGTGGACAGACGCTCCAGGAGGTTCCTCTGCTTCCGGCTGGGAGCCAGTCACTTTCAGTTCAGGGCCCTCCCCTTCGGTCTCACCTCAGCCCCCAGGGTGTTCACCAAAGTCCTGGCGGTTATAGCGGCCTACCTGAGGCTTCAGGGAATTCAGGTCTTTCTGTACCTGGACGACTGGCTCCTCATCGCCCCAACAAGGCATCTGCTCTGTTCAGGCAGGGATTATTTCCTCAATCTTGCTCCACGCCTTGGGTTGACTGTCAGCATGGCCAAATCCTCTCTGGCTCCTACACAGGTAATAGATTTCATAGGGGCGAGATTGGATTCCAGACTAATGCTTGCCTTCCTGACTCCCGATCGGCTTTAGAACCTGAGGTTGCATGTTCAGGCCATTCTCCGACTTCCTGCTCCACCGGCGGAATTGATCCTGACGGCTCTAGGGTCCATGGCGGCAGCAATTCCTCTGCTGCCCCTAGCCCATGTAAATATGAGGGTCCTGCAGTGGACCCTCCAGGTACAATGGTCCATGTCTCGCAACCCCCTGTCACATCCTATTCCGTTAAGCAGGGCTTGCAGAGGGTCGCTCATGTGGTGGCTCCAGTCCCCGAGTCTCCACACGGGACGACCATTCTCGATGCCTTCCCCTGTCGCCACAGTGACCACGGACGCCTCTCGCCTGGGGTGGGGGGGCACTACTTAGGCAGAACAGTCCAAGGCACGTGGAACGACACAGAGACCTTCTTGCATATCAATGTCCTAGAGATGAGGGCGGTACTTTTGACGTTGCAGGCACTTCACAGTCTTCTTCCGATTGGGACAATTGCAGTACAAGCGGACAACATGTCAGTTGTCTGGTACATCAACAAACAGGGGGGAACCAGGTCTTATCCTCTTTGTCGCAAGGCCATGAGAGTGTGGGAATGGGTGATATCCACCAACCGCTTTCTCATTGCACCGCACATTCGGGGATGGTCCAACATCCTTGCAGACAGGCTCAGTCGATTCTGACCCCGTACGAATGGTCTCTCAATCCTCTAGTAGCGAAACAAATATTTGCCCAATGGGGGCAACCCTGTTGCGATCTTTTTGCCTCTCCTTCAAATACCAAATGCAACAGTTACTGCTCTAATCCCCTCTGGGGAGTCCCGAGAGACTCTCTAGTACATGCTTGGCCTCCCGGTCTCCTTTACGCTTACCCTCCATTGCTCATGATGCTAAAACTCTTATAGAAAGCCAATCGGCTGGGGAGCAAAATGATCCTCATTGCTCCATTCTGGCCTCGTCAAACGTGGTTCCCGTACCGGTGGTCTCATCTGATTCATCCACCCTAGATTCTGGATCCCCTTCCAGATCTCATTACTCACCCTCTGGGTCTTCCGACCCCCAACCTGGTCGACCTCAAGCTGACTGCTTGGTTGCTCCAGTTCCACTCCTGATAAGGACTCCCGGAATCTCCTCACCAGTCAAAGCCATCCTAGTAGCAGCACATAAACCTTCCACCAGAAGGGTCTATCGAAGTAAGTGGAAACGTTTCTCCATTTGGGCGGAGCACCATCACTTAGATCCTTTCACGGCGCCTCTTACGTCGGTTTTGGATTTTCTAACTACACTTTTTCATTAAGGGGCTAGCTGCTCTACAGTCAAGGTACAACTAGCAGCGATTTCACATTATCATGTAGGGCATGAATCGGGCCCTCTAATTACTTCCAAGCTTTTTAAAGCTTTCCTCAAGGGTACCTTCCTCCTCAGACCCCCGGTCAGGGAGGTAGTACCCCCATGGGATTTATCTTTGGTTCTTCAGGCCTTGACAAGCCCCTTCGAGGCGGCTATGGTTGATCTTAAATACCTCTCTTGGAAGATGGCCTTCTTGGTGGCCATTACTTCAGCTAAAAGGGTCTCTGAGCTTCAGGCTTTATGTGTTAAACCACCGTACTTAGCCTTCCATCAGGATAGAGTTTACCTCAGGATCAATCCGTCCTTTCTGCCTAAGGTATCTTCGGAAGCTAATATTAATCAATCTATTAATCTTCCCGTGTTCTTTCCCAATTACTAGAACAAAGGAGAGTACAAACTGCATTCCTTGGATGTGCACAGACAATTACGCTTTTATATTCATCGAACTGCTGGTCATAGGCAGTCTGACCAGTTGTTTGTCTCCTTTGCCAAAACAAGTTTAGGCAAGTCAATTTCTAAAATTACACTGTCACGGTGGATAGTTAGTTGTATCCTCTTGGTGTATCAGAGTTCGGGAAGGCCTACACCTCAGGGAGTCCGAGCTCATTCTACTAGGGCCGTTGCTACTTCGGGGGCTTTTAAATCTAGGGTTCCCTTAGATGATATTTGTTCTGCAGCCACTTGGGCCTCATCTCATACCTTTATCAGCCATTACAAACTGGATGTTGTCTCCAGAGGTAGGGCGTCCTTTGGCTCTGCAGTGCTCCGGAATATTCTTCCATAAAGGCCACCCAGGATTCAGGTAGCTGGGGACTCTTTCCCAAAGGTTGCTGACAAATGAAGTTCCTACTTCAGATTAAGAAGTTATGTACTCACCATAACGTTCCATCTGAGTAGGTATCTTCATTTGTCTGCAACCATCCCCCTCTCCTTCCCCCTGACCTATAGGATCTGTCTTAGATAAGCCCCTTCTGGGGCACAGTAACAATGGTTATATCAGGCAAACTTGATCTGAGGTCAGTCAGGGTTGGCAGGGGATTATGGGTAAAGGGAGGAGCTAGGAGCTCGGATCTATGCTGTGGTAGAAGTTGCCGGCTCGGATCCGAGATTGGATCCGTATCCCAAAGGTTGCAGACAAATGAAGATACCTACTCAGATGGAACGTTATGGTGAGTACATAACGTCTTATTTCTGTCAGCCTGGGAACACCAGGAAAGTGTAAAAAATGATGTGATGGGAATCAGGACTGCAGTAGCAATTTAAACATAGAGAATCAGAAGGCATTAAGCATTTTTGTCTTGATCACCCAACTCACAGCACTGACTTGCCCATGTGTAAGTTATCTTAGATGTGTGTTTTCTTTTAGAAATAGCTAGGTACTAGAAAGATTAGACTAAGTGTTTTTCTGTGATGTCAGAACTGTACTACTGAATTATTTTAAGTATTTCTGTGTGATCTCTGAACTCTTGACTAGCACTGTGTAGTAGAAAGTACTGTCTTGTGGTTTTAATTATTTATTATTAAATATTTTAAAACCTTTCAACTCTGGCTGTTTTGTGTAGAGATAAGTTAAGCTCTAAGAGTACATTGCATGTATATAAGGATTCTGTACCAAGCCACTCTAATAAGCCTTGACTGTTTAGTCACAACTACCAATTGGATAATAATATTGCACAGTAAAATTGGCCCCCGTTTTAAGGGCCTTTGAGTAGCTGATAAGTATTAGTGGGTGGTGGCAAGTGGAACTACCATATAGTCTGGGAGAAAGGGGCACAGCTGGAGAAACTGTGCCCGCCTACCACAGGAGTGTCGGTGTGGTTGTATAAACTCTTCTCAAAGTGCATGTGTGTGTGTGTTTGTGTGTGTGTGTGTGTGTGTGTGTGTGTGTGTGTGTGTGTGTGTGTGTGTGTGTGTGTCAGCTACTTGGGAAGGGACATGAAGCACTTGTTGGACAGAGAGGGTGCTAGAGGTTTTAGCTTGCCCACTAAGCTGAGATCTGGGCCGTATAGCTGTGCCAGTGGGGAGTCCTATTGGGGACCTGGAGAGCAAGGGAGCAACCAGCCCCGGACTGACTGTGATCTCTGTGTGCTCTTAAGGGAAATTGCACATTACTGTGTGTATTTGTTATCCTTTCCTCATATATGAGGTGCCCTCTCTGGTGTCAGTGGTGGGGATTGAGGCTCCTTAATTGCTGAGCCAGGGCATGGGCATCACATATTAATTGTTTGGCAGTGGTGGGATATCCACATCACATATTAATTAGTTGGCAAATACTAATTGGCTTGTAGTGGTGTGGGTAGAGTGAATCCTGTAGCTTGTGTACAGTGAGCTTTGAGGGTGTTATGTATTCTAAAACAGCCATGCAGTGAATACTCAAGAGTTCAGATCACAGTTGTTTTATTTCTTTTGTTAGCTTAGGTAGTCAGGCTGAGCAGGCAGCTTGTCAGCAGAGGAGTATGGAAATCTGACAAGGAGCCAGCTGGAGGAGATGTGCCATGCTAGGGGACTGGTGCATGGAAGCCTAACTATGGCAGACCTGATTGCAGCCTTGGTTAGAGCTGCATCAGAAAACAGCATCCAAGAAGACAGTCAGACTGGCAGTGGAGATATAATACTTTTGGTAAATGGACAGCTCAACCTTTTATGCAGTGGACTTAAAATTCCAGCTGGAGCTAAAGAGACTTCAGTTGGAGGCCAGGCGTGTGGAATCAGAAGCAGCTGAGAGACTGAGGCATCTAGAGAGTGAGGAGAATGAGAAACTGCTACGCCTAGAAGCTGAGGAAAACAGCATGAGGAGGAGATGCTGACTCTTTGCCAGAGTCATGGAGGTAGTGGGGAAGGGAGTAACTGGACCCCAGAAGCACAAAAGGTCAGTAAATGTCTTTCCGCAGTTTAAAGAGGGGGATAATTTTGATAGTTTCATTCATATGTTTGAGAGGGTATGTAAACAGTACAAAGTTGACCAAGGGCTCTGGGTACAGTTCCTGACCCCCTTACTCCATGGTAAAGCTGTAACTGTATTATCTAAAATGTTTGACATTGCATGTTTTGATTATACTGCTGTAAAATATTGTCTATGAGAGTTTTTTAAGCTAACATCTGAAATGTATAGGAAAAAAGTTTTGTGAGCATAGATGCAAGGCAGATGAAAGTGTGTGTGAATATGTTGCTGAATTGAGCACTTATATCCATAGGTGGGTGAGTAGATGTCAGGTCACCACTTTTGAAGGGCTGGCAGACCTTTTGATGAGGGAAAAGCCCTTAGCACTTTGCATGAGGACATGATCATCTGGTTAGCTGATTGACAATTTGCTACCTCAGATGAATTGGGGAAGAAGGGAGACCTATATCTGGCAAGCAAAGAAAAAAGACCTTGGGTGTCATCCACAGCTTCAGGCTTCAGACTGTTAAAACACAATTTATTAATTGCTTAAAAAGTGAAGCTGACAGGATGTAAACTTCACTAGAATATGGTGAACTGAAAAAAGTTAAGTATCCAAGCAGTTGTCATCCACAGCTTCAAACTTCAGGCTGTTAAAACTCAATTTATTGAAAACTTAAAAAGTGAAGCTGACAAAATGCAAGCTTCACTGAGATGCTGAAATAATTAGCCTAGTAATTAACATCCACAACTTAAGGCTTCAAGTTGTTAAAACACAGTTAATAGATGCTTTGTAAGCAAAGCTGACAAAAACATATACTTCACTGGAGTGTAAAAAGCTGATGAAATTGTCCAAGCGATAAGCTTTGGCAGATGCCTTCTTCAGATCGTATAAAAGTGTGGTTAGCTCTTCCTGTTTATAAAGGAAACACAATCAAGAGCTGGTAGCTAATTGTCTTTGGTGTTCTTAAAGGCACAGGACAAAAATAAATGTTCAAAGTGGAGATTTGTCTCCTATAATGTAGTTCAATGTTACAAATGCTAGAATCATGTATTAATGTTTGGTAGGTTTCTTCTAGATTTTAGAACATGTCTGAGAGGTACTATTGTATTAAGACCTGGGGGTCGATTGGCTCTAAAATTGTTGATCCAAAAGATCTCTCTCAATTCTGTCCTGTTATGGACATCTCCTTCCCTGATGTTTTGGGTGACCACTTCCACTGCTTTGAACAAGAAATGATGCGTAGGATGGACTAATACATGTGCTGCTAAGGCATTATGTGGAACTTTCTGATCAATATCTCTGACATGTCGTAGAATACGATCCTTTAATCGTTGGTCAGTTCTACCAAGATAGAAAGTTTGGCACTTGCGACAGGTAGCCAAATAGATAATATGGCTAGTAGTACAATCAGCATAAACATCGAAATGAAAGTTACATCCAGATACTGGGTGGAGAAAAGTATTACTATTATCTAGATAAGGACAAGCTTTGCATCTGCAGCATTTAAAAGTACCTTTGCGGTCTGATAGTGGTCCACCACGTTTGAAGCCATCTTTATTGCATAATAATCTCTTGATATTCTTTTTATTCTTATAGAGAAACCTGGGTCTCTCTGCAGCGATGTTCTTTATTTTATCATCCGCTGTCAGAATCGGCCAAAATTTCCTGATCACTTCACAGACCTGTCGATTGTCTGAACTGTAAGTGAGCATACATCTAAGTTGTTGAGGTGTTGTGTCATTAGACTGTCTTCGTGAAGATTGTTCAGACCTCTCTGAGTAATAAGGTTGTTTGCTTTCTATAGGTTTGCACCTGTGAAACTGGTGGAAAATTATTTTCCTGGTAAGCCCTATCCTTCAAATATCTACGTAGATTGGATTGCTCTTCCAAGAATTCCTCCTCATCAGTACATAGTCTTGAGACTCTTAAGATTTGGTTGTCAAAGATGTTATCAAAAATATGTCTTGGATGCATGCTCTGCCTGTGGAAGAAATTATTTTGCCAGGTCTCTTTCCTATGCACCCCAGTAGAGAGACCTTGAGTTGGATGTAAACGTATCTTGACATCCAAGAAATCTATGACTGAGGATGAGTGTTTCATTTTGAACTCAAGGAAGTCAGTGCTGTTGTTAATGAAGCTGACAAAAAGATCCAATTGGTCAATACCTCCTTTCCATAAACAAAAAACATCATCCACAAATCGCCCATAGTAGACAAGTTCATTCTTCCAGATATTTCCATCACTGAAGATTGTTTTAAATTCCCACTCAGCCAAGACCAAGTTTGAATAACTGTTGGCACATGGAGTCCGCATGGCCACACCCCAGGTTTGCAAATAAAAGGTATCTCCATACATAAAGATGTTATTCTCAAGGACTAATTCCAGCAGAGAACAAAGAGGTTCTGTTGTTAAATTATGTCTAATCAGAAAATCATGTAAGGCCCTCAGGCCATACTCATGGGGGATTACAGTAAAGAGACTGGTTATATCCATAGTTACAAGTAGAAGGTTATCAAAACCATCCAGAGACTTAGTGGAGAACAAGTCTTTCAAGAAGCTGCCTGTATCCTTCAAGACAGTGGTAGCATAAGGCAAAGCTTTCTTGAGTTCATTTTCAACATACATGGATATGGATTCAGTGATCCATCCTCTCCCAGAGACAATGGGACATAAGGGAGGGTCCAAAAGATCTTTATGTATCTTAGGTAATCCACCAATGCTGGGAAACATAGGATGAGGTGTTTCAAAAAATTCATATAAATCTTGACTGATCCTTCTTTCCATCAATAAATCATAGGTGCTCCATCTGATACGTTCAATTCTCTGATTTACTTCTTTCTTACTCAATTTGCGATGTCATGTTGTCATCCAACATCAGTGAAACTTTATTACGATATCAGTCTGCATCCATTAATACTATGCAGCCACCTTTATCTGCTGGTTTGGTCACCAAGCTATCTGTCCTTCTCAACTATTGGAGAGCCTCTTTTTCTTTCCTGTTCAAGTTATAGAAACAATTCTTAACTTTATCTGTTGTACCTCTCACCTTGTTTATCTCATCCTCACACAATTTCATAAAAAGTTCTACTTGAGGAGGATTAACTGGAGTAAATAAAGTCAATTTCTTATAGGTCTACTGTTCTTTCGTAGACCCTTCTCCAAAAATACATTTCAGGGACACGTTCCTGCAGAACAATCTAACATCTGTCATGAATTCATTCACATCAGAAGAAACAGCTGGAATAAAACTCAGTCCCTTATTTAACAGGCTGATAACATCAGGATCCAGTGTGATCTTGGATAAGTTAACTACTAAGTCATTACCCCCAATATTTAGTCCACAAACTTCTTCCGTTTGCGTTCTTGAATCTGCATCCTCTGTAGCCTGTACGAATTCTCCCTCACAAAAACCGGCAACGGCCAGTTTACTGGTAGGTGCATCGTCGCTTCTTTAGGTCTAGTAGCACAATTAATGGTGGTGTTAGAATGACTACCATCATTGATATCGTTAGCACCAGTACCTCCCTGATCCCTGGTGACAATATCAGTGCTAACAGTAGGATCCTCCTCTCTTGTAGATGAAGTTGAGGAGGGAAGAGAAGTTGATAAGGTAGTAGTTGTTCGAGAAGGATGCAACATGTTAGCAGTCTCTTTTACAGCCAAACCTTGTATGGCTTTCTTTTGTTTAGTAGTAGAAAAATGGGGACATCCTCGATTGGTGTTATCCTCTTTAGACCATTCAAAGATATGACCGTTAGTGAAATCCCTATGATCTCGATTCAGTTTACCCATTTTTTGTAGTTTAAGCTTATTGTCATAAGTGTTTAAGTTCACTTGTAA
The DNA here is from genome assembly GCF_019279795.1 of Protopterus annectens. NCBI lineage: Eukaryota > Metazoa > Chordata > Ceratodontiformes > Protopteridae > Protopterus > Protopterus annectens. The sequence goes on along the minus strand of NC_056725.1, from coordinate 1,813,172,301 downwards.
CTGTTCAATCTGGCATAAATGCTGGTCCTGCAAATCACAATGTTCCAGTTCTTCTTGTTTCTTAGAAATAAAAGAGGAGATTTGTTCTTCTTCAGGTTTAAAAAAATCGATGAGCAGCCTCATGTATTTTTGGCTAGTTTCCAAATTAATCCTTTGCCATTGTGCTAACAGCTCCGGATAGGTGTTTCCATAAGAGGGAAGGCATTTAACTCTCATTCCGCTTGGCACTATCTGATGAAATAGGCAAGCTTCCAAATGGAAGCTTTGCCATTGAAGCCTTTTAAGGCGATAAGCAGCATTTTCTACTTCACAAAGTGTGTCAGAAAAACTAGTATCTACTGCAAGGTTTGTAGTATTAGGTGCTAGATAATCACTACTAAAATTAATAGTTAAAAGTGGATTTGCAATGTCTCTAGAAAAAACAGGAAAATTGCATGATTTCGCTTTCACTGCTGCTCCTGTTTGCCCTTCTGCCATGTGTGGAGTGGGAGAAACAAACAGCAAAACAAGAAATAAATTCTCCTCACCACTACTAAAAACACCAAGGGTAGACAAATGAACAAAGAAAAAAGACCTTGGGTGTCATCCACAGCTTCAGGCTTCAGACTGTTAAAACACAATTTATTAATCGCTTAAAAAGTGAAGATGACAGCATGTAAACTTCACTAGAATATGAACTGAAAAAAGTTAAGTATCCAAGCAGTTGTCATCCACAGCTTCAAACTTCAGGCTGTTAAAACTCAATTTATTGAAAACTTAAAAAGTGAAGCTGACAAAATGCAAGCTTCACTGAGATGCTGAAATAATTAGCCTAGTAATTAACATCCACAACGCCAGGCTTCAAGTTGTTAAAACACAGTTAATAGATGCTTTGTAAGCAAAGCTGACAAAAACATATACTTCACTTGAGTGTAAAAAGGTGATGAAATTGTCCAAACGATAAGCGCTTTCGGCAGATGCCTTCTTCAGATCATATAAAAGTGTGGTTAACATTAATACATGATTCTAGCATTTTTAACATTGAACTACATTATAGGAGACAAATCTCCACTTTGAACATTTATTTTTGTCCTGTGCCTTTAAGAACACCAAAGACAATTAGCTACCAGCTCTTGATTGTGTTTCCTTTATAAACAGGAAGAGCTAACCACACTTTTATACGATCTGAAGAAGGCATCTGCCGAAAGCGCTTATCGTTTGGACAATTTCATCAGCTTTTTACACTCCAGTGAAGTATATGTTTTTGTCAGCTTTTCTTACAAAGCATCTATTATCTGTGTTTTAACAACTTGAAGCCTGAAGTTGTGGATGTTAATTACTAGGCTAATTATTTCAGCATCTCAGTGAAGCTTGCATTTTGTCAGCTTCACTTTTTAAGTTTTCAATAAATTGAGTTTTAACAGCCTGAAGTTTGAAGCTGTGGATGACAACTGCTTGGATACTTAACTTTTTTCAGTTCACTATATTCTAGTGAAGTTTACATCCTGTCAGCTTCACTTTTTAAGCGATTAATAAATTGTGTTTTAACAGTCTGAAGCCTGAAGCTGTGGATGACACCCAAGGTCTTTTTTCTTTGTTCATTTGTCTACCCTTGGTGTCTTTAGTAGTGGTGAGGAGAATTTATTTCCTATATCTGGCAAGCAGCCCTGCACAGGAAGGGGACACCCAGTACTGCTCATAGGTCTAAAGGAACCCGTGGTGGGCAGCACAGAATACCACAACAGAATCTGCCAGTAGTAGGGGAAGACACTAGTCCAGGTACACATCCAGGAGCTAGGGTTAAATGTTTTGAATGCAACCAGTGGGGCCCTGTGGCATACAGATGTCCACAGAGGCATGGTAGGGAACAAAAGGTGAGTTAGCCAGTAAATGGGAAAGACAAAATGCCAGTAGTAGGTTGTCTTGAAACAACAGGGTTACCATACCACCGTCCTGCAGATGTCCTGATAGGGAAGAATTTGGATGAGGAAGTACCATGTGCTTATGCAGTTACACGCAGTCAGGCTAGGAGACAAGCATGTGGGTCTGGTAGCCTGGGGGAGACCCAGACAGACTGCATACTTGCAGCCAGGACTGGTGAGGTGGTTACTTCTGGGAGGGAGCTACTCTGTAGCAGTGAGCCTGAAGGTGAGCCACAGCTGCTTGGGGGTACTGATGGTCCCTTGGACAGAGTGATTGCAAAGGTAGAGGTGAGTAGTAGGACCCAGGCTGACAGTGAGGCACCACTGTCAGAGGATGCCAGACTTCCTGTTGAAGGGGAGCTGGGAAGGGTTACAAGGAGAAAGTTGAGACAGGCTCAGCTCTCAGACCCTACATTGCAAGGCCTGAGACAGGTAGATAGGGAGGCACCTGATTCTCAAGGAAAGGAGGAATCTGTATACTGAGACAAAGGGTTAGTATACAGAGAGTGGACCCCTGAGGGAGGGCTAGAAGGTGAGAGAGTTTGGCAGTTGGTAGTGCCCAGAGCCTACCGTCTGGCACTTCTAGCCATAGCCCATGATATTCCCTTTGTAGGTCATATGGACATAAAACGTACAAAGAGGCGTATTATGCAGAACTTCTGTCGGCCTTGAATTTCCAGAGATGTAACAGGGTACTGCAGGACCTGTGAGCAATGCCAAAAGGTAGGCAAGGCAGGAGTCAAGGTGAGAGCTCCTTTGATGCCTTTCCCTGTGTTTGAGGAGGCATTTCAGAGGGTAGCTGTGGATATTGTGGGTCCTCTGAGTACCCCAAGTTCCACAGGAAAAAAGTATATCCTAGTGGTAGTGGATTATGCTACATGATACCCTGAGGCAGTGGCTTTGTCCTCCATTGAGGCAGAGAAGGTGGCAAATGCTTTGTTAGAGATTTATTTTCAGCAGGGTAGGTTTCCCAAAAGAAATACTGACTGACAGAGGTGCCAGTTTCATGTCAGACCTGCTGGGGTGAAGCACATGAAGACCACCCCCTACCATCCCCAGACTAATGTTCTTGTTGAGAGGTTAAACTCTACAATCAAGTCCATGCTACGGGCATTTGCAGATCAGTTTAAGAGGGAGGGGGACAAATATTTGCCCCATCTGTTATTTGCATACAGAAAGGTTCCCCAGGAACTGACAGGTTTTTCACCCTTTGAGTTGCTGTATGGTCATAGGGTGAGGGGACCTCTAGATTTAATTTGAGATGAGTGGGAAGGTGAGTGTCACAAGGAGTCTGTTGTGGCATATGTCCTAAACCTCAGAACAAGGCTCAGGGAACTCCTGGGCTTGGCCCAGGAGAACCTGGCAGAAGCCCAACAACAGAAAAAGGTGTGGTATGACAGTAATGCTCAAGCCAGGCGAGTATGCTGTGGGGCAGCAGGTAATGGTTCTCATTCCTGTCAGACACAACAAGCTGCAAGCAGCTTGGGATGGTCCCTACAAGGTGGTAAGAAAGGCAAGTGATGTTAACTACATGGTGGAGCTGCTAGACAGACGGCAGGGGCACAAATTATATTATGTTAACATGATGAAACCTTACCATGATAGGGAGGTCCTTCTGCTGAGCATTTGCAGTGGATTGCAGGAGGAGTCTGAGGGAGATCTGGTGACTGATCTCCTCAGTCAGGCTCGGGCTGACACCTCAGTGGAAGGGGTATCAATGTCCCAGCAGCTATCTCCTACCCAGGTTCGAGAAATCCGAGCAGTGTTGCAGGAGTTTGGAGACATGTTCACTGGGAAACCAGGGTGCACCCACCTGGTGTAGCACCAGGTGGACACAGGGTCCCAAAGGCCTATTAGGCAAACCCCTTATAGAGTTCCTGAGAGAGTGAAACAGACTGTGAGGGAGGAGGTACAGGAGATGTTGGAACTAGGGGTGATTCAAGAGTCCAACAGTCCCTGTGCCTCCCCAGTGGTGCTGGTGCCAGAGTAGGATGGCAGCACCAGGTTCTGTGTGGACTACAGGAAATTAAATAGTCACACATAGTCGGATGCTTACCCCATGCCTAGGACAGATGAGGCCCTAGAGCAGCTGGGTGGGGCTAAGTATCTTACAACCATTGATCTTACCAAGGGTTACTGGCAGGTGCCCTTGACTCCCAGTGCTAGAGAGAAGTCAGCCTTTGTGACTCCTTTTGGCTTGTATGAGTTCACAAAGATGCACTTTAGGATGAAGAATGCCCCAGTGATTTTACAGAGGCTGTTAGATCATATCCTAACAGGAGCAGGAGGGTTTGCCCTTGCTTACCTACCTGATATTGCCATCTACAGCCATTCCTGCCCAGAGCACATTCAGCATGTCAGGGAGGTGCTGGGCAGACTACAGAGGGCCGGGTTGACCATTAAGCCGAGCAAATGTCAGGTGGGTATGGTGGAGGTCTCCTACCTAGGACATAGAGTGGGAAGTGGTAAGATAAGGCCAAAACCTGCCAAAGTGGAAGCCATTCTGGCATGGCCTGCACCTGTTACCCAAAAGCAGGTGAGGGCATTTTTAGGGACAGTCGGGTACTACAGAAAGCTCGTCTCCAGTTATAGTACCATAGCTGCTCCCCTCACAGACCTGACAAGGAAGAACAGGCCAGATAAGGTAGTGTGGACCCCAGCATGTGAGCAGGCATTCCAGAAGCTTAAAGAAGCATTGGGAGGACCCCCTGTGTTAGCCAGTCTAGATTACAGCAAAGAATTTGTTGTGCAGGTGGATGCTTCAAACTGTGGGGTGGGGGCTGTACTTAGCCAGATTTCTTCAGAGGGAGAAGAGCACCCAGTGGTTTATCTCAGTCGTAGGCTCCAACCCAGGGAGGAATGCTATGCAGCTGTTAAAAAGGAATGTCTAGCCATAGTGTGGGCAGTGCAGAAACTTCAGCCTTATCTGTATGGAAGGAAATTCACTGTTATGACAGATCACAACCCCCTAACATAGTTAAATAGAGCCAGCCAGCAAATTGTCAAGTTGCTAAGATGGAGCCTGTGGTTGCAAGCATATGATATGTCAGTGCAACACCGCAGTGGGATTAGCAATGCCAGTGCAGATGGACTTTCAAGACAGGGAATGGGGTAGGTATACTCAGATAGACCTGACCTTCTCAAGCAGCGTTTCTCAAGGGTCACTTGTAAAACTAGCTTGAGTTCTCCAGGGGGGAGAAATATGAAGGCTGCCAGCCTAGCCAGATAGGATTTTATGTATAATTCTGTCATTTGTAAATATGAATGTTGAATTACAGGCTTGTTTTCTTAAATGAAAGAATATGCTGTGAAATGTTGAACTCAAAACAATGTAGCAACATTGCCCTCTGCTGTAAAGAAAGGTAAGTCAAGCATTTCTTGTCTGTCCTTTGAAATTGAAATTATTTCATGACTGTCTGTGATGTTTACAATTCGGCTCCAGCCGGGCTAGATGAAGGCTTCCTGCCTATTGTTTTAAGGCTAAAGTTAATGGCCAGAATTTACATATGGAATGTCCTTTATTGCTCTGGTTTCTGCCTAGGTGTAAAAGAATGTAAATGCAGTTTCTGCCAGCCTGGGGAACACCAGGAAAGTGTAAAAAATGATGTAATGGGAATCAGAACTGCAGTAGCAATTTAAACATAGAGAATCAGTAGGTATTAAGTATTTTTGTCTTGATCACCCAACTCACAGCACTGTCTTGCTCATATGTAAGTTATCTTAGACATGTGTTTTCTTTTAGAAATAGCTAGGAACTAGAAAGATTAGACTAAGTGTTTTTCTGTGATATCAGAACTGTGCTACTGAATTATTTTAAGTATTTCTGTGTGATCTCTGAACTCTTGACTAGCACTGTGTAGTAGAAAGTACTGTCTTGTGGTTTTAATTATTTATTATTAAATATTTAAAACATTTCAACTGTGCCTGTTTTGTGTAGAGATAAGTTAAACTCTAAGAGTACATTGCATGTATATAAGGATCCTATACCAAGTCACACTAATAAGCCTTGACTGTTTAGTCACAACTACGAATTGGATAATAATATTGCACAGTAATAATTGGACACCCTTTTAAGGGCCTTTGAGTAGCTGGTAAGCATTAGTGGGTGGTGGCAAGTGGAACTACCGTATAGTCTGGGAGAAAGGGGCACAGCTGGAGAAACTGTGCCAGCCTTCCCCAGGAGTTTCTGTGTGGTTGTATAAACTCTTCTCAAAGTGCATGTGTGTGTGAGTCAGCTACTTGGGCAGGGACACAAAGCACTGGTTGGACAGAGAGGGTGCTAGAGGTTTTAGCTTGCCCACTAAGCTGAGATCTGGGCCGTATAGCTGTGCCAGTGGGGAGTCTTATTGGGGACCTGGAGAGCAAGGGAGCGACCAGTTGTGGGCTGACTGTGATCTCTGTGTGCTCTTAAGGGAAATTGCACTTTACTGTGTGTATTTGTTATCCTTTCCTCATATATGAGATGCCCTCTCTGGTGTTAGTGGTGGGGATTGAGGCTCCTTAATTGCTGGGCCAGGGCACGGGCGTCACACATATATTACCCAACAGCCCCTAATAAACTATTAGAGCAAATTTTCTATAAGAAAATAAACAACTCTCCCCATTAGCAGATAGAGGTAGTTCACACAGCAACAGCAATATTTCACAGAAAATTTTAAATGTAACCAGCCACTGGAACAGAAGGCACTGTAGTACTGGTCATCACAGTTTGCACTTCTCCCAAAGATAACTAGATGCAAGCAACATTTGGCATTGAAATGCACTACTGATTGTACCAGTACTACAAAGTCAGCAACTCATTCTAATTTACTGAAGAAAATGGCATTGCATTATATGACAGTAGAACTACTGGAAACCTGCAAGATATCTACAATCAGGAAGAGCACTGTGGAGGACTTGTCCTTGCTCACTTGCACAGAGATGAAGCAGACAGAATGATTTTTACTCTTTTTTCAGTTTTTGCATTTGAACAATAAATTTAGAGATGTGTGGTTCCCCTTTGCATTCCTGCACTGTAACTGCTGCTGCTTCTGTACAGCAGTAGCTGTAACAGATTTGTATGTTGTTATTAGGCATGCAGTCTGTTAGATGTTAGATAATTTCTAGTCTAGCCAGAGGAAAACCTACCCTTTTCTATAATTTACTGTGGGGTACCGGGTTTGGGGGGATCTGTATGTATGGTTACCCATCCATTCATCCAGGCAATGCTTGAAGTTGGTGAAGGAGCTACTTTGACATGCAAAGAGAGTCTGTTTCATAGAAACAGAATTTCTTGAGTAAAGCATCTCTTTTGTCAGCAGTTGTATTTGTGTGATAGTAAAGGTTGACGTCTTTTTTTGTAGGTATTCATGGTATTCCCAGTTTTGCATATATGAAGCAGGTAACTACTGCTGGTAGTTAATTAACCTAAAAAAAAGTTGTTACCTTTTTCTTTCCTTTTTTTGTAGTATTGTTAGAGGTCCTTCCATTTTACTTTTGCAATATTTTTTACAATAGGGATCTCCTGCCAAGGGTGACCCAACATCCAGCCAGTATACCAAAACCTTTAGGCTACTTTAAGGTATGCCTTACGTCACACATATCCTCCCCATGTATAGTGTAGGGCGTAAAGGTGATGTCCAGGCTTTCTTTCCTCAGAACTTCTTTGCCACCAGTCCAAATGCCATTGTTTTATTGTTGTTCTGAATGTCCCCTTTATTGCTGGTTTACCAAACCATTTCAGATAAGTGCCCCATTTGGTGTTTTTGCTCTTATTTTTTTCCTTTTGTTGTTGCTTGTGGGGTTTCATGTCATCCAGAAAGGGTAAATGCCAGTGCAGGAGGCAGTTTGCCCATGAGGACTGTCACGAGCAGTGCTTATTTTGTCTTGGTGCTTCCCACGACCATATGTCCTGTTCCATTTGTTAGCTTTCGTCCCAAAGACTGTCCATAGTCGGCTTTTTTCTTTGGCTTTATATTTAGACAACCACTGTCTTAAGTTTTTAGTGAAAGACACTGTGGAGGGAACTTCCCACTCTGAGGGTCAGACATCTGTGAAGAAGAAGGCCAAGAAGTCTTGGTATGATTCTGCCACTGTACCGCCTCCAATGGACATCTCTCCAGAGGCTAGTGTAAACCCGGAGGATTGCCCGGCTCCTCCTTTGGATTTCTCTGCCACGACTCCTTCATTGGCTGGCATGGATCTGATCTCACTCACATCTCTGGAGGGCTTGCAGACGTCCTCTTTGGTCTTCAGGGGGAACCGAGGCTAATAATTATCGAAGGGGCTAGAGGTGTTCATCAGATTCTGGCTAGAGAGGAAGTGCTAACTACAATTGTGTAATGTCATCCAGCATCTGAACCTTATGAGTTTTACGGGGCAGACTTCCCTTCAAAAAAGAAACAAAAAATAAAACATGCTTCTCCTACTCCTAAGGACCCTCAGAGTGAATGGCAGAATTTCACTCAGGGTTTGTTTAGTGCCTGCTTGGCTTTGAAACCTCCTCAAGGCGTTTCTGTTCCTGCTGCACCTTGGTCATCAACTCCTCTTAAGAAGCCTAGGGAACAGGGTACCTCTGAAGAAGAGGTGGATTCAGATATGGAATCCCTTGCTTATTCATTCCGGAGTCCTTAGGAAGAGGAGTCTACTGTCTACTTATCCTGACACCTCCTTTTGAGGAGATTTCCTTCAGGGACACAATTTTTAGGATGATGGAGTTTTTTAAATCAGATTGTGCTCAGGTTTCTGAGGTGCAGAAGAGGTATTGCGAACTTCTGCAAATGGACTCTCCTAGACCTTCTGCTGTTCCTCCCGTTTTGACTGCCTTGTTGGATGCCTTTTCTACTGTGTCTTAGGCTCCAGACTCCCAGCCCCCTGACCCCAAAAAGCCTGATAGGTTTTACAGGGTGCCTGACGATTACAAATTCCTTTTCAGCTGACCCCTATGTGGTGTCTGTGGCGGTTTACTATTACATTCCCGAAATTGCTTTGGTCAACCAGTCAAACCCTCAACCCAGAAAGAAGAATCCATACTGTTGAATAGGCAGCAAATTGAAATGGAATACGTCGACTCCCAGAGTTCGATGTATTCGACATAGCAGGATGTGATGTCAGTCACCCATGCTATGCAGCTTACTGTGACTTTTCACAGTCAACCATACATGTATTTTACTATTTTGCATTGGGGCAAGCCTCCCTGCACTCCCCACACCCCCTGCATGCTATATGTACCAACTCTGAGATTGCACTACAGTGAGGAAATGGGTTAATTCCCTGTTCCAAACTCTATTACACATTCGCTGTAGTATAATCGATGTTTTCTGGTTTGCATTCTGCCCACTTGAAAACTGCCTTTCGACCACTTGCAGGTTCGACCAAAGCAGTTTTGGGAATTTAATATTAAACTGTCCATGCTGTTTGACAAGCCATCTCAGTTCCTGACTCCTACAAAGCTTATTCCTTCTGATAAAGACAATAGGACTATGGAAAGGCTAGGGAAGAAGGTTTATACCTCTGCTATTTTGGCTTTTAGAACTGTCAATTACCAGACGTACATGTCTAGATATATTTTGGCTTTTCTTTCTCAGACCTTTCAGGTTATTTCCGACCGTCCTGACTCTGAAGGGAAGACTTCTCTTTCCTTATTGGGGACTTCTTCTCAGGTGGCTCTCCATTCTATTAAGTGATATTATGATGCAGGAGATGCTCCTTCTAGAGCTGCTGCTTTTGGTTCTGCAACGAGGAGACATTCCTGGCTTCGGCTTCAACCTTTGCCTGATGATATTAAGGCTAAGTTGACGGGTGCACTTCTGGATAACAAACACTTATTTGGTGCAGCTGCTGCTGCTGATTTCTTTAAGTTTCTTTAGGATAAGGGCATGACTTTGCAGGAACTTAGACATGTTTTTGTTTCTCCAGGGCCTAAGTTTCAAAACAATTACCCTACTAAGCCAGCCTTTGTTCATAGGCAGTCTTGCCCTCCTCCCAAGGGTAAGGGGGGGGTCTAAAAGCCTCTTCCTGCTAAAGCTACCCAGACTCTTGTGACTCAGAAATCTCCTTTTCCTGACAAACCAGGTGCTATCTGACTGTCTGTTCTTCTCAGCCACATTCTTCTTTCTCTTCATCTTTCCCTGTCTGTTCCAGTTTGGTTAAAGATTACTCAGGATTCTTGGGTTCTTTCCATCATTTGCCTAGGGTATTACATGGTCTCGAAATCTCTTCTGTCTTTCAGGGGCATTCCTCAGCCCCTCAGGAACAGTTGGCTTTCTTTCCAGGAGTGCTTCAGTATCTTTTGACTCTAGGAACTATTCAGGAAGTTCCAGTTACCCAAAGAGGGAAAGGGTTTTACTCCAGAATGTTTTTGATTCCCAGGAAAGAGGGCACTTATAGATCTATTCTAGACCTTTCTAATTTGAACACCTTTCTGATGGTCCCTTCCTTTCAGATGTTGGCCCTTCAGACTTTGTTCCCTATGTTGCTTCCTCAGACTTTTCTAGTGTCTCTGGACATCAAGGATACTTATCTTCACATTCCTATTTGTCCCCTTTTCATGAAGTTTTTACATTTCTCTGCTGCTTCCTAGTATTTTCAATTCTCTGTTTTGCCCTATGGACTTTCTACTGCCCCAAGGGTATTCACCAAATTCTCACCCCTGTGATTGCTTTTTGCAGGCTAAGAGGGATACAAGTCTTCCCCTACTTAGATGATCTCCAGCTTTAGGCGTCCTCTACAGAGATTTTACTCCAGCATCTTCCCTTTGCCATTTCCCTTCTGCAATGCCTGGGGTTCATTATACATTTAAAAAATTCCTTTCTGACTCCTTCACAGGATCTGGGGTGCAGGATCCAGACTATTCCAATGCTGTCATCCATGCCTCCTCCCAAGGCCTTGAGTCTCATATCTTTCTTTCAATCCCTTCTTCCTGTGCCCTTAATCACAACAAGGGAATTTCTGATAGTTCAAGGTTTTATGCCCTCCACCATTCCTATGCTCCCTTTTGCCAAACTTCACATGAGAAAACTCCAGTGGTTTCTAAAGTCAATTTGGCTTCAGCATTTTCATCCCCTGGACTTCTTAGTTTCTCTTCTTCTATGCCTCAAGCTCGAATTTCAGTTGTGGATTCAGCAGTTGACTCTCAATCCGGGGCTCCCATTTCAACACCCTCTTCCCTCTCAGGAGCTGTCCACAGATGCTTCAGATGTGGGATGGGGGACATCCTTTAGCTCTTTAAAGGTGCAGGGTCCTTGGTCACCTTAACAAAGGAAAGACTAACATAAATGTCAAGGAGATGACAGCTCTTCTGCTGGCTCTTCAAGCTTTTCACCCTCTATTCTCCCCAGGGCCTCTCAAGGTGTTTACAGTCTATACGACATTGATGTGGTATGTCAACAACCAGGGGGGGGGGGGACAAGATCTTAACCTCCTTTGCTGGTTGGCTCTTTCAGTGTGGGAACTAGCTATCCAGTACAGTGTGACTCTTCAGGCAGTTTATATTCCCTCAAGTCAGAACATTGTGGCAGACTCTCTGAGCAGGTCCATAACACAATCCCAGAAGTGGAGGCTATACAGGGATGTGTTTCCGGGCATTGTCCACCAATGGGGTACTCCTCAAGTAGATCTGTTTGCCTTCCCTGTGAACAGATAACTTCCTCTTTTTTGTGCCAGAGTCCCAGGTCCACTTGTCTGGAATGTGAATGCCCTTTCTTTTTCTTGAAAGGGTATATTTCTTCATAGGATTATAGGACGTTACTAGGCTATTGGCCCTGAGGTCCTTACAAGCCTAGCCAAGAATTTAGCCCATGTTCCAACAAGTCAGCATCCTATGCCACTGTCCAGCAGGGACATAGGTGGAATCCCAGTGGTGTATTTTCTGTTCCCCATCCAGTTATCCATGTTGCGCTTAAAAAGGTTTAATGAGCTACTCTGCTTTATGTGTAGAGGGAGTCTATTCCACAAAAGGAGGAGTTTTTGGGACACAAATCTGTCCCGCCTGGTTCTATTGATATCACAGACCAGGTTGAGGTCTCACGTGCGGGTTACTCGAGTGGAGCTTGACTTGCTGATATGCCTTTATGCCTTTCCTTCTTTTCCCCTCATTCCAAAAGTTAAAGTTGGGGAGTCAACCTCTACAAAGAGGCCAGTCACAAGTGGAGGCCCTCAGGGAATCGGTCCTTGAACCACTCCTTTTTGGCATTTACTTCTCTGAAGTCAAGGCCAGTGTCATTGTCACTGGTAGCAAAAGTAAATTAAGGCACCAAATTTACACACTGGAAATCAGTCACTGTACTTTATTGCAGAAGACAAACGGTAAGCGCTTTCACAACTTAATGTTGCTTCATCAGACCACATCACTACAACTGATGCTTGGTTAAATACTAGGACAACTAGTATGACATCACAATTTAAAGAGATATTACTCCACTAACATAAGAACATATATCAGTATCCATAAGAAAAATGCATAAAATATATAGAAAGGTGTGTATTTACACACAATAATATTTAAAAACAATAATATTTAAAAAATGGGGGGGTGTCATCCCTGATGGTTATTAAAATATATATATATATATATATATATATATATATATATATATATGTACATATTCACACACATATAACCATAATAGTACAATGAAAAAAATATATATATATAAAAAAACTCATGTTTTAGTGTTTAAGGCGCCTGGCCTTAAGGTAAGGAACTAATGAGGTGCAGCCATTCAAACCAGGATATCTGTCTGCTTGTAATTTAGTGATCCATTGTTGTTCTAATTCTTCAGTGTGGTTTTCTACGTCACCACCTCTGTTTGTCCTTACTATTTGTTGTAAGATTAAAAATTTAAAACAATGGCTACTGTCTGTATTCAGGACATGATTAGCTAGAGCATTTGATTTCTTCTGGTTTCGTATGTCCCTTACATGTTCTAACATTCTTTCTTTAAAGCTCCTATTTGTTTTGCCTACATAATAGGCATGGCATGCTTGGCAAAAACAAAAATAAACAACATTGACACTTTTACAATCATAATAATTCTTCGTATAAAGTTTAAAACATTTCACAGGATGAATGTACTCATTTTTAGTGTAGACATGCTGGCAAGCAGCACAATTCCTGCACGGGAAGGTGCCCTGTCTGTTTGAGAGATTTTTTTCTAAAAGATTGATGTTCTCTATTACAGAGCTGCTGCTTTAAAGACACATTATTTCTAAAACTGAAGTTTGGGGTGTCACCAACTGTGGAAACCAGACCTGGTATTTCATGTAATAAGTGCCAATTCTTTTTAATAATTTCCGTATACTTATTGATGTCACTTGCAAATTTAAAAACTATTCTAAACTTATTCTATCAATACTTCTATCATAGGTATACTTGTATCAGCACTATAAGAGCTCATGTATGGTTTACATCTTGTAGATCTCAATTTCCATGCATCTGCTATCACTCTAGTGATTTCTGAGCTAGAATAGCCTCTTATTTGAAATTCGTCTTGTAACATATTTAAAGCAACTACTGCCTCTTCATCATTATTATGTAGGCGTAGGGTTCTATAGACTTGTCCTTTGAGGACATTTCTGGGTATGTGTCTCGGGTGCATACTTGACCTGTGCAGACAGGCATTGGTTCTTGTAGGTTTGTGATAAGTACTGGTTCTTATCTGCTTTAAATCAGTAAGGGTGACACTCACATCCAAGAAATCAACACATGTATCAGAAAAAGTAAAAGTAAACTTCAAAAAGTCTGTAGTACTATGCAGGTAATCAATGAAATTACTGATATTTTCACCATGCCCTTTCCACAAGACAAAAACATCATCCACGAAATGGACGTACCAGAGAATGTAGCCAAAAAATGGGTTAACATCTGACAAAACATATTGTTCTTCCCATCGTACTAGTGATAGATTGGCGTAGCTATTTGCACACAAAATGCCCATAGCCACGCCAATCTTCTGTAGAAAAAATTGATCCTGAAAAGCTGCAATGTTATTTTCAAGTATAATCTCCAATAGTGCACAGATTAGCATAATCTTATTAGTAGTCAGCTTCTTATTCATATCTGGGAATTCTCTTATTCTATCAATACCCCAAACATTTGGAATACTAGTAAAAAGAGATTCAATGTCCATGGTAAGGAATACAAATTCTTCATCATTATCAATGGTTTCCATTCTATTTTGCAACCACTGTAAAAACATTTTTGTGTCTCTAAGAACTGTATAACAACTATCCAAGAACTCATGTAAAATGCCTTCTACATAAATAGATAGAGGCTCAGTGCACCATCCTGCTCCTGATACGATGGGGCATAAAGGAGGAACCATGGGATGTTTATGGATTTTAGGGAGTCCATAGATCCTAGGAACTAGAGGTTTTTGTACTGAAAAATAATTAAATAAGGATTCATCAATTAAGCCTGTAATCAGTAAATCAAACACCAAAAAAAAAACACTTTATCAGTGATAGCAATTACAGCTGTTTTTGTCAGAATTTGATAGGTACAAGTATCTAATAGCAAAACCTTCATCTGGTTAACATATAAATCTTTGTCCATTAATACAATTTTACCACCTTTATCTGCTTGTTTAATAATAAGAGAATGTAAATCCTGCAATTCATGTAGAACCCTATATTCTTCTATATTTAAATTATGAAAGGTGCAGCCTTGCGTACCAGGAGTATAAGCTTCATTAAAAGCATTTTCACAGATATCTAAAAATCTTTGTATGCCTGGAGGGGTGGGAGGTACAAAAGTGCTAGGTTTCTTGTATATATTTACATTGACATTTTCATTATTACGAAACATGCATTTTAATGATAAATTCCTACCAAGCAATTTCAAGTCTGTTAGCATTTCAGTTAAATCTGCCTTCTTGGCAGGTATAAAAGACAAACCCTTATTAAGAAAACTGTTTTGTTTTTAGTTAGAGTAAGGAAGAAATGTTAACAATAAGATCAGTTTTTACATCCTCCTTTTCTTTGAAAAGTGTGCAGTTCTGTCCATTTGATTTTCCCTTGCTGTCTTTCCCATATTGGGATTGCTTTTGGCTCGAGCTCTGAATAGAAGAGCTGCTTTCAAAGTGAATTCTCCCACTTTCAAATTCTCTAAAAAAAACACTAGTATCTGTAGCATTTGCTTGTGAAGTGTCTATTGGAGTCTTACCTATATTGCTTGCATTCCTTTGTTCTTCTGACTTAGAATTTTTATCCATATTCGATGTAGATGTATTCCCATTCACTATAGAAGCAAAGGATGCAACTTGGAGAGTAGGAACACTAGAATTTACATGTTCTTGGTCAGTTTGTTGTATTGCCATGTTTTCCCTCATCTCAATAGCGCGATAACAGGAAGTGGAAGCCTGTGTCTCAGTATTTAGTGTCCTACTAGTTCCTCTGTTCACTGTAGCAGGATTATACAAAGGGGTTCTATTTATAGGGTCTCTCGGCCATGAGAAGACATTATTGTTGCTAAAATCAGTTTTATCTCTGTTTAATTTATTTAATTTAACATTTTGAAGCTTTT
The DNA here is from genome assembly GCF_019279795.1 of Protopterus annectens. NCBI lineage: Eukaryota > Metazoa > Chordata > Ceratodontiformes > Protopteridae > Protopterus > Protopterus annectens. The sequence goes on along the minus strand of NC_056725.1, from coordinate 1,813,156,899 downwards.
TCTCATAGGCACTAATGCTTTCATGCAACTGGCCCATTTTATTAAGGGTGATAGTAGCAGGAAAGGTTACAGATATCTGGGTATCTAGTGTCACAATTTCAGTTTTGAGCTCAGTTTCAAGAGGTGTAAAAACTCTATAAGGAGCTCCATATACTTGGAGCTAAAAGATAAATTCAATTCTTGCCACTTACGTAAGAGTTCAGGATATGTATTCCCATAAGTTGGCATATTTAAGATACGTAAACCTTGAGGTATTACTTTAGCTTCCAATGAAGCTTGTAGGTGTAGTCTTTGCCATTGTAGTCGTTTGTACTTATATAGAAGGTTTTCTAGCCCCCTATATTGTGCCTGAAACTCAAGCATTTTTTCCATCTGTGAACCAATATCCACTGTATTTGCCTATACGTCAGTGTTTAATAATGGATTCACTGGTACTTCAAGAAGCTTTAAAAATCGATGATGCTCATTAGATGATTCTTGGTTGGTATCCGTGTCCATATTATATCCACTTGCAGTGTGTCCTTAGCCGAATAAAAAATAGCAACTGAAGATGCAAAAACCAAACGGCTGCAGGTACACTGAGGTGCCCAAAACACACAACAACAGCAAAAGTAAATTAAGGCACCAAAGTTACACACTGGAAATCAGTCACTGTACTTTATTGCAGAAGACAAACGGTAAGTGCTTTCACAACTTAATGTTGCTTCATCAGACCACATCACTACAACTGATGCTTGGTTAAATACTAGGACAATTAGTATGACATCACAATTTAAAGAGATATTACTCCACTAACATAAGAACATATATCAATATCCATAAGAAAAATGCATAAAATATATAGAAAGGTGTGTATTTACACACAATAATATTTACAAACAATAATATTTTAAAAAGGGGGTGGTGTCATCCCTGATGGTTATTAAAATATATATATATATATATATATATATATATATATATATATATAAAACCATAATAGTACAATGAAAAATATATATATATAAAAAACTCATGTTTTAGAGTTTAAGGCGCATGGCCTCAAGGACAAGTCTATAGAACCCTACGCCTACATAATAATGATGAAGAGGCAGTAGTTGCTTTAAATAAGTTACAAGACGAATTTCAAATAAGAGGCTATTCTAGCTCAGAAATCACTAGAGTGATAGCAGATGCATGGAAATTGAGATCTACAAGATGTAAACCATACATGAGCTCTTATAGTGCTGATACAAGTATACCTTATGATAGAAGTATTGATAGAAATAAGTTTAGAATAGTTTTTAGATTTGCAAGTGACATCAATAAGTATACGGTAATTATTAAAAAGAATTGGCACTTATTACATGAAATACCAGGTCTGGTTTCCACAGTTGGTGACACCCCAAACTTCAGTTTTAGAAATAATGTGTCTTTAAAGCAGCAGCTCTGTAATAGAGAACATCAGTCTTTTAGAAAAAATCTCTCAAACAGACAGGGCACCTTCCCGTGCAGGAATTGTGCTGCTTGTCAGCATGTCTACACTAAAAATGAGTACATTCATCCTGTGAAATGTTTTAAACTTTATCTGAAGAATTATTATGATTGCAAAAGTGTCGATGTTGTTTATTTTTGTTTTTGCCAAGCATGCCATGCCTATTATGTAGGCAAAACAAATAGGAGCTTTAAAGAAAGAATGTTAGAACATATAAGGGACATACGGAACCAGAAGCAATCAAATGCTCTAGCTAATCATGTCCTGAATACAGACAGTAGCCATTGTTTTAAATTTTTAATCTTACAATAAATAGTAAGGACAAACAGAGGTGGTGACGTAGAAAACCACACTGAAGAATTAGAACAACAATGGATCACTAAATTACAAGCAGATAGATATCCTGGTTTGAATGGCTGCACCTCATTAGTTCCTTACCTTAAGGCCAGGCGCCTTAAACACTAAAACATGAGTTTTTTTATATATATATATTTTTCATTGTACTATTATGGTTATATGTGTGTGAATATGTGTGTATATATATATATATATATATATATATATATATATATATATATATATATATATATATTTTTTAATATAACCATCAGGGATGACACACCCCCTTTTTTAAATATTATTGTTTTTAAAGACAAAGAAAGACCAACTCCAGCTGAAGAGTCCTCAGTAAAAAATGGAATAAATAATAAAACAAAACTTCGGACTCACCACGATAATAAATTAAAAAAGTAGACTTTAATGAACAAACGGTAAGCGCTTTCGCGTATTTAGAAATACGCTTCTTCAGACCATGACATCAATACTAAAATTGTGTGCTTATATATAATCAAACATCCACTTCATTATTTGTAATTAAGTAATTAATTAAACAATTAAACAATCAATGAATTGGCCATTTAAAGAAATAGCTTGCTAATGCTTAGTTCTTATAGCAGAATATGCTTTTCCAACTGATATTCAGTAAACGAGTGCAGTCATTCAGAGCTATTAAGAAACCTTGGAATTCATACAATATGCTGAAAATCCATTCAACATTTAAATAAATAAATATATATATATTTTAAATATATGCATATTTTAAATTAATAAAGAATAGAAAAAAAAATATATATATATATACAACATAGTACATAATTTATGTTAAAATGTATAAAATATATATGTAAAAAATATATAAATATATGAATAGATATACTGAATGATGCAAGATCAGCTCAACTATACAGTAGACAGACAAATACAATACCTGCATCAAACATTGTAATAAGCCCCATTAATGTATTCTATCAAATACCATAGCTTTATTAGTTCAACTCAAATTCATAGCAGTATTTATATATGTACCTTGCAATTTATAAAGGTAGGTTAAGCTGTATATAAATGGCCATTTAAATATATATATTTAAAACCAAATTGAAGCCAATAGAACCTTGCTTTCATAAATATATAGAAATAAAATATATGAAGATATAAAAATATATGTAAAAGCTAAACTCCATTTTGTTATACCTGAATTAGACATTATCTACATGAAGCGAGGTATGACCTCAGGGAAACGTACATATTCAAACCTGGGGGATAATGTCCCCTTAGTCTAAAAATCCAGTGCAGTTCTTTTAATTCTAAAAGGCTCATATAGTCTCCACCTCTCTTACTCTGTTCTACAACCTGTAACACCCTGAGCACAAAAGAATGGTCAGGATGGAGCATGACGTGTCTTGCCAGGGCATTCAGTTCATTTTTATTTTTGATGTCATATTGATGGTTGTAAATTCTATTCTTTAATTTTCTCTTAGTAAGACCGATATAGAAAACAGAGCAGGATTCACATGTTGCTAAATATATCAAACCCGACGTTTCACAGGTAGCCTCAAATCTAGGTACAAATGAGAGGCTAACCATAGGATGTGTGAAAGTCTGTTCCTTAGAAATATATTTACAATAGCTACAGTGATTACAGGAGTAGGTGCCATATCTCTTATCCCGTTGTAGTCTTACTACTTGCTCAACATTTGATCTATCACATAGGAGCATTTTTAGATTTTTATTGTTTCTAAATGTAAATAATGGACTTCCACCTATAAGCTGTAATGTCTGTGCATCTGTAGTCAAAATTTTTCCAGTTGTTAATAATGATCTTTCTTATATAAAAGGAGTCATTAGTATAAGTAGTTAAAAAATGTAGCCTTTCTGTTGTATTCTTAGAATACTTTTGAATACAAGTGCCCACATAAGGCTCACGCCTTACTTCCCTACTAAGTGGTAAAGTTTCTCCCAGAACCTGCGCTCTAGTGTATTTTATTAAATTTTTATCATAACCCCTTTCCATAAAGATCTTTTCCATTTTATTAGCTTCCAGAGTCAGATCAGTTTTATCTTTACATAGTTTCAAAATTCTACAAAACTGACTCTTAACTATACCACTGAAAATATGGCGTGGGTGCATGCTGTCGAACCGCAGAATATTGTTTTTCCAGCATGCCTTTCTGTGTAGTTTAGAAACCAATCTGCCCCCTCTAATGTCTAAAGTAACATCTAAAAATTTCACCGAGTCATAGGATGTCTCTGCAGTGAATCTTAGAAAATCAGTAGTTGACTCAAGGTATTCCTTAAAGAGATTGAATTCTTCTGGAGTACCATCCCAAACTACTAAAATATCATCCACAAAAGGCCTGTATAGCAGGACCTTATCAAACCACTGATGATTAAAGACAAATTCCCTCTCCCACTGATACATAACCAAATTGGCGTATGTATTAGCGCAGGGGGTGCCCATAGCCACACCTGACTCCTGTAGGAACAGGCACCCCCTGAATGTAAATACATTGTTGCATAACACCAATTCTAGTAGTTGGCATATGAGTATTTCCTTGTTCCTATCAAAAGATGGAAATATCTGTAGTAATTCCCTTATTGATTGTATGCCCTCTTCATTAGGTATACAAGTAAATAGACTCTGGACATCCATTGTGACCAGCAAATGTTGTCCTTTTATTAATTCGGTATTCATTGAGTCTAAAAATTCTAAAAGTTGATAGGTATCCTTTAGGATACTGGGAATTTCAGTAACAATGGGCTTTAATGTATCTTCCAAATAGATGGAAATATTTTCAGTGGCCCATTTCCCCCCTGACACTATGGGTCGTAATGGGGGGGGGGAAACATCTTTGTGCATCTTTGGTAATCCTTTAATAACAGGTGTATGTGGATGCTCATTATGGAAAAAATCATATAAATCTTTAGTAATCTGTCGACACATGAGTAGATCATATAATGTATCATGAATGTGGTTAATAATTTTCAACAACCTTCCATGGTCTATCTTTAAATATGTGGAATCATCATTCAACATGCTGAACATGAGAGATACATAGTGCTCAGTATCAAATAATACCATGCCCCCACCCTTGTCTGCGGGTCTCAACGTCAGTGAGGGATCATTAATAAAGTTGTTTAAAGATTTTTTCTCATCACTAGACATATTAAAATAAGCACATTTCCTGTTACCATCATAGAAATAGTTATACAAATCATATTCACAGGTTTTAATAAAGCAGTCGATATGCCCTGGTATCGGCGGAAAAAAAGTACTTTTCTTCTTATGCAGGGAATCATTGGTAAAATAGAATGTTCTGTTGCAGTAGTGTTGACTTTAAAGTAAGGTTTTAGGGCTATAGCCCTCCCAAACATGCGAATATCAGTCAATAAATCTGTCAGAACACTCCCCTGTGAGGGGACAAAAGAAAGCCCTTTATTTAAAAGGCTCATATCTTGAGATGTAAGAACATACCTTGATAAATTAAAAAAAGAGTTGTTCTAGGGTATCTGCCTTCTCCTTTGGTGCACAGCTGTTTCCCCTGAGTACTTGTGTTTTTTCCTTTCCCAGCTGTCTGACCGATCCCGTGGAAAAACAGTTTTTCTGATGGGAAGCGGTAAAAAATGTGAATTATCAGCAACAGCAGACTTGCGTATAGCTCCCAGGCTTCTCTCTGCCCCCATGTTACAGTTTGCCTCCTGGTTAGGCAATGACATGGAAAAAGCCATAGCTGAATCTGGAACTGTCGGTAATTCCGGTGGTGTGGTGAACGCTTCATCTGAGACATCACCAGTAGGAGCAACAGCTGAAGCAGAAGATGATGAGCCAATTGGATTTGATGCAACTAACGTGCGTTCAAGAGGCGCCAGATTTTGAACAGGGTTTTCAACTTGTGAAGCACGGTCTGTTCTCCTCGGCCAAATGAAAACACTACCGGTAGCGAAATCCCTGTAATCACGCTGTAATTTCTTGTGTTTCATTTGTTGTAGTTTTAGGGCATAGTTATTAACTTGTCCATAAATATATTCAAGTCTCTTTTGACAAAATTCTTCACGGAAATTATCCTTGATTTCCTTATTAAGTTGATTGACTTGGGTCAACAATTGATTCTCTAAGGGGCTAAAGTAATCAATCAAGAGTTGCACATATTTAAAGCCAGCTTCTAGGTTTATCTCCTGCCACTTTTTTAACAGGGCAGGATGACTATCGCCATATGTCAGCATGCTCAGTATACGCATGCCTCTAGGAATGAACTTAAAATGAAGGCAAGCCTCCATGTGCTTGCGTTGCCAAATTAGGCGCTGGAGCTTAAACAAATCATTTTCAAGTTGTTTTACCTTCATATTGAAAACTTCGATGTTGTCAGTTGTTTCAGCTACAGATGCTGAGATAGGCACATTAAAGTCCAGAGCCAATAAAGGATTTATGGAATGTCCCGTAATGACAGTCCACTGAGTTTCACTAGAAATGTTCCTCGGTTCCGGATTATAATCCAATTCAATGTTGGAGTTTGCCATTCTCGTGTGCTAGAGTATGTTCTAAAGCAGACCAGCTGAATTCCAAAGACAAAGAAAGACCAACTCCAGCTGAAGAGTCCTCAGTAAAAAATGGAATACATAATAAAACAAAACTTCGGACTCACCACGATAATAAATTAAAAAATAGACTTTAATGAACAAACGGTGGCCACAGATTTAGAAATACGCTTCTTCAGACCATGACATCAGTACTAAAATTGTGTGCTTATATATAATCAAACATCCACTTCATTATTTGTAATTAAGTAATTAATTAAACAATTAAACAATCAATGAATTATTGTTTTTAAATATTATTGTTTTTAAATATTGTGTGTAAATACACACCTTTCTATATATTTTATGCATTTTTCTTATGGATATTGATATATGTTCTTATGTTAGTGGAGTAATATCTCTTTAAATTGTGATGTCATACTAATTGTCCAAGTATTTAACCAAGCATCAGTTGTAGTGATGTGGTCTGATGAAGCAACATTAAGTTGTGAAAGCGCTTACCGTTTGTCTTCTGCAATAAAGTACAGTGACTGATTTCCAGTGTGTAACTTTGGTGCCTTAATTTACTTTTGCTGTTGTGTGTTTTGGGCACCTCAGTGTACCTGCAGCCGTTTGGTTTTTGCATCTTCTTTGTCACTGGTCTCTGGCAGTCTAAATTCACAGATTACTGCAAATTAGAAGCTGTCATTGAATTCTACACTGACACAAATGTTCTCCAGGAAGGGGTGAGATAGACAAACAACTGATGTCAGAGCCATGGACTAAAACTAAATACCAAGAAATGCATAATAGTATTCTTCGGGAAGTCACCCACCCCTGTTAACTATCATATTGATAACACAATCCTTAGAGGTGATCCAGTAGGAAGGGACTTGGAGACACACATAGACAGAAATTTGGCCTTTGACTATCACCTTTCTACAGTAGTGAGGAAATCGTTCTATGTTGTGCAACTTATAAACAAAGGTGTGGCATCTAGGTCCAAGGACGTCATTGTTCCACTGTATTCAGCATTCATCAGACCTGTCATTGAGTACAATGCCCTCTTTGGTATGTACCTAACCAGGCATATCCAGCAAATGGAATGTCCACAGAGGTTCCTCACTAAAAAAAAATACAAGGCGTCAGTAAAATGTCCTATGCAGACCTCCTCAAGACCTTATCCCTGTATTCTGTCTCCTACAGGCTGTTGAAGGGGGAGATCTGTGCTTGGATTGCAGGGCATTGTCAGACCCCACTCTGATGGACTTCTGGCATATCAGCAAAATAAACGGCACCAGGCTTACCCATTCTGAAGATTTAAACCTTGCCTATGATATAAATAGGACCTGCTGGAGAGACAGGTATGTATCCCAGAGATTACCCCATCTCTGGAACAGGCGTCCCATCCATGTGAAGCAGAGTTCCTCCCTAACCCATTTCAAGTTTAACTTGAACAATTGGATGGGGAACAGCTTTGGTTTGGGACCTATGTCTCTAATGGACACAGGCAACCTGTAAATGTTTTATCTCCCATGCCCCTGCTTATAAATGTTTCATCTGCAAGTCCCTGCTTACACTTGTCAATGGTACCAGAACTTGTCAGAGGTTTGGGATGCATGGCTAGGCTTAAATAGGCCCTTGTGGCCTAGTGAACTCCTATGAACCTAAAAGTCCTGTTTAAAATGCAACAGGATACTCAGACAGCATTGGTTCCCTCTTCTTCTGCATATAGCCAAGGGCAGTCATCATGTTACCTCACAGGGTGGATCTACTCACACAAGACAAGGAATCTGTCATCCATCCTTACCTGTCCACTCTTCAACTGATACTGTGGGTAATACAAACACCTTTTTTTTCTGAGGATGTGCTAAGGGTCCTTTAGGAGGCCAGGAAGCCCATAACTAGGAAATCCTACTTATCCAAATGAAAGAGCTTTTCTGTTTGGTGTCTTTCTTGTTACCTGGATACACTTTCATCATGACCCTCCCTCCCTGTTCTTGTGGTGTTAAACTTGGTGGCTTTGGAATTGCCTGCCTCTGCTGTAAATTTGTGTTTGGACACTCCTCCTGGACCCATCTCATTTGCTCGCTTATCTGAGTACAGTGAGATCATTTGGGAGGGACTATCCCCTTGCTTCTTTGATTTTAGACACTCCTACCAGTCCCATCTCATCAGCTCTATCTACTGCGTACAGAGAGCATTTGGAAAGGACAACCCCTTGTAGTCTGTTAATCTTGCTCTGTTTACTCTCTCTCCATTTAATAAAAACAAACAAAAAAATAAAAAATAAATACAAACATTTTATACTTTATTCGGCTGCTGTTGCTGTAACTGTGTTCTACCGGCTTTATTACCTTAGTTTGCTGTTCTGTGTGCTCTTAAGTGTTCAACTGCTCTTATTCTGCACTTATTACTGCTTGTTAGTAGCCTGATTAAATTTGTCTGCTGTTCTAAGCATCTTAGTTTTGGTTTTAGCACGTATGCTTCAGGTGTCTTATTATACATTTATGTTTTTTGTGGTCTGCACTCTCATAGATAAACCCTTATTAAATCCTGCTCTCCATAAGTCCTGGACAATTCCCTTCAGTTTCTCTTGCCAGCCTGGTCGACATGGGCATACTGAGAGAATGCAGCAACTGCCTCTTGCTCACAGACAGTCCCCTTCACATAGCACATAATTCTTCTACTTGTGAGAAAGGTATCTACATCATTAAGCTGGAATCCATGCTCTCTCTCAACACAGTCAGTACTCCTGACAAAGAGGAGATTGCCAGCACAAACACCACACCACCCACATCACAGAGCCAAGCATAACAAATGCCCACCTATGCAGGGGTCCTCAATAAAAACTTACCTAAACAGAGACCCCCAAAACACACTCACAAACATTCCACACACAGCACCAATCATATCACACACAGTAAACAACACACCAGTGCCTCACAAACACATCCCATTAGGCATAAGAATAAATGAACGCAGTCCATAAGGCATAACAATAAACTAAACATACTAGTCATTGGTGAGTCAATAGTGAGAGACACTGGTGTCCCCCTCACCAGGCTCAACAAAAGAAAGTCACTGTCAGCTGTCTTGTCAGGTGCTAGAATCCACCACATCATGTACGCACTTAAGTCTCTCCAGAAGAGGTAAAACCATGATTCTGTCATTGTCCATGTTAGTGTGAATCACTTGAGACATACCTCCCTGGAGTATATGAAGAGAGACATGATTGAGCTCTCAGAGTGTGTGCTCCAGGCAGGTATGACCCTAGCCCTAAGCAGCATCATACCTTCATCAAGCATGATACCACAATACCAACAAAAAATAATTCACTTAAACAATTAGCTTAGTTTCTGGTGTCTTTGATCCAGTATCTTTCTGCTTGGGATGACATGGTGGACAGGCCTACATGCTTTGCCAGAGATGGCCTCCACCTGTCACCCCTGGGGTTCCAGATCTTGGCCAAGGCTCTTGCCTCCCCATTGTGCCTTTTTTAGGCTATGTCCTAAAGACAAATCTTCCATCATGATATGTCAAAAAGTAAATTGAAGGTCATGCTGCGTAATGTTTAAGCCTTAACCTGAAAATGCACTCACTAGAGGCTCTCCTCACACTGGAAGATGCCGATGTCTGCGCAATCACAGAAACTTGGTTCAGGGCTGTGGAGAACACCACTGCCTTACCAGGCTATACCTCATTCCACATTTTCCAACCCCAAAATGAAGTCTGAAAGACCAAGGGTAGTGGAGTATCTATCTTCATTAAGGACAGGCACACCTCCATTCTAGTTTGCCAGCATGATGCACTGGAATTACTCTGGGTGCAATTAACAGTTGGCAAGACACCCATCCAAGTTATAGCCGGCTACAGACCCCCCCTCACCATGTTTCAGGACACCCACTCCTCATACATAGGTGCCGGAAGCTGTTAAAGACTGGGGGGGGGGTGGAGGGTGACAGGGGCACTTAGTGAACTGAAAAGGGTAATTGTTTTATAACTATTTAATACCACAACATAGGTTCACGTGGAGGAAATTTTAAGCTTAGCCAATTCCCTTTTGGTGCTTGAATTAACATTTTCTGATCGGTCTTAGCTATCCCCATGGCTGATAATTGTATGTTAGCCGTAGTGAGAACAACTGTGGTCATACCATAGATAATTTCAGGGGGCCAAGTAAGGGATGCAGCATTTAGGAACTGCGTCTATCCATTAGTGGCATGAGGGGAAATCCTGGAGTACATTTTCTATTACCCATCCTTAGATCCAAATTGCATTTGAATATGGATGGTTGAGCTTTGCTTTATTTTTATGGATAGTCTGTTCCGGAACAGTGGTAGCCTCTGTGATATATATCCATCTCTCCACAACATTCAGTTTAGATACCTGGACTGAGTATTTCTGATGCCATTTGACTTGCTGCTGTTCACTAGGTCCATCTGTATTATGTCGGAGGATGCTTTGTATGCCAGACATGTCACCTCTAAGCACTCTGTAGGATACTGAGTATAATAATAAATCTTTGAGGTGGTCCATGCAAGACCTATTGTTTAGGACTTGTATCCTTTTAGTAAGGTATCTCTGAAGATATTCCAATTGTTGCATGGGGCTGGACAGATACATGCCAAAGTGGGCATTATACAAAATGATTGACATAATGAGAGCTTTGTAAAGGGGGACAACAACATCTCTAGATCTAGTCACAATCAATTTGTTTATAAGCTGTGCAATATAGAAAGGCTTTCTTATGATGCTGGGCACATGTTGGTCAAAAGTTAGGTCACTGTACACACAAGTTCCCAAATGCCAAACAATTGGATCAGTTCTCAGAGGGCATTGTCATGATTTTGACACCAGTTATTATTTGGGAAAAACCTTCCTGCATGATGGTTAAGTCATTTGGGAATTCAATAACTTTTCCTAGCTTGCAGTCATCTCAAACTTAGCTGGCGAAAGCTCTTTGGTATTTCCTTTTACTTTTGAGATGTATATGCCAAACAGAAAAAGTCTCAGCACTGAACCCTGGGGGACTCCATTGGTGACTGGTCTCTTCCCCTGTTTTGATCTCCTGCATCCTGTGAGCCAAGTTTGCAATGCAGCTGGTGATCTAAGTATTTGCTCCTACATTATTCGTCTTTTGTACTACACCTGAGTAGGGTATTGTGTCAAAAGGCTTGGCCAGGTCAAGGTAATGTGGTGTGAACTGTTTTACCTTCATCCATTGCTTTGGTAACAAGAGTAAAGCTTAAAATTTACCCATGATTTTGAGCCTTTCACACTTTCCTCTGGGCTGTTTTCAAACACATTTTTAGGGCCATGCATACATGTATGCATTCCTTGATTCACCTTCCTGATCGTATTAAGTTATATTCCTTGTATAATACAACACACTTGTTAGACTTAAGTTAGAGCTCATTTTAAATTTTTTGTTTAAACATTTTTTCCAGTAGGCAATGAAGCAAAATGCATGCACCAATAATGACAAAGCTGCCCTATTCAGAACATTTCCATGATAACAGTCTACTTCCACACACAATTGCATTTTAAATTGTTTGAACATTTTTCCAGTAGACAATGAAGCAAAATGCATGCACCAGTAATGACAAAACTGCCCTAATTAGAACATTTCCATGATAACAGCCTACTTCACACACAACTGCATTTTAAATGTATTGTTTGAACATTTTTCCAGTAGGCAATGAAGGCAAATACATGCACCAATAATGACAAAACTGCCCAATTCGGAACATTTCCATGATAACAGTCTACCTCCATACACAATTGCATTTTAAATTTATTGTTTGAACATTTTTCCAGTAGGCAATAAAGCAAAATGCATGCACTAATAATGACAAAACTGCCCTGTTCAGAATATTTCCATGATAGCAGTCTACCTCCACACACAATTGCATTTAAAATTTATTGTTTGAACATTTTTCCAGTAGGCATTGAAGCAAAATACATGCACCAATAATTACAAAACTGCCCTTTTCAGAACATTTCCATGATAACAGTCTACTTCTACACACAATTGCATTTTAAATTTATTGTTTGAACATTTTTCCAGTAGGCAATGAAGGCAAATGCATGCACCAATAATGACAAAACTGCCCAATTCAGAACATTTCCATGATAACAGTCTACCTCCATACACAATTGCATTTTAAATTTATTGTTTGAACATTTTTCCAGTAGGCAATGAAGCAAAATGCACGCACCAATAATGACAAAACTGCCCTATTCAGAACATTTCCATGATAACAGTCTACCTCCACACACAATTGCATTTTAAATTTATTGTTTGAACATTTTTCCAGTAGGCATTGAAGCAAAATACATGCACCAATAATTACAAAACTGCCCTTTTCAGAACATCTCCATGATAACAGTCTACTTCTACACACGACAAAACTGCCCTTTTCAGAACATTTCCATGATAACAGTCTACTTCTACACACAATATATAAATACAGAATCACAGTAGTGTAAGCCATAGGCATGTTGCACAGCTTCTTGAACTTATTTTCAATTGGGGGGTGGGGCAGGGACACATTTTAAACATTGCTTGTATAATTTTGGAAAGTTGCTTGCATAAAATGTGTTACAACTATGCATTTCATTACCAAGTCTTGAATCCAGAACTCTGCACTATAGTCAGAGCAACATACCACTAAGCTAAACCAGCAGTTTCTTGAAAGACAGGAAGACAAACTTAAATGGCTATCATATAATTTAGTGAATTCAGTTCTCACTTCTCACCATAGCTCTCAACCTCTTAGCACAAAAATACAGAACACAGCCAATAATGGGGGTATACAGCCCCAAAATAGGGACACATTTCAAACACTGATTTTATAATCTTAGAAAATTGCTAGAATAAAAGTTTTTGTTTTACCACTCCTGAAAACCAGAGGAACAGAACATAAATGTGAGGCATAAATTCACAAGTGATGGTGGCTAGGAACTTTAGGCTCTTTTTACCTGTACCCAAGGTACAGGGTTTGATCTTGAGTACCTCTAGCCACCAGATGTATCCTGTTGGGGGCATTTATAGACATACACACACACACACACACACACACACACACACACACACACACACACACACACACACACACACACACACACACTTCCCTTACTCACTCTGAAAAGTGTCCACAGTGTTTCATTCAGATGCCAGCTTACTCACTGTTAAAAGCGTCCAGATTCTACAGCTATATGCAACCGTCTGTTTCCAGACTCCATCTTCAGTCTTCACAGCTAAAGAATACCCAGAAATACCATCAGATAAGCAGCAGAAACTGTCTGTTTCAGTTCCCACTCGCAAACCTGGAAATATGTGTGCCGCATAATGATGTCAGCATAAAATTTGAGACAATTGAGAGGTTGGATTGATCTGCAAAAGTGGGGGGGGACCCTCCCCCCTTGCTCTATGGTTCTGGTGCCCATGTCCTCATACCTGGACCTACTTGACTCCATCAAGATACCCCCTAACACCCTGATCCTTGATGACTTCAACTACCTCACCATAGACTGGGTGAAGTATTCCTGCACTAATACACTCACCTAATGATTCCTTGACTTCATCAGTTCTAACGCATTAGACCAGCTCATCTCATCCCCCACAAGGGGAGATAACATTCTGGACTTGGCTTTCACCAACATGGGTGACTGCTGCACCACTCCCATAGTATGTTCTTCCCTGATGAGATCAGGTCATCGGTCTGTCTCATTCGAAGTTTCTATCCCACCCAACCCCTCCCCACCTGTAACCAGGCTAAATAGCTTCTCAAAAGCTGACTACAACCTCCTAAGTGCATTTTCAGATTAAGGCTCCTAGCATTAGGCAGCATGACCTTCAATTTCCTTTTTGACAGATCTTTTATGTTGGAAGATTTGTCTTTGGGACATAGCCTAAAAAAGGCACAATGGGGAGGCAAAAGCCTTGGCCAGGATCCAGAATTCTAAGGGTGAGAGGTGGAGGCCATCTCTGGGAAAGCATTGAGGCATGTCAACCATGTCATCCCAGGCAGACAGATGCTAGGTCCCCTTGGAAAGACGCCAGAAACTAAACCAATTGCTGAAGTCAATTGTTTTTTGTTGGTATTATGGTATCATTCTTGGTGAAGATAGGATGCTGCTTAGGGCTAGGGTCATATCTGCCTGGGACACATACTCTGAGAGCTCAATCATGTCTTTCTTCATATAGTCCAGGGAGATACGTCTCAAGTCATTCACACCAACATGGACAATGACAGAATCATACTTGTACCTGTTGTGGAGAGACTTAAGTGCATGAATGATGTGGCGAATTCTGACACCTGACAGACAACTGACCATGATCTTCTCCTTGTTGAGCCTGGTGAGAGAGACATTGGTGTGTCTAACAATTGAGTCACCAATAACTAGTATGTTTGGTTTATTGTTATGCCTTATAGGGTGAATTGGTTTATTGTTATGCCTTATGGGCTGTCTTTGTGAGACACTGATGTATTGTCTGCTTTTTGAATTTCTCCAAGTCTTTTGGGTTTCTAGTACCATGACGGGAATGGACCCCATTCCTAAGTCAAAGTATGATTAAAGTTCATGAAATTAGTATTGTTTCAATCTTTGTTGTCAGCCAGTAGTGATCTTTGCAGCACAGTTCGTATGGAGTTACATATATTGGTAACATATCTAAATACGATTGTAAATTTTTTTTTTATAAGACCCGTTGCTCCCACTACTATCGCAACTGTCTGGATATATTTCTTTCACATTGCTCTCATTTCTGCCTGCAGATCCTGATAATTTATGACTGTGTGTCTCTCTGTACGCAAAACACTTTAGTCACTGGGTGTGGCAGTTTCAGTGATCAATGCTACTCTTGTCTCCTTTTCTTGGACCACTATATCTGGTTTTCTGGCATCTATCTTTTGAAATGTTGGTAATGGATGATCCCATGTGATATAGACTTCTTAATTTTCTGTGATGCTTTCTGGCTCATGTTTCCAGTGTTTTCGGCCACTTCATTGCAATAATGTTTGCACAATCCCCAGTGCAATAGTCTTGCCACATTATTATGCCTTTCAGTATACAGTCCTTCTGCCATTAGTATGTCACAACCAGCAACGAGGTGTGCAACTGTTTCCAATTCGGTTTTACAAAACCTACATTTGTCTGTTTCTCCCACATGTACAGTGGACTTTATAAAGCAACGTGTATGCAGCCCACTCTCTTGGGCTGCCAATATTAACCTTTCATCTCTTGGTTTGAATTTTCCTCTCCTTAACCATTTCTGTTTGTTCCTGCTCAACATGAGGTTCTTCCAGAATTTTTCTGTACTTGCAACTATATTTATGCTTTTTCCACATTTCTTGCCTTCTCATCTGGTCCTTCATCTTATATTCTTTCTCTTGTTTTTCGGTACCATCAGTTGCTGCCTGATTTTATCTACTTCTGGTTTTATTTCCATTCCTGCTTAATGCTGACATGCTTCTGCTAGATTAAGCAGAGAAGTCATCTTAAATTTATTTTCCTCATGTTTCAAAACTTTCACTACATTTGGGTATCGTGAGGTCAGCAGATATGTGTGGAGTTCCACAATTGCAGATCTATACATTTAATGAATTTCAAGGAGGCCCATGCCTCCGTCTGAACAGGGACTATATAATCGTGGTATGCACTGATTTTTATAAATCATTTGGTGAGCATGAAGCATCCTTCTTGTTTTCCTGTCTAATCTGTCCAACACATTTTAGGGCCAATCAGTCACTCCAAAACTGTAAGTTAGGACAGGAAGAGCAAATTGGTTTATAGCTTGGATTTTATTACTAGATTTCAACGTTGTTTTCAGGATTAACTTAAGTCTTCTAAGGTATTGCAAAGCAAACACCTCAGCAGGGTAAAGTGCCTTGGTAAACGAAAAGGCAAAGCAGTAGAACAATTCCAAGGCACACCAGTAGCCAATAATCCAAAACTTCCAAACGAAAAGAGACCTTTATTGCAGCAGAACTTCTCACTCACAGCGCTTTTCACGTTGTATAAACGCTTCTTCAGACTTCAATAAAATGCATTGAAATTCAAGCCTTTATATACTATGGTTACCAAAGACTTAACCAATTAATCAATTAAAGAATGTTTTGAGTTTTTAAAGTGCAAGTGCTCACTACAAACAAATACATAGAAAGTACATAAAAGTACATAAAGAAATACTTAAAAATGCTTAAAAACTAGATAGGCATCATAGGTGTCCCATGCATTTAAAACTATACTAAATATTCCATGTGACACATTTAATCATTTAATGCTTAAAAGCCTTGGCTACTAAAATGGTTTTAAAGTAATTTTTCATTTAGTCCATATTTATGTGCCTGTAGTCTGAGGATCCATCTATTTTCAACTTCCTCCGTACGATTTTTTATATTCCCTAACCTACTGGTGCTTTTTACTAATTCTAAAACTTTAAATTTAAAATGATGTAGAGACCCTTTCTCCATAATATGTCTTGCTAAGGCATTGGTGGTATCTTCTTTACTGACGGCATATATATGCTCTCTTATACGCTCACGCAGTGTACGATTTGTTTTTCCTACATAATATTTCTGACAAGATTGACACTGTGCTAAGTAGACAAGATTTTTAGATCTACAATCAGCATAGCTCCTAAAAGTATAAACTCTTCCAGTGTGTGGGTGGGTGAAGGCATTGTCCTCTGCTATGAATCTGCACCTGTGTATTGTAGATCTAAAAATCTTGTCTACTTAGCACAGTGTCAATTTTGTCAGAAATATTATGAAAAAACGCCATTGGCATAAGAGAGCATATATATGCATATAGTAATCAAGAGTAAAGAAGATACCACCAATGCCTTAGCAAGACAGAAAGGGTCTCTACATCATTTAAATTTAAAAAGTTTTAGAATTAGTAAAAAGCACCAGTAGGTTAGGGAATAAAAAAATCGTACTGAGGAAGTTGAAAATAGATGGCTCCTCAGACTACAGGCACATAAATATGGACTAAATGAAAAATACTTTAAAACCATTTTAGTAGCCAAGGCTTGCATTAAATGATTAAATGTGTCACATGGAATATTTAGTATAGTTTTAAATGCATGGGACATCTATGATGCCTATCTAGTTTTTAAGCATTTTTAAGTATTTCTTTTTAAAACTCAAAACATTGTTTAATTGATTAATTGGTTAAGTCTTTGTTAACCATAGTATATAAAGGCTTGAATTTCAATGTATTTTATTGAAGTCTGAAGTTTTGGATTATTGGCTACTGGTGTGCCTTGGAATTGTTCGACTGCTTTGCCTCTTCTAAGGTATTCCTTACTAAGTTTTATTCGCATTTGTTCATGTTTTATTGTTGAGCCTTAATCAATTCCCAAATATTTATACACTCCCTCTTGCTCAAGTTCTTTTATATCCCATTCTTGTTCCAAACTGATGTTTTCCTGGTGCTCTGGTTTTCCTGCTTTAAAGGTTGCTTTTCCACATTTATAAATCTTATATCATCTGAAAAAATTTTGTCAACTTGCAGTTGTACTTTCAGTTCCTCATCTGATGAGCTATACAGTTTTAAATCATCGACAAAGAGAAGATGAGAAGTCTTTACACTTTGTTGTTTTCTAGGAGCCAAATTATAGCCATGGCCTAAGCTGTTAAGTAGACAGCTTAATAGGTTAAGGGCAAGGCAGAATAGCAGTGGTGACAGAGAGTCACCCTGGAATATCCCTCTTTGAATTGTTATCCCTGGAATAATAATTTGTTCTTTATCATGGCTTAATTGCAGAGTGGTCTGCCACTGTTTCATGATCAGTGTAGGGTGTGTCTTACACATTTTTAAGCACTGTTTTATCCAAGAGTGTGGGTTACCATCAAATGCTTTTTTGTAGTCAGTCCATGCCATACTTAGATTCTTCCCCTTTTTACAGTTCTCCAGTATGACTTTATTGAAAAACAAATGATCCTTTGATCAAGATGACTTTCTTTTATTGCCCTTTTGTTTTACTGCCATAATTGAGTTTTCTTTGAAATAACTATAAACTTTGTCAGATCCATGGCCACGTCTTCTGCCTTCTGGTCAAGAACTTCCATTGATGACATTTGTGCAGCAGTTACCTGGTCTAATATCATACCTTTATTGCTCATTACAAACTTGATTTAAATTTTAGAAGCAGAGCTGCTTTTGGTTCAGCAATTCTCCCAAATATCTTTCCATGAGGGCCACCCAAGATTCATGTAGCTGAGGACTCTGTCCCATACGTTGAGGAATAATGAAAAATGACAACATCAAATTTTAAAGTTATGTACTCACCATAACTATGTATCTTTGTTGTCCATTTTCATTCTTCCTCAACTCCCCACCGGTCTTCCCCACTTCTTTTCATCTTTTACAGTGATGTAATGGATATTTTGGAACATTTTGTACCAGGTTTGAGCCTTAACTTACCATTATTTCATTTTCCTACACTGTCTTAAGATTTATAAGTCAAAAAACACGATGTAAGGTATTGTGGACTGTATGGGACAGTGTGTAGAGGGAGGAGTTCAAGATTTGGATGCAAAAGTCTGTGTTATGAGGCCGAGTTGATCCGAGGTTGGATCCATAACTGATAAATTGAGGAAGAATGATAACAGACAATACAGATACATTATTATGGTGAGTACATAACTTTAAATTCTCTGGGTAACAGTGAGGCAGGCACATCATAGATGCTACCTGTATAAGGAAAGTGTGGGTCTCATTGAGGAAAGCTTCACACCTGTTCATCTCCTAATTGGCTGAATTTATATATCAGATCAGACAGGAAAGGCGTGATTGGCTGCCTAAGGTCACCAATTAGCTGTTCCACTGCAACAGAATTTGACAGTATTTGGCTGAAATGTGTCAGGGCAAAAGGAAAGAAATTATCAAAAATTGCAAGTTTGCCATCCTGGCTGTCTCTTTAATAATAAGACAGGCATTACAACAGTGACTACAAGTCTCTATCTGTAGAGGTGTGTATTGCAGAACCATGGAAGTGTGCAAGGGCTGTGACAGGAGGTAAAAAGCCATTTTATTGTTTATTTACATACTGATCGCTGGGTAGATGGGATAGTTGACAGTCCCTACCCAGGCTCCTTTGAAGAGCATATATACAATACAATGTGAAAATGTTAGTCATTAATGGAAAATGCTATTATTGTGGTAAAATATAATATTCAGAAAACAGAACATTATCGGAGATTAATTCAAAATACATAAATAGTAGTAGTAGATGTTAAGTTGTCAATCTCGCCTTCATTCTTGCTGGATGGGTTCGGAGCCAATCCTCGGCTCCAACGCGGCCACTTACTAAAGCTCGAGAGCTAATTTTACCGGCACGAGGCAACCCTATATCCCATGACGCTAGGCGATAACTACCCAGATCTCGTTTGCCGCTTTCGCTTGCGAGGTGCGTTTTTACCGGCTCTTGCTAAGTTTTCAATTTTCAGACTTTTAGTCACTCCCTTTTGTCTTAGTTCCACTCCTTTTATTGTTTTAACTGGTAACGGTTAATTTTAAACCATATTCCCGTTAGTGGTTCCCCTTATCCCAGTTATATATATCCCTTTCCCTAGGTTAGGCCTTAAACCTCCCCCTTTAATTCTATCAGGGATTCTGTGTAGTGTTTGGGTGTGTTAGTATCCCTGTTTTATTTTATATATTTAGATTGGGTGTTTGTGTGTGTGTGTGTTTTTTACTTTGGTGCTCCCTCAACACTGTTATGTCGAAGGACACAAAGGTCTCAGGCTTCAAGAAGTGTGACTCGTGCTGTCAGAAAATGTCTCTGACAGACGGTCACACTTCTTGTGTTTACTGCCTGGGACCTCTGCACCTGCAGGACTCTTGTTCTGTGTGTCACACATTCAGCTCAAGAGTCCTGCAGGAGCACAGAAACAAATTAATATTGAGGGGCTTGTTAAAGCCTGAGAGCTCCCCGACTAAGTCTGCTGCGGGGAAGCCCTCGAAGCCAGCAAAGCCGTCGGCTCCGAGTCCCAAGCCATCGGCTACTGGCTCACCTTCTGTGACAAGATCGGCTCCGGCCGGAGCCGATCCTTCCATGTCACAGCTTCCAGTATCAGCTCCACTCGGCATCGATACAGCTGAATCCTTGCACTCACTGTCGGCTCCGGCTGGAGCCGACGTATCCTCGGCTCCTTCGGCTCCACCCACCTCCAGAAAGAGGTCAAGATTCCCTTCGTTGGAGTCTATCCATTCGGCTCCGAGATCACCCCTGCTCTCGGAGCGGAGACATCGGAGCCGATCTTCTTGTTCGTCCAGGCTTTCTGACCACGACCTTGAGAGAGTGGTGAGTAGGCTATTAAGTTTCAGGCATTGGCCCAAATGCTCCATAGCCCGTCTCATCAGATGGTAGCTATTACACACCCACCTATTATTCCTCCTTCGACTCTCCTACAGAGTTCGGAGCCGGAGCTCCTCGGAGCCGTGACTGTTGTGGCGTCGGAGCCGATACCTCCCCCTTCGGCTCCGTCGTCCTCTGCTCCGATCTCCTCCTTGATGCCTTCATTGGAGGGATCTGGGCGTCTGGTCTCTCTTGCCGGCTCCGAGGGGGCGAGTGGCATCGGACCCTTGTCCGACCCCGTTCTCCCTCTCGGAGCGTCGGCGCTGGTGAGCTCGGCCCCGACATCGGCCTCGGAGCCGTCCCTGTCGGTGCAGCCTGGGGTTCCTATCTCTTTGGAGCGGGAGCCCTCTGGCCTCTCTGATGGGGGAGCCTTCGAGGTGATGAGGAGTGTACTAGCCCCAGGGCATAGTCAACGGTCAGTTCCATCAGCTCCTCCCACTACAGTGCCTGCTGACGTCTCTTCCCACTCTCTTGCTCCCGGGCCCAGAGATCCAACGCCTCAGGTTTCCCCACTGGGAATATCTTCCTCTTCCGAGGCTTCTCCTGACCCATCAGGTGACCCTCCGTGTAAGAGGACATGTAAGAGGAAACATCTAGACTCCCCCGAGTCTATTACATCCGATACCGACTTGGATGAGTCGGAGGGATCCTCAAGATCCCCCACTGAGGATGTCTCTTTCTCAGACATCCTTGAAATCCTTAAGCAGAGGGGGAACTGGCCTTCCCTTAATCCTTCCGAGGATGAGTTGGTTTACCTGGAGGCGTTTGGTTCTTGACCCTCCACCTCCTGGGTGTCTCCGCCTTTCGACCCCCTTATGGATGTGGTGGCTCAGAAGGCGTGGACGGCCCCGGATTCGGTGGAACCCACTCCTAGGAGGCCTTCTAAATTCATTACGGCCCCACCTGATAGGCAATTTTTGACAAAAGGTGTACCGGTTGATGCCATGGTGATGGCCGCAGCCACCAAGAAGGAACTAGCTGATCCTTCAGTACCTATCCATCCTCCTAACAAGGATTCCAGGACTATGGATAGGTACGGTAAGCGGATGTTTTCTTCAGCGACCTTTGCCATGCGGTCGCTGAACTACTTGTGTCACTTCATCCGTTTTCAGAGAGATGTTCTCAAAGAGTTGGGAGAAGTTTTACAGGATCCGTCAGCTGCTGGGTCCCAGGATAAAATTAACTCGCAGCTAGGAACCCTAAACTCTATTGTTAACTCCTCCATGCGACTCATTTCATATGCAGCCGATGGAGCGAGTAGGGCCGCAGGCACAGGAGTGGCATTAAGGCATCATGCCTGGATGCGGCTTTGTAATTTTGCAGACCCCTTCAAGGCGTCCTTCACAAATTCTCCTTTTGATGGTTCGACCTTGTTCGGACCTCAAGTGAAAGACACCTTGACCAGATGTGAACAAGATGGCAAGACTCTTTTTGCCGTAGGAGTCCGTTTCTCCACCCCTTCAAGACCTTACCCCAAGGGTCAGAAGGGAGGGAAAATGTGGTTCCGCAAATCTCAAGGAGTCACGCCTGATGCACGAGGTCAGTTTGCCCCCAGAGGCAGAGGGGGTAACAACAACAGACGCCGCCCTAGGGGCAGAGGGGGTCCGCAGAATCAGGGTAGCAGGGAGCCTCTCTCTGGCAAACCCTTCCAGCATCCCTGAGATGTTGCCCGATTGTCCACCTTCGGAGGCAGTCGGGGGAAGATTGTCGCTGTACCCAATAGCCTGGCTTTCCCTTACTCAAGACAAATGGGTACAGTCGATCATATCCGAGGGTTACAAAATTCCCTTTATCCAAACCCCAATTCAGCAAAAAGGAACCCTTCCAGACGTTCCACCCGGTCTAAGGGAACTAGCAGTACCAGAGATATCAAAACTGCTAGCAAAAAGAGCCATCCAGCCAGTCCCAGCAGACCAACTAGGATCTGGAATCTACTCAAGGTTCTTTTTAGTACCGAAAAAGACAAGGGACTGGAGACCAATATTAGATCTCAGCAAACTAAACAAATTTGTAAAGAGAACAAGATTCCGGATGGTCACGCTACAGTCCATTCTACCCATTCTGGGCAAGGACAATTGGATGTGCTCGGTGGACCTTCAGGATGCGTACTATCACATCAAAATTCACAGGCGCTCCAGAAGGTTTCTCCGCTTTCGGCTGGGGGCCAGTCACTACCAATTCAGAGCCCTGCCCTTTGGTCTCACTACAGCCCCCAGAGTGTTCACCAAATGTATGGCAGCGGTTACGGCTCACCTGAGACGTCAAGGATTCCAGGTGTTTCCATATCTAAACGACTGGCTCCTCACTGCCACCACCAGGCATCAACTTCTCCAAGCCAGAGATTACACCATTCACATTTGCAGAGGGCTAGGAATCTCTATAAATTTTGAAAAATCTGCCTTGTCGCCTTGTCAATCTATTACCTTTATAGGCGCCAATTTGGACACAGTACAACTTTCAGCAAAATTAACAGATGAAAGGATCTTAGATATTCAAAATTACATCCATGTTCTTCTTCAGAGTGACAAAATTCAGGTCAGGTGTGCCCTGAAAGTATTGGGTCTTATGGCGGCCGCCATAACACTTCTTCCCCTTGCCCGCTTTTACATGCGTCTCCTACAGTGGATGCTTTTCGCCCAATGGTCTTTTCAACGACTCCCTATGCATCACAAGATCATGATAACTCCAGCTTGCGAAAGGCATATGCCCTGGTGGATATTGTCCCCTCAAGTCCATCAAGGCAGACCTTTTGTTCCTCCCGCCCCGGTCGCCACGGTTACATCGGATGCCTCCCTGGTCGGGTGGGGTGGGGGGGGCATTTTCAGGGCAGGATGGTTCATGGCACTTGGCAACCTTTCGAATGCCACCTGCATATAAATGTCCTGGAGATGAGAGCAGTGCTTTTAACGTTGCAAGCCCTCCACGACTCTCTTCCCCTGGGGACTATTGCAATCCAAACGGACAATATGTCCGTAGTGTGGTATATCAACAAGCAGGGTGGAACCAAGTCCTATCCCCTGTGTTGAGAGGCACTCAGACTTTGGCAGTGGGCAATCTCTTCTCAGCGGTTTCTGATAGCAATGCATATCCTTGGGAAGTCCAACATCGTAGCGGACAGGTTGAGCAGAGCTATTCTCATGCCTCACGAGTGGTCTGTCAAACAATCTGTGACGGAAGAGATTTTTCAGAAGTGGGGCCTTCCTTGCTGTGATCTTTTTGCTACGCCTCAAAACAGCAAATGCCCCGACTTCTTCACCCTCTTCCCCCTTCCAGGCCATCCGCCCAGAGACGCTCTAGTCCAAGATTGGCCCCGGGGACTTCTCTATGCTTTTCCACCTTTTCCTCTAATACCACAAGTAATTCAGAAAGCAACCGCCTTGAGAGCCAAGATGATTCTCATTGCCCCTTATTGGCCTCGACAGATATGGTTTCCATTCCTGCATCGTTATCTTTTGGTACAGCCTTGGCATCTGGACCCGGTTCCAGATCTTCTGACCCACCAGTCGGGGCAGCTGCACCAATCCATACCTTCTCTCAACCTCACTGCTTGGTTGCTCCATTTCCATCCCTAGCCAGGTTTCCTATGATTTCTAATCCCATCCGGGATATCATAGTAGCTTCCCTTAAATCTTCCACAAGAAAGATTTACACTAGTAAATGGCAACGTTTCTCCTTCTGGGCAAAATCTAGGAATATAGATCCCTTTACTGCTCCAATTCATTCGGTCTTGGACTTCCTAGCTGAAATTTTTCACTCAGGATCTTCTTCCTCCACAGTTAAAGTTCAGTTGGCAGCCATTTCAAATTTTCATATAGGCTTGTCGGACCGCAACATCATGTCCCATAAGCTTTGCAAGGCATTCCTTAGAGGTGTATTTTTACTTAAGCCTCCGATCAAAGACCCTCCACCACAGTGGGATCTAAATTTAGTCTTAACATTCTTAACATCCTTGATTCTTCCCCCCTTTGAACCTGCGGCTTCCTGTTCATTGAAATTTCTTTCCTGGAAGACACTCTTCCTAGTCGCCATTGCTTCTGCTAGGAGAGTATCTGAGCTTCATGCCCTCTGCATTCGTCCTCCCTACTTAATCTTCCACAAAGACAGAGTTTCCCTAAGGACTAATCCATCTTTCTTACCCAAGGTGGCGTCGCAGACGAACTTAAATCAGTCTAGTGATCTCCCAGTTTTTTTCCCAAATTATACTAATAGAGCGGAGCAAAAACTACATTATCTGGATGTTCATCGCCAGCTCCGATATTATTTGGACAGAACCAAACAAATTAGGAAATCTGATCAACTGATTTTATCGTATGCAGAGAACAGGAAAGGCCTTCCGGTATCTAAGGTAACCCTATCTATGTGGCTGTCTTCTGTGATTACATGCATTTATCAACTCAGAGGTAGAGAGTTGACTTCTAGGCCAAAAGCCCATTCAACTAGAGCACTAGCTATATCTACAGCTTTTCAAGCTAGACTACCAATAGACACTATTTGTGCAGCAGCCACATGGGCCTCTTCTCATACCTTTGTTTCGCATTACAAATTGGACTTGGCCTCCAGAAACAGGGCAAATTTTGGTTCCACCGTTCTCAAGCGTCTGTTCCATTGAGCCACCCAGGATAAAGGTGCTAGGGCACGGTCCCATCCAGCAAGAATGAAGGCGAGATTGACAACTTAACATTGAGAAGTTATGTACCTACCATAACGTTCCATGTTAGTTGTCTTCTCTCGCCTTCTTTCTTGCGTCCCACCCACCATCCCCCTAGCCTGGACAGACCGAGAAGATTGTTCCTATTCCTTGAAGAGTCCTGATCTAGCATTTCCAGCTAAATAGCTTACTAGTGTCACTAGATTAGATTGGTCTCTTTGGAGGGATTATTCCCTTTTTCCTCCTCCTCTCCAGTTGGAGGACTATATTCCATAATTTTTCTTTAGCTACCAAACGAGATCTGGGTAGTTATTGCCTAGCATCATGGGATATAGTGTTGCCTCGAGCCGGTAAAATTAGCTGTCGAGCTTTAGTAAGTCCGAACCCATCCAGCAAGAAAGAAGGCGAGAGAAGACAACTAACATGGAACGTTATGGTAGGTACATAACTTCTCATTCAGTGGCATATGTATTGTAAATGTATTATTTTTTTGAGAGATCTATTATGCTGTGACCCAAAATTGATTACTCAGTGTCTCTAAGCCATTCACATTTGTTATCTTTGATAAGGATTTTTCAACATTCTTTTAAACTTTGATAGGGCTTGTACATTTCTACTATAAAATGAAATTTTGTTCCGTGAGACAATTGCATTTTATGTAGAGGCTGTTTCATGTACTGATAAACTAAAACAAGGTATGCAGATCATTAAACTTGCAGCTATTTCTGAGGAAATAATTAACTTTTCTCACTGACAGTTGTGATTTCAATGGTAGACATTGATGTAGCATACTAATTTTGAAAAGCATTGTAATTAATAAGAAGTTACCCTGCTAGTAATTGGAAGCCACTTAATTTAAGAGATTGTAGTGATGCTTCCAGAGTTGGCTAGGAAAGCAAAGTGACAGACTTTATATACTACTGTTGGAAATAGTTGTGTTTGTGGCAGAATATTAGACAGTGAGGGGAAGGTCATAGTCCATCTTGGGAATTATAGGTTCATAGGTTGGTACTAGGCTATCGGCCCTAGGGCCTATACAAGCCTAGTCATAACAATTCCCTGACAAAATACCCGGGGTGAATTTCCGATCTCCCATCCAATCGTCAAGGTTCCTTTTGAAGAGGGCCAAGGAGACGCTGTGCCTGACATGCATGGGCATTCTATTCCAGAGTATGGGGAGTCTCTGGGTCAGGAACCTATGCCTCCAGCTTGTTTTGTTTATTGTGATGACAAGGTTTAGATCCCTGGAGCGTGTGGCTCTGAGGGATTGGGATTTCTTTAAGTGGAGCATGTCCAACAGCTCAGGGTTTGACATGGCCTTGTATGTTAAGCAAAGATCACCTCTGAGTAGGCGATATGCCACAGAGTATAGCTGGAGTTATTTTAGATGGTCAGCATAGGGCATCTGCTTTAGGCCTGTGATTCTTATAGTGAGGTATTTCTTCGGCCTTTCCAGCTGTTGCAGATGTCTTGTGAGGTACATACCAAATGGGGGGTTGTATTGTATAATGGGTCTAATGAGGGATGAGTACAGTGGGATAATGACCTCTTTTTTTCTGGATGAATTTTTTTTTTTTTTGCAAGTACTATATAGCACCAGCAGATATTTCAGTTTATGACAAAGTTTAGTTAAGAACTTGTTTTCTGAAGAGCAGATTTGACACTTCGGTTGCTTTGGTGTTTGGACTTTTTGTACTGGAAATTTCTTTTAACTTCTGTCAGTTGTAAAAGAATTCTAAACACATACCACATTGTTTTGTGTGATAATAGCACAGTCTGGCAGAGTTTAGTTATGTACTTATTACTAGAAACTTTTAAGTGCTTATTGAGATACATTATCCAGTACTGTCACTTTATTATTCTGGCTGGTGTTCTCTCTCCTCACTTGATGGATCCTAACTCTGCCCCCCCCCCCCCCCCCATCAAATCTGGTTTCACCTAAAAAGAAAGAAAAAAAAGAAAAAAGAAAAGAAAAACATGCCATAGCCTATGGTTAGTGATTCTGTTGGGGCCACTGCTTGGCCCGCAGACTACTTAATCTTTTACCCTGCCTCTCTCTAGTGTAGATTTGTTGGCCACTATGGAGTGGGGATTAGATACATCTCTCAGGGCTCTTCCAATACCTAGAGCAGGTATGGGAGAACCAATCCTTTCAGTTGCAGAAGTAGTCTGAGATAAGAAACACCTTCCCAGATATAATACTCTGTCACAATATGTTTTATCAAGTAATGAAGTTCACATGAAAAATTAGTAGAAGCTTCATCATGCAGTTGATAATCAGATTATAGCTGTTTATAAGGCTGTTGTGGTTTCCTTGGCTAAGAGTGTTCTACAGACATTTAATTCTGGTTGTTATTTTCCATTCTGTGACATCCCCTCTCTGGACCAGTAATCAAGGAGCCTGAATCCTCACAACTGACGCTGAAGAGGGACATTCACTTGGAACAAAATAGATACACACAGTATTTCAAGAAGCAGCTCTCTGCATCAAGCACAATTTCCCTTAAGAGCACAGAGGGAGCACACTCAGTCCAGGGTCTGGATTTCTCTCTCTGTTTCCCTGTAGGTCCCCACTAAGACTCCACACTGGCACAGCTATAGAGTTGAGTCCTCAGCCGAGTGTCCAAGCCAAGTCCTCCAGCACCATCTATATGAAACCAGTGCTTTGTGTTCCTGTTCTAAACCAAGTCCTCCAGCACCTTCTGTATGAAACCAGTGCTTTGTGTTCCTGCTCCAAACAGCTGGCACACACAGTTTCTGAGATTTGATTTTCACACACACACACACACACACACACACACACACACACACACACACACACACACACACACACACACACACACACACACACACACACACACCCCTATGAAAGGATAGCATAGATTTACTAGCTATGCCCACTTCTCCCCAGACTATAAAATAGTTACTGCCTTCAGTTACTCCAAAGCCAGCTACTCTAACTCTCTTACAAGAGTACCCATTATACTGAGTGAAATTAATATTTGTCCAAGTGGTAGTGTTTTGGCAAATGATGTAAGGCTTTCAGGAGTCGCCACGGAGTCACCATGTAGATGTAAGTACCCTCAAAGGTAAAAATATTCTCTGAAGGACCAGCCACAATGAAAAGTTTAAATATATTTAATAATAAATAATACAAGAACACGAAAATACTAAATATCTGTTTACAATAAACATCAGAGTTTCAGTCACAGGAAATATTAAAATAACACAGATGAATAGATTCACACAGATACATAAAAACAGTACCTAACTAATCTCATCATATTTTCCTGACTGATCTAAATAATTACTAATCCCTGGTTCACTTACTAGAGCAAGGCAAGATGAAGTAGGTGAGGGTTCCTTCCTTGTCAGGTTCCAAAAACAGACTGCAATGAGACTTCAGTTTCATCTAGTATTAAACATCATTTTAGTCCTAGATCACAGAATGACGTCACATACAATTGGTCATCTGACTTCTGGGTCCCATGCTACCCCCATTGCTAGAAACTGAACCAGAATTTAGCACATCTGTGTTACCATATACACAGATAGAGCTTTTCTGAGATGTATTATAGCATCTGAAAGCTATAAAACCCTTCCACTTTTCCTACAGGAACTAATAAACCATTCTCTGGCACAGACATTTCATTTATGGCTGCACTCAGAACTGTAAGATACAATATTTTGTGGCCTAAATTAAGTTATTTGATTTTGTACTACTTTTCAAAATTAGCAGACTGAGATTAACCCCTTCTGTTCCAGTAAAGTCTGCTAAAACATATACATTTGATCAGTAACAATACAGTCAAGACCCACTGTTGGTATATTTTTAACACAAGCAGCTTTACAAATACATTTTTCAACACAAACATCTGAAAAAATCAGTTTGCGATAAAAATGATATATAATTCTTTACAAAATTTCAGCTAGCTGTGCTGGCATATGTTACACATCCACTGGCCTACTTCTCCTAGAATAGCTGGAAATACCTCACATCATCACATCGTAGAGGGAGGAGTGCAAGAGTTGGATCTGTGGTGCTAGTTTGCCTAGAGACCTTTCTGTTGTTTCAGAAAATGATGAGGAATCTGAGGACAAAGGTGATTCCTAGGTGACACGGAGCTCAGTCACTCTGATTCTTCAGAAGGTGAACCTGAGCTTGCGTCCAAACAATTGTCTTTACATTCACTGCTGCACTATTCTTAACAGATGGGATTCTCTGCCGTGGAAGCCAGAACATCCAGACAGTATACCACCAGACGTCACCCAAAGGCTCCTTGCATAGCGTAGGGCATAAAGATGATGTTTAGGCCTTCCATAATCAGAACTTTGCCACCAGTTTGAACATATCTTTTTACCACCGGTCTGGTTATCTGTCTGTTTTCTGCCAATTGAATGCATTTTCATTCTCCAGTGACTACCTACAACTGTTTCCTGACTTCTGCTGCATTTGCAGATAAGTGCTCCATTGGGAATTTTTTTTTTTGTGCTCCTTGTGGTTTATATCATCTATTAAGGGTAAATCCCAGTGTGGGAGACAGACTCCTTATAAAAACCATCATGATAAGTGTATTTTTTTGTCTAGGAGCTTCTCATGACAATACGTCTTTTTCTGTTTGTCAGGTGTTCATTCCAAAAACCATTCGCAGTAGACCTTTTCCCTTTTCTTGTATCTTGAGAACCAGTGTCTTAAGCTTCTTGCTAAAAACACAGTGGAAAGACTCTCCCTCCCTGAAGATCAGCCATTAGGGAAGAAGAAGGTGAAAAAGGTATGACTGGAATCTTCTGCCATCCAGCCTCTGCCAGGTGTTTCTCCTAAGGTTGTTACAAACCCAGAGGCATGCCTGGCTGTGTTGTCGGATTTCTCTGTCACGACCATGTCAGAGAACAGTGAGGGTCTGGCTGGCAGCACATCCGAAGAGGCTTTGCATGCGTCTACCTCGGACATTCAAGGGGAACCATGGCTGATTTTCTCTGAGGAACCTTGGGGAATTCCTCACTTTTTTGTTGGGGAAGAAGTTCCTACTGTGGTTCTTGACTGCTGCCCTGGGTCTGAGCCTTCTCAGCTTTCTGGAAGGGATGTTCCTTTAAAGGAGAAACAAAAAAATTAAACATGTTTCTTCTACTCCTAGGGATCCACATAATGAGTGGCAGCCTTCACTCGGGGGCTGTTTGCTGCTTTAATGTCCTTAAAGCCTCCTCAAGGGGTTTTGGTTCCTGCACCTCTTTGGTCTTCTACTCCCCTTAAAAGGGCTAGAGAATGGGATTCTTTTGAGGATGGGTCAGATTCTGAAAATGAATTCCTGATTTATTCTACTCAGATTCCTTATCCTTTGGATTGTGGTTCAGAGGAGGAGGAATCTGTTAGTCCAAGTGTTCTTGGGGACACACTCTCTAAGACAATGGCTTTTTTAAGTGGAATTGTGCTCAGATCTCTGATATCCATAAGCGGTACCATGAGTTGCTGCAGTTGGACTCTCTGAAACTTGCGTCTATTCTCCTTGTTTTGGCTGTTTTGGTGGATGCTTTTTGTATGCCTCTCATGTGCCTGATTCTCTGGCCCCTGCTCCCAAGAAGCCTGACAGGTTTTATAGGGTGCCTGAGGAATGTTCTTTTCTATATAAATGTCTTGCTGCTGACCCCTCTGTTGTGTCTGTAGCCTCTGATAAGCCTTCTCAATTCCTTCCTTCACCCAAGTTGTTGCCTTCTGACAAGGATAGCAGAAGTATAGAAAGGTTGGGTAAGAAGGTTTACACTTCTGCTACCCAAGCTTTTAGGGCTGTTAATTATCAGACTCATATGTCTAGGTATGTGTTGGCTCTTCTTTCTCAGGCCTGTCAACTTATTTCTGATTTTCCAGACTCCAATGGTAAAACCTCTGTTCTTTCCTTGCTAGGGACTTCCTCTCAAGTCTTTTGTCATTCTATTAAATGTAGTTATGATGTAGCAGATGCCTCTTCTAGGCCTGCTGTTTTTGGTTCAGTGATGAGGAGGTCCTCTACCTGATGATATTTAAGCTAAGTTGATGGATACTCCTCTGGATTCTAAACTTTTGTTTTGGAGAAGCTGCTTCTTGTTTGTTTAAATCTCTTCAAGATAAGGGTAAGGCCTTGCAGGAGCCTAAACTTGTGTTTTATTTTCCTGTGCCTAAATTTCAGAGAAACTACCTCATTACGCCTGCCTGCCTTTGTGCATAGGCAATCCCACCCTTCTACTAAAGGTAGTAAGTATCCAGTCAAGGATAGAACTGGTACCAGTAGTTTTATTAATATGAGTGGGGGATGTGATGAGTTGTTTAAAGTCATGAAGATTAATACACATAGTGGGTGGGTCAGAATATTTGAATATTAAATTATCAAAGCTGCATGTGGAAATTTATTTTACAGTGCCCTTGCAGTTTGGCTGATTTTACTGCATCCTTACTTCTGGTGCAAAAGTTTTATATGAATGAAATTGCTTGTAACTTGATTTGGGTTTTGAAGCATGTTTTGAGAGGTGTCCTTGAATGTGTAGATACAGTCTCGGGAAATGCTACTTCTTCTTCTTCTCAAAATTTTTTTTTTATTTTTCAAATACATTTGAATGAATTCCATAGTATTTATACATAACATCTTAAATAACTATGTACACTATTTACATTAGCCTGACATTATAACATATCTTAATGTATACAGTTACTTTATAAGTATGTCCAATCCATTATCAGAGTGTCTGATCAATTATTGCATAGTGTCAATCAATGATAAGACTTTTCCCCAAGGGTTGTTGATAAATGGCTTTGGATAAATTCTTAGTTTTTAATTTTAATTTCCAATAATGCTGTGGTCTTCAGTAGGCTGTAGAAGTATTCCAAAGTTGGTGTTATGGTTGTATTCCATCTTCTTGTTATACACTTCCTTGAAATTGCAAGTATAGTCCATACTAGATACATGTTTGACCTATTCAAATGAGGACCTTTGTTCACATTTAATAATACAAGAGCTTTAGTTAAATAAAATGATTAATTAAATAAAGCTTGTAGAAAGTTATTAATAGCATTCCAACATGGCTTAATTTTAACACAATCAAAGAAAATGTGGTTCCAATCTGCATTGTGTACTTGCTCACATCTCCAACATATTCCTTTTATGGAAGAACTAATTTTACTGATTCTGTCTGAGGTTAAGAGAATGCTCTGTGCAAGCATTTCCAATTAAAAACTTTCCAGTATTGTGTAAAGGATGTATATTTTATCGATAATAAGATATTTGTTTTAATATCTTCAGTTAACTGTATTGAGTGTCCTTTTGTTATTTTATTTATTGATTTATTTTACATTTGTTAACCGGGAAAGTCCGACTGGATACAGGTCCATTTTCAGCGGAGGCCCGGGGAGAAAAGCTCCAAATGTACAAAAACAAGTGTAAATACATTGAAATTATTACAGTGAGTTATCACAAAACTGAGATTTGTTTAATGATATGTACACACAGGTACATGTTTTTCTCACATACACACAGCAAAGGTTGGAAGCAAGTAGCTGAGAAAGAAATAGTTAAAGATTTCATCTGAAAAAGGAAAACACATATATTAAAGGTGGTTATCATAGATGGTGTAGTGTTAACTTTAAATCTTTCCAGCAGGTGGGTGATACACATAATTTTAAACAGTTAGAGAGTCAGAGTTTTATTCCTGTAATGAGGTTCTCATTTACGAATTATGTTTGAGTAGGGGTTAGTCAGGGTTTGTACAGGGACAAAGCCACTGCATTTTTATGTATTTCCTAAGGGAGTTTTTGAATTGGGATAATGAGGGGTCAGTGGTGAGTTCAGCAGGAAGTAGGTTCCAGTTTTTACCAGCAGAGTTGGACAATAGTGATTCACCAGCTGAATTGTTGGTTTTAACAGTTTGCACTAGCAATTGTTTGGAAGAGCAAAGGGATTTTAGATTACTGTAGGGGGTAATAATATTTTTCAGTCTGGGTGTACTGTCTGATTAGTAGAGGATTTTGGGAACAACTATTAGTTGGTTATATTGCAGTTGATAGGGTAGTTTAAGCCAGTCTAATGATTGAAGGTTAATGCAGTGATGGGTTCTATAAGCTGATCCTGTGGCAAATCTGGCAGTGTTATTGTAGCACCTAGTTAATTTATTGAGGTTTGACTTGCTTAGGTTTACGAAGATGGGTGAGACATAAAGAAGGGTGAATAGCAGATGTGTATGGGCAATAACAGTTCTAGCAGATGGGTTTAGGAATGGTTTAATCCTGTATAAAGAGCCTAATTTTTTATTAACTGTTTTAATAGTTTTGTCTATGTGAGCATCAAACTTGAGTTTGTTGTCGATGATCACTCCCAGTAGTTTAGTACTAGGTTTTGGGGAAATTATGGTACCATTGTTAGATATTATGGTGAGAGGTGGTGAGGAGACATTGCAAGTGGGGGAGAAGAGTAATAGTTTGGTTTTATTTGGGTTTAATAGTAGTTGACGACCAGTGAGCCAGTTCTCTACTTTGTTGAAAGTGATTTGGAACAAGGATTGTAAATCTGTGGGGGAGGTGGCAGAGCAGATTAGGGTTGAGTCATCTGCATACTGAATACAAGTTGCATCAGGGATGACTTCGTACAGGTCATTAATGAATATGGAGAATAGGAGGGGACCTAATATAGATCCATGTGGGACTCCAAGGGTGACTGATATTACTTGTGGATACATTTTTTTCCATTATTTTAGCGAAGCGAGACAGAATGGCCTATAATTTGAAAGTTCAGTGGAATCTCCCCCTTTATGAAGAGGAACAATGTGGGAGATTTTCCAGATGTGGGGGATATAGGCTTCGTGGATAGTTCTATTGATTAAAATTGATATGGGGTATGCTATTTAATTAGCACCTTTTTGGAGATATTCTACAGGTAGTAGGTCTGCTGAAAGGGTGGTGGGTTTCAGTTTTTTAAGCAGGGACTTAATAAAAGATGTTGGTACTGGATCAAGCTTAAAGGGGATCTTATTATCAGGTATGGGGTTGGTGGTACTTGGGGTATAGGGAAATTGCTTACTGGCTAGGGATTGCACAGTTTCTGTAAAGAAAGTGTTAAAGGTGTTAACAACAATTTTAGGAGGTTGTTGGAGGGTAGTTAAGGGGGTAGGGGTAGTTGATTGGCCTGGGTGGAGAAGTTTGTTTATGCCTGACCAGAATTTTTGTGGTTGATTTTGGTGCTTTTGTTACAGATTACAGTAGTAATTCTTTTTGTCTAGCATAATAGACTTCTTTGCATCATTTCTCAGCTGTTTATATATAAGGTGGTCTTTTGGCGACTTAGTGGTTCTCCAGGAGGTCCACATTTTGTTTCTGCTAATAATTTTTTGTCTTGTATCATTAGACAGCCATGGTGCTACTTTGTTATTGGTTCTGATAGTGCATGGGGGAGCATGGTTATCTAGGATAGCAAGAAATGTAGAGTTAAAGTACGAGACCACTTCATCTAGTGGAAGTAGCCATAGGTTGGACCAGTCATGTGTTAAGTTCATTCTGAAATTTAGTTTGAATAAAGTTCTTACAACGTATATATTTCCAATATGAAGTTTTGGGTGTTGTTTTATAGTTTATCAATATTTTGTAAAATTTTGAAAAACTGTTTCCCATGTTAAAGTCATTATATACGACTTCATATATGTATTTTGTAAATTTAGGTATTTCTTTAAATGAAGAATTGTTAATTATTCTACTTAAATCTTGTGAATATGACAGAATACTCTGTAAAGTTAGCCAGTCCTGTTGTGGAATTTTGTATGTTGCTTTTATTACTTGAATATCTAAAACTTTTAGTTCTTTGATACATTGGAGCCAACAAACAAATCCTTTCTGTTCCCAGGAATTAATAATTTCTCTATATATTTTATGTGGAAAGTTCTTTGTGACTATAAATGGTGTTAAAAGATCAAACAATTTTTAAATCTATAATTTGCATTAATAAATGTCCTAAATGAGTCAATGCAATAATTAATCATACAAGTTTTAGTGAGTTTAGTTATGTTATATTGCGTACTAATACATAATATGTGCTATGGCAAATTATTTTTATCTGTTATTTGAATTTTTTTTTGTAAATCAAATTCATTTATTGATATTACAGTTAGTAATTCATTCCAGTTTGCAGAGTAATTTGGACTTATCCAGTCTGCGATTGTCTTAGATATTGATGCTTTTGTATATGTTTCTATATCAGGAAAGTTTAATCCTCCCTGTTTCCATGGTCTGATACGATGTATTAAAGCTATTCTGTTTCTTTTGGGAAACCATAAACATTTTATTAGGTATGAATTTATTTCTTTAAGTATATTCCTTTCTGGTAACAGTTGTATTGCCAAGACTATATATAGGATCTTGGGCAGCAAAACCATTTTTATTAACTGTAGTCTATCTTCAAATGTTAATTTTATTTAGTTCCATTTTTCCACAGAGATTTTAATTGTGTTGATGATATTATTGTAGTTTTTTTTAGGCTAATTCATTATTATCCTTGCATATTCCTAGATATTAGATTCTTGTTTTCCTATGATGTGCTCCCCCTTAGTATGCAGTTCTTTTTTTATTGAAGTCATGTGAAATTTGTCAATTAATATATTTAATTCTTCTGTCTCTTTTATATTACATAATGCTAGTAATATGTCATCAGCAAATAGCATTACTTTAGAATTGTATTGTTCATAAACATCTATTCCTTTGATTTTTATATTGAATCTGCCAATATTTCAATAGCCAGAGCAAATAGAATCGGTGACATGAGACATCCTTGTTTAGTGCCTTTTTTTATATGTATAGATTCAGAGGTAAAAGGACCTAACTTGACATACAGTAAATTATTTGTATATATATTCTTTAGGAGATGAACAAAGGATGCAGGAAATTCAAATAACATTAGGATTTTCAATAAATAGTCCTAATTTAGGGAATCAAAGGCTTTCTCTATATCTAAGCCAATTATGACTGTTTCTTTTTCTTTATTAACATAATCTATAAGCGAAATTATCCTTTTAATATTGTCATGTGTGTGTCTATGATATATAAGTCCAGGTTGATCATCATTTATTGTTTTGGATAGTGATATTTTCATTCTGTTAGTTAATATTGTCATAAATATCTTATAGTCATTATTTAATAATGATATAGGTCTGCATGAGGTACAGAGGTTTGGGATTTGTTTTCCTTTAGGATTGGTGTGATTAAGGAATATCTCCAAGAGGATGGTATTAAAGCTTGTGACTGAATTCCTAATAGAGTTTTATGGAAGAGGGATAGTATCTTTGAAGGAAAAAGTTTATATATTTCCATAATTATGACATCTATAACTTGAACTTTATTATTTTAACCCTCTTTTATTGTATCTGTAATTTCTTTGTATGATATGGATACTTGCAGATCTAGTTTTAATTTTTCTGGTATTTTTTTTTTATATTAGAACATTTTTCATCTAGATTTAATTGATCGGTATGTATATTTTCTTTTTGGAAATGTTCCATATAGGGATTTCTATAGGCATCAAGAATGTCGCCTATATCTGGCACATTTTTCCCTTTCTTTTCATGGAAGATACTTTTAATGTTATTAGCTTTTGATTGTATTTTGATTCTTGTGCATAAATTATGTAGGTATTTGGGAGAAGTGGTCATGGAATTAATTTTTAGTTTTTCTAAAGCTAACCTAGTTTTATGTGTTAGAATTTTGTTGTATTTATTTTTAATACTTATACTTTCTTTTTCATCTCCAAATTATTTTTATTTTTTTCAGCTTTTACTGACAAAAGATTGGATTGTAGATCTAATAATTCAGAATCCCATACTCTGATTTTTTTTCATACCAAGTTAGGGTTTTACCAGATATGTAAGCTTTTAATGAGTTTCATATAATTATTTTATATATCTCTGTGGTGTAATTAATATCTAAGAAGAACTGTAGGTCAGATAAGAACCAGGGTTTGAACTCTGTAATTTTACTTATATATGCTGGAATTCTGGAGTTAAAGATTAATAGATTGTACCCATTTTGAAGTTGTAGTATCAATGAATTGTGGTCTGAAAAGGGGCAGGGAGTGATTGAGAAATTAATGATTTTAGAGTGTAAGTCATGGGCAGCAAATATTTTATCTATTCTAGTTTGGGTACCATATCTGTGATCTTGATGGAAAAACAACGATTTACCTTTTTTAAATTTGAAAGTGTCTATAAGATGAAATAATTCTACCCACTTATTTAAAGCTTTTGATACAGCAGATGTACGCAGCGGTCTTTTATTTGTAGTTTCAGAAATATCAAATATACAGTTAAAGTCTCCTTCTAATATTAAGTTGCCTTTATAATTATTGGAAATGAAATCCAAGTGTTTTTAAAGGACAACAATGGGATATTAAAGCAGATTGCTCAACCTGCTGTCTTTTTTAGTCCCTGTTCTTTGATACAGCCTCTAAAAATCACCCATGTAGCTTTAAAAACAAATTCACTCAACTGTTTTCCCTGTTAGGCTTCCTACCTTTCCGTACTGTTTTACTTTCACTTTGAAAACCAAGTTGAAAAACCTCTAGCTAGCTCTGAAATGATGATGTCACATCTGCCAGAGCTCTTGCTTTAGCTACAGGGACGTTTCCTCCCCCAAAGTGATGTAATCCCACTTGATTTGCATGCTGTATAGAAGAGCCAGTGGACCTCCCACATTGTGATGTCAGAGCTGCCTTGCTCAGCCCACTCTTAACCTAGTAAAAATGCCAAACTATAATCTCACTTTTCTGAAGAGCCCTACCAATATGTGACAAAGTACAGGCAGAAGCACAGTAACAGCTGCAAAAACTAAGAGCATACATTTGCAATGACCATGCGTAGACATTAATTGCATGTTTTTACATAAGAAGCAGATGTTTGTCACAATTAATCGACAACACTACATCAGATTACAAAAAGTATGCAATACCATAATTTTCTTAAATTACCACTTAAAAAAGCATGTGGGTGCTGTCTTGCATGTCTGAGAAATATTTTGTGTTTATAGTGCATTTGTTAGCTATTTAACCAAACAGGAAAGAAAGATAAGTGGGAGTTTGATGCTTTGCAAAACAGTGATTATTCCCAGTGCTATGGAGCTTGGTTCTAAATTTAACAGGAGTGCAACAAAAAAGTCTCCCACTGGAAGGAAGGAAAGGCTGACAAGAAAACAGTATATTAGTCTGGTCACCTGCTGTGAGCTGTCAATCACATGCAGATAATGGATCAAATTACAGTTAGCTCTTTGACAGCTAGGGAAGGTAGGTGTGAAGGGGGAGAGGAGATACCTTGAAAGACTAGATTTCAGCCTTCACAAAAGAAATCAAGTTAGCATTTCTAAGAAGAAAGAGCAATAAAATGTTCTTTTCAGTCCTGTTCTGTAGCATTTGCACTGCTTGTGTTTGAAGTAGTCATTGAAAAAGGATACAATTTTAACCAAAAGTAGGTGACTATAACACAGCAGTGAATGCCTGTAAAATCAGTGCACTGACAGGAGCTTTAGGGAAAATGTGGCAGATCTGATGCAGTTTTTTTGGAGACAAACAATGCCATTCTGGGATACTTAGAGGCAAACTAAACAGAATTATTTCAAGATGACAGACCCCCATGTGGTCAGAGTCAGAAATTGCGTATAAAAATATCTAAAAAGCCCTAAATAGTTCCAGAGTGGTGTTAAAATGTAGGAAACACCAAACCATGATGAAATAAACATGTTTTTGAGTCTGTGGGTGTGGTTGTCCTTTAACAGTTCCTGTTCCAATGCCTGGGAACCAATATAGATTGGTTAGGGACCATATTCTGTTATTATATTTAACTATTACTAATGCCATATGGCCTTCTTTATCTTCATACTTATAAATGATTTCTGGGTTAATCACATTTGTTTTCCATAAAATTGTTACTGCTTTTGTCTTTGTCTTATAAGTTGATTGCGCCAATATCATATATTCCTTAGGATTCCATTTATAATTGTCATTTGTTTTGAAATGAGTTTCTTGAAGGAAGACAGCTTGTGCTTTGTTCAGTTTTAAATATTTCAGTAGATTTGATCTCTTGGTAGGATTGTTTAAGCCACTGGTATTTAAAGATAACAAAAGTTAAATCCATCTTAGGTTATTTAGACTATGTATTTTTTTGTATTGTGACTATTAAACATCTTCCTCTGATAACTATAAGGTATATGTTTGAGCTTTTAAAGGAAATGATCAGTTTTATACTTTGGGTGTTTACCAATAAGGTCATGTTTTGGCCAGGTATAATAAAAATATTTTTTGTGAAAGAACAAATTTAAATTAATAAATGTTAACAAAACTAAGATCCGTACTAGCCATGGAATGAAAATCATCCCTAATCTGATGGATAAACCTAAGTCCTCAGATTATCACTCATACCTTGGCAATCCAGAACATCTATGCTCCATAAATTGAATTATCATATAGAGAATATTTGTAATAGGAATAAGCAATATTTATATTATTTTGAACAGATATAGTACTATTGTAGAGTAGACATAATTCTAATACAATATAAATGTCTACTTATTGTATAAGCAATTTAATATTTACATGAAAGATAGAGGACAAGCATTTCAGTCATAATAAAGTAGGATGTATCATATATAAAACCTCAGTAAAAGATTATAGCACACAATTATTTAACATATTCACCCGTATTGACTTATTAAATAGATGGTAATAATATGTATACCTAATGTTGATAATACAATGTATTTTACTGGATATATCAAAAGTTATATTTCATTGTTTGCCAGCATTTAATTAATCGCTTTGTTTGTTGCTAACTTCTTAAAGCATAAAGTTTGTTTTATGTGAATATTGATGAGAGTTAGTGCATTTTAATTATCAGTGCATCCCTCTTCCCCCCATTTCCTACACATAAGGATTTTCCTATCTATCATTTCTTATTATAAAATGAGTGAAATTATAGGTTAAAAACAAAAAATTCACTTATTGCAATTAATGATTACAAATTCCCTTTCCATATTTATAAATTGCATTTTATGGCATATACTGAAAGTTTTTAGATTTAAATAGCAACATTCTATTTTGTATAATCAGCAAAAGTTAAACTGTGTGATTATTGTCAATTTAATACTCTTTGTTCGGAATATGATTGTTACATTCTGCGACATTCCTAGTTCAGGCTTCTGTTGTTTCCCATGAACAATTTTGTCAGTTTGGTGTCATATATAAAACATTAGTTACCTTAGTAACAGCTTAAGTATTATGTATGGTCAAAATGGGTTATAAAACCAAAATTCAAGTTAAAGCAACTATATGACATTGCACATTTACTTATATGAGAAAATCATTCTTCCCCTTGATGTTCAATATAGTGTATGTCATGTATGACAAGTTAAAACAGTAGTGTTATTATACACAAGCCCATGTTATTAAACTGAGTGTCTATTGTCAATTTAATACTATTTGTTCACAATATGATTGTTACATTCTGTGGCATTTTAAGTTCAGGCTTCTATTGTTTCTCTTGAACAACTGTCAGTTTGATGTCATATATAAAACATTAATCACTTTGGTAACAGCTTAAGTATTATATATGGTCAAGATGGGTTACAAAAACTACAGTTCAAGTTAAAGCAATTACATGACGACTTATGCATATTTACTTATATAAGAAAATCATCATGCTTTCCCTTAATGTTCAATATAATGTATGTCATTTATGACAAGTTAAGACAGTAGTGTTATTATATACAAGCCCATGTTATTAAAACCTGTCTTTAATATCTAAATGCAGCAGACTGCTTCATCTTTTATGATGATTATATATTTTATGTCTAGATTTACTAAAATCATACATTACATAACTATTGTGTGTGTGTGTTTTTTTTTGGCTGTTGCTTAGTTCTTTGAGTGACCACAATCTGTAATGCTTATTCTTATTATTACCTCCTTCCAAGCATGTTTATACAGTCCATAGACTTTAAATTATGAGACCCTTCTAGTTTCTTATTTGTTATAAGTATATTTCCATCCTTATATACATGCATATCAGTACTTCAAGCATGGGCAACAGTGCCTATCCAGTTTTGCCAGAATACCATTCACTAGTTCATGTGTTGTGTTTCCAGGCTGTTCTTAAAATATCCAAACCAATATTTGTCCTGTTCCATTTTTCCAGCCTGTTCCATGCAGTGGCCACTCTGCCAGTGAGCCACTCAACACACCTTCCATTCCCACAGATATTTCCACAAAAGAAATCTGATGGCTCTCTAGTAATTCCCGGCAACCCCAAACACCCCTAGAATCAGCTATCCCCATATGCCCAACATGTCCGAGCAAGGTCACCTCCCAGACCACTGCAAAGGGTACTGCACAAGACCAAGTGCTCTTAGTCTTTCACAATAACTCAGACTTCCACTCTTATGTAAGTCCTTAATGTGTTTGGACCAAAATACATTTTAAACATAAAATTGTGCTTATTATTATTTTTTTTTTAATCAAGAATCAACTTAATGAGCTAAACAAAGTGTTGGGAGACCATTGATATGTGTTCATGTGGTTTAAAACAGCCCTTTTATTATATATATATATATATATATATATATATATATATATATATATATTTTTTTTTTTTTTTTTCAACCAAAATCTTCATTGCTGAGAATCATCTTGGAGGCTCCTCAGAGCCTTTAAGCATTATCATCACTCTGTCTCCGTTACCATAGCAACCGAGGAGCATCTGTTTCTGTTAGTGTGTCTGTGTACTGCATACCAGAGGCAAAGCTTCATTTCACTGCAACTTCAAGCCTAAATTCTCTTCCTTTCAGTGAGGCAGCTGCCAGGAAAAGAACGCTGAGCAAACAGATCAGAAAAAAAAACAAAAAACTCCTAACAAGCCGCCACAACAAGAGATAACACATTCTTCCAGCCTTCTCACCTCTCACTTAGCAGATGTATAAACAAACTATTCTCTTCCAAAATATCCCAAGTCACAGTTTTATCTACCCTATTCCCCTGGATCCAGGCTAAACCACAAAATGTCTCAAGCATCAGTAAAACTCGATCACAAGCTGCAACCCCCAGCTTCCCGGTGACGAGAACGGCAACATACAACAGCTGCCAGACACAGCTGCGTCCACACACACCATGTCAAGCTTAATCAAACAGCAATCAAAGCTATGATACCTGCCATAATTGATATTAACTATGTTTAGATAGAATAATATGACATTTGTAGTAGCTGCCAAACACGGCTGCATCCACGCACACCATATCAGGATTGGTCAAACAGCACTCTAGGCTATGATACCTGCCATAAGTGATATTAACTATGTTTAGACAGAATAATAATGACATTTGTACTAGCTGCCAGACACAGCTGTATCCATGCACACCATATCAGAATTGATCAAACAGCACTTGTAGCTGTGATACCTGCCATAATTGATATTAACTATATTTAGACAGAATATTGATGACATTTGTACTAAGAGAGTGCTACTATTATTTAACCAGGATATACATTATATTTCTAAATCATACTTTAACTGAAGAAGGCATTAGTCTCTATGACAGCATTTTTTTTTTCAAAACACTCTACTGTTACTGCTATTATATATGCTGTTAATTTGTTAAATTTGAGTTTGAACTCTGATGAATTCAGAGTACCTTGTTGAATTAATTAATTAAATTATTATAAGTAAAATCAATGAAAAATGAGCAAGATAAGTATTCATTGAGTTCAAGTAGGGGAATAGAAACTTCTGTGTTTGTATTATTCTGCTTTGTTTGGCTTATATATAATGTAAATAGTAACCCATCTTGACCTACCTTTGTGAAGAATTATTGGACTCTTTGAACATTCTGAATAAATCATTACTGTTTCTCAGTTGTTTAAGAAACCCTCCTTTTTAAAAAAAATAAAACAGATGACAAGTGATGTAGTTGTAAGAGTTATTTTTTTTGGGACAGCTATCTTGGAATCATTTTTTTGTTTCTTTCTAGCATCAGTCCAAGGATTTGTTTTTTTTTTTATTCTTTTAAGAATAGGGACCATCCATTCCATTTATTCTGGGATAGACACTATGTTGTTGTTTTTGAGGAATATAGTAGCTTCTTCTAAGTCATTAAAGGTTCTCATCTCATTGGCAAAAAGTATTTTTGTCTTGGCTGGAAAGGCCAGCTGTCCTTTAATGTTGTTTTATTTCAACAGTTTTATTATTGGTCAGACTTTTTTCCTTTGTTCTGGTATTCTGGAAGAATAATCATTGTCAAACCTTATCAGGCTTAAGGGTGATTTTCTCCAAGTATATTTTAATATTAGTTCCTTGTCCAGAAATGAAAGAAAGTTTATAACTATGGATCTAGGTGGAGTATTTGTTGAGTTAGAAACAGGTTTCCTCAGTGCTCTCTGTGCCCTTTCAGTTCCAAAGGAAAGTCCCTCTTTCAAGTCTAAAAATTCTGGAATCCAGATTAAGAGTGAAATAATGTCTTCACCTTCCGTGTTTACAGGCAGACCAAAGATCCTTATGTTGTTTCTCCTTTCCCTGTTTTCTAAGTCATCTATTTTGTTAAGCAGGCATGTATTCTGTTTAAGCAGATATTCTTTTTGGAATTCTTCCTCTTTGAGTCTCCCTTCAATGTCATTTAGAGAAGTATATATATTTGTTATTTTTGTAAGGTGTTTCTGTAATAGTTCCTTAAGAGTATCAGTCTGTTTTGAGAATTTAATTTGAGGTTTTTTAAGTCATTTTAAAGCCATCCATCTTCAAAGATAGTTCCTGTAAGGTAGATGTCATCAATTGCAGTTCTTTTTTCTAAGCAGCATCTGGATGAGAATTCCTTGAGTTGTTCATATTTAGTGACTCAATATATCTCCAAGTTAAGAAGCAAAAAACACCAGCTGATGCACCAGGAGGGCTCCAGTAATATTTCCAAGTTACTTGACAGGAACATTTTTGTATATCTCCACCAAAATTGATTTTTATGTATTTTAGTAGTTTATCTATAGATTTCTGACATTTTAAAACTCAAAAATAATAAAATTTTCCTATATTATTATACTAGTTTATGGAGCTCTGAAAATTCACTGCTCTCAGTTGGGCATCTAGGCTTCGCCACATTGC
This sequence comes from Protopterus annectens, assembly GCF_019279795.1. Lineage (NCBI taxonomy): Eukaryota > Metazoa > Chordata > Ceratodontiformes > Protopteridae > Protopterus > Protopterus annectens. The sequence continues at coordinate 1,813,112,429 of NC_056725.1, read as the reverse complement.
TACTTCTTCTGTTGTATTAAAACAGTAAACTTGGTTACTAAATCAGAACTTCTCTTAATGATTTAAAAGCCTAATTTTTGAATGAACCTTTAAGTTCTGAATTGGTGTTTGGGTCCTTTGTTATACAGATTCTGAAACAGTGGGTTGATAGAGGCAAATTCATGCATGGAGTATCTAGGATGCGATAGTATAGAGTTGCTGTCTGTGCTCTACTGCCAGTGTGTAGAACCTAGACATTGGCAATATAGCACAGGCAACTAAAGCTATGAGCTGCTAGCAAGCTAATTCCTGTAGTCCTGGATATGATTCCCTCAGTCTCCACTTGTATACTGACTGTATGACTTAATCAAACAGTGCCCCATATTAGAGAAGAATGAAAAGGGATGCTTATGTTAGTGGGCTTATCCAGTTAACAAGTCAATAAAACTAAATAAATAGTAGATGTTGGGCAGTGTGTAACTATGCTGATGGAAGAGTGGTTTTGGAGGTTTGGACTGGTAAGACTTCCTAAGCAGTCCCTACATCACAAAGTACTAGTGTTTAAGTTACTTACAGAAGATAGGTTAGCCAGTAAGTTACATGACCTCATAACATGAGCAGTTGCTTGACTTTGGATTGGGATTTGGGAAAATGGTTAAGGTGTTTGTCAGATACAAAGTGCAGAATTTGATTCTCACTTTATGATGGTTTTGGGGTAATGGTTAATATCTTTGCCTTATAGACACAAATACAGGGCTTTATTCTGACCTCAGGTTATTGGGTAGGCTTAAAATGGCCCTTCAGGGCAGTTAGCCTAGTATTCACCTATGAGCCTAAAAACCTAGTATCTGATGCTGTCATTTTCATTAATTCAACAAATGGGTTCGGATCTGACCCTCAGATCTGACTCATCCGCTTTTACCAGCTCGTGGAACACTGAAACTTTCAAGCTCCTCCCTTACCCATAATACACTAGTCCCCTACCATACCTTAGATCTTGTTTGCCTCCTTCATGTGTCAACATGGTCACTGTTAACTCTCGAGCAGTAGCAACTTTTTGTGAGTAAAAGCAGAATTTTTTTTTATCTTTTTACCTTTCTCTTGGTAAAAGTTTTTCTATGTAGCCTTCCTTGCCTTTCCTACACTTTTTTGTGTATTTCTAGAATGCCAAGGTATTTTCCCTTTTTTCTCCCTTATACCTTTGAAGTATTTTTTTGGTTACTGTTATTGGTAATACCTTATCTTTCGCTAGTTATTAAAAAAAATTTAAATTATAATATTCCATCTGACATTGTCAACTTTCATTCATTCCTCAACAGTTGGGTTCTGATCCAACTCAGCCGTTATTTTAGCTTGTGGCCAGTAGCAAACTCTTGAGCTCCTTCCTTATCCCTAATGCACTATCCCCTAACATACTCTAGATCTCATTTGCCATTTTCATGTTTGGACATGGTCTTTGTGAGCTCTTGAGCTTGTTAGTTGTTTTTTGTTAAATAAGTCAATTTTTTTCGTGTTTCTTATTGTTGTTGTATGGTTGATTACTTTAGCTTCTTGCTTTTTTGTATATTTATACCTCCCTTTCCTACACTGATTGTGTATTTCTCCTTACTATAGTAACTTTCTTTTCCTTTCCCCTTTTTTATTTACACTTTATGTGTAACCTTGTATATCATTGTTGGTATTGTTCTATCTCTGTATTAAAGAAAAAAAGGTTTTTCTTGTTCCTTGTTTTTCCCTTTCTTTTATAGGCTATGCCTGAAAAGGGTCCATCTGGATTCAAAATGAGTCAGGATTGCAGACATAAATTGCCACTTTCTGATGCTCATGCTTTATGTGTGTACTGTCTAGGCCCACAACACCTACAAACTTATTGTAAAATTTGTAAGACTTTCAAACCACGTGCTATAGTAGATAGAAAGAATAAGCTTATTATTTTATTTTTTTTGGAAACTGTATCTGGGGCTTAACCCCCCCCAAACCAAAACTCAAGGAGCCATTTATGAAGCTTTCTGGTCCTTAACCCCCTCATTAGATCAAACCATGGAACCATTATGGAAGAAAGAAAAATACGGATCTGAAGACTGCTCCTATCCAGCCAGTGTCGGAGTGTAAAACGGCTTCCTCAGATCCCAGCCTCTCAGAGCCAAAGCCATTACCCAGGACATACTATTCTTTGTCTATAGACCCAGTACCATCTCAATTACCTTCCCCTTTTCTAGAATCCTGCCAGCACTGCAGATCACCATCAGTGACTTCATCTTGTTCTTCCAGAAGTCTGACCGAGGCCATTGTGGACAAAATGATGAGGAAGTTTCTCTCGGAACAGATACAGATGGGAGTTATTCCAGCTCCTATTCCTTTGGGTCAGGAAGCCCTATTTGGCACTTCAACACTGATCTTGGCTTATTCTCTGATCTGACCTATTGTTTCAGAGCCCTTGGATCCGAGTCTTCTGGGACCATCTGGTTGAGATCCGAAGATTATAGTATCTCTGGCTTTGAGACTTTCTCTAAGTGCACCAACTCTGACAGTTTTGGAACCAGACAACTCTCTAAGCCAAAGCATACTTATCTTATCCGAGGTGTTAGAGTCAACTCCAAAGTTGTCGGAGCTGTCTCTGCCCCTTGGAGCTTCAGTATTGGATAGCTCGGCTCTGGCCTCTGCCTTGGATGGATTGTCTTTTGGACAGTGGGAGACAATGGGTCGAAGCTTGACTTCTCAGCTCCGTCAGCTTCCTTCTCCCTAGAGCATTCTTGCTTTGAGGTGATGGAGAGAGTGCATTCTCTAGTTCTGCAGGATGGATGGTTCCTCTCCCCCATTCGAATCTACCCTCTGGATCCCATATGCCGCTGTGGCTTGAGCCCCATCATTCCACTCCACAGGGACAGCCAGCCCAAAGTCTCCAGGCTACCCAGCAGGGTATAACTATTTCTTCTGATACTTCTCCAGAACACCCCACTGAAGAAGTCCCTAGGAAGAGGAAGGGTAAGAGGAAGCACTTGGACTTTCCTCAGGAGTCTGTCACTGAAGATACAGATTTCGATGACGAGGAAGGGTCCCCAAGATCTACAACCGAAACTGTCTCATTTGGAGACATCCTTGAAATCCTTAAACATTGGGGTGATAACCCTTTTAAAGTGGAATCTGTATTACTGGATGCCTTTGGGTCTGGCCCATCTACTTCCTGGGTGAATCCGCCCACTGATGAGCTCATTGATTTGATCTCTAAGCAGATATAGAAGGAACCAGGCACAGTTGAACCAATCCCTAAAAGACCAGATCAGATTTTGGCAGCACCTGCAGGAAGGGAATTTTAGAACAAGGGAGTGCCTGTAGATCCCATGGTCGTGGTGGCAGCCACCCAGAAAGAACTCGCAGAGCAGAGTTCTTCTGTCCATCTCCCTAACAGAGAGTCCAGTGCATTGGACAGATCTGGGAAGCGTGTGTATGCTTCAGTGACCTTTGCACTCGGATCACTGAATTATTTGGCACACTTCACAAGCATACAGACGGATCTGATTAAGGAACATTAATATTCCCTCTCCGGGACCAGTACTCCTGAGGATCAGTCTTCTGTGTCACAGTTGGCTACCCTTCAACCAATCATTAACTCGTCCATGAGGCCTTTCTCCGATGCCACAGAAAGTACCCCAAGTGCAGTGGGTTCAGGCATTTCTATTAGAAGGCATGCCAAAATGCACTTGTGTGACTTTGCGGAGCCCTTCAAGTCCTCTTTCAGCAATGCTGCTTTTGATAGAAGCTCGTCGTTCAGCCCTAACGATAAGGACACATTCTGTAGGTACGAGCAAGATGGAAATACCTTGTCTGCAGTTGGAATACATTTTTTGACTCCTGAAATGACCTTTTCCAGGAATCAGCAAGGAGGTAAAAAAATATGGATCTGATGTTTTCTGTTCAGTCTTCATCAAACCTGTGGGGTCTCAGTTCTGACCTCGGAACTGACTCAGCTGTCAGCAAGCTAAGAATTCCAAGCTAGAGCTCCTCCCACCCTACCCATACTGCCTCACTCCTCCCAGATGCCTCAGATCTTGTTTACCGTGCATCAGCAAAGCATTGTGGTCAGATTAGAGCTCCTCCTTGGGTACTTCTGATGTTTTATTTCTTTTGAATCGTAAGTGGCCTTTGGCCAGTCTTTAATTTTCTACCTACACTTCTTACTGTTCTTCATTGAAAAAAAAATGTCTTTCTGTAGTAGCTGTATTGTAGCAGTTCCTGCTGCATGGTCGTCAAGCTGTTTTTCTCTCTGTCTTCCTTCATTTCCTTTCCTTTCCTTACTATGTTAGAGAAATCTGACAAGCCCATTGGTTTTAAAAAATACACTTCTTGTGGGCACAAGATCCCTGTATCTGATGTCCACATGGAGTGCATTTATTCTTTGGTTCCTGCCCACCTTGAGATGGCTTGCTCTGTCTGCAAGGCCTTTCTTCCCTGGGCCCTTGCAGATAGAAACAAGTTGGTCCTTAGAGGCTGAATTCACCCTCCTTCTGTAGCTGTTGCTTCTGTCTTGGGGGCTCAAACCCCTGCCAAAAATTCTAAAGAGGGCAGAGATCCTAAGAAATGGTCCCTGTACCCCTCAGTGTTAGTTGTGTCGGAGCCTCCTAAAAAGGCCCAGAGACCTTCGGAGCAGAATTCTTCAGCTGTGATCTCTGTTTCCTCTTCTCCTTCCCGTGCTTCAGCCTCCTGTTCAGAGCCGGAGCTTGTGGTACTGAGCGTGTCTCGTAGGGATGTTTCCCCCAGACATCACTCCAGACCCTCCTCTGTTTCCTCTTCCATCAGGTCCTCTTGGAGCCTGTCCGAGAATGAGGTGGACAGATTGAAGAGGAAGTTTCTCTGTATGCAGATCCAGATGGTGGTCATTTCATCTCCTTCCCCTATGGGATCTGCGAGCAGAGCTTCTCCCTGCAGAATAGTTTTTTCTTCTCCAATATGGCCTGCCGTTTTGGAGTTCCTGGATACGTCCGTCCCTGGAGCCATTTTGTTGGGTCTGATAGTCCTTACCTCTTCGAGCTTGACTGCTTCCTTGACTCGCTCGGTTCCAACAGCATCAAAGCCGAACGAGTCTCAGAGTGGAAGCCTCAAAGTCAAGTCTGGGGGATGTCTTCGACTCTGAAGTTCTCAGAGCTGTTGCTTCCCTCTGTGCCTCTGCACTTGACAGCTCAGTACCGACTACCCTGTCAGAGAGGAGGTCTGCTGGTGACCGGGGGAAGTCTGTTCCTGATCCTTTGAGACAGGGGAGGCTTCCTCGAGACTCTGGGAGTCCTTCAGCCTTCAAGGTGGTGGAAAGGGTCCTCTCCGCTCCTAGGAGACATCCGGCTACTACAGTATTGGATCCACCACTTCCCTTCCTGAGCTCTGTGTTGGAGATCTCTCTTCTGCCACCAGGGCAGCCTCCTCCTAAGGGCCTGCAGGCTGTTCCACTTGGGAAAGCCTGGACTTCTTCCGACACCTTCCTGGAGTGACCCACCGAGGAGGCTCCTCAGAAGAAAAGGTGCAAAAGGAGGCACCTGGATTCCTAGTTAGGAATCTCTCATGACAGACACTGACTTTGATGAATGGGAGGTGTCCCCTAGATCTTCACCCGTCTTCTTTGGAGACATTTTAGAAATTCTTCACCAGAGAGGTGGCTGGTCAGTCCCAAACCCCACCCCAGATGAGTCAGTGTTCCTGGAGGTCTTCAGGACCAGCCCATCTACACCCTGGGTGTCCTTCCTTGCAGACCTCCTAATGGATCTGGTGTCTGAAAGGGCACAGAAGGAACCAGAGCTAATCCTTAAAAAGTGGACAAAATTCTTATTGCCCCCTAGGATAGACTTCACTGGACAAAGGGTATTCCAGTAGATGCCATGATGGTTGTGGTGACCACCAAGAAAGAGCTTGACCAGGAAAGCTCTTCTGTCCAGCCCCCTAACAGGGAGTCTAGGGCTATGGACAGATTTGGAAAAAAGGTCTATGTTTCTTCCACTTTTGCCCTCAGAGCATTGAATTACCTTTCCCACTTTACGAGGCTACAGAGGGACTTGCTTAAACAACTCTCTAGCTCTGGCCCTGAGTCCATGTCAGCAAAGGAACAGAATTCCTTTACCTCCCATATGGCCACTCTGCAGTCCATTTCCAATCCGTCTATGAGGCTCATCTCTTACGGAGTTGAGGGCACCTCTAGGGCAGCCAGTTCTCGCATTGCCATTCAGTGTCATGCCTGGATACGGCTGTATGATTTTGCGGAACCCATCAAGGCGTCATTTGTCAATGCCCTTTTTGACAATTCCTCCCTCTTTGGACTGACTCGTAGAGACATGCCTTTCCGCAGTGAGAAAGATGGAAAGACCATGTCTGCCATCGGAATCTGCTTCTCTACCCCACAAAGGTCCTTCTCCAGGAATCAGTATGGTGGAAATAAGTTGTGGTTCAGAAAGTTGTAGGGCCCTTTCCAGGACTCTCAGGGACATTTTTCCCCTAGGGGCAGAGGGGAGAATAATTTGAATGTGAGACGCCACCCTCGAGGCAGAGGAAGTCTGCTGAATCAGGGGTCTCTGGATTCTCCTTCGGAGAAATCCTTGCAGCATCCCTGAAGCGTTACCCAACTGTCCATCTATGGATGCAGTCAGGGGGATGTTGCACCTTGCACATAAAAGCCTGGTCAGCCATCACGAATGACCAATGGGTGCAAATTATCATATCCAGAGGTTACTCCATTCCCTTTCCAAATCTTCCCAAGCCAAAATAGCACCTCCCCGATGTTCCACCCAATCAGGGGGAGGTGGCAGGTTTGGAAATTGCAAAGTTGCTTTTAAAAAGAGTCATCCAGGTGGTCCCTTCAGACCAGCGCAGATCAGGGATTTACTCCCAATTCTTTTCAGTTCCAAAGAAATCGGGATTTCACGCCCATACTGGACCTAACTTACCTGATCAAATTGGTGAAACACACAAAGTTCAGGATGGTCACAGTTTAACCCATCCTTCTCTTTCTACAGAAGGATGCCTTGATGTGCTCGATAGACCTGAAGGATACGTACTGTTATATAAAAATTAAGAGATGCTACAGAAGGTACCTCTGTTTCAGGCAAGGAGCCAGTCACTACCAATTTTGTGTACTTCCATTTGGTCTCACCATAGCCCCCATGGTGTTCACCAAGTGCATGACAGTAGTTGCAGCTCACCTCAGACTGCAGGGATTTCACTTGTTTCTTTACCTGGATGACTGGCTCCTAGTCACACCATCCAGGCATCTACTGATTCAGGCCAGGAACTTTCTCTTTCAACTGACCCCAAAATTTGGGATCACTATAAATCTTCAGAAGTCGCAATTGCAACTTGTGCAAATGATAGATTTTATAGAAACCCACTTGGATACAAACAAAACCCTGGCCTATCCTCCTCCAGACAGGATTCTTTCACTAAGAATGCATATCAGGAAATGCTAGCGGTTCCAGTTCCTCCACAAATCTTGTTCTCAGGGCTCTGTCTTCTCTGTGTGCAGCAACAACTTTACTACCGACAGCTCACTTAGATATGAGAGTCCTGCAGTGAACATTGTCAGTCCAGTGGTCCCTTCTGCACCATCCCCTCAATCATCCTATAAGACTGTCTTGAGTGTGCAGAAATTCTCTTTTATGGTGGCTTCACAATTCAGAAGTGTCTCAAGGTCGACCATTTATTCTTCCCACCCCCGTCGCCACATTGACCATGGACACCTCCCAGCTGGGGTGGGTGCATTACCTGGGACGAACAGTTCAAGTCATGTGGACTCCCCAGGAAGCCAATCTGCATATCAGTGTCCTAGAGATGAGGATGGTGCTTTTATTGTTGCAAGCCCTTCACTCATTGCTATTCAGACCGACAACATGTCTGTTGTGTGGTACATCAACAAACAAGGTGGAGCCAAATCCTACTCCCTTGTCGAGAAGCAATGAGAGTGTGGCAGTGGGCTCTCTCTACCAACCACTTTTTAGTTGCAATGCATATTCCGGAGGAGCACAACATATTGGCAGACAGGCTTAGCAGACTACTATTAATGTCTCATGAGTGTTCTCTGAACCAGTCAGTGGCAAACTGGATTTTCTTCAGATGGGGCCAACCCTTCTGCGACCTGCTTGCCTCTCCCTTCAACAACAGATGCAGCAGGTACTTTGCCCTTATCCCTCCACAGGGACAGTCACCAAGATATGGTCTAGTCCATGCTTGTCCTCCTGATCTGCTTTATGCATTTCCTCCTGTTCCTCTGATTCCCAAATTTCTTCCCAAGACATCCAGGTTGAAGAGCAAAGTAATCTTCATTTTCCCCTTTTGTCCTTGACAAGTTTGGTTAACCTTCCTGTAGTCTCATCTAGTTTGCCCTCTGTGGACATTGGAACTTCATCCAGACCGTCTGTCTTACCCCTCGGGGCAACTTCATCTAGATCTTCACAACTTGAAACTAACTGCATGGTTTCTCCAGTTCTGATAATGGCTAGACAATCCAGGATTTCCTCCTCAGTCCAAAAGATTCTGATTTCCTCCCATAAGTCTTCTACCAGGAAAATTTACAAAAGTAAGTGGAAAAGGTTTTCCATTTGGGCCCAGCAGTATCACATTGACCCACTTACAGCACCCATTTTGGCAGTCTTGGACTTCCTATCTGGTCTGTTTCATTTAGGGGCCAGTTTTTCTAACTATTAAAGTTCAATTGGCAGCCATTTCTAATTTTCATATTGGAGAAAATGCTGTATCTTTAGCTTCTTCTAGCTTTGCAATGCTTTTCTCAAGGGTACGTTCCTTCTTCGATCCCCTATCAAAGATCCTACTCCTCCATGGGATCTTACGTTGGTTCTCCAAGGTCTGACCTTACCTCTCTTTGAAGCCACTGCAAGGGCAGAGTTAGCATTTTTTCCCTGGAAAACTGCTTTGTTAGTAGCAATTACTTTTGCCAGAAGGGTCCCGGAGCTTCAAGCATGGTCTTCCAAACCCCCCTGTCTTATTTTTCATAAAGGCAGAGTTACTTTACGTACTAATCCCTCTTTCTTACCGAAGGTTATGTTAGTAAATACCATCAATCAATCCATTAACCTTCCTGTGTTTTTCATGAACTTTCAGAATAAGGGTGAATATATGTTGCATCCTGTAGACGCTCATAGACAATTGCATTTCTACCTGGATAGGACAAAATCTTTCAGAAAATCTGATCAACTGTTTGTGGCTTTCTTGGATTCCAAAAAAGGGAAAGTTGTTGTCAAAGCTACTATTGCTCGATGGTTAAGGGATTGTGTTTCTCATGTTTATATGAACAATGTTCCTTTACCTAGACCACTCAGAGCTCATTCCATGAGATCCATAGCCACATCCCAAGCCTTTTGGTCCAGACTTTCCTTAGATGATGTAAAACACACCAAACAGCCAATACTTAATCCAGCAAGAATTTTCTTTATTCTCTCCAGACCATTCTTCAAAGGATCACAATTCAATGTTACTTAATAGTAGTATTTATATAAACATTAATTGGATCAATTGGATCAATTATTCAATTTATTACATCATTAAATGCAAATATATTTCTGATGCTTTTTTCCCTCCTTTTTTGCATTTAATGATGTAACATTGAATTGTGATCCTTTGAAGGCGAATGGCCGAGGTACCAGATCTCTGGAAATTCTTGCTGATTAAGTATTGGCTGTTTGTGTGTTTTGTGTTTTATTTTTTACCCGTTAAGTCTGTTTGTTATTACTGAGTTTGGATCCAAGCCATACTTTTCCAGCTATTTGCATCTTGTTATTTCTGATGAAATATTTCTGTTAAAAGACTATATCACCAACTTATCCTATGTCTAATAGTGGAAGCTCTGAACGGAATTCTGCATCCAATGCCTTGTTGTTCCAGAATATGGTAGCAGAGCGTGATAAAAGATTCACTACAATTGACCCATGGAATTTGGAAGGGAATGTGAGTACTGACAGTCGCTTCATTCAATTAAACAAGCTTATGGCTAAGGAGGTTGCGCTTTATTTTGATACCAGGCTTCTTGAAAAATATGTGAGCCTTGATATTACCCCTCGAGGGATGCGTATTGACAAACTACCTGCTGCACCATTCCTGGAAGATGAATTTGATCTTTTAGAAGAATGGAAGCAGACCTCTCACTCATGTACACTAGCTTGGTTACGTATACTGATAAAGCGCAACCAAAAATCTCATGACAAGTTAAAAAATGAGATTTTGCTGTTACAAAATGAACTTGTTGCTGAAGCTAACTACAGGGCTCAAATGACTAACATCACTGACAAAATGAATAAATTAGAAGCTGACGTTGTGCAGAGAAAACGTAACAAACTAGTCCAGGACTTAAAGGACTATGAAACTGGTGTTATTTTTAATTGGCAACGTGAACCAGTACGTAACCGATCCAGGGGGAGGAGCTGGACTCGCAGTTCCAACCGAAGAAACAACTCAACATCAGCGTCTTCCTTTTCGTCTGCGGAGAAAGAAAATGTTAGTAAAAATGTTTCTTTTGCTAGAAATACTGCTTCCAATCGGGCCAATGATGGAGAGTCTGCAGAAACTTCTAATGAGACTCTTAATTTAAACTCGGTGGGGAATACGGGTTTTCAAAATGGCAGTTACAACAAGGAGAAGAATGGAAGAAACGGCAGAAAGGGGCGAAACCGCTACAAATGAAGGTTTGACAACATGTGAATCTAATGGGACTTATAGTAATGTTACTTCTCTAAAGTGTGTTAATTTATCGAATATTGATTTAAATCATGACATGTTGAATGTTTTGTGCAAGGGAAGTAAATTTGTTCCCACTATTTTTCCTTCTTTTGCTGACATATACTTTGAAGTAAAAGCATTCATTCGCAAGTTATTGCTAAGGGTGTATTTTAAAAAGTTTAAGAATATGAATGTGGGTATCACTGTTCAAAATGAAAAAAGTAATGAAAATGAAACTGATTTTGATGACAGTTTAATGAATTTGTCAGTATATGATTATGAACATGATGAATCTGATTATTTTTTGGAAGATAGTGATGATAATGATGACTGTTTAATGTGTTTCAGTAATGATAGTAACTCTGATGTTAGTTACTTAACAGGTTATGGAAAGTTAATGATGCCCAAATTCAGAAATATTGGAAGTAAATTTACACCCACTATTTTTGTATCAGCTATTTCAACTTTTCAAAAAGTTGTTCTTAAAGAAATGAAGTTAATGTTTGAAGAGTTTAGTAAAGAAAGAAAACAATACAATTTAAGCAAAAATGAATGGCAAGCTTTAAAAAATTTGAAAAAAATGAAAAATGATTACATATTTAAATGTGCAGACAAAGGGGGTAATTGGGTTATTCTTAACAGATCTGATTATTGTACTATGGTTAATAGATTGCTTTCTAATAGTGAAGAATATTCCAAACTTGATGGGGACCCCACTAAATTGTATAATGAAGAATTGTTAACCCTTCTGGAAAGGGGAGAGCGATTAGGTTTCTTTTTGCATACTGATATCAAGAAGATGTATATTAAGGACCCTCGCATACCCATATTATATGCTCTTCCCAAGATTCACAAAGATCTGGTAGAGCCCCCTGGTAGGCCAGTTATATCAGGGATAGGCTCTTTTTTGGAGAATGTTAATGTTTTCCTGGATTTCCAGTTGAAAACTCATCTTAAAAAAGTAAATGCTCATATTAGTAACACTCAGGATCTGATTAATGAAGTAAATAAAATTTCTTGGGACAGAGATTTTTATTGGGTAACCATCGATGTTAAGTCATTATATACAAACATTAACATAAGATGGGGGCTTGAAGCCATTCACAATATGTTAGGTGAAGGTCCGAGGACCAGCTTTTTGATCTCCTTGTTAGAATTTTGTCTAACTCATAACTATTTTGTATTTAATGAGGAGTATTTTTTACAAACCAAGGGAACGGCTATGGGAGCAGCTTATGCTCCCACTTATGCCATTATATACATGGATTCCTTTGAAAAGAAATTTATCTATACCTCAAATTTCTTTAAAAATAGAGTGGTTTTGTACAAGCGTTTCATTGACGACTTAATTTTCATATGTAGAGGGGATGTTATAGAGTTTTGTGAATTTTTTGAAAATTTGAATGAAAATGAACATAATTTGTCATTTTCATATGAGATCAGTAGGAATCAAATTAATTTCTTGGATTTAACATTATTTGATAAAAATAATACCATAGGATTCAGACCTTATAGGAAAAGTACGTCAGTGAATATGTTTTTACATGCCAGCAGCATGCATCCTCCACATTTGTTAAGAGCTTTACCTCATGGAGAATTCAAAAGGATATATCAGCATACCAGCATGGAATCTGAGTTAGATTATGAATTAAATGAGGTATTTGTCAGATTATGTGATAGAGGTTATGATAAAGGGCAATTATTAGCTAGTATGAATAACATCAATAAACAGAAAACATTTAGGAAGACAGAAATGAATGTTATAGATTCTCATAAAAAAGATAAAGATATTGAAGATGTGTTTTTTGTAACTAGATATACTGCCTTTTCTGAAAAATTTGTTTCTATTATCAAGAGATTTTGGTTTTTGATCAGTGAGGATGATCAGATAGGTGAACTTTTTCCTGATCACATAATATTTTCTTATAAGAAAGGTAAAAATTTAAAGGAAATATTGAATAATAATCTCTTGATAAATAGAATTTCTAAAGCCCCTAGGATGGGATCTTTTAAATGTGGATCTTGCAGCTTATGTGAAAGAATTTTTGATGTCAGATGTATTAATAATGTTAACCATTACCCCAAACATTACTTTACTTGTAAATCTATTGGTGTTATATATACACTTACTTGCTCTTGCATTAACACATGGTATATTGGACAAACTAAAAGAATGGTTAGGGTGAGAATTCTAGAGCATTTAAAAGACATCCGAAACCATAATTTATCTAGTCCAGTTGCCAAACACTTTTTAGAAGTTCATGAAGGTAAAGCTGATAGTTTAAAATTTAGTATTTTGGGCAAACCATTCTGTTGTAAAGGTGATAATATTTGTGACAGATTATTGGAGCTAGAAACTAGAATGATTCTAAAATATAATACTTTAAAACCTTTAGGATTGAATTTAGAATTAGGCATATGATAATTTGATTATTTAATATGTTATGAATACTTTTTGATTGAATAAATAACATAAAATGTTTATATTTTTGATACTAATATTCATATATTTATATAAGAATTTATAAATAGGAAGGTCACTTTAAATATATTTCTGATGCTTTTTTCCCTCCTTTTTTGCATTTAATGATGTAATAAATTGAATAATTGATCCAATTGATCCAATTAATGTTTATATAAATACTACTATTAAGTAACATTGAATTGTGATCCTTTGAAGGCGAATGGCCGAGGTACCAGATCTCTGGAGAGAATAAAGAAAATTCCTGCTGGATTAAGTATTGGCTGTTTGGTGTGTTTTACATTTGCTTTTTTGCTTCGTTAAGTCTGTTTGTTATTTCCTTAGATGATATTTGTGCAGCTGCTTCATGGGCGAGTTCTCACACCTTTAGTTCACATTACAAACTTGACATCATCTCCAGGAATAGGGCTGCTTTTGGATCTGCAGTACTCTGGAATATCCTTCTATGAGGCCACCCAGATCTATGCAGCTGGGGGACTCTGTCCCACCGGTTTGATGAAGACTGAACAGACAACATCAGATAAAGAAGTTATGTGCTCACTATAATGTTCTATCTATATTGTCTGCTTCAGTCTTCATCAACCTTCCCTCCTTCCTCCCCCCTTCCTTATATCTGAATGACCTGATGTATAACACTGGGAACCTTCCATTTCTGCTTTGAGCTCTTCAGCATTCTTTAAGCTCTGTTGTTTAAGTATGTATTTCTCTTTTGGGATAATTGGCAGCAAACTTGATTTGAGATATTTGGGAGGAGCAAGGCAGTATGGGTAGGGTGGGAGGAGCTGTAGCTTGGAATCCTTAGCTTGCTGACAGCCGAGTCAGTTCCGATGTCAGAACCGAAACCCCACAGGTTTGATGAAGGCTGAAGCAGACAACACAGCTGGAACGTTATGGTGAGTACATAATTTCTTTTTGAGGAAGTTCCAGGATCCTTTCCAAGTTCCTTGTGGAGATATTCCCCCAAGGGCAGTGGGTGGAACTTGAATGGAAGATGCTGCTCATGCGACAAAGATGGTTCAGAGATTCTTTCTCTGACAGGCCCTACCAGCCCTCCTGAAAGGAGGCCCAGTTGTCCACCTTTGGAGGCAATCGGGATCGTTTATGCCTGCACCAGAGAGCCTGGCTACACATTACAAAAGATTCATGAGTGCAGAGAATTATTTCTCTTTTCCCTACCACCTCCATCGGTTTGCAATATTCAAGATGTTCCACCCAGTCAGAGGAAGGCATCAGCTTTAGAAATTCAAAAGCTGCTAGAAACAAGAGTCATCCAAGAGGCCCCACCAGACCAGATAGCATTCGGAACTTACTCAAGATTCTTTTTAGTGCCCCAAAAAAAAAAAAAACTGGACTGGAAACCAGTTTTGGATCTCAGCAGTCTGAACAAATCAGTTCAGCACACAAAGTTCCAGATGGTCACAGATCAGTCCATTCTGTCCTTTTTGTGCAAGGACGGCTGGATGTTTTCACTAGACCATCAGGATGCATACTATCATATAAAAATGAACAGACAATTCAGAAGGTATTAATGCTTCTGGCTATGTGCCAGTCATTACTGGTTCAGAGCACTGCCCTTTGGCCTCACCACAGCCTTCAGGGTGTTTGCCAAATGTATGGCAGTAGTAGCAGATCATTTGAGACTGCAGGGATTTCGAGTGTTTCTGTACTTGGATGACTGGCTCGTTACTGTCCTAACCAGGCATCTATTTGATAAGAGCTCGAGACCAGGTACTCCAGACTTGCTCTCATCTGGGATCAGTTAGAGCCATCTCAGATATTGCAGTTCATAGGATCGATTTTCAACACAGTGTCAGTGACAGCTATGCTTCCTCTCTCAAGAGTACAGACTACCAGGTTCCAGGTCAGAAAGATAATTCACAATTCCACACTCCCAGCCCAGTTGATCCTGTAAGCATTTCAATCAATGTCTGCGGTTATAATTCTAGTTCCCTTAGCAAGACTTCACATGAGAATTCTTCAATCACTGTTAGTGACACAGTGGTCTGTTCTTTATCAGCACGTTCCCACCCAGATAAGGATTAACCAGGCATGCAAAAGATACCTTTGATGGTGGATTCAGTTAGATCAGGTACTTCAAGGCCATCCCTTTATTCTCCTTCAGCCCAAGGCCATAGTGACCACGGACAATTTCAAGCTGGGGGGGCATTTCCTGGGGAAAACAGTCCAAGGCACTTAGTCTCCCGAAGAGGCCAACATGAATATTAATGTCCTGGAAATGAGACCAGTGCTGTTAGCAGCCCTTCTAAGACTCTCTCCCTTTTGGGACAGTTGTGATTCAGACAGACAATGCATCAGTGGTTTGGTACCTTAACAAACAACGAGGAATCAGGTCTTACCCCTTATGTCAAGAAGCTCTAAGAGTGTGGCAGTGGGCAGTCTCACCCCACAGATTTCTGATAGCAACGCACATTCCGGGAAAGTCCAGTGTGATAACAGACCAATTGAGCAGGTCCATTCTACTACCTCACGAGGGGTCTCTCAACATAAAGGTGGCAGAAATGATTTTTCGCCAGTGGGGCCAGCCTTGTTGCGACCTCTTTGCAGCTTCCCTAAACAACAAGTACAGCAGCTTCTTTGCCCTAATCCCCCCACTGGGGGAATCATCAGGAGACACTGTACTACACAACTGGCTTCCCAGTCTCCTTTATGCATCTCCCCCATCTCCCTTGATTCCCAGTTTTCTGCATAAAGCTTTTCAGTTGCAGAGCAAAGTCATCCTCATTGCACCTTACTGGCCTCTACAGATTTGGTTCCCCTTTCTTTGATGTCATCTAGTGTACCAACCTTGGATTCTGGATCTGATTCCAGGCCTCCTGTCTCACCCAACAGACATGATTCACCTGGATATCTCAAACCTAAAGCTGACAGCGTAGTTTCTCCACTTCCATTAATAGCCACAGAACATGTGATGTCATCCCCAGCCTGGCATATAATTCTGTCTTCTCACAAAGCTTCCACAAGAGAACTTTACAGAAGTAAATGGAAAAGATTTGTTTTTTGGGTGCATCAGAAACATATTGACCCCTTTTCAGCTCTTGTACTTTTCAGTGAAGGAGCTAGTTCCTCACTATTAGCTGCCTTCTCTAATTTTCACATAGGAATTGAAAACTCTACCCTGGCTTTATCAAAACTTTGTAAGGCACTCTTGAAAATTACCTTTCTTTTGAGACCTCTGTATAAGGATCCAGCTTCTGGTCTCAATGGGAAAAGCAGCCTTTGGTTCAGCTGTGCTCAGGACTATCCTTCCTTAGAGTCCACTCAAGTTTGTAGGTAGCTGGAGACTCTATCCCAACTGTTGAGAAATTAATGAAAATTGACAACTCAGATAAAGAAGTTATGTACTCACCATAATGTTCGATCTGTGTTGTCCATTTTCATTCTTCCTCAACTCTCCTCTTATCAATCCCCTTACATTTTTTTAACTAATGACTTCTGAAAGAGCAAGAGTTTATAAGGACACCACTGTTCCTTACGCTGAGCTCCAGATCTTGTTTTCTTCTACCAGGGTAATAATAATGCTAATAAGAATAATAATTTTTTTTGGATTATGTAAACCAGAAAACAAGATCTGAGGTATGTTAGGGGATAGTGCACTATGGGTAAGGGAGGAGCTCTAGAGTTTGCTAGCGACCACAAGCTAAAATAACAACCGAGTCAGTTCCGAAGGTCGGATGAAACCAGCTATTGAGGAAGAATGAAAATGGACAACCCAGATCCAGCGTTATAGTGAGTAGATAACTTCATTTTTCCCTTTATTCTGTTTCAATAGATATTGCTGAGAAACCCTTAGGTTTAAAAATGCTCAGCTTGTGGCCATAAAATTTCATTATCAGATACACTCGCTGTGTGTGTTCATGGTTTAGGTCTGGCTCATTTGGATTCTGCCTGTGATATTTGTAAGGACTTTAACCCTAGGGCCCTTATTGATCACAGAAATAAACTTATTTTTAGAGGATTATATCCTTCACAATTCTCCAATACAGCATCTAGGGCTTAAACCCCTAAGAAATGTGACAAGAAAGAGGCTAAAAAGCATTCCCTGGACCCTACAAGTTCTTTGACTCTGAATTTGGAGCTGCGTCTAAAACTTTCTAAATATTCAGATATCGATCTCTTCGGATACAAAGACAAAATCCCCCAGTATGACAACTTCAGATCCAAAAACTATGACAAAAGCTTTGGATCTGATCCCCTCAGATATGAAGAAGTATAAGGATAAGTCACCTTGGATTCAATCTCCTCTGAGCCTGATTCGGTGTCTTCTCTTCTCCCATCTCCTTTTCTGGAAAGAGTCACCATTTTAGGGCTTTGTCTATAGCTTCTTCTTCTTGTTCTTCCAGAAGTCTGATTAAAGCAGATGTGGACAGGATGATGAGGAAATTCATCTAGATGCAATTCAAATGAGGGTTCTCTCGGCTTTTACTCATTTGGGTACAGAGATATTCGTGAGTACTATCCCACCTATTCGTCTTCTCCATTCCGACCTATGGTTTTAGAGCAGTTGGATCTGACAATCTTGAATCCATCCGTATCAGATCCAAAATTTCATTCTATCTTTTACACTGATCCCATCTCTGAATGGACCAGCTTTGAGCATTTTAGAGCTGGATGACTCTTGGAGCCATAGCATTGGTGCTGGATCCGAGGTGTTAGAGTCACCTCTGAGGTTGTCAGAGCCATCTCTGCCCTTTGGAACTTTGAAGTTGGACAACTCAGCTTCAACCCCTGCCTTGAGTGGTTTGCCTTTGAGTTGGAAGGAGCTGATGATCTGGAAGCATATCTTTTCAGAGCTGTTGGTCTCTTTCTCTCAAAGGCATTCTGTTTTCAAGGTAGTGGAGAGAGTTTTCTCTGCTTCAAGAGAAAGGACGCAGCCACCCTCTCAAACCCTGCTTCCCAGACTTGGGTGTCTTTGAGTTGTGAGCCTCAACTTCCTTCACCACAGGGATAACCAGTCCAGAATCTCCAGGGTACTCAGCAGGGTATATTGATGTCTTCCAATAGTTCTCTGGAAAGTAATGCTGAAGAAGTCCCTAGGAAGAGAAAGTGCAAAAGGAAGCACTTAGACTCTCCTCAAGAGTCTGTCATGGAGGATACTGATTTCAGTGAAGGGAAGGGTTCCCAAGATCACCACATGATGATGTCTCCTTTGGAGACATTCTAGAGGTCCTCAAACAGAGGAGTGGCTGGTCTACCGACAACCCTTCCCAAGAGGAATCAGTACTCCTGGAAGCCTTTGGGTCTGGCCCATCTATCTCCTGGGTGACACCACCCGCCAATGAGTTCATTGATTTGATCTGTCAATGGGTGTGGAATGAACCTGATTACATTGAGCTGTTTCCCAAGACACCAAACAGAATCCTGGCACCACCCAAGGGTAGGGAATTTTGGAACAAAGAAGTACCGGTTGATGCCATGGTTGTAGCAGTGGACAGAAAAAGAAACTTGCAAAACAAAGTACCTGTGTTCATCCCCTAAACAAGGAGTCTAGGGCACCGGGCACATTTGGGAAGCATGTATATGCTTTAAAAATTTGCACTTCATTCGCTAAATTATTTGGCATACTTCACCAGACTCCAGAGGGATTTGATTAAAGATACCAAATCCTTCTCTGGCACCATTACTTCTGAGTCAGAGAGCTCCATTGCCTCACAGTTGGCTACCCTACAGTCTATTTCAAATGTGTTCATGAGGCTCATCTCACATGTAGCTGAAGGTACCTCAAGGATGGCGGGTTCAAGCATTTCCAGTAGGAGGCATACTTGGATGTACCTGTGTGATTTTGCGAAGCCCTTCAAATCTTCCTTCATCAGTGCTCTCTATGATGGAAGTTCTTTATTTGTCCCCAAGTTTGAAGACACACTATCAATGTGTCAGCAGGATGGTAAAAACCTGTCTGCTCTGGGCATATGTTTTTCGACTCCTCAGAGGACCTTCTCTAGGAATCAACAAGGTGGTCAGAAAATATGCTCAAGAAAGTCCCAGGGTCCCTTCCAAGATCCATGTGGAGATAACTTCCCCAGGTGCAGAGGGGGGAACTCTAATGGAAAATGCTGTCCACATGGCAGAGGAGGCCCGCAGAGCCAATAATCTAGAGATATCTTCTCTGACAGATCATACCAGCGCTCCTGAAAGGAGGACTGATTGTCCATCTCTGGAGACAGTTGGAGGTTGTTTATCCCTGCACCATGGAGCCTGGTAGACATTACAAAGGATTTATGGGTGCAGGGGATTATTTCCAGAGGTTATATAATACTCCCCCCACAGTAAACAAAATTCCACCCAGTCAGAAGAAAGCAGTAGCACTAGAAATAAAAAAGCTTCTAGAGAAAAAGAGTCATCCAAGAGATCCCTTCTGACAAGAAAAAGTCTGGAACTTAGTCAGGATTCTTTTTAGTGCCAAAAAAACAGGGAACTGCAGACCAATTTTCGATCTCGGCATTCTCAACAAGTCAGTTCAGTACACTAAGTTCCTGATGGTCATGGTTCAGCCCATTCTGCCCTTTTCTGCACAATAATGACTGGATGTGCTCAACAGATCTTCAGTATGCATATTATCATATAAAAATGAACAGATGATTCAGAAGATACCTCCACTTCCAGCTGGGAGCCAGTCATTACCAATTCAGAGCTCTTCCCTTTGGTCTCACCACAGCCCCCGGGGTGCTCACCAAATGCATGGCAGTAGTGGCACCTCACTTGAGACTGCAAGAATTTTGGGTGTTTCCTTACTTAGATGACTGACTCATAACTGCTCCGAGCAGGCATCATCTAATCAAAGCACAAGATTATATACTCCATTTATTCTCTCACCTGGGAATTACTATCAGTCACAGCAAATCTCATCTAGAACCCACTCAGATATTGAGCTCATTGGGGCTTTGTTTGACACAGTATTCTTGACAGCCTCCCTTCCTTTATCAGTGGTACAAAGCATGTGATTCCAGGTCAAAAAGATCATTCGTAATTCTTCTCTCTTAGATTGATTGATCCTTCAGGCATTGACGTTAATGTCTGGTGTGAAAGTTTTGGTTCAATTAGCAAGATACCACATGAGAATTCTTCAGTAGACCCTAGCAACTCAGTGGCCTATTCTTCAACAACCTTTAGCCACCTAAATCAAGATAACTCAGGCATGCAAAAATTACCTCCTTTGGTGGATGTAGTCTGATCAGATAATGCAAGGTAGTCCTTTCATTCTTCCTCAACCAAAGGCCACAGTTACTACAGACATTTTCAAAGATTGGGTGGGGGGCACTTCTTGGAAACATATTCCAAGGCACATGGTCCTTTGAAGAGGCCAACATGCATATCAGTGTCCTGTAACTGAAGGTCCTTCTAGTGATGCAGGCCTTCCAAGATACTCTTCCCTCCAAGACCATTGTGATTCAGACAGACAATATGTCAATGGTCTGGTACATCAACAAACAAGGAGGAACCAAATTTTATCCCCTGTGTCGAGAAGCTTTGAGAGTGTGGCAATGGGCGATCTCATCCAATCTATTTCTAACAGCAACCCATATTCCGGGAAAAAACAACGTGATAGTAGAAAAGTTAAGCAGGTCCATTCTAATGCCTCACAAGTGGTTGCTCAACATGGAAGTGGCAGAAAAGATATTCCGTCAATGGTGCCAACCTTGCTGTGACCTGGTTACATCTCTCCTTAACAAAACTTGCAGCAGGTTCTTTGCCCTGATTCCCCCGGGGGGAATCAGCGAGAGACACTTTTCTCCATGATTGGCCCCCTGGTCTCCTCTACGCCTTTCCCATGTACCTCTTATCCCCATATTACTTCAGAAAGCATCTCGAGCGAAGATCACACTCATCCTCATTGGTCCTTATTGGCCTTGTCAGGTTTGTTTCCCTTTTCTTTGACCTCATCTGCTTTGCCTGCCATGGATTCTGAATCCATTTCAGACCTCCTGTCTCACCCAACAGATATGATACACCCGGACATGTTAGGGCTAATGTTGACCACATGGTTTCCCCACTTCCGTTGATAGCTAGATAACCCAGGCAGTCTTCCGCCATCTATGACATCTTCCCACAAAGCTTCCAGTAGAAAAATTTACAGAAGTAAATGTTAAAGATTTTTTGTTTGGGTGCAGCAAAATGACACTGATCCCTTTTCAGCACCAGTATGTAAAGTTCTTGAATTTTTAGATACAATTTTTAATGAAGGTGCTAGTTCTTAACTATCAAAGTACAACTTTCTGCCATTTCTAATTTTCTCATTGGAGTAAATAATTCGTCCTTAGCCTCTTCAAAACTTTGTAAAGCCTTTATAAGGGGAACCTTTCTTCTTAGACCCCCTTTTAAAGATCTCACTCCCCCATGTGATTTGAATTTGGTTTTACAATCTTTGACCCAATCCCCTTTTGAACCATCAGCCAAATGTGAACTAAAATTTTTAACGTGGAAGACTGTCTTTTTAGTAGCCATTACCTCTACTAGAAGAGTCCCAGAACTTGAAGCCCTATCTTCTAAGCCCCCTTATTTGATTTTTCATAAGGATAGGGTATCCTTATGAACCAGCTCATCCTTCCTTCGTAAGGTGGTGTCAGAATCCAATGTCAATCAAACTATCAACTTTCCAGTTTTCTTTCCAAATTTCACAAACAAAGGAGAGTTTATGTTGCACCTGTTGGATGTTCACTGACAGTTACATTTTTATCTACGTCGGACAAAAATTATCAGGAAATCAGATCGTTTGTCTTTTTTTTTTTATTCAAAATTGAGCAAAACAGTTACTAAAGTGACTTTGGTCAAATGGTTAACTGATTGTATTTCCTTTGTTTACAAAAAAAATTGATTTATTTTTACCAAAACCTCTAAAGTCTCATTCCACCAAAACCTCTAAAGACTCATTCGACCAGATCTATGGCAACTTCTCTGTATTTTAATCCGGATCTTCCTGGGCAATATTTTTGCAGCTGCAACTTGGGCTAACCCTCATACCTTTATTTCTCATTACAAATTGGATCTGGTCTCTAGGGGAAGAGCAGCCTGTGGCTCAGCAGTGCTCAGAAATATCCTTCCTTAGAGTCCTCCTGGGATTTAGGTAGCTGGGGACTCTCTCCCATTTGTTGAGGAATGAATAAAAATGACAACATCAGATTAAAAATTATGTACTCACCGTAACGTTCCATCTGTGTTGTCCATTTTAATTCTTCCTCAACATCCCTACCAATTTAACATCTGGAAGGATTAGAAAATGCTAATGGAACCAATGTTCCTTCATTTGAGCACCAGATACTGTTATCTCATATTCTTGTTAGTTGTTATTTACAGTATAGTCTAAAAGCTCAGCAAACAAGATCTGAGATATGGTAGGGGACTACGGCATTATGTGTAAGGGAGGAGCTCAAGAGTTTCAGTGTTCCTCGAGCTGGAAAAAGTATCTGAGTTGGATCCAAGGGTCAGAGCCCATTTGATGAGGAAGTATGAAAATTCACAACACAGAACTTTATGGTGACCACATAACTTTTTTTTTTTCATGTACCCAAGTTGTCCCCAAACAAAATGTCTTCTTTCAAGGGACAGAGCAAACAAAAATCTCAGCCAAACAAAAAACAGGGCTCCAAAAGAAAAGGGCTAGAGGATAATTCTTCGAAACCAAACAAGAAGGGTTCTTTTTCAAAAAAAAAAAAAAGATCAACCCCTTACAAAGGAATACTATGCTGAGTCACAGAGCATTCCTATCCATCTCCCTAGCTCTTCCTTCTTCCCCCAGGCTGTCTCTCAACTGTGCAGCTTGGCTGCGAATAGTCTCAAATGTGATTTTAGAATAATTCAGAGAGGATACACTTGGCAGTGGATAGAAAATCCTTCTCCTTTCAGAAGAATTCCCCCATACCCACCAGACCAGACAAAGTTGTTTCCTCCTGTGCTCCATCATATGGTGCAAACAGAAGTCATAGAACCCGTGCCTGTGATAAGTAAAGGCAAAAGATTTTACTCCAGAATCTCTGTTACCAAAAAAGGAGCACTTCTGGAGACCTGACCTAGAGTTGTCCTTTCTAAGCACCTCTATAACTGTTATGAAATTCAAAATGCTCACCTTACATTCGATCTTAGAGTTGCTTCCAGACCATTGTTTTAGATCTCAAGAATGCTTATCATCATATTCCTATTGCTCCCAATTTCAGGAAATGTTAGAGATGTGTCTGGCTTAAATTATCAGTTTTCTGCATTACTCTTTGGGCTGTCAGCTACATCTCAGCTGTTTATAGAGTGTCTGACCCAAGTGGTATCCTGTTGCAGATCCCTAGGCATCTACATTTTCCTTATTTAGGCAACTTGTTGATTTGTGCAAATTCTGTATCCAGGTACTGGGAGCCATAGATAAGTTCACATCCCTCCTTTCCCACATGGGCTTCAAACTGAACCTTCAAAAGTTCTTCCTTACACCCTGTTAACAAATTGTTTTCCTGGAATGGATAGACACAATAAAAGTGATGGCCTTCCTGCCAGCAAACAAAGTTCTGACTTATCAGGGCATTTTCTTGGATTTCTCTCTTTTAGACGTGGCCTCTGCAAGAGAGTTCCTCAAAATTTTAGGGCTCATGGCATCAGTGATTCTCATGATAACGCTAGCCAGCCTATGCATGAGAAAATTTCAGTGGTACTTGAATAATTGCTGGACCTAGCATCTTCATCCCTTGGATTTTTGCATGCCAGTACTGGGATTTGTGAAAAAGGAACTACAGTGGTGGGGGGATCCAAAATCTCTGAATCCAGGACTCCCTTTCTCTTCAGACCCCACTCCAATCTGTCCAGATGGACTGTTCAGATTTTGTGTGGGGAGCAGTGACCATGGTAGTTCAAGTGCACAGGTTGTGGTATTCTCAGGATGTGCCAAGACACACAAACACAAAAGAGATGTTGTGAGTGATTCATGCCTTATTTATTTTATTTATTTATTTATTTATTGACATTTGTTAACCGGGTTTGTCCAGCTGGGCTTGTGGCCCATTTTCAGTGGAGACCCGAGGAGAAAAGCTCCAGTAATACATTTTAAACAAGTACAATTTTAAACAATATTGATATAATAGCAGTTATAGCAAAACGATTCACATATGTTGGATTACATGCATAAAGTTAAAGTTGCATTAAAAAGAAGCTAAGTAACAATTTTACATTGATATAGTTCAATAGGTCAACAATAAACATTTTTTGTTTGTATAAAATTGTGCAAATGCATAGTATACACATTGGAGAGAGAGGTGTAATGAGGTACTAAGTATGGTCCTTTTGAGGGTACATAAAGAGAAGGAAGACTAGGTAGGGTCATGGCAAGGGCAGGTTCTGGAATTGAGAAAATAAACTTTTAGTTCATTTTTAAAGTGTGAGGTGTGGGAGATTGAACGTAAGTCAAGGGGAAGTTTGTTCCAAGCATGGGCAAGGGAGTGTTTGTAGAGTAGTTTGCCTACTGACCTTTTTGGGTGGTAGATATCAAGTAATTCTTGGTTAGAAGTATAGAGGGTCCGGGATGGGATGTAGATTGAGACTAAGGAAGATAGAGATAGACAGAAGGAGGGTTTATAAAGAATAGAGTGTAGCATATGAAATTGATAAGATAGCAGAAACTGGGGAAGTTCAGGCAATTGAAGAGAGTTTAAAGAAATGCAATGGTGTGAGTTGTATGGGGAGTTAGTAATGAATCTGGCTGTTTTATGGTAAGTCTGTTGCAGTTTGTTTAGAGTGGAGACCTGGATATTGGTAAGAACTGGGGCGGCGTATAAGAGGGAGGGGAGGAGGAGTTGCCTGGCCCAGGGTAAGTCTAGATTCAGGGGTTAGGAATTTTTTGTTCCGCTATAGCAGACCTAGTTTCTGTTTTTTTTTTTTTTTTATACATTGGAGTATGTGTAGGTTGAACTTGAGTTCATCATCGATAATGACCCCTAGTAGTTTTGTGTGGGTGTCAGGTTGGATGTTTGTATTGTTAGAAGATGTAATAAAAAGGAGGTTTTGTGATGAGAAATAGAACGGGGAAGGAAAAGTAGGAGTTTGGTCTTTTTGGGATTTAGGATCAATAGGTTGTGAGAGAGCCATTGTTCAGTGGATAGTAGGGCCTGTTGCATCAGGGAGTGTAGTTGAGGAATGTTATTTGAGATGGATATAAGTGTGTAGTCATCGGCATACTGAATAAGGGAGGATTCTTTGCATGAGCTGTAAAGATCATTGGTGAAGATGTTAAACAAAAGGGGTCCAAAGATGGAGCCTTGGGGAACACCAGTGGAGATAGGAAGGAAAGGTGAGGAGGATGAGAGCCATTTGACAGATTGTTCCCTGCCAGATAGGTAACTATTAAACCAGGCAAGTGTGGAGGGGGATAGGTGGAGATTTGCAAGTTTGGATAGTAGTAGAGGATGAGAGACAGTATCGAAGGCTTTGGAGAGATCTAGGAAGAGACAAGAAATGAGTTTATTGTTGTCTAGGGCCTCTGCAATGATATGAGTGAAGGAAAGGAGGGCAGTGGTGGTGCTGTGGTGAGGACAAAATCCATGTTGGGTAGGGGTAAGTAAGTTGTGTGTGAGGTGGTGATTGAGAAGCTGTGAGTGTATACATTTTTCTAATATCTTGGAGGGGGGGACAGAATGGCAATGGGTTGATAGTTTGAGGGGTCAGTGGAGTTTACATCTTTATGAAGAGGGATAGTGAAGAAAGATTTCCAAAGGGTTGGGACAGCTGATTCCAGAATAGATCGATTAATTAGTATAGATACAGGATAGGCAATTGAGTCAGCAGCAAGTTTGAGGAATGTAGGAGATAGATTGTCAGTGGAAGGAGAGCAAGGTTTTAGCTTAAGTAGTAGAGATTTGATGTAAGTAATGGAAACTGTCTCAAAAGAAAACAAAGTTGTGTTAGTGGGACTTGGAGAGGTGGGTGTCGAAGTAGAGTTTGGCTTAGTGGTTACCAGATTTTGGATGGAAGAGATAAAGTGTTTATTCAGGAGGGTAGCTGTTTCCTGAGAGGAAGAGTTAGGGTATGGGGAGGGATTAGAGGGCTTTCCAGGATAGAGGATGTTGTTGAGAGTTGACCAAAATTTTCGAGGATTGGATTTGTTGTTAAGCTGAGCAGAGCTATAGTATAACTTTTTGTCATTAGTTGTATGTTTTTTTGCAAGGTTCCTCAGTTGCCTTTATTTTTGAAGAAAAGGTGGTTGTTTAGTTTTAGTCCAGGTTTTCCAAGCATGATCTCTTTGTTTCATAAGGGACTGAGATAATAGTCGGTATCCCTGTTGAAAGATTCACTCACCAAAAAACTGGATATAATGAAGACAAAAATGAGGAACCAACCACCAGGAGTACATATAGATCTAGTCCATGAAATCAATGATGTTCCAGCTGAAAAAAGTAGTCACAATCCGTTGTTTAATCCAGGCGATTCTTTATTAAAATACAGAAGATAAGCGCTTTCTCGTGGTAAATCCACGCTTCATCAGATATCATTAAAAAATGTATAATTCCTGTTATTTAAATCAAAGCCGGAAATTTAATAGTACAAATTTGATTAAAAACAACTGTGTTCAGCGTTAGCGCTCTGTAAACGCTCAAGAGCAGCGAGAATCTCACTATCGGCGAGACATGGCAAGTAAAATCAATGTCATCTGAAAATCACTTGTCTCAAATGCCACTATGAATTTATCAATATGATATACTTCTATTTCAAAGGCTTGCAAGCAAAGTATTATTAATTTGTAAACTGACATTAAATATATGTCAGTGGCATTCCTGCGCTTGATATATCTTTGTTGATACATAATGAAGGTCTCGCTGAACCTTTATTAAACTTGATCTGTGTGGCAAGGTTAATAATTATAATATACATAAAAATCAACACATCTTGTGATTAATAAATATATCATATAGTCATAAAACATTGTTGATGTCTTTTAGACCCCAACTTATACTTCAAGCACGATGAAAACGTGTATGAAAGCTAAAATACCAAACGTTTATAAAACAAATGTGAGAAACTAATATAAAAATGCTAACTCCTTCTTAGAACTCCTTCATTGAATTATTTCTTCTATGTATGTATGCATCACCATACTCTATATTTGGATCAAGTAAACAAAAAAAAGTTAGCATTTTTATATTAGTTTCTCACATTTGTTTTATAAACGTTTGGTATTTTAGCTTTCATACACGTTTTCATCGTGCTTGAAGTATATGTTGGGGTCTAAAAGACATCAACAATGTTTTATGACTATATGATATATTTATTAATCACAAGATGTGTTGATTTTTATGTATATTATAATTATTAACCTTGCCACACAGATCAAGTTTAATAAAGGTTCAGCGAGACCTTCATTATGTATCAACAAAGATATATCGTTTAGGAATGCCACTGACATATATTTAATGTCAGTTTACAAATTAATAATACTTTGCTTGCAAGCCTTTGAAATAGAAGTATATCATATTGATAAATTCATAGTGAAGCATTTTGAGACAAGTGATTTTCAGATGACATTGATTTTTACTTGCCATGTCTCGCCGATAGTGGTGGTGAGATTCTCGCTGCTCTTTGAGCGTGTTTACAGAGCGCTTAGCAACGAGAACACAGTTGTTTTTAATCACAAATTTGTACTATTAAATTTCCCGCGCTTTTGGATTTAAATAACAGGAATTATACATTTTTTAATGATATCTGATGAAGCGTGGATTTACCACGCGAAAGCGCTTATCTTCTGTATTTTAATAAAGAATCGCCTGGATTAAACAACGGATTGTGACTACTTTTTTCTGCTGGAACATCATTGATTTCATGGACTAGATCTATATGTACTCCTGGTGGTTGGTTCCTCATTTTTGTCTTCATTGTTTCATAAGGGACCTTAAAAGTTCTTTACCACATATGGACTGCGGGTCCACTTCTAGTGGTTGGAGACAACACCGTCATGATGTGATACCTGGACAAGCAAGAGTGTACAAGGTCATACCCTCTTTGCCAGTTTTCAGTGAACGCCTGGGAGCTGACTGTATAGCATTCTCTGACTCTTCAGGCCTCATAAATTCTGAAAGAGCAAAACACAGTGGCAGACAGGCTAAGCAGATCCTAGACAGACCCTCACTAGTGGAATCTCCTTGTAGAGGTCTCCCAGGACATGATCCATATGTGGGGAACAACTTGAGTAAATCTGTTTGCTTCCTTCAAAACAGACATCTGAAAAAATTGTGTTCAAGACATCCTTGCAGCCATGCTTGGAAGACAGACGCTCTGTCATTCCCATGGCTAAGAATGGTCCTGGATGTTTTTCCACTCTTTCAAATGATTCCCAAGGTTTTTCTAAGGATTCAGAAAGAATTACTAAAGATCATTGTGGTAACCCCTTTTGGATGTTTGTCATATTGACCACTGCTGCAGTTTGCCTCAGCCAAAGGTGCGTAACTCTGGTGTGGCCATTTGTTGTATCTCAGGCATTAATCTCTTACTTCAGATCCTTCTGTTGTAGCACCTACAGACACTGTGGACCGTGGGTTAGCCACATCCTATACGGCAGTTTGGGTCCCTTCAGTGAGAAGGGAGAGACATTCTTGTTGGTCCTGGGAGAGGGAACAGGGAAAGCTTCACCATTCTGACAAAATCTTGTGCCCATCCCTGAGGAAGCTGTTGCTGCCATTGGTAACACAGCTGGCCCCATTTTTCCTGTCAAAAGGAAACAGAAAACTTACCATGTATCTACTCCTCCTAAAATTTCTTTGGACAGGAGTAGTTTACTGGGTCTGGCTCAGAGTTTAATTCAGTCTGTTGATCCTTCTTGTAATGTAGTTTCTGGTAAAAGAAAGAGGGATACCTCTTTTCTTGAAGAGATTCAAGATTCTGAATCTGATGAGGAACATGCGGAGACGGATACAGGGTATTTTCCTCAGATATCTGATCGGTTCTCAGAGGAGAACACTGTGTCTGAGTTTCCCTGTGGGTGCTTCTCTTTCTCTGAGACTATTGCTAGAATGTGCCAGTGTTCTCAGTGGGAAAACACTGAGGTTACAAAGTCCCTCAAAAAATATTATGTGTTGTTACAGAAGGATTTTCCAGAACCTACACCCATTCATCTTTTTCTGTCTGATTTAGAGGATATGTGTGTTACCACCTGCAATTTTCCTGATAGCCAGCTGCCCCTAAAAAGGCAGATAGGATGAATGAAGCTTGTCAGGCTTTTAAATTTGTATACACTATTCCCAAACCTAACACAGCAGCTATAGCTTTACTTAATCAACTGTTACAAAACACTTAGTTAATAACAATCCTACTCTTTCTGATAAGGATGGGAAAATTATTGATAGGTATGGGGGGAAAAGTCTATATTTCTGCAACTTTTATTTTCAGAATTTTGAATTCTCGGGCTCATATGTTGACGTTTGTTCTGACTAAATGAGAAAGTATGAGGAATCAACAGTTTATTTTAATGACGATAAATCTGCTTTAAATTATTTAGTTTCTTTTTTTTTTCACAGGTCACTACATAGTGTGTACAGTGTGAGTATGACTTAGTTGATAATTCTTCTAGGGTTATGGCCACTAATACTGTTTTGAGGAGGTTTGCATGACTTATTCTCAGAACCTCCCAGATGATGTTGAAAATGAGGTTTTAACTTTACCCTTTGATAGAAATTTAGTGTTTGGCCCCTCTGCTGCAGAGGTGATCAAAAAGTATGATGAGAAATTCAAACCTGTAGACATTCTGTTGAAAATGCAACCAATAGTTAGAAATTCTTTCCCCACATTCATTGATTTACTCATTTTCTAATACACCAGAATATAATTGGAAAGGGACTTCTATTTAATGTGTATAAGGTACTTAAGAAATCAACAGTATGTCACAGAGAAAGCTGTTGGGCTTACTTTAGACAATAATAACTCCCCAAGTGAAGATGATAAAAGCTAATATTCCAATCTTCAAAACAAACTACTTCATCACTAAGGTGAAGGATATTCTCTTGCAAGTTATTACACAGAGCCTTTATCACAACACTTAAAGTTGAATTGATGTTTAAAAAAGCCATCCTTTCAGATAAAAAGAATTATTACTTTGAACTCCAGCAATCCACCAAAAAAGAACCAAAAAAGTTCTGGTCCACTATCAATAATCTACTTACCCCAGGCAAAGTAGTAACACCCAACCCACAGAATTTAGACCCTGATAATCCCTCTTTAATAGCCAACAACTTCAATACCTTCTTTACTACTTCCATACAAAGTCTAGCTAACCACTTATCTCCTGATGCTTCTCAACTGCTTTTAAATAACATCAACAACTCCCTTCTTCCCCTTCAACTTCAACCCATTCCCACCTCCTACATACAATCTCTTTTACAAAAACTTAAACCCACTACCCCCTCAGCAGATAAGCTTCCTGCTGAATTCCTTCAAGTAGCAGCTAAAGCTATTGCCTACCCTGTTTCAATCCTAATAAACAGTTCAAATAAAGAAAGTACTTTCCCTGCAATCTGGAAAAAATCACACATCCTACCCATACACAAAGGAGGCAAATCCACTGACCTTTCAAACTTTCGCCTATAGCACTATTATCTCCACTAGCTAAAATCATGGAAAAATGTATACATAAACAACTACTTAACCATCTCCTTCATAACAACCTACTAGCTAATACTCAACATGGATTTAGACCTGCACATAGTACTACCACTGCACTACTTTCTTTTACCAACACCATCAACTGTAACCGTAACAACAATAAACTAACCTCTTCTCTTTTCCTAGACCTGTCTAAAGCCTTCGATATGGTCAACCATACACTTCTTTTATACATATTAAAATCCCTTGCCCTGGATTTCTCTTCCTTAACCTGGTTTTCATCCTGTCTTGAAAATCGACAACAAGCAGTGCTATGGAAAAACTCTATCTGCTCTACTACCTGTCTCTTTAGGAGTACCTCAAGGATCTATACTAGGCCCACTCTTATTCTCTATCTTTATTAATGATCTCCAATCATCTATCCAAAACACTACCTGTATACAATATGCAGATGACTCTACCATCATTTGCACAGCTTCCACTCAAACTGAACTCCAGTCACTGACACAATTTCTACCGTTGAACAGTGGTTCTCAAAAGATGTCTTCTCCTCAACCCCAAGAAAACAACTATTCTCACCTACCCACAAATCCAAAAACTTCACTATTACTATCTCCAAACTGCTTGGTCTATGATTTTCATATCAATAACACTATAAAAGCAGTTAATAAAAATTGGTTCACTGTATAGAATTAAACCCTTCCTTACACCTTCCTTACACGAACCACCTTAGCACAATCACATCTTATCTCAACCCTACTATATGCCTCTATTATTTACACTAATCTCTAAAAGCAATCTTAGGAAACTGACTACATCCTACCATAATATAGCCATAGCTTTTGCCACAGCATCCCAGTATAGAACTCACCATTGTCTAAACTTACTTAAAACACTTACACTGGTTGGAACTTCCTAACAAACTTATCTATCAACAACTCTTAATAACACATAACATTCTATATCAAAGCTACAAGTCAAAACAACTAGAATTACAAATTTGCAGGTAACTGCCTTTTCTCCAACTCAGTAGGCAAATTATGCCCTCCTCTTTTACATCTGAACAACTTCTCTCTGTACCAATCCAGACTAATGCTCTTCATTCCTAATACTATTTCTACTCATTTCAAAACTGCACTTAATGAACTGTTACAAAAAAAAAAAAAAAAAAAATAGCACTATATGTTTTTATTACTTGATCTAGACTAATATGTATGCATTAGTGCTCACTGTCTGTGTCACATTTATTGTAATGTAAATGTTTAATTTCTATAACCTTTTTTAATCTGAGGAGTTTTTTCCCGGCCTCCACTGAAAATGGAAATTATCCAGCTGGACTAGCCCGGTCAACAAATGTAAAATAAATAAATAAATAAATAATAAAGACATAGGGTGCTGGAGATGTAAACCAAATGTTAAAACTGACTGACTAGCAGCATATGTTTTACAGTTGTATAACACTTAAAACATATTGTCATAATATGAAATCTCTCTTAGTCTGTTTTTAATGTTAAATTTATGCTGACCAAATCTCTTATGTTATTTAATACACCTATTCCCACTTGTGACATGAAAATGAAAACCTTCTTTTATGGAGTATCTTAACATTAGCAAGAAAAGTCCTCACCAAGAACTGGAAGAATCAGACTACTCTTACTATAAAGGAATTTGTACACTTGGCAACTGAAGTTTGTCATCTTGAACTCATTGTGATCAAGACAAGAACATCTAGAATCACCTCTTCATATAATATGTGGTTGAAATTCAAAGAACTGCTGGATAAACAGACTTTAATAATTAACTAACAACCGTTCTTATCACATTTCTTTTTGTCTGCTTAAAAAGCTTTGTTTTATAGGTTTGTAGGTTCATAGGTGTGTGCTAGGCTAATGGCCCTGGAACCTTTACAAGCCTAGCCCATAGGATTACCCTGGCATCGTGCTACCCGACCTTAGTTCCCAATGCCTGTGTCAAGTAAAGCCACTGGAGTGATCCCTGGGGTGAATTTTCTGTTTCCCATCCTTTCATCAAGATTTCTCTTGAAGAGGGCCAGTGAGGTGCTCCGCTTGACATGTATGGGAAGTCTATTTCATAGCATGGGCAGTCTCTGTGTTATGAACCTGTCCCTCCAGCATGTTTTGTTGATTGCGGTAATGAGGTTGCGGTCTCTAGAGCATGTGGTGTGGAGGGACTGGGATTTCTTTAGATGTAGCATTTCTAATAGAGCTGGGTCAGACATGGCTTTGTAAGTCAAGCAGAGATCACCTCCAAGTAGTCGATATGAAACAGAGTAGTTGGAGGTTTTTAAGTTTGTCTATATAGGACAAATGTTTAAGGCCTAGGATCTTCTTTGTGAGGTACTTTTGCGGCCTCTTCAGTTGTTGCAGGTGTTTAGTGAGGTACATGCTAAATGGGGCATTGTACTCAATGATTGGCCTGATGAGGTAAGAGTAGAGGGAGACAATGACCTCTTTCTTCCTGGATGCAAAACCCTTAGTAATGAGATGTACTACATAGAAGGACTTTCTGACTACAGTGGCAATGTGGTGGTAAAAGAGAGGTTGCTGTCAGCCTGTGTTCCTAGATCTCTTATAACGCCTTTTGTGTTCAGCGGACTACCATCGATGTGGTAATTCATGAGAACCAAGTTTTTCCAAAAGGGAATGACAACACTTTTTTTGGCATTGAGCTTAAGGCAATGGCTCTGACACCAGTCGTTGGTCTCAGTGAGGCCTTTCTGTAGGATGTCAACATCACTTGGGGAGTTAATAATAGCTCCCAACTTGCAATCGTCTGCAAACTTTGTCAGCCAGAGTCCCTTTGTGTTGGCCTAGACTTCAGAGAAGTAGATACCAAACAGGAGAGGACCCAGGACCGAACCCTGTGGGACTCCACTCATGACTGGTCAGCAGTCTGACTTGGAGTCAGCTACTTTCTGTGGGTTCTACCTATGAGCCAGTTTGCAACCCACCTAGTGATATAGGGGTTGATGCCTAGCTTTGTGAGTTTTTCTATGATTCCTGAGTGGGGAATAGTATCAAAGTATACTAGTAGACACTATTGTAAATAGTTATGTCAGTTGCTGTGTATTATTGTTCTTTTAAATATGCATATATCTGTTTTATAGTATATCTATTATATATTAATGTTTTGTTGTTAAAATTTTCAATAAAAGCAATTGAGTAAAAAAGTATGATGAAAGAGGTAAGCTGATCCAGGGACTCTCTAAGATTTTTCATCCCTCCTTTTCCAGCTTTTCCAAGGGATTTTCCATCTCCTCATCCAGTTTTGAATTAACACAGAATAAACAGTCTTAACAAAATACAGGTAAACAGACGATCTGATGTTGTCATTTTCATTCGTTCCTCAGCCTGTGTGTTCAGATATGAACCTGGGATTCGACTCGGCCACTTCTATAGCTTAGGCTCCAACTCTCAAGCTCCTCCCTTACCAATAATACCCCTGTCCTCCAGATTGCCTCAGATATCATTTGATGCCCTTCAGGCAAGTTGGGATTTCCTTCTCATGTAGTTCCTTGTGGCTTGTGAGTGTGTTTACAGCTTAAACTTTAAATTTTTGTTAATATTGATGTCCTTAACATTCACTGCTGCGGTATTCTTAACAGATGGGATTCCCTGCCGTGGAAACCTCAACGTCCGGCCAGTCAACCAAAGACTACTTTTTGCTTTTAAATAGTACGCCGAACATCACCCAAATGCTCCTAGCATTGCATAGGGCATAAAGGTGACGTTCAGGCCCACCATAATCAGAACTTCTTTGCCACCAGTCAGGACGTGTCTTTTTACCATCAGTCTGTTTACCTGCATCCATTTTCTGCCAGTTGATTGTGTTTTTGTTCTCCAGTGACTGCCTTCTCCTGCTTAATGACTTCTTTTGCAGTTGCAGATAAGTGCCCCATTGGGGACTTTGTTTTTTGTTACTTTTTTTAATCCTTGGGGTTAATGTCATCCAGGAAGGTTAAATGCCAGTGTGAGAGACAGATTCCCCGTAAAGGCCACCATGATAAGTGTCTTATTTTGTCTAGGAGCTTATCATGACCATATGTCTTGTTCTGTTTGTCAGATGTTCATTCTGAAAACCCTTCACAGTAGACTTTCGTCCCTTTCCTTGTATCTTGAGAACCAGCATCTTAAACTTTTCACTAAATATACAATGTAAGAAATCTCCTGCCCTGAGGGTCAGCCATTAGGGAAGAAGGTGAAAAGGTATTGACCAGAATCTTCTGCTGTCCAGCCTCTGCCAAGTGTTTTTCCCAAGGTCATTACAAACCCGGAGACTCGTCCGGCTGTGTTGTTGGATTTCTCTGCCGAGACCGTGCCAGAGGTAGGTGCGGGTCCGGCTGGCAGCACATCTGAAGAGGCTTTGTAGGCATCTGTCTCTGACTTTCATGGGGAACCACAGCTGATTTTTTCTGAGGGGTCTAGGTGAGTTCTGCAGTTTTTGGATGGGGAAGAACTTCCTACTATGGTTCTCGATTGCTACCCTGGGTCTGAGCCTTTTCATTGAAACGAAAAATTAAACATGTTTCTTCTGCTCCTAGGGATCCAAAATGGGAGTGGCAGGCCTTCACTCAGGGGCTATTTGCTGCTTTAATATCCTTAAAGCCTCCTCATGGAGTTTCAGTTTCTGCTCCTCCTTAGTCCTCTACTCCCCTTAAAAGGTCTAGAGAACAGGATTCTTCTGAGGATGAGTTGGATTTTATATTGAATCCCCGACTTATTCTACTCAGATTCCTTCTCCTTTAGACTATGGGTCAGAAGAGGAGGAATCTATTAGCCCAGATGTTCCTTTTGAGGAAATTTCCTTTAGGGACACACTCTCTAGGATGATAGATTTTTTAAGTGGGATTGTGCTCAGGTCTCTGATATCCACAAGAGGTACTATGAGTTGCTGCAGTTAGATGCCTCTAAGCCTCTGGCTATTCCTCCTGTTTTTGCTGCTTTTTCCAATGCCTCTCTTACCCCTGATTCTTTGCCACCTGCTCCCAAGAAGCCTGACAGATTTTATAGGGTGCCTGAGGATTGTTTTTTGTATATAAATGCCCTCCTGCTGATCCCTCTGTCATGTCTGTAGCCTCTGATAAGCTGTCTCAATTACTTCCTTCGCCCAAGTTTTTGCCTTCTGACAAGGATAGCAGAACTATGGAAAGGTTGGGTAACAAGGTTTACACTTTTGCTACTCTAGTTTTAGGGCTATTAATTATCAGAACCATATGTGTCAGCTGTTCCTTCTCAGACCTGTCAATTTTCCTGACTCCGAGGGTAAAACTTCTGTTCTTTCCTTGCTAGAGATTTCCTCTCATGTCATTTGTCATTCTATTAAATGTAGTTATGATGTAGCAGATACCTCTTCTAGGGCTGCTGTTTTTGGTTCAGTGACGAGGAAGTATTTTTGGCTTCAGCTTCTACCTGATGATATTAAAGCTAAGTTGATGGATGCTCCTATGGATTCTAAACTCTTGTTTGGGGAAGCTGCTGCTGGTTTGCTTAAGTCCCTTCAGGATAAGGGTTAGGCCTTACAGGAACGTAAACGTGTTTGTTTCTCCTGTGCCTAAATTTCAGAGAAACTACCCTGCTAAGCATGTCTTTGTACGTAGGCAGTCCCGCCATTCTACTAAATGTAGGAAGAGTGGTAAACAGGCTCCTTCTGCTTAGGCTTCTCAGTTTTCAGGGCTCCAAAGATTTCCTTTCCTGACAAACTAGGTGCTGTATAACTCTCCTTCTCTTTCCAGCCACATTCTTCTTTCTCTTCACCTTTCTCTTTCTGTTTGGCTTCGGATCACTAAGGATTCTTGGGTTCTGTTGATTATTCCTCAAGGGTACTTCATGATGTGGAAATCCCATCCTTTTTTTCTAGGCATTCCTCAGCCTTCTCAGGAACAACTTTCCTTTTTCCCAGAGGTTCTTTAAAATCTCTTGACTCTGGGTACTATTCCAGAGGTGCCTGTGTTCCAAAAGGGGTAAGAGTTCTACTCCAGACTGTTTCTAGTGCCCAGAAAAGAGGGCGCTTGGAGACCTATTTTAGACCTCTCTCATCTAAACACTTTTCTAAAAGTGCCGTCCTTTTGGATGTTGTCCCTTTAGATTCCGTTTCCCCTCTTACACCCTTAGGCCTATACGGTGTCTCTGGATCTCAAGGATGCTTATCTTCATATTCCGATCCATCCCCTTTTCAGGAAGTTTTGCATTTCTCTGTGGCTTCCTAGCATTTTCAGATCTAGTCTGCTTTGCCCTTTTGCCTTTCTACTGCCCAATGGGTGTTCACCAAATGCCTTGCTCCTGTGATTGTTTTTGCAGGCTTCGAGGGATCCAAAATTTGCCTTACTTGGGCAACCTGTTGATTCAGGCATCCTCTCCAGAGACCCTTTTGCGAAATCTTCATTTTGTTGTTTCTCTTCTTCAGAGCCTGGGGTTCACTATAAATTTCAAAAAATCTTCTCTGGCTCCTTCTCAATATCATGTTTTTCTTGGTTGCAGGATTCAGACGATGCCAGTGCTTGCATACCTGCTTCATCCAAAGGCTTTAACTCTCATTTCTTTCTTTCAAACTCTTCTTCCTCTGGGTTTCATTACCATCAGAGAGTTTCAAATGCTCCCTCTGGCCAAACTTCACATGAGAAAGTTTAATTGGTTTCTGAAGTCAGTGTGGCTCCAACATGCACATCCTCTAGACTTTGTAGTTCTTCTTTTTCCTTGTCTCAGACTGGAACTTCACTGGTGTATTCAGGAGTTGTTTCTGAATCCAGGGATCCCTTTTCATTCTCCTCTTCCCTCTCAGGAATTGTTCACGAATGCTTCAGACATGGGATGGGGGGAGGGGGCAACATTTGGCTCCCTAACAGTACAGGGGATGTGGCCACCTCATCAAGAAGACACATCAGTGTCAATGAGATGAGAGCATTTCTGCTGGCTCTTCATGCCTTTCATCCTCTTTTCTGTCCAGGGCCTGTCAAGGTATTCACAGGCAATGCCACAGTGATGTGGTATATCAGTAAACAGAGAGGAATGAGATCTTATCTTCTTTGCTGGTTAGCACTTCTGGTATGGGATCTTGCTGTCAAGTATCAAGTGACTCTTCAGGCAGTTTATATCCCTTCTGGGCAGAACTTTGTGGTAGACACTTTGATCAGCTCCTTAACTCAGTCCCGTGAATGGATACTTCACAGGGATGTGTGTCTGGACATCATCCAGAAGTAATGTACTCCTCAAGTGGATCTTTATGCTTCCCCTCTGAACAGACAGCTTCCTCTGTTTTGTACCAGAGTCTCGGGTCCTCTGGTTTAGAAGGTGGATGCCCTGTCATTTTCTTGGAATGGGATGTTTCGTTATGCATTCCCTCCCTTTCCTCTCATTCCAAAAGTCCTGTTCAAGATTCAACAGGATGCTCCCAAAATCTTGTTGGTGACTCCCTTTTGGCCACAACAGCACTGGTTCCCTCTACTTCTGCATCTAGCCAGGGGCAGTCATCACAAGTTACCTCACAGGGTAGATCTAATCACACAAGGCAAGGGATCTCTCATCCATCCCCACCCGTCCATGCTTCAACTGACACTGTGGCTGATAGGATTTTGATTCCTCACAGACACCTTTTTCCTGAGGACGAGCTGCAAGTCCTGCAGGAGGCCAGGAAACCTACTACTAGGAAATTCTACTTATCCAAATGGAAGAGGTTTGCTTTTTGGTGTGTCCTTCATAACCTGGACCCACTTACTGTGGATGTTCCTTTGGTTCTCTGTCATTTGTGTGAATTGCTCAGTGCTGATTTGGCCTATACTTCTATTAAGGCCCACTTATCAGCTATCTCTGCTTGTCTGCCTTTTTCTCCTCCTTTAGCTTCTAGATTTGAGGTTAAACAATTTCTTAAAGGCGTCCTTAATATTAGATCCCCCCAGGAAGCCTGTTCCTTCTCCCTGGGATCTTAATTTTGTTTTGGAGAAGTTGACTCTGAGCCTGCTTCAGTTTCCTTGCTACATTGTTCCTGGAAGACTGTTCTTTTGTTAACTCTTACTGCTGCCAGATGGGTGTCTGAGTTGCAGGCCCTTATGGCTTGTCCTCCTATTTTGGTCTTTCATGAGGACAGGGCGTCCTTGCACACTAACCCTTCTTTTATGCCTAAGGTGCTTAATTAGCTACCACTGCATCTGTTTATTAATCTGCCTACTTTTTCCCCTGTACACAGTCTGACAATGAGAGGGTGCTGCATACTTTGGATATGTGTAGGCTACCCCTGGTTTATTTGAATAAGACTAAGGCTATTAGAAGATCTGATCAGTTATTTGTTTCTTTTCATCCTAGATCTTTGGGACTTGCTGTATCCAAGCAAGTTATTTCTTCCTGGATTTCTAAGGCTGTTTCCTTTTGTTACACTTTTCATGGCAAGTGCCTTCCTTCTTCAGTTAAGGCTCATTCTACTAGAGCTGTGGCTTCTTCAGGTGCTTTTTTCTAGGACTTAGATACTAATTCAATTCTTGAAGCAGCTATCTGGACTTCTGTGCATACCTTTACCATGCACTACAAGTTGGATAGTATTTGTAGAGCTAGAGCTGGTTTTGCTTGTGCAGTTATACATGTTCTTTGTAGTAGACTCTTCTGCGCCTTCACTCTCAAGTTTCCTCTTGAGCTTTGTTACTCTCCCTTCTGTTAAGATTACTGCAGCAGGGAATGTAAGGACATAGTACAGATGTGTAAAATCTTACCATAATGGTAGATGTTCTTGCCTTCATTACTGCAGTATTCACTCCCTTTCTCCATCCCCCTAGTCTTTTGTCTTCCTGGATGTAAAGGTTACCTCTTGGGTTTCTTGGACTGTGTTCCTACTGGAGCATTCAGTTCTGATTATGGTAGGCCTGAACATCACCTTTATGCCCTACACTATGCAAGGAGCATTTGGGTAACACTTGGTGTACCTTTTAAAAGCAACAAATAGTCTTTGGTAGACTGGCTGGAGATGTGGGCTTCCATGGCAGGGAATCCCATGTGTTAAGAATACTGCAGCAGTGAAGTTGATGACATCTATCATTATGGTAAGATTTTACACAACTGTACTTTCTATCACCCTTCCTTATCCTCTAAACAACTTTCATTTTTATTTTTGGGTTCCTCCGTCCTCTATAAATCTTTCATATACTGGCTGGTGTAACTCTTCCCTACCATTGTTGGCAGTTTTTCCTTTTCCTCCTTTTTTCTCTTCTTTCTTCCCTTAAAAATGTTTGTTGAGATAATACTGTAGTTATTTTTTTCTTCCGGTTTCAAATTTCCTGGTAACATTAGACATAAAAGATGCTTATCATCACATCCCTAGTCATCCAGACTTCAGATGTTTTGTAAGGTTTTGTGTGTCTGAGTCATGTTGTCATTTCTCTGGCTTACCCTTTGGACTATCCACTACACCAAGTGTGTTCACAAAGTATCTAACTCCATTTCTAGCTTATTGCAGACTACAGGGTATCCACATATTTCCATTTTTAAACAACTTGCTTATCTTTGTGGAGTCTTTTTTGGAGTGTCAGGATTATCTGTTTTGGATGTGAGATCTCTTACATAAGCTAGAATTCCAAGTGAACATTAAGTCTTTCTTGACTCCTTCACACAGGATTGTGTTTCTGGGATGTCAAATTCGCACATCAATTCAAAGAGCTTTTCTTTCACAGAAAAAAAATAGATCTGTTTCTCAGTTTAATTATAAGGTTCCACTCATTCAGTCACTGTGAGGAATGCCTCAGGATTTTTGGTCTCATGGCATCTATGATTCTTATGATACCCTTGGCAAGACTTCACATGCGAAAGATACAGTGGTATCTGAAACCACTTTGAGCCTAGCACCAACAACTTTTACCTTTTGCAAATCTCAGTGCTGAGGGTTGTTATCTGAGAAATCATTTGGTAGAGACAGCAGATATCCGTAAATCCAGGTATCCCCTTCTCTCTCCCTTTTCCAAAGCAGTCAGTCATCACAGATGTCTCGGACCTTGCTTGGGGAGCAGTTTCAAAAGTGATAAGAGTGCAGGGTGTGTGGAACAGTAAGGACAAATGCCACCACATAAATATCAAAGAGATGCTTGTCCTGATCAAGGCACTTGACTCTCTGAATCATCTTGGCTCTCCGGGACCACTTCAAGTGGTTACAGACAGTACTGTAGTCATGTGGTAC
The DNA here is from genome assembly GCF_019279795.1 of Protopterus annectens. Classification (NCBI taxonomy): domain Eukaryota; kingdom Metazoa; phylum Chordata; order Ceratodontiformes; family Protopteridae; genus Protopterus; species Protopterus annectens. The sequence goes on along the minus strand of NC_056725.1, from coordinate 1,813,071,529 downwards.
ATAAACAAGAAAGCGGGAACCAGGTCATACCCACTTTGCAGACTAGTCATTTTTGCTTGGGATATAGCTACACAGCACAGTCTCACTCTACAGGCATCCTATATTCTGTCAGAGCAAAATTATGCGGCAGACAAGCTAAGCAGGACCAGGATAGACCCTTATGAATGGAAACTAGATTGGGAGGTCTTCCAAGATTTAATCTATCTGTGGAGAAGTTCTCAAATAGACCTTGTTGCCTCCGCTCGAATAATCATTTGGCAAGACTGTGTTCCAGCTGTCCATGCAAGAAGGCGTGACAGACAGATTCCTTTTCTTTTCTTTGGACAGGAATGTTGCTGTATGCTTTTCCACCCTTTCCATTAACATCCAATGTACTTCTGAAGATTCAGAAGGAACCCCCCAAGATCATTGTAGTAACTACCTTCTTGCCAAGGCAACCATGGTTCTCCCTTCTTTCGGATATAGCCAGGGACAATTACCACAAGCTTCCACACAGGCTAGCTGTACTGAAAAGAACGGGGAGTTTGATACACCCCAACATCTCCTTACTTCAGTTGATTGCCTGGATGACATGGTCTTAATTCTTTTTAGGCACCTGTTTGCTGAGAATATAAAAGGTACTTATGGAGACAAGAAAGCCTGTTACTAGAAAATTATATATATTACCAAATAGAAAAGGTTTTCTAGTTGCTGCAAGCAACATTCCCAGCATCCATTTAGGGCTAGCTGTTCTCTGGTTTTACAATTTTTGTGTGTGAGTTACTGTCCTATGGCCTTACTTATTCCTCTATCAAAGTTCATTTATTGGCAATTTCAGCACATCTGGCCATCACACCTCTCAACTGTCCAGATTTTTACAGACTGTCCAGATTTTTGCATTATATTTTTGGTGTATTCTTCATAAAAGTTTGTTTTTTTCTGGCAAATCATTAAGGATTGAAGTCAGAAAATAATGACATACATTTGAGTTTCATACTTCATACCCTTCATAAAATTCATGCTAATGCAAAACCTGGCATTCTGTTAACTTTCTAAATTTACCCAAAAATTAACTCCAAGAGTTACAAAGCACAAAAGAAACACAAATAGATGAGTACAACAAACCACAGAAGCCAAGATGTAATCCAAAAGTCGTCGTTTACTAAAAACTTATAAGCGCTTTCGTGTAATAGTATCAATACACTTCCTCAGACAAGTTTTTTTACATCTGTAACCTTCATTTAAATAGGAATTTCAATTAACACATTTTATTCAATAATTAAAAACAATTAAACCAATTTTATCAATTTTATCAAATTAATTAAATACTGCCCTAAAAAAATAATATAATAATAATACTGTATTACAAAACCATTTAAAAACAATACTCTAACTTCATTATTAAGTTTAATTTAAAAACTAAATTACTATAGCATATAATTAATACTATAAAAAATATATACCTTACAGCCATATTTTCATTTTATAACCCTTGCAAGTCAACTTATATTATTTGAACTGATATCTTTACTTAGATTATGTGTGTCATTACAAATATTTAATTCATCTTAGAAGGGCTTTTTGCTTTAACAAACATTTTATAGAACAAGTTTCATTAATCCCAGGGTGGACATAGGCATTTGTTTTTAGTTGCCATAGCAACTCGGATTCTTCTAACTTCAAATGCCAAGGCCCTCCTCTGGGATTTTTTCTCACTTTCTGCACAACATTGAACAAAAAACTATGGTTGATGTTTTCTGAGACATGTTTTGCGAGAGCATTAGACATATTTCCCTTGGTTTTTAAATGGTTTTGTAATACAGTATTATTATTATATTATTTTTTTAGGGCAGTATTTAATCAATTTGATAAAATTGATAAAATTGGTTTAATTGTTTTTAATTATTGAATAAAAATGTGTTAATTGAAATTCCTATTTAAATGAAGGTTACAGATGTAAAAAAACTTGTCTGAGGAAGTGTATTGATACTATTACACGAAAGCGCTTATAAGTTTTTAGTAAACGACGACTTTTGGATTACGTCTTGGCTTCTGTGGTTTGTTGTACTCATCTATTTGTGTTTCTTTTGAACTTTCTAAATTTGTAAGTGTGATATTTTGTCCTTATTTTTGGATCTTTGTCCCCCCATTATTTAAGGCTTTGTTGAAATTTCTTGCTCTAAGAAGTTGAGACGTGTGCTGGCCATGGATCCTATTCTTTCAATGCAGTCTCCTCTTAAGATTTTTTGTATAAAGGTTTTGCATCAGAGGCCTTGAAGAAAAGTAGCTCCTTCTTGAGATCTTAATTTTGTGTTAGAGATGCTAACATTTGCTCCATTTGAACCAGCTAATCTGGCCAACTTGAGGTTCTTAACACGGAAAACAGTTTTACTGATTTTTCTGACCATTGCAAGAAGGGTATTTGAATTGTAGAAAATCAGTTCACCCATTTGTAACCCTTCCTGCTCCAAAATGCAACCCCTAAATAGAGCAACATTGCTTTGATGAAAATACTTAAAATGTGTAGCCAATGGGCTTTCCAAACGAGTTAATATCTCAAATGTGCTGTCGGCTTTTGCTTTCCCCACTATAAAACAAGTTGGAGGGACATTGCAAAACATAAATATCCCTTCCGTATTCAGTTAAACTGTTGAACAGAATTAAAAGTAATCCTATTAATTTAGAAAAATGATTCACCACTTGGTTACATATTGAACAATGTTAAGTTGTCAATCTCGCCTTCATTCTTGCTGGATGGGTTCGGAGCTGATCCTCGGCTCCGACTCGGCCAATACTAAAGCTCGAGAGCTAATTCCACCGGCTCGAGGCTCCCCTATATCCCACAATGCTAGGCGGTAACTACCCAGATCTCGTTTGCCGCTTAGCTGACTAGGTGCTTCTTCTACCGGCTCTGGCAGGTTAGTAAGTTTTCTTGTTCAGAAACTTCTATTTCAACCCCTATTTCTTTCCTTTTAGTATAGTTTTATTTAAAGTATTTCATTAGTTTAAATCGGGTCCACCTCTTGTGTCAGAATTCCCTTTTTATTCCCTTCTTAACTTTAGGCCTTTGGCCCTCTCCCTCTCCTTCCCCTAGTCCTTCAGTGTGATTGGATTTTTATTTGGGTTAAGGGTGTGTCTGTGTGTTGTGTTTGTGTTTTTCTTCACTCAGCCTTTAGGATGTCTAAAGACTCCAAGGTCTCAGGCTTCAAGAAGTGTGATTCCTGCTGTCAGAAAATGTCTCTGACAGATGGTCACACTTCTTGTGTATATTGCCTGGGACCTTTGCACCTGCAGAACTCATGTGCTGTGTGCCATGCATTCAGCCCTAGAGTCCTGCAGGAACGCAAAAATAAATTAATTCTATGTGGCTTGTTAAAGCCTGAAGGCCCCCTGACCCAGTCTGTGTCGGGGAAGACTTCTAAGACTTCCAGATCGTCGGCTCCAGTTTCAGAGCCGTCCCCTGGAAGCATTAAAACGACTTCGACATCGGCTCTGGCTGGAGCCGATGTTTCCAAATCTCATACCATCACCTCGGCTCCGGCTGGAGCTGAGGTTGACAAGACTCAGTGAGCTCCGATAGGCTTATCGGAGCCACCTTCAAAGAAGAGGTCTAGGTCCCCTTCCATCGGCTCCATCCATTTGGCGCCGGGATCTTATCTTCTATCAGAACGGAGCCATAGGTCTCATTCCTCTTGGTCCTCCAGGCTGTCCGACCATGATTTACAAAGGTTGGTGAGTAGACTTCTCAAGTCCAAGGCACTGGCCCAAATGCTGCATAACTCTACTCAACAGTCAGCGGCTATTTCCATCCCTGATTTTATTCCTCCTCCGACTCCTTTGAGTTCGGAGCCGGGGCTCATCGGAGCCGTGGCTGTCGGTGCTTCGGAGCCGATACCTTCCCTTTCGGCTCCGTCATCTGCTCCGATTTCCTCATTGGAGGGATCTCAGTGCCGGGCTTCCCTCGTCGGCTCCGAGGGGGTGAGTGCCATCGGACCCTTGTCCGACCCCATTCTCCCTCTTGGAGCGTCGGCGCTGGTGAGTTCGGCTCCGACATCGGCCTCGGAGCCGTCCCTGTCGGTGCCGGGGGGGTCCTTGTCTCCTCGGAGCGGGGACCTCTGGCCTTGCCTGATAGGGGCGCCTTCGAGGTCATGCGGAGCGTGCTAGACCAAGTGTCTACCCCACAGTCGGCTCCGTCAGCTCCTCCCTCTTCAGTGCCTGCGGTGATTTCTACACATCCCCTTGTATCAGACCACAGAGAGCCAGCTCCTCAGGTTTCCCCATTGGGAATTTCCTCCTCTTCCGAGGCCTCTCCTGATCCGGTAGGAGAACCCCCTCGGAAGAGACAGTGCAAGAGGAAGCACATTGACTCCCCTGAGTCTATCACCTCTGACACTGACTTGGAGGAATCTGAAGGTTCCCCTCGGTCCCCCTCTGAGGATGTCTCCTTTGCTGACATCCTTGAAATCCTGAAACAGAGGGGGAACTGGCCCACCCTAAACCCTTCAGAGGACGAGTCAGTATACCTTGAGGCATTTGGTTCTCGCCCTTCCACCTCCTGGGTGTCCCCTCCCTTTGACCCTCTTATGGAAGTGGTGGCAAGGAAGGCTTGGACGGCCCCTGATTCAGTGGAACCTACCCCAAGGAGGCCGTCACAATTTATTACTGCCCCTAAGGACAAAGAGTTTCTATCAAAAGGTGTCTCTGTTGATGCCATGGTGGTGGCCGCAGCCACTAAGAAGGAGCTAGCCGATCCTTCGGTACCTGTCCATCCTCCTAATAAGGAATCTAGGACCATGGACAGGTACGGTAAGCGGATGTTTTCGCCAGCGACCTTTTCAATGCGGTCGCTGAACTACTTGTGTCACTTCACCCGTCTCCAGAGAGATTTGCTCAAAGATATGGGTGAGGCTATACAGGATCCAACAGCTGAGGGGTTCCAAGACAAAATGAACTCCCAGTTGGCAACCCTGAATTCGATAGTTAACTCCTCCATGCGGCTTATCTCATATGCTGCTGATGGGGCGAGTAGGGCCGCAGGCACAGGTGTAGCTTTACGACGTCACGCCTGGATGCGGCTATGAAATTTTGCGGACCCTTTCAAGGCGTCCTTCACCAATTCCCCCTTTGATGGCTCAACGTTGTTTGGTCCTCAGGTGACGGATACATTGACTAGGTGCGAGGTGGAAGGTAAGACTCTCTCTGCCATGGGAGTCCGTTTTTCTACCCCTTCTAGACCTTATCCACAAGGTCAGAGGGGAGGAAAAATGTGGATCTGAAGTAGGAGATTCATTTGTCTGCAACCTGTGGGTTATGGATCCGATATCGGATCCGAACCGGCATGGTTTACCAGCTATGGATCCGAGCTCTCAGCTCCTCCCCTCACCCATAATGCCCTGCTCTCCCTACATGACCTCAGATCTAGTTTGCCGCGCTGGTGACCAGATTGGTGTTCTCGAGCTCTTCAGCTAAGTGGTTATATAAAGTGTTTTAGTGTTAAAATTTAACTGTTTTTGAAAGTTTGAGTGAAAGTTTAGGCTCCCCTTTTGATAGTTAAACTTGTTTAGTTAATTTAATAATTTTTACTTAGTTTCCCTCCCCTCGCTGGTAGCGTAGTGTGTGATTGGGCCTGTTGTGTGTTTAATTTACTTTTGCTTTTTACCTTTAGTTTAAGTAAATTCTAAGCTCTTAGGATGTCAGAACAACCTAAGGCTGTTTTTTCGAAGTGCTCCAAGTGTGGCCATAAGCTTTCTCCTGCTGATGGCCACACTGGCAAGCTCGATGCCTTGGGGTTGAACACCTCACTTCTGGATGTTCCATTTGTGCAGGGTTCAACCCCAGGGCATTGAAGGAGCGGAGGTCTAAGCTGGTCCTGGCGGGACTTTTGCCCCGGACTCGGCTCCGACCTCCGCTCCTTCGGGGAACCGTGTCACGGTTACCTCCTCTCCGCCCCCTCCTCCTCCTGGGACTCAACCTCCCTGTAGTGGTTCGGAGGAGAGGGAAGCTAGAAAGAAGGACCGGAGGGAGAAGCACCATAAGCGACGGGCAGAGACCTCCGTTTCGCCCCACCTGCCAAGCGGCTTCTCCTCCGCCTCCTTGTCTGCTGGTTCTCCTCCTCGGCTCCGGTCACCCGTGTGCTTTTCACCGGGACCTGAGGAGGAGGAGACCCGATCTCCGTCGAGGCTATCCAAGAGGCACTCAAGGCCTACCTCGGTGGCCTCGTCGAGATCGACCTATAGCTTATCAGACGCTGATCTGGACCGGATGATGAGAAGGTTCATCCAGGCCCAGATGCAGATGGGAGTGCTCTTGCCTCCCCTCTGGGGAGCTCGAACCCTTTCTTTAAACCTATTGCTCCTTCTCCGACCCGCTATCCGGGTTCGGAGCAGTTGGAGCCGAGCAGCTTCGGAGCCGGGGGTGGGTCGGCGCCGACATTACTCGGTACTTCGGATCCGACCCTGCCCTCGAGTGCTTCGGATCCGACCTCTCGGAGCCTGGATCCGAGCTTCGGATCTGGGGGGATCAGTGCTCCTTCGGCGCCGTCTGTGTCGGAGCGCACTGTCCCCTCGGATCCGAGTGCTTCGGCGCCGGCTCCGATCCACTCCTCGGATCCGAGGGGGAGCCGATTGTTGGATCCTTTGGTCGAGGTCGGCTCCCCTTCGGCGTTTGATGTAGTGGAGAGGGCCCTGTTGAGGGTCTCCGGACCCCCGGCACTTGCTTCGTCTCCGTCCCGTGCTCCATCTGCACTGGGTCAGGCTTCCACCATCCAGCCCTTGGGACAGCCCGCTCCTTTGCCCCAAGTTGTTACTTTGGAACAGGTCACTGTTTGCGAGGAGTCCTCTGACAGCCCCCCGGAGGATGCCCCCCGCAAACATACGTGCAAAAGGAGGCACATTGACTCCCCCGAGTCTCTCACAGAAGGCACGGACTTGGAGGAAGGGGAAGGCTCCCCAAGATCACCCCCTGAGGATGTCTCATTTGGAGACATCATGGAAATGCTCCGCATAAGGGGTGGTCAGCCCCAAGTCTTCCTCGGACGAGTCCGTGTTCTTGGAGGCATTTGAAGCGGGCCCGTCTACCTCTTGGGTGTCCCCTCCTGCCGACCCCCTGGTGGACCTCATTACCACCAGGGCGTGGAAGGAACCGGACACCGTGGAGCCAATCCTGAAAAGGCCCGACCGTATTCTCAGTTCCCCGGCTGACCGTGCCCATTGGAGTAAGGGGCCTTCGGTAGATGCCATGTTGACGGCGGCTGCCACCAAGAGGGAACTTGCTCAGGAGAGTCCCTCAGTCCATCCCCCGAGCAAGGAGTCTCGGATGATGGACCGCTTGGGGAAGCAGATGTTTAGTTCGGCGACCTTTTCAGTAAGAGCGCTGAACTACCTGGCACATGTGATTAGGATGCAGCACGATCTTATTAAAGAATACGCTGCATCCCCCCCAGAGTCCATGTCGGAGGAGGACAAAGCATTGCACTCCACCCGCATGGCCACTTTCAGGTCCGTCACTAATACCTCTATGCGGTTGCTGTCCCACGCTACGGAAGGCGCCGCTAGAGCCGTAGGGGCAGGCCTAGTTACTAGACGTCAGGCCTGGCTCCGTCATTGCGATTTCACGGAGCCCTTCAAGGCGTCATTTGCGAACGCCCCCTTCGATGGTTCTGCCCTCTTTGGCAAATCTGTTCGTGATACCTTGACCCAGAGCGAAAAGGACGGGAAGACACTGTCTGCCGTCGGAATCCGCTTCTCTGTGCCCCAGAGGCCCTATTCTAGGAACCAAAAGGGCCATAAGAAGATGTGGTTCCGGAAGTCGCAGCAATCCCAGCCCGCTCCGGACAACCAGTCCTTCCGTGGCAGGGGAGGACAGGGAGGACGCCGCCCCAGGGGCAGAGGGGCTCCCAGGAACTTCGGGTCCAGAGAACCCTTCTCTGAACGGCCCGTACAGCAGCCCTGAAGGGTTGCCCGACTGCTCCACTCTGGAGGCAGTCGAGGGACGTTTTTCGGAGCACCTGGCGGCATGGGAGTCCATAACAACAGACCGCTGGGTCCTCCAAATCATATCCAGAGGATACCGTATCCCGTTTCGTCACATGCCAAAATTGAAGTCCCTCCCGACGCTCCACCCGGTCAGTGGGAGGCCGCTGGCAGAAATTCGCCGTCTGCTGAAGAAAAGAGCCATCCAGCCCGTCCCCGCAGACCAGATCGGATCAGGGTTCTACTCCAGGTTCTTTTTAGTGCCAAAGAAGACGGGGGATCTAAGACCAATTTTAGACCTTTCACTCTTGAACCTGACAGTCCCCAAAGAGAAATTCCGGATGGTTACGTTGCAGTCTATTCTCCCCCTTCTGGGAGAAAATCACTGGATGTGCTCCATAGACCTCAAGGATGTGTACTACCATATACTAATGGACAGGCGCTCCAGGAGGTTTCTCCGCTTCCGGCTGGGAGCCAGTCACTACCAATTCCGGGTCCTTCCCTTTGGTCTCACCACAGCCCCAGGGTGTTCACCAAAGTATTAGCAGTGGTAGCGGCCCACCTGAGGCTTCAGGGGGTGCAGGTCTTTCCCTACCTGGACGACTGGCTTCTCACCGCCCCAACAAGGCATCTACTACTATTGGCGAGACTCCTTTCTCCATCTTGCTCCCCGTCTGGGCATCACAATAAACACAGAAAAATCCAACCTAGCACCCATGCAGTTCATAGATTTTATAGGTGCCAGGTTAGACACGAGGAGATTAAGAGCCTTCCTCACTGCGGACAGAATTCAAAATCTGCAACTCCAGGTGCGGGCCATTCTCCACTCAAGCTCAGTTCCGGCGGAGTTGGTCCTGAGGGCCCTAGGGTCCATGGCGGCAGCAATAGCACTTCTTCCTCTCGCCAGGTTCAATATGCGCATCCTTCAATGGACACTCCTAGTTCAGTGGTCGTATCTTGCTCTTCCTATGCATCATCCCATTGCGATCAGCAAGGCTTGCAAGCGGTCCCTCCTGTGGTGGCTACACTCTCCAGATCTCCACGGAGGCCGCCCCTTTTGTGCTTCTCCCCCTCTCGCCACGGTGACCACGGACGCCTCCCGCCTTGGGTGGGGGGGGGCATTTTGCAGGCCGGATGGTCCAAGGCACGTGGAACGATTCAGAGACCTTACTGCATATCAACGTTCTAGAGATGAGAGCAGTGCTCTTAGCGTTGCTAGCACTTCAGGCCTTTCTTCCCTTGGGAACAATTGCAATTCAATCGGACAACATGTCTGTTGTCTGGTATATCAACAAACAAGGAGGAACCAGGTCTTACCCTCTTTGTCGAGAAGCCATGAGAGTGTGGGAATGGGCAATCTCCACCAACCGCTTTCTCATAGCAATGCATATTCCGGGTCGGTCCAACATCCTGGCGGACAAACTCAGTCGCACCATTCTCACCCCTTACGAGTGGTCTCTCAATACTCAGGTAGCGGAACGCATCTTCGCATGGTGGGGAACTCCTTGTTGCGATCTTTTTGCGTCTCCCTCAAACACCAAGTGCGACAGTTTTTTCGCTCTAATACCTCCTCCCGGAGGTACCCCAAGAGACGCTCTGGTGCATGTTTGGCCACCCGGTCTTCTTTATGCTTATCCCCCCTTGCCTCTGATGCTCCAAGTTCTTCAGAAAGCCTCTCGGTTGTGGTGCAGAATGATTCTCATTGCCCCATTTTGGCCTTGACAGATCTGGTTCCCTTTCCTAAGGTCTCACTCAGTGAATCCTCCTTGGATTCTAGATCCCATTCCAGATCTGATATCTCATCCATCCCGCTTATCACCCCCGAACCTGGACAACCTGAAGCTGACCGCTTGGCTGCTCCAGTTCCACTCCTGATCAGGACTCCCGGTATTTCGTCCCCTGTTAAGGCCATCCTGGTGGCGGCTCATAAACCATCCACTAGGGAAGTCTACCGCAGTAAGTGGAAACGGTTCTCCTTGTGGGCAGAGCGGCAAGGCCTAAACCCCTTCACAGTTCCCCTTCCTTTGGTGCTTGACTTCTTAACCACTCTTTTTAATGATGGTGCCAGCAGTTCCACGGTCAAAGTACAACTTGCGGCAATTTCTCATTATCATATTGGTCATGACTCCAGTCCACTGATGTCTGCCAAATTGTGTAAGATTTTCCTAAAAGGTACTTTCCTTCTCAGGCCCCCTGTAAAGCAAGTGGTTCCTCCTTGGGACCTTTCTTTGGTCCTCCAGGCCTTGACCGCTCCCCTTGAACCGCGGCTACGGTAGATCTGAAATTTTTATCTTTCAAGATGGCCTTTTAGTAGCCATTACCTCGCCAAGAGAGTCTCAGAACTTCAAGCATTATCAGCCAAACCTCCTTACTTGGTCTTTCATCCGGACCGTGTATACCTCAGGACCAACCCGTCCTTTCTTCCTAAGGTAGCTTCTGAAGCTAACATTAATCAATCCATTAACCTCCCTGTTTTCTTTCCTAAATATCAAAACAAGGGTGAATACAAGCTTCATTCCTTAGATGTTCACAGGCAACTTAGATTTTATCTAAACAGGACGGCTGGTCATAGGCAATCTGACCAGTTGTTTATTTCCTTTGCTAAATTTAATTTGGGCAAGCCAATTTCTAAAGTCTCATTATCTCGCTGGATTTCACAGTCCATCTTATTGCCTTATCAAGCTTCTGGAAGGCCCGCACCGGAGGGTGTACATGCCCATTCAACCCGGTCAATCTCTACCTCGGCCGCCTTTAAGGCTAGGATTCCTCTAGATGATATTTGTGCAGCAACCACTTGGGCTTCATCTCATACCTTTATTTCCCACTACAAGTTGGATCTTACATCTAGGGGTAGAGCATCCTTTGGCTCCGCGGTGCTCCGGAATATCCTTCCATGATGGCCGCCCAAGATTCAGGTAGCTGGGGACTCTGTCCCACAGGTTGCAGACAAATGAATCTCCTACTTCAGATTTAGAAGTTATGTACTCACCATAACGTTCCATCTGAGTAGGTGTATTCATTTGTCTGCAACCATCCCGCCCTCCTATCCCCCTGGCCTTTTCAGTTTCCTGCATAATATGTGTTACCCTTTTCAGGGTGTTCATGCTGTTGGCAAACTCGATCTGAGGTCATGTAGGGAGAGCAGGGCATTATGGGTGAGGGAGGAGCTGAGAGCTCGGATCCATAGCTGGTAAACCATGCCGGTTCGGATCCGATATCGGATCCATAACCCACAGGTTACAGACAAATGAATACACCTACTCAGATGGAACATTATGGTGAGTACATAACTTCTAATTCCGCAAACCTCAGGGAGTCTCATCTTGACGCACAAGGTCCATTCCCCTCTAGAGGCAGAGGGGGGAATAACAATAGACGCCGCCCTAGAGGCAGAGGAGGTCCGCAAAACCAGGGTAGCAGAAAAACTTTCTCTGATAAATCCTTTCAGCATCCCTGAGGAGCTGCCCGCCTGTCCACCTTCGGAGGCAGTCGGGGGAAGATTATCACTGTACCCAAAAGCCTGGCTTTCCCTCACCCAAGACAAATGGGTGCAGTCAGTCATATCCGAGGGTTACAAAATTCCCTTTATTCACATCCCATCCCAACCCAAAGGATCCCTTTCAGACGTTCCACCCAGTCTAAGGGAACAAGCAGCACTAGAAATATCAAAGCTGCTATCAAAAAGAGCTATCCAATCAGTCCCAGTAGACCAGCAAGGATCCAGAATCTACTCCAAATTCTTTATGGTACCAAAAAAAACAGAGTACTGGAGATCTATACTGGATCTCAGCAAGTTAAACATTATATCAAAAAAACAAAATTCCGGATGGTCACGCTACAGTCCATTCTACCCTTCTTGGGTCAGGACAATTGGATGTGCTCGATAGACCTTCAGGATGCGTACTACCATATCAAAATGCACAGACGCTCCAGGAGGTTTCTCCGCTTCAGGCTGGGAGCCAGTCACTACCAGTTCAGAGCCCTGCCCTTTGGTCTCACTACAGCCCCCCGAGTGTTTACCAAATGCATGGCAGTGGTCGCGGCTCACTTGAGACGTCAAGGATTCCAGATGTTTCCATATTTAGATGACTGGCTCCTTACCGCCACCACCAGACATCATCTGCTTCTAGCCAGAGACTTCACCATCCAAACTTGCCGAGCTCTAGGCATTTCAATAAATTTCGAAAAATCTGCCTTGTCGCCTTGTCAATCTATTACCTTTATAGGCGCCACCTTAGACACACTCAATCTTTCTGCCAGACTTACAGAGCAAAGAGTGTTAGATATCCGCAAACAAGTTTACCTTCTATTACAATGCAACAAGGTCAAAGCCAGGGTAGTCTTGAAGGTATTAGGACTCATGGCAGCTACTATCACCCTTCTCCCCTTAGCTCGTTTCCACATGAGGATCCTCCAATGGATGCTGTTTACCCAATGGTCCTTCCAACAGCTCCCGATGTCTCACATCATATTAACAACTCAATCATGCAAGAATCACCTGTCTTGGTGGATCACATCACCTCAGGTTCTCCAGGGCAGACCTTTCACCCCCCCCCAGTCGCCACGGTGACAACGGACGCCTCCCTGATCGGGTGGGGGGGCATTATCAGGGCAGGACAGTCCAGGACACATGGCAACCTTTCTAGTGCCACTTGCACATAAATGTCTTAGAGATGAGAGCAGTGCTTTTAGCGTTGCAAGCCCTTCAGGACTCTCTTCCCACAGGGACTATTGCAATTCAGACGGACAACATGTCCATAGTGTGGTACATCAGCAAACAGGGCAGAACCAGATCTTACCCCTTATGTCGAGAGGCACTCAGACTTTGGCAGTGGGCGATTTCTTCTCAGCGTTTTCTGATAGCAATGCATATTCCCGGGAAGTCCAACGTGATTGCAGACAAGTTGAGCAGGGCCATTCTCATGCCCCACGAGTGGTCTCTAAAGAAATCAGTACTGGAAGAAGTCTTCCAAAGATGGGGCCAGCCTTGCTGCGATCTTTTTGCTACTCCCCAAAACAACAAGTGTTACGACTTCTTCACTCTCTTCCCGTTACCAGGCCATCCCACCAGAGACGCTCTAGTCCACGATTGGCCCCGGGGACTTCTGTATGCTTTTCCCTCTTTTCCACTGATATCTCAATTAATTCAGAAAGCTATCGCCTTGAGAGTTACAATGATCCTCATTGCCCCTTACTGGCCTTGACATATATGGCTTCCGTTCCTCCATCATTACCTGTTGGAGCAGCCTTGGCATCTGGACCCGGTGCCAGATCTGTTGACCCACCAGTCGGGCCAGCTGCACCACTCCCTTCATTCTCTCAACCTCACAGCGTGGTTTCTCCAATTCCTACCCTAGCCAGGCTTCCCTTAATCTCTCATTCGGTCCGAAACATCCTGATAGCCTCTCACAAATCTTCTACCCGGAAGATTTATAATAGTAAGTGGAAACGTTTTTCCTTTTGGGCAGCATCAAAAAATATAGACCCCTTCACTGCACCTATCCAGTCTATCCTAGACTTTCTGGCAGAGCTCTTTCATTTAGGCTCTTCTTCATCTACCATTAGAGTACAACTAGCTGCTATATCTAATTTTCATGTAGGTGTCTCAGACTCCAGTATCATGTCCCATAAGCTTTGCAAAGCCTTTTTAAGAGGTGTTTTTCTGCTCATGCCCCCAATCAAAGATCCCCCACCTCAATGGGACTTGAATTTGGTTCTGGCATCCTTGATTCTCCCCCCCTTTTGAACCAGTGGCTTCATGCCCTCTTAAGTTGCTCTCATGGAAAACATTTTTTCTAGTAGCCATTACTTCAGCTAGAAGGGTATCTGAACTTCATGCTCTGTGCAGTCATCCTCCTTACTTAGTTTTCCACAAAGATAGGGTGTTCCTCCGGACTAATCCGTCCTTCTTACCTAAGGTTTCCTCTGAGTCAAACCTGAATCAAACGATTGATCTCCCTGTCTTCTTCCCTGACTATTCCAACAGGTCGGAACAAAAGTTACATTTTCTAGATGTTCACCGCCAACTTAGATATTATTTAGACAGGACTAAACAGTTCAGGAAATCTGATCAGCTTTTCCTGTCTTATGCGGAAGGGAAATTGGGCCTTCCAGTTACTAAAGTGTCCCGTTTCAAGATGGCTTACCTCTATAATTACCTTCATCTATGAAATCAGACATCAAAAACTGCCTTCAAGACCTAGAGCTCATTCAACTAGGGCATTAGCTACATCTGTAGCTTTTCAGGACAGGCTGCCAATAGATTCCATTTGTGCAGCAGCCACCTTGGGCTTCTCCTCATACCTTCATTTTACATTTCAAATTGGATATGGCCTTCAGAAACCGTGCCAACTTTGGTTCCACTGTTCTCAAGAGTCTGTTCCGATAGGCCACCCAGAATAAGGTGCTAGGGACGCGGTCCCATCCAGCAAGAATGAAGGCGAGATTGACAACTTAACATTAAGAAGTTATGTACCTACCATAACGTTCCATGTTAGTTGTCTTCTCGCCTTCTTTCTTGCGCCCCATCCTCCTTCCCCCTAGCCTGGACAGACCGATAGGAAATTTTGGGATCTTCCTTTGGAGTTTTCCTTCCCACATGTTCTACCACCTCTATTCTCCCTTTTATGTTTGTGGTAGCTTACATTCAGGTTTATATAGAGGTGGGTTCCTTTTTCTCCATACTGTGGAGACCAGAACTGCTTGGTTTAGCTATCAAACGAGATCTGAGTAGTTACCGCCTAGCATTGTGGGATATAGGGGAGCCTCGAGCTGGTGGAATTAGCTCTTGAGCTTTAGTATTGGCCGAGTCGGAGCTGAGGATCGGCTCCGAACCCATCCAGCAAGAAAGATGGCGAGAAGAAGACAACTAACATGGAACGTTATGGTAGGTACATAACTTCTTATTTTCCACAGCTATAGGTACCATTGTTTAATTTAATTTTTTTAAGAAAGACATTTTAATTTCTCTTCACGAGATTATATTAGAAAGAAGGCATGCTATTAATATTGTGAGAGAAAGAGATAATAGACCACAGATAGGTGATTATGACCACTTGGATGGCAGGAATTATAGGAGAATGAGTGTTTTGAATTATAGTGGAAATAGTGGAAATAATGCCCATGTGGATAAGAGGGACATCTATTTTGTGACTATTTATAATGCTCTTAGTGAATTCTGGGTCAGGCAGGGTTACAAATTGGTGAATTAGTTTGTCTTAAAGAGAACCTACTATATAGGAAAGCTTTGTATATTTTGAAAGTAACTGGAAGTATTTGATTAACTAATGTGTTAATTGTGTATATGTATGATGATTTAATAATGGGTTTTGTTTTTTATTCCTTGAAGGCTTTTAGCCAAGGTGCTAGAGGTGATTAAAATAGTGATTTTAATAATTCTGTGGCTGTGGTTCATTCTTATTTGGCTTTTGGTATGGTTTAGTTTTGTTTCCTTCAATGGCTCCAGATCCTTATTTAAATTTACCTCGTGCCTTTCAAGAGGAAGTTCCAGATGGATCCCAACATACCATCGAACAGAGTATCTTTCATATGGATGAAAGAACTACTAGATGCACTGATATGCCTAATTGGTTTGGAGAAAAACATATTGAGGATAGAGATTGACGAACGAATAATCCATTTTCAACTGTGGATGTTAGTAGTACTGCTGCTTTTTCAATTGAACTACAGGAGCTGTGCAGTAAGTTGGAGAGTTTACTTTTTAAAGAGACAAACTTTAATTTCACTATACTTAGCCTTAGAAGATATTTGGAACTACATGTGAAACCTAGGGGGCTGTGAGCATTTAAAAGTCCTAGCACTCCATTTGAACGTAATTGTAGTGAGGATAAAGATTTTAGAAGTACGTGGATAGCAGCGGCCCATCACTGGTCACTTGAGCGGGTCAAAATTTTGATTGAGAGAGACTTAGTTAAACAATGTAAAATGAAGGAAAAAGCTCAGAGACTTGTTCCAGTTTGACTGCACAGCTGAGCTCTTCTCCTGTTGATGCTTTTCTCGCTGATGTTAATGATAAACTCAAGTCCTACAAGAGAGACTTGATTGAGAGAAAAAAGAATAAATTAAAACAAGATCTTTGAGATTGCAGCAATGGTAAGGATTTTTTTGTGGAAATTCAAATCTCACGGGCAACAGATGGCATTACTTCAATACGTAGGTCATAAAAAATCACCAATTGTATCATTTGCTTCCTCAGATGACACGGACACTGTTACAGATTGGGACAGTGATGGAGTAGCTTTTCCTCCTTTATTGTCTGCACAGAATCCAGATGCACATGAAGGGAGATTTCGGAGGGTCTCAAGCAACAATGGACAATCGGTTAACAGTAGAAGGAAGGGAAGGAATGAGTTTAGACAGAATAATGGAATGTACAGACAATCCAAACAACATTCTAAAAAATGTAGATGGCAGTAATGTGATATCTAATGACTATAATTTGGACTCTTTAATTATGAACCTTTCTGGTATTGAATTGTCTAATACTATGTTATCAGTTTTAAACCCTAGGTTTAAAATATGTTCCAACAGTTTTGCCCAGACTCCATGTTCTTAAGTGTGTAATCTTCCATTTAGTGCAGAAGTTACATCTTGTGCATTTTTTTCAAAACAGAAATATTGTAAATTATGATCCTGATAATAGTATGTTGAGTGTAGAAAACAGTTCTTATTCTTGTGTGTCAGAAGAAATGGATGGTGATGAAGTTGTTCCTAATGCTTACTGTAATTTAGAAACAGTGGGAGTTGAATGTAGTAGCACCTTTATACTGCCGTTTGTTAATGATGTAGTACAACATTTTTCTGCTGCTTTTGAGTTTTCAGTTGAAAGATTAATTGCAGATTTTAATAAAACTATGTACAATGTTAAATATAATTTGACTAAGGATCAATGGCAAGCCCTGTTTAAAATGAGTAAAAATCAAAATCTAGTTGTAAAACCTTCAGATAAAGGTAACAAATTTGTTGTTGTGAATTACAAACAATATGTAAAATGTGTTATGAACATTTGAATAATATCAATGCGTATGAATGAAGTAATTTTGAAAGTTACAAGGAAGCTTGTTTGGAATATCAACATTTACTTAGTACGGAATGCAGGTTAGGTTATTTTATTAAAAGTGATGTAGAAAAAAGTTTGGTGTTTCTAACTGTTGTTTGGCCATGTTTTACTGCTTACCCCAGGTACATAAGGGTTGCCAATTTAAGTGGTCGTTCAATAGTGTCCACCTGTGAATATTTTTTTACATAATATTGAAATATTTCTTCATAGATGTCTTTTTACTTATGTACAAAGATTCCATTGTATATAAGGGATACTCAAAATTTTTTAGAGAAGGTTTCAGCAATAAGATGGGAGGGAGACATCTGTTGGATGACGCTAGATGTCAAGAGTTTGTACACTAATATCCATGGGATGGAAGCATTACAGTATTTTTTAGGGGACAGTCCCCATTCTAGTTATGTCCTAGAAATGGTTTTATTTTGTTTAGAAATATTTTTTTTAATTTCAATAATGAACCAAAAACAATGTACAGCAATGGGGCATCATTTGCCCCCATGTATGCTAATTTATCTATGGCTAAATTTGAGTTGAAATATTTGTACCAACAAGATTTTTTTTTAAGTATGTGGTTAAGTATTATCGTTTTATAGATTATTTTACTTTTTTTATTTAAGGGACATGCCAGTTTGGTCCATCAATTTGTACAAAATTTACAAGAAAATTGTTTTCAGTTTTCATTTGATGGTTTACATTTGGGTCAAGAAATTAAATTTCTGGACCTGGTTCTCAGGGGTTCTAATGAGGGGAAAGTTGTAACTTCTATTTTATAGAAAACTAGAGGAGGGTAGTATACATTTACATGGATTGAGCTGCCACCCCCACCATCTTATTTCTTTGTTACCCTATGAGGAATTTCTACGACTTAATAAGTTATGTAGTCATGATGTAATTTTTTTAAAGAAGCTTATAAAACAGTTGAAATGTTTATAAGTAGGATATATGATAAGAAAGAAGTTTTAAATTCCCTTCAGAAGGTTATATTAGAAAGAAGGAATGTTATTAATGTGAGAGAAAGAGGTAATATATCACATATAGATGATTATGACCACTTCGATGGCAGGAATTATAGGAGAATGAATGTTTTGAATTATAGTGGGAATAGTGGAAATAATGCCAATGTGGATAATAGGGACATCTATTTTGTGAATATTTATAATGTTCTCAGTGAAAAAATTGTTCGGCTTTTAATGTATTATTGGCCAATTTTATTGAAGGATAAAAACTGGCTAATATGATCAAGTCTTATCCCTGTGTTTCTTTTAGAAAGGGCTGAAGTGTAGCTGATATATTGGTCCATAGTAAATTTATTTTTCATGTGACAGATATTTCTGGGCAAATTAAATTAAACAGTGGTACATATAGTTGTGGAAAATGTTCAATATGTAACCAAGTGGTGAATACATTTCTAAAATTAATAAGATTAATTTTAATCCTTTTGAACAGTTTAGCTGTAATATAGAAGGGCTAAATTATGTCTTATAATGTCCCTGCAACTTGTTATGGATTGGGGATAGCCTGAGGGCTTTTAAAACCAGGTTCCAAGAGCTCATTAGAGATATTAAAAGAGCTCATTTGGAAAGCCTTTTGGCTACACATTTTAAGTATTTTCATCAAAATTCTGCCCTACTTAGGGGTTACATTCTGGAGCAGGTAGGGTTGCAAATGGGTGAGTTAGTTTTTCTTAAAGAGAAACTACTGTATAAGGAAGCTTTGTATATTTTAAAATATAATACCTTGGCTACAGGAGGGCTACATAATGAATGTGATTAGAAGTATTTAGTTAACTAATGTATTAATTGTGTGAATTTTTTATATATAAGACTATTTAATGATGGGGTTTTGGTACTGGTTTTTACACCTTGAAGGCTTGTGGCTGATGTGCTAGAGGTGATTAAAATAGCAATTTTACTGATTCAGTGGCTGTGGTTCTTTCTTATTTGAATTGTAAGCTCTTATGGTAAATACACTCTACAGGGTTTCTTTTTGAACTAATCCTCCTTAATGAGTGGTATACAATTTTACTTTAAGCCAGACTATTAGTCTCCCCTTTTTTTTCTGAACATAAAAATGACTGATGAAGAATGCTTCATTCCTTGGACAGAACTAAATCTTTCAGATCTTTGGATAAATTGCTCATTTCTTTTGAATGTAAGAAAAAGGGGCAACTTGTATCAAAACAAACTATTTCCAAATGGTTGCCTAAAGCTTTTACCTTTTGTTATACTCACCATGACAAAACTATTTCAGCCAGCATGAAGACCCACACTACCAGGGACTTGGCTTCATCTATGGCTTTTTGGAAAGGGTTTGATTTTAGAAGTATTCTAGAAGCTGCTACTTAGTCCTCTGTATATACTTTTACAAAGCAGTTGAAGCTTTATTCCTTCTGTTAAGTCCAGATCAGGCTTTGCTAATATTATTCTTCTGTGGCTCTTGGACTCTTCTCATTCCAGCTTCCAAATGTAGTTAGCAAAGGTAATCTACCTATATAAAATAAATCATGTCTGCTTGCTGCAAAAATATTCCACAAAAACAATTTAATGACTACGAACAGTAAAGTAAGCGCTTTCGTCTTACTTCAATAAGTAAAACTTCTTCAGACAAAATAATCCAACAAACCAAATCTGGAGCATTTCTCCCCGGGCCTCCGCTGAAAACAGGCTCTGTGGAACCTAGTCGGACATTCCCGGTCAACAAATGTTAAATAAATAAAAAATAAATAAATGCATAATTAGATCCAGTCACATGATTGAATCAATTAAGAATTAAAAGGCAAGCACCAAGTAAATAACATTCAGTTACAAATATTAAAATATAAGTCTCTAAAAATACAAGTCTCTAAAAAATAGTTTACAAAATATATATATATATATATATATATATATATATATAATATGACCAAAAAAGTTTAGAAAGAAAAAGGGGGCATATACAAGCATTCAACAACATGAATAATCAGTCCCTTGATAGACGGCCTATGGATTCTCCAAGTCGTGGTTCTCCAGGTTGTAGTTACGCGGAGGCAGCTGCCACAACACGGGGGCATAACCCTGGAGATTTTAATACCAATTGGAATGGGCGTCTGAGGAATACTAACAGGAAAAACAACAATAAAAACAACGGAAACCAAGCTTTTAACGATCTTGGTAATACAGCAGTACCTTGGTCAACCATGAACAACGTACCAGTAACAACTCGCAAAATTTTCACAGGAAGGGCCAACAATACACGAATCCAACAGGCAAAGGGAGATCCTTCCAAGGCAAGAATCCGGGGATGAATCGGTCAACCCAGAGGTAACTGTTGACCCGGCTAGAGATAATCTAGCTGGTGAACAGTGACGACTGTACTATGAACTTTAGAATGGTATTTAATAGTGGCCAAGACTTTAAAATCTTTAATTATTCTAGTATGGAAGTAGACACTGTTTTAGCAGACCTATTAGCTAAGGGGCAAACATTTGTTCCTGACCTAAGGGCCAGTATTGCAAGAACAATTATTGATCTTAGGCTATTTACTCGTAAAATAAATTTGGAGTTAATGTTCAAAGATCAACCTTTTGTGAAGAATGATTGTAAAGTGTTAAGCACTTTTAATCCACCACTACCTCCAAGCTTATCAGTTTTTGAACAGGTTTGTGAATTGGATTTACATGATAGCGTAGAGAATAATAGACATAGGTCCTTGGGCAAAGCAAGTAATCCTACCAAACAGGAATGGGAAATGCTGAACTGTTTTAAATTTCTAGAATGTCAGAGATGTTAAGCCCGATAAAGGGGGAGGGCTTGTGGTTTTTGACAACGATGATTATTCTAGACGCATGTTGAAATTACTTAGTAATGATCATTACAGTTAAGACTCTTTGAACGAAATGAATTGAGCACAGCAGAAGATTAGAGTGTTTCTTATAGAAATACAGTCAAAAGCAAAAGGTACCAGGGCAATGCACGGCTGTAGGAAGCAATAATCATTCGATTCACATAAAAACGATTTATTCAGGAAACACAGATAAATCAGCAGAAGTAAGCGCTTTCACCCAACAGGGCTTCATCAGACATTGCTCCGGTACCTTTTGATTTTGACTGTATTTTTACTTGGACTGTTTGTGGTGTCTAAAGCATTTACTCCCTGGGGGTTTACATTATTGTTTGGATCTATTTATAGAATCCAGGATTTCTTTGGAACTGCACAACTATTTGTCGTGCTTGGCCCCCCAGATCTTTGGAATCCCGAAGGTCCATAAGGACCTCTAGGATCCACCACTTCATCCTGTAGTCAATGGGAGAAATTCCATTACCTACCCCTTGGCAAAGTATGTTGAAATTTGTTGGCATGATTGACTATATTTGTAAGGATTCATGGTAATTTTTGAACAGCATCAATGGTCTCGAGTACAAGGATGATATTATACTCTTGACCATTGATGTAAAATACCTTTACACTGTAATACCTGTTGACACAGGTATTGAATGGGTAACCAGTTTAATGAGAGCAAAAGGTGGTTTGGAAAGGGAAATTGAGCTTTTAGAAGAGTTATTGGATCTAATCTTGACCAATAATTACTTTATGTTCGACGGATGTTATTATTTGCAGAAGACAGGTGTTGCAATGGGCTCTCCTTGTGGGGCAATTATTGCCAACCTTGTGATGGCCCATTGGGAGCAGCACTATGTCTTCAACAATAACTTATTTAGGAAGAACATCTTTTGCTACACTAGATAATTGGATGATGTGTTTATCATGTTTGAGGGTGTTGCTGATGACATCCCAAATTTCCTGACCTATTTGAACGAATCCACCCAATTTTTCAGCTTTACTCACAGTATAGGTGTGGAGAGCATTGCTTACTTGGATGTTGAATTATACAAAGATAGGAATGCTAAATCGTTTAAAGCCAAGATACACAGGAAATCAACTTATTCCAACTCATTCCTTCACTTCACCAGTAGTCACCCTAACCAGCAGAAGAGATCTGTTGTGAAGGGACAATTGGTGAAAGTGGCCCGAATTGTGTCTGATGAAAAGGAATTTAGGGTTGAATGCCAACTACTGTACGATATGTTTTTAAAACGTGGTTACCCCCCCCCCCAACTACTGGATGAATTACTGTTTGAAATACAGCACAAAAGATTTAATGGGGATTTTAATCCCGTTTTACCATCTAGACCTCATTTGAATGTTTTACAGACATCTAGTGTAGAACATTTACATTCAGCTAAATTGGATTTATTTAAATTTACTTTTATTACATCATTTAGCCTTGACGCTCCTGTTATAAGACATATTGTTCTTAAAAACTGGAATTTACTAGTGTCAGACACCAACCTGGCCCCAGTTGTTGAGCCAGGCCCTAGGATTACATACAGAAGAGGGCCTAACCTGAAAATCCTGTTGGAGAGAGTTAAGACTCTTTTATCGAGAGTCACTGGCATGTATAAATGTGAGAGTTGTTCATATTTCAAATATATGGAAGTTGGCAAAACATTTAGCATTAGAGGTAGAAAGTATTTTATTAACAAGAGGTTTAACTGTTTATCCAAGAGCTTAGTCTATTTAGCCACTTGTAGACTCTGTCCTTGTTTTTACGTCTGTAAGACGGATCGTAGATTCAAGTACAGAGTCTATGAGCATTTAGATAGTATCAGGAAACTCAAGGTGGAGAACGCTCTGGCAAAACATGTCCAGGAACATCCACAGTATAGCTTTTGCTTCCAGATTATTGACCAGATTGAACATAACCCTAGAGGGGGGGCCTTTCAATTTAATGTTAGAAATCCGAGAACTTTTGTGGCAAATAAAATTAAACGCTTATAGCCCACCAGGATTGAAAGATACAAGTTCATTAGCCTGCGTACTAAATCTGTGGAGCCTTCAGAGATAATCAGTCTTACCCTGTATAAATAACATCATAATAACAGTGAATGTTTGTATACACACCCTTTTTCTTTCTAAACGTTTTTGGTCATTATATATATATATATATGTATATATATATATATATATATATATATCTGTATATATATATATATATATATATATATATATATATATATATATATATATTTTTTTTTTTTTTGCTTATTATTATAGTGTATTTGTTTTAACACCAATGAATTTATACTTTTGTTAGTCTTGATGAATGGTCACAAATGTTTTGTACAACATAATTTTGCACATATTTTTGCACATATTTTAAACCTGTTTGTGGTTGCTCTAGTACTTCTTAGTGAACTATTTTTTAGGGACTTGTATTTTTAAGAGATTTATATTTTAATATTTGTAACTGAATGTTATTTACTTCATGCTTGCTTTTTAATTCTTAATTGATTCAATCATGTGACTGGATCTAATTATGCATTTAAGTCATTGATTTGTTGGATTATTTTGTCTGAAGAAGTTTTACTCATTGAAGTAAGGCAAAAATGCTTACTTTACTGTTCGTAGTCATTAAACTGTTTTTGTGGAATATTTTTGCAGCAAGAGGCAGTTATTTATTTTATCAAAGTGTTTTTAATTTTACTAGTTTGTAATCTACATATGTAGTTAAGACTACTGCAGCAGTGATCAATATGATAAACATAATACAGTTCTGCTGTTTTTGCCTGCATATTTCTGCATTTGTAATATTGTTACTGTTGTCTTAAATAGCATAGACTATATTCAGATCTGCTGAATTTAGACTGGTATTGTTACACTTGAGCACTAAACCAGCCATCTTACATTAGGAGGGCTTGCCTGTACCTTTGAGGCAAACGTATGCAGATCAAGCCCCATTTGAGTTAGAGTTAGGGATTGCTGGAGGAAAGCTCATTGTGTGCTTTCCTATTGGTAGCTAGACTTAAAAAGCTTTTATTTTGGCTTGTATTTAAGCCTCGCTTTTGCACATTGCTGTGCTTCACTCATTGGGGACTTTTGGTGCCCTGTATACTCACAAAAGCCTTGAAACACAGTTTTTTTCCTTAGACAGCTGTCAGTAAAACCCCCCCAAGCCTCCTGACTGTGCTTGGAAAGACGTGGATGGTTTGCACCTGTCTTCTCTAGGCTTTTGGATACTGGCAAAGGCATTAACTACCCCTTTTGTGCCGTTTTTAGGCAGTATCAGAACAACCAACCTCCTGACATAATAAAATCCTCTCTAGATACACTAAGGGTTCTGCTGCTTAGTGCTAGGAATCTAAACAGAAAACTGCACTCCTGGAAGCATTGCTCACCTTGGAAGATGCTGGCATTTGTGCATGCACCAAGGCATGGTTCAAAGCCATGGAAAACACTCTGGCCGTGCAGGAATATTAAGGAATATTACACCTTTCATGCATTCAGAACACAAACTGAGGATGAAATAACCAAAGGTGGACGTGTAAACATCTTCATTAAGGACAAGTACACCTTGTGACTGGTCAAACAGTATGACTGTCTCGAGCTACTCCATTTACAATTAACTATAGGCAAAACACCCTACCACAACATTGCTAGCTATAGGTCTCCCACCAAGAACTAGGAAAATCATACCTGGACTTACTGGAGTCACTTTCCATACCGTCAAGCACCCCGGTAATGGGTGATTTTAACTATCCTTCCATCGTCGGGGAAACATGCATGCCCACAAACATGCTGGTCCAGAGGTTCTTGGATTTTGTCAATACAAATGCTCTGGAACAGATAGGCAGCACTCTCACAAGGAGCTCAAATGTCCTGGACATAGTACTTGCCAACATGATGGAGCACAGCACTCCCCCTGTATGTTGCCCTTCCTGATAAGATCATACCATAAATCAGTCTTGTTCGATGTAATTATAATGCCAGATACCCCATCAAGCTCAAAAAAGCTTAACATTTTTTTCCAAAACAAATTACCTCGTACTAAGCAATGGTATGAGGTTTCAAAGTCCCCTCAATCGCAGAAAATATGAACTCCTATGCAGAAGAGTACACCGATGCCCTGTATAGCAGTTGTATAGATTCGGCTGTACCTGACTGGATCAAAACCATGTGTTTCCGAAAAACAAAGCTACCCTGGTGGAGCCCTAGTATAAACAGGCTATACAACCAGACTCAGAAACTAATGTCTAAGAACAAGAGGGAACTTGCTTGGTTGGGAGGGTGGCCTAATGGTTAAGGTGTTTACCTTACAAACACAAGGTGCAGGGTTTGAGTCTCACAAGGGATAATTGGCTAGGCTTAAAAAATGGCTCACAAGGGCAGTTAGCCTACTACTAATCTATTCTATTCATTCACTCAGCAGAGAAAGAATTTCCTCTACAGCTTAAGCATACAAATCAGAAATCTTGTCAAGTTATCTAAAGCCAATGCGAAGCAAGAATAGCATCCTTAGCTAAGTAAAATCACAAGGCATTCTTTAACTACATCCAAAATTTGAAAGGGAATGTCTAGCTGTATGTCGAACTTGTAGTGGATGGCTTCACTGATACTGTACCAGAGGAAATACCCAACCTGCTAGCTGACAGATTTGTTGCAAACTTTCCCCCCTGTCCCCAAAAGTCATATTATACCTGCCACCACTCCTTGGCCTTTTATCTGAAGAGAACAGGTTATATCTGCACTCTCCAAGGCCAAAAACACTGCTTCAGTGGTATCAGATAACATCCCAGGTTGCCTTTCAAACAATGTAAAACATGACCTAGTAGACACACTTGGTCCCTCTTTAATCACAGCCTGAGACCTGGCTATGTTCTGACAAAATGGAGGACAGCAACAGTCATCCCTCTGCACAAAGGGACCAAGAAGCTGACCCTAGGAACTATGGACCCATAAGCCTAACTAGCCTCATCTGCAAGGCCATGGAAATGATCACTATGGACGTTATCAGCAAAGACATAGGCAATCTCCAAACTCTAGACTCAACCCAGTTTGTATTTGTTTTGGGTAGATCATGCCTGTTAAACCTGGTTGACTTCTTTGAGAAAGCCACCAAAGCCCTGGATGAAGGCAAGACAGTGCATACCATCTACCTTGACCTAGCCAGGGCATTTGACACAATTCCCCACTCAAGTATTATAGAGAAGTTGTCCCAATTGGGAATTAACAGTTATGTCACTAGATGGATAGCCAATTGGCTCACCAACAGGACACATACTGTCAAAGTAGATCAGTCACCAGTGATATACCACAGGGTTCTGTAGTAGGCCCTTTACTGTTTGGAATTTATTTCTCAGAAGTCCAGGTAAATGTGAACGGACTGTGGCTGACAAAGTTTGCTGATGATTGCAAATTGGGTGCAATCACTGAGTCCCCTAATGATGTTAACATACTGCAGAAAGGGTTAATGCAGACTAATGATTGGTGCCAGAGCCACAGATTAAAGATAAACAAACAAAAAAAAAGCATTATTATTCCCTTTGGAGCACCTGACTTTCCTGCTAATTACATTATAGACAAAACCCCCCTAAGTATAGACCCAGTGGTACGTGATTTGGGTACACAGGTTGATAGCAGTCTGAACTTCGACCACCAAGTTTCCCCAGTGGTAAGGAAGGCCTTCTATGTGACACATCTCATATATAAAGGCATTGCATCTAGATCTAAGGATGTTATAATTCCATTATACTCAGCCCACTTCAGACCAATAATTGAACACAGTGCTTCGTTTTGCATGTACCTCACCAGACACCTGCAGCAGCTGGAAAGGCCTCAGAGGTTGCTCACTAAGAAAATACAAGGCACCCAAAACAAGACCTATGTGGAAAGAATGAAAGCCCTGTCACTGTACTCTGTCTCCTACAGGCTGTTAAGAGTTGACCTGTGCCTGACCTACAGAGCATTCTCAGACCCTGTCGTAATGGAAATGCTACACATTCGCAAATCAGATTGCACAAAGGTCACTCATTCCAGGGATCTTAACCTAGCCTGTGACATGAACAGATCATGCTGGAGAAATAGATATATCTCACAAAGAATCCCACTTCTTTGGAACAAGCTTCCAATTAATGTGAAATAAAGTTCCTCTCTGACCCTCTTCAAAAGCAACCTGAATCAATGGATGGGTGACCGCAAAATCAACCTGGAGGTGGCACCCATGTCCCTCATGGATGGAAGCAGTAGGTATTAAGTACTCTTATCTCTGTGAACTTCATTCACCTAACCAATGACAGTTGGTGTTACTCTGGATAAATATGGCTAGGCTTGTAAGGGTTCTTGGGCCCTTGGCCTAGTAACTATATATGAACCTGTGAACCTATAAATCTCTTCCAGGCAAGGTTGAGGCCCACTTGACTAGGGCTTTATCCTTTTTGATGGTATATTGGAAAGGAGTAAAAGCAACTTGATCCTCTGTTCTTCTCTTCAGAAAGCACTACAAACTTGATTCCTTTCCAAGGTCCAGAACATACTTTGCTAGGGCCATTTGCCAGGGGCTTCTTGGTCCTTATTCTTCTACCTCCCAGGTTAGGTTAACTTTGGAAATCTGCCCAAAATGCCACTGAGGCAGTAAGAATGATGAATTTAGTAAATTTGTGTAAGACCTGTAATAGTTGATGTTTGAATTCCTCACAGCCCCAGTGGCAATGGCCACCTGCCATACCCCAGAAAGGTTTCAACTTCTTCAATTTGGTTATGTTTGGTTTCTATGTGGTATCATGAGTCGTGATTTTACTATTGCTAGATGATTCTGCTTTTAGGTACTTTACTCTCTCTTTTTATAGAAGCGAAGAAGCCTGAACACTCACTTCCTGTCACATTTGAAGGCTTCCCTCTCAGGATATGCTCAGCAAATCAGCTGAAATCTGGCCAGTATTGGGCTGCCTTGGCAGATAACCCAAAATACCACTGAGGCAGTGAGGAATTCAGTTATCTACTGTTACAGGTAAGAACTTTCACAACTGTACTTTCCAGTTCTAAAGTTTATATTTTGTAATTTAGACAAGAGGAGGTCATTTTTGATTGTTTCAGATGCTCTGGTCACTTCAGCAGATTCAACTGTGAATAAGCCATCATTCATATTACTTTTTGTTGTTTTGTAACTGAATGTGGTGTGCCCACTGTGCTAAAGCCATTATGAAAGTCATGCTGGGAGTTTGTAAGCAAACCATATTTGTTTATTGAACAAAGATTTGCTTGTTGCATCTTTTTTCAAATACTTTGACTAGGGGCACAGATTTGAAATGAGCTTAAAACCTTTGGGATGTACTGCAGTTGATCTTTTGGGCAGATGTTTGACTGCTGTATGCTTAAAAGGATCTGGGACAGTGTCTGTTGTAAGAGATAGCATGTATATATTTGCAAGTGATTTATCTATTAGTTTTGCAGGAATTCATAGGAATACTGACTTTAGCTCCAGCTATTTGTGAAACGTTTTAAATAGTTTTCTTGTGTGGAGATGATTTTCTAGAAATAAAACATTGGACAAATGGAAATGAGAGATCTGAAGTAGTTTACTTCATTTGGTCTTCAACCTGTGGGTCTTCGGATCCATATCGGATCTGACACAGCTGCATTTTCCAGCTACGGCTCCGAGCTCCATGCTCCTCCCCCTACCCATAATGCCCCTGTCTCCCTTCTGCCTTCAGATCTCATTTGCCACCTGAGAGGAAGCAACGTGGTCTGAGCTCCAGTGCATTTGATAGTGTAATTTTTTAAATTTTTTTGACTTTCTTGGCTGACTATCCTTTTCTCTCTTAACCTTTCCTAGACTTTCATGGGGTTCTTCATAGCTTGTTTTCTTGTAGTTGCTATGTTGGTGGCGGCAGCCACCAAGAAGGAATTTGCTAAGGCGAGTTCCACGGTCCACCTGCCTGGCCGAGAGTTGAGGATGCTGGATCGTTTTGGGAAGCGAGTCTATACTTCAGCAACCTTCTGTGTGAGGGCGCTGAACTACATGGCACACGTTATTCGACTCCAGAGAGATCTGGTCAAGGAAGTCACGGAGTCAACCCCAAGGTCCATGTCAGCAGAGGACAGGAAGACATTCGATGCATGAATGGCCACCCTAAAATCTGCAGCCAGCATGTCGATGTGTTTGCTCTCTCATGCCACGGAGGGAGCTGCACAGGTGGCGGGGTCAGGTGTTGCTATCTTGCACCATGCCTGGCTCTATTTATGTCAGTTCTCGGAGCCCTTCAAGGTGTCTTTTGATGGTTCTTCCCTCTTTGGGAAGACAGTCAGAGAGACTTTGGTCTAGAGTGAGAAGGACGGGAAGACACTGTCTGCCATTGAGGTCCGCTTCTCACCGCCTCAAAGGTCCTTTTCCTGGAACCAGCGAGGTCAGAAGAAAATGTGGTTCCACAAATCTCAGGTATTTTCCTGGGACGCTCAGGACTCACCTTCCCCCCTAGAGGCAGAGGGGGTCCTAGGAATTTCGGGTCCTGAGACCCTTTGTCGGATAAACCCGGACAGCAACCCTAAGGGGTTGCCTGGCTGTTCATCTCTGGAGGTAGTCGGGGGTCGTCTGTCACTTCACCCACTTGCATGGGAGTCCATCACTACAGATCAGTGGGTGCTGCGGGTTATATCCAGTGGATATTTTGTTCCCTTCAAGGATTTACCCCTTCCAACAAAATCCTCCCGGACATCTCACCCACGCAGCAGGAGGAAGCACCAGTGCAGGTTCAATCACTGCTGAGGAGACGAGTCATCCAACCAGTCCCCCCAGACCAGTCCGGATCCAGGGTTTACTCCAGGTTATTTTTAGTGCCAAAAAAGATGGGGGATCTCAGATCAATATTGGATCTGTCCCAATTGAACCTATCAGTAACCAAGACAAAATTCCAGATGGTCACGATTCAATCTATTCTGCCTTATCTTCTTCTTTTGGCTGCTGCCGTTAGGGGTCGCCACAGCGGATCATCTGTTTCCATTTTTTCCTGTCCTCTGCATCTTGCTCTGTCACACCAACCATTTGCATGTCCTCTCTCACCACATCCATAAACCTTATCTTAGGCCATCCTCTTTTCCTGTTACCTGGCAGCTTCATCCTTAGCATCTTTTTCCCAATATCCTCTTCATCCCTCCTCA
This sequence comes from Protopterus annectens, assembly GCF_019279795.1. Classification (NCBI taxonomy): domain Eukaryota; kingdom Metazoa; phylum Chordata; order Ceratodontiformes; family Protopteridae; genus Protopterus; species Protopterus annectens. Next base: position 1,813,041,532 of record NC_056725.1, on the reverse strand, counting down.
GCACATGTCCAAACCAACGTAATCTTGCCTCTCTGGCTTTGTCTCCAAACCTTCCAACCTGGGCTGACCCTCTAATATACTTATTCCTAATCCTGTCCACCCTCGTCACACCCAGTTCAAATCTTAACATCTTTAACTCTGCCACGTCCAGCTCTGACTCCTGCCTTTTTGTCAGTGCCACTGTCTCCAACCCATATAACATAGCTGGTCTCACTACCCTCTTGTAGACCTTCCCTTTCACTCTTACTGATACTCGTCTGTCACAAATCACTTCTGACACTCTTCTCCACCCACTCCATCCTGCCTGTACTCTCTTCTCTCTCCTCTCTTCCACACTCACCATTACTGTGAACTATTGATCCCAAGAATTTAAACTCATCCACCTTCGCCACCTGTACTCCCTGCATCCTCACCATTCCTCTATCCTCCCTCTCATTCACACACATATATTCTGTCTTAGTCCTGCTGACCTTCATTCCTTTTCTCTCTAAAGCATATCTCCACCTCTCCAGGGTCTCCTCCACCTGTTTCCTACTCTCACTACAGATCACAATGTCATCTGCAAACATCATAGTCCACAGGGACTCCTGTCTGATCTCGTCTGTCATCCTGTCCATCACCATTGCAAATAAGAAAGGGCTCAGAGCTGATCCTTGATGTAATCCCACCTCCACCTTAAACGCATCAGTCACTCCCACCGCAGACCTCACCGCTGTCACACTACCCTCGTACATATCCTGTACCACTCTTCCATACTTCTCTGATACTCCCGACCTCCTCATACAATACCACAACTCCTCTCTGGGCACCCTGTCATATGCTTTCTCTAAGTCCACAAAGACACAGTGCAACTCCTTCTGACCTTCTTTGTACTTCTCCGTCAACACTGTCAGAGCAAACATCGCATCTGTAGTGCTCTTTCCTGGCATGAAACCATACTGCTGATCACTAATCATCACCTCCCTTGTTAACCTAGCTTCCACTACTCTTTCCCATAACTTCATGCTGTGACTGATCAGTTTAGTCCTTCTGTAGTTACTACAGCTCTGCACATCATCCTTATTCTTAAAAATCAGTACCAAAATACTTTTTCTCCATTCCACAGGCATCCTGTCACTTTCCAAGATTTCATTAAACAATCTAGTTAAAAACTCCACTGCCATTTCACCTAAACACCTCCATGCTTCCACAGGTATGTCATCTGGACCAACAGCCTTTCCATTCTTCATCCTCTTCATAGCTATCCTTACTTCCTCCTTGCTAATCCGCTGCACATCATGATTCACTATCCACACATCATCCAACCTTCTCTCCCTCTCATTCTCTTCATTCATCAGCCCCTCAAAGTACTCTTTCCATCTGCTCAACACACTCTCCTCACTTGTGAGTACATTTCCCTCATTATCCTTTATCACCCTAACCTGCTGCACATCTTTACTAGCTCGGTCCATCTGTCTAGCCAATTGTACAAGTCCTTTTCTCCATCCTTAGTGTCCAACCTTTCATACAACTCTTCATATGCCGTATCCTTATCCTTCGCCACCTCTCTCTTTGCCATGAACCTGATCTCCTTATACTCCTGTCTACTTTCTTCATCTCTCTGACAATCCCACTTCTTCTTCTTCGCCAACCTCTTTCTCTGTATACTCTCCTGTACTTCCTCATTACACCACCAGATCTCCTTGCCCTCCTACCTCTTTCCAGATGTCACACCAAGCACCGTTCTAGCCATCTCCCTTACTAGCTCTGCTGTAGTTACCCAGCTATTCGGTAACTCTTCACTGCCACCCAGTGCCTGTCTTAACTCTTCCCTGAACTCCACCTCACAATTACCCTTTTTCAATTTCCACCATTTGATCCTTGGTGCTGCCCTCACACTCCTCCTCCTCTTCTTGATCACCAATGTCATCCTACAAACCACAATCCTATGCTGCCTAACTACACTTTCCCCTGCCACCACTTTACAGTCTCCAATCTCCTTCAGACTGGCCCTTCTACATAAGATATAATCCACCTGCGTCCATATTCCTCCACTTTTATATGTCACGCTATGCTCCTCCCTCTTGTTAAAATACGTATTCACCACAGCCATGTCCATCCTTTTCGCAAAATCCACTACCACCTGACCTTCTGCATTCCTTTGCTTAACACCATACCTATCCATCACTTTCTGATCCCCTCTGTTCCCTTCACCAACATGCCCATTGAAATCTGCTCCAATCATCACTCTCTCACCCTTGGGTACAGTCATCACCATCTTCATCCAACTCACTCCAAAATTTTTCGTTCTCATCCATCGCACACCCAACTTGTGGAGCATATGCACTAACAACATTCATCATTACACCATCAATTTCCAGCTTCATAAACATCACTCTATCCGACACTCTTTTCACCTCCAAACACTCTTAGCATACTGTTCCTTCAGCATAACCCCTATGCCATTTCTCCTCCCATTCACACCATGATAAAACAATTTGACCAAGAAATCCCAAAAAGGGTAAACAAAAAAATAGTAGGTGAAAAACAGCCACTGATGACGAACCAAAGTGAACGGTGAAATAACAAGTTTAATGGCAAACAACAAAATGACTTAGCACTTTCACCAGAAAAATGCTGGCTTCTTCAGAGTTATTTTAACAAATGAAATAAAACACATTTATAGTGTCACACCCATGCTGATAGGTACAATGGAAAATGTAACAACCAATCAACCATAGGTATTGCCTTTCAAAATACAAATAACCTCACTTCAGTAAAAACAAATAAACAATATATTGTCACTTAAAAGTTATTAGCTTGCAGACATAATTATATACAAAAATATATATAAAAATAGTAACAATGAATATGAATATAGCAATATGTAAATGGTAAAATATTCTCATAGAACTAAATCTGCTTAGATCTAAATTTTAAAATAGGCATCAAAGAAACACAGTCATTCAGACCAGGAAATTTCAAGGCATTAAGCCTAAGTTGCCATTCAGTTTCTAAAACCCCTACTTTATTAACCAGATCAACACCCCTTTCAGTGTTCATAACTCGATCTACCACAAAAAACACAAACTTTTTAAAATTGGAGCATGTGTTGGTGTGTAGGTAAAGTGCATTGTGTACGTCCTTTCTCTTAATAGATCTTAAATGTTCAGATATCCTATCCCTTAGTCTACGGGTTGTCTTACCAACGTAAAATGCCTCACATGCTGTACAAGAGGCAACGTAGACTAAGTTTTTAGTGTTACAGTTACACTGCCCTGGACCTGCTATGGTGTATTTATAATCAAAAACACACAAATAAGATCCCTCACTAATAAATCTACACCATTTACATGCCCCACATTTTTTCATACATGATTTTTTGTATGGTTTACCTTCCCTTTCCAAAATTGACTTTAAGTTTTCACCTCTGCTATATACAGTCGATGGTTCTGTATCTAGAATTGCCTTATTCTGGTCACTTAAACAAGACTTCCATAAATTTCTTAAACTCGCACTCAGTTCGTGTGCCCTATTATTGTACTTTAATACAAAAAATGTTTCTGTTTTGTTGTCCACAGTGTTAACTAATGTGGCCTTGTTCAGAATAGGAATATAACGTGTTCCCCTTTTCTTCATCACTTCTTTTTTAATTTTAAGTAATAGTTTTAGGGGGTAACCTCGTTCTAAAAACATTCCAATCAATTTAAAAATTTATTTTCTAAAAGTTTCATCATCACTAACTAATCTAGAGGTTCTAACCATTTACCCCTTCACTATGCCCTTTCTCTGGTGCCAAGGGTGGCAACTTTCAAAATGCAGCAGAGAGTTAGAATAAGTCTCCTTCCTAAATATATTATTGGAAAGACCTTCAGTGGTTTTACTATTAGTTAAATCCAAAAAATTGATTACTTCATCATTCCAAGTGTAAGTAAACTTAAGGAATTCAGTAGTATTGTTTAAATATTCAATGAATTCTACCAATCCAATCCAAAAATCTATTGTATAAAATAATATTGTCATTATATTTGGAAGGAAAAATATACAGCATCCAAACCAACAAGACCAAGTTAGAAACCCCTGGGGCACATTTTGCCTCACATTTGGGCCCAGTCAGTATTTTGAAAATATAAGTAATTAAGATAAAAAAAAATTTTTTTAATTTTTAAAAATTATTTCCATAATTTATTAATTAAGTAAATTGATTTTTGTTTTTGTTTTATCTTACATGTGGATAAGGAGAAAATATAACATATCTAATAAAATTGTTGTGGGATACAAAATAGAGAAACCAAACATTGAACAAATAGAAAAACTAAAAACTTTTTGTTAACTTTAACTTCCAGTCTCTTAAGGCACAATGCCAAATCATATGTAATGGTGTTGCTTCATACACAACTGATTTGGTAATTGTTAATAAGCGGCTCTGTCTGTTCTGTCTTAGAACCCTAGCGGCTATATTAGGTCTAAAGGCAGGTTGTTTAGTACCGTGTGGACTTTAGGGGATGCGCGATGGTAGGCAATGTAGGAAATTTTACTGTCAAGAACATAGTTAGAAATGAAAATACTGGGGCATTTGCCCCATCGCGCCCTCAGTAAGTTGCTGATAAATTTCACCTCAAAAATAATTAAATTTTTTTAATAATAATTCCATAAGATCATTAAATAGATCATGTTTTTTTTTGTCTATATTGACACTTGCAAGGAGGCTTTCATAAAAAAAACATACCCTAATGTGGGTGGGATGGGATAACGAAAATAGGTTGACATCAATTGTTAAAAAACAAAAAACACTGTTGTTAACTGCTTCCCTCTCAATCTTAGGCAATGCCAAGAATCAATGTGTATGTTGCTTCACGTACAACTGATTTACAATTATTAAATAGCAAGCAAAGTTTCTGTCTTAGAACCCTAACTGACTACTGTTAGTCTAAACTAAGGGTGTTATGAGTATTGTTGTGTACTTGGGGATGCCAACGATGGTAGGCAATGTAGGAAATTTTACTGTGAGGTAATTAAACTCAACCTCATTAATTACCCCTTGGTACAACGCGTCTTGTAAAAACAGGTCAATTTTGGTATATGCTGTCTTCACTTCATTCTTAGAGACCCTAATGTAAGTTAACTCGTCATTCAGAATTTCTGTCATCTTACTGATGTAATCCGTTTTGGACATAATAACCATACCCCCACCTTTATCAGGTTTCATAAACCTGTATTGGTTAGAGGCCTTAAGATTTTTCAACATAAGTCTCTCTTCACCTGAAAGGTTATCAATCCAGTGACCTTTCTGTGATAGTATCCTTCTAAATTCAAACTCAGCCAATTTTTCCAAAAGAGTGACCTCAAAATTAGGGGGCGGAATAAAAGTACTTTTTCTCTTAGGAACATGCGTACATTCCATGTCTACCTCACCATTATTAAGTCTATTAGAAATTGAGAAAAAAAAATTTAAATTCAACTGTCTCATAAAAAGTTTTAAATTAATTAAAATTAATTAAAACTTGAGCTATATCCAACCTAAAATTAGGTACAAAATTAATGCCTTTACTAAATAGGTCAAAGTGTACATCACAAACCTCAATATCAGTATAGTTGTAAATGAAAAAAAACACTTTTTTCAAAATTTGATGCCTCATAGCCGAATGGTGCTCACTCAAGTCACAATTAAAACTGGCTTCTTGAATAATCAAGCTAGTTCTAGTACTGTTGAACATTTCAGAAACAAATTCACAAGAAACATCAGATGCAACATTACTATCCTATAACTCATCAATTTCACCAGAACAACACGGACTGTTACTTACTGGAGTGGCGATGGGGGCAAAATGTATTTTCTAACTTGGTCTTGTTAGTTTGGGAAAAGCTGTATATTTTTCCTTCCAAATATAATGACAATATTATTTTATACAATAGATTTTTGGATGATCTCTTAATTTTATGGAAAGGAAATAAACAAACAGTGGTAGAATTCATTGAATATTTAAACAATACTACTGAATTCCTTAAGTTTACTTACACTTGGAATGATGAAGTAATCAATTCTTTGGATTTAACTATTAGTAAAACCACTGAAGGTCTTTCCAGTAATATATTTAGGAAGGAGACTTATTCTAATTCTCTGCTGCATTTTGAAAGTTGCCACCCTTGGCACCAGAGAAAGGGCATAGTGAAGGGGCAAATGGTTAGAACCTCTAGATTAGTTAGTAATGATGAAACTTTTAGAAAAGAAATTTTTAAATTGATTGGAATGTTTTTAGAACAAGGTTACCCCCTTAAACTATTACTTAAAATTAAAAAAGAAGTGATGAAGAAAAGGGGAACACATTATATTCCTATTCTGAACAACCAGGCCACATTAGTTAACACTGTGGACAACAAAACAGAAACATTTTTTGTATTAAAGTACAATAATAGGGCACACGAATTGAGTGCGAGTTTAAGAAATTTATGGAAGTCTTGTTTAAGTGACCAGAATAAGGCAAATCTTGGTACAGAACCATCGATTATATATAGCAGAGGTGAAAACTTAAAGTCAATTTTGGAAAGGGAAGGTAAACCATACAAAAAATCATGTATGAAAAAATGTGGGGCATGTAAATGGTGTAGATTTATTAGTGAGGGATCTTATTTGTGTGTTTTTGATTATAAATACACCATAGCATGTCCAGGGCAGTGTAACTGTAACACTAAAAACTTAGTCTACGTTGCTTCTTGTACAGCATGTGAGGCATTTTACGTTGGTAAGACAACCCGTAGGCTAAGGGATAGGATATCTGAACATTTAAGATCTATTAAGAGAGGGCGTTACAATGCACTTTACCTACACACCAACACATGCTCCAATTTTAAAAAGTTTGTGTTTTTTGTGGTAGATCGAGTTATGAACACTGAAAGGGGTGTTGATCTGGTTAATAAAGTAGGGGTTTTAGAAACTGAATGGCACCTTAGGCTTAATGCCTTGAAATTTCCTGGTCTGAATGACTGTGTTTCTTTGATGCCTATTTTAAAATTTAGATCTAAGCAGATTTAGTTCTATGAGAATATTTTACCATTTACATATTGCTATATTCATATTCATTATTAATATTTTTATATATATTTTTGTATATAATTATGTCTGCAAGCTAATACCTTTTAAGTGACAATATATTGTTTGTTTTTATTGAAGTGAGATTATTTGTATTTTGAAAGGTAATACCTATGGTTGATTGGTTGTTACATTTTCCATTGTACCTATCAGCATGGGTGTGACACTATAAATGTGTTTTATTTCATTTGTTAAAATGACTCTGAAGAAGCCAGCATTTTTCTGGTGAAAGCGCTAAGTCATTTAGTTGTTTGCCATTAAACTTGTTATTTCACCGTTCACTTTGGTTCGTCGTCAGTGGCTGTTTTTCACCTACTATAAAACAATTTGAACCCGCCTCCGATACACCTAGCCTTGCTCCCCTTCCATCTGGTCTCTTGCACACACAATATACCAGCCTTCCTTCTGTCCATCATATCAGATAGCTCTCTCCCTATACCAGTCATATTGCCAACATTCAAAGTTCCGACCCTCACCACCACAGTCCTAGCCTTTACCAGCATTCGGGAATGCCTTCCCCCTCTTCTCCTCCTTCGGCCAGTAGTAGCCCAATTTCCGCCAGCACCCTGTTGGCCAACAGTACTGGTGACGGTCGTTGTTAACCCAGGCCTCGACCTATCTGGTATTTACATCTGGACTGTTGTCTGCATGTATGATTTGGCAAAATTTTATGTCGAATGCCTTTCCTGATGCAACACTCCCCATTTATCCAGGCTTGGGACCAGCACAAAGAAATGCACTGGCTTGTGTATCCCCAGTGGCTCTTATCTGCAGTACAAAAACTGGATGTGCTCGATCAACCTCCAGGATGTGCATTCCTTTGCTTCCGGTTGGGAGCCAGTCATTACCAATTTCAGGCCCTCCCATTCGGTCTGAACACCCCCCCCCCCGGGTGTTTACCAAGGTAATGGCAGTGGTAACGGCTCACCTGAGGCTTCAGGGCATTCAGGTCTTTCCGTATCGGGACGATTGGCTGTTTACCGCCCCTACAGAGCATCTGCTATGTGAAGCTAGGGACTCCTTCCTTCAGTTAGCCAACAAGTTGGGCATTGCTATCAATATGAACAAGTCGGCTCTTCACCCGGTTCAGATTCTAGATTTCATTGGGGCATGGCTGGACACAATACAATCAAAGGTGTTCCTTACCTCAGACAGGATACGCAGCTTGAGGCTACTTGTATTACACATTCTCCAGACCCATTTATCAACAGCCGAAGCAGTGTTAAGAGCTTTAGGTTCTATGGCGGCCACGGTAAATCTTCTCCCCATGGCACGCCTTCACATGAGGGTACTGCAGTGGACTTTAGTGGTCAAGTGGCCTCTGTTTGACCTCCCCTTGTCCTTTCCAGTGAGAATTTCAAAAGCATGCAGGGGCTCCCTTTGGTGGTGGATTCAGTCCCCGGATCACCTCAAGGGACGGCCTTTTCAACTTCCTTTACACCAAACCACGGTGACCACAGACACCTCCCCACTTGGGTGGGGGGGCATTGTTCGGGAAGGACAGTCCAAGGCACGTGGTCCTCTCCCAAGACCTATCTGCACATCAGTGTTCTAGAGATGAGAGTGGTTCTTCATGCGTTGCAAACCCTCCATGCTCATCTTCCCCTGGGAATGATTGCAATTCCGACAGACAGTATTGTCAGTGGTCTGGTATATCAAAAAACAGAGGGAACCAGATCTTATCCCTTATGTCAAGAGGCCATGAGATGTCGGAATAGGCGATCTCCAGCAGCCATTTTCTGGTGGCAACGCACATCCTGGGACAGTCCAACATCTTAGCGGACAGGTTCAGCAGATCTATCCTGATGCCTTACAAGTGGTCTCTGAAACCTTCAGTAGCGGAACAGATCTTCCTAGAGTGGAGTCAACCGTGCTGCGATCTGTTCACATGTCCTTCCAATGCGAAATGCAGCAAGTTTTTCACTCTGAATCCCCCTACGGGGGAAGTCCTCAGAAATGCTTTGATTCATGCTTGGCCTACCGGGCTCCTTAATACATATCCTCCTCTTCCCCTCATGTTGAAGTTTCTGCAGAAAGCCCGAAGGCTGGGGAACACTGTGATCTTCAGCGCCCCATTCTGGCCTCGACAGGTTTGGTTTCCCTTACTCAGGTCTCACCTAGTTGTTCCACCATGGATTTTGGATCCGGTCCCGGATCTGCTTTTCCCTCAGGGACGTCTCATCTAGATCTGGACAGTCTGAAGCTCACTTCTTGGCTGCTCCAGTTCCCATGATTCTTAGGACTCCCGGTCTGTGTTAAATCCATTCTGATGGTGGCTCATAAGTCCCCCCCCCAGAAAAGTTTATTGCAGTAAATGGAAACGTTTTTCTATTTGGGCCATTCAGAGGTCTTTCTATCCTTTCACTGCACCACTTCATTGGTTTTGGATTTTTTAGCTAGCATTTTTCATCAAGGAGCTAGTTCCTCAACGGTGAAAGTCCAACTAGCTGCCATTTCTAATTTTCATCTTGGGGTGGACATGTCTTCGTTGGCTTCTTCGAAACTTTGTAATACCTTTTTCAAAGGTGCCTGTCTTCTCAGACCCCTGGTTAAGGATCCCATTCCTTGGTGGGACCTTACTTTGTTGTTGCAGGTGTTGGTTTCCCCTCCTTTTGAGCCTGCGGCTCCTGTGGATCTACAGTTTTTGACCTGGAAAACTGCTTTCATGGTTGCCATTGCATCTGCTAGAAGGGTGTCGAAGCTTCAAGCTCTTTCTATCAAAGTCTCTTACATGATCTTTCATAAGACTAGAGTGTTGCTACGCACTAACCCGTCCTTTCTTCCTAAGGTAGCCTCAGAGGCTAATATTAATCAGATTATTAATTTACCAGTATTTTTTCCGAACGATCAGAACAAAGGGGAATACAAATTACATTTACTGGACGTACGCAGGCAGTTGAGGTTTTATTTGCACAAGACTAAACCCTTCTGCAAATCTGATCAGCTTTTTGTGTCCTATGCCAAGCCCTTTTTAGGCAAACCTGTCTCAAAAGTGACTATTGCTCGCTGGATTTCTCAATGCATTGGCCAGGCTTAAGGAGATTTCTTCTTCTCTTTTAGGAAGTCAAAAGGCTCTCCCAGATCTGATCTGTGGCCTTTTGTCATTTTGACTCTTTGTCTCTTTTTTGATGATTTTTCTTTTGTTGCTGCTTGGCCTCATCTCACACCTTATTTTCTCTCTAAGCACTTTTTTTCTTCTCTCTAGAGTAGAGCATCCTTTGCTGCTGTACAGTGCTCTGGAATATCCATGAGGCCTTCCAAGAGTTAGGTAGCTGGGGACTCTGTCCCACAGGTTGAACCAAAATGAAAAAAACTACTTCAGATAAAGAAGTTATGTACTCACCATAATGTGCCATCTGAGTAGTTCTTCATTGTTTTCCTTTCATCCATTCCCTCTTTCTAGCCTCCCTTGGGATACTATATCTATCCTTTATTGCGTTTGCTTTTTGTTTTTTGCTTGGTTATTTCAGGGCATTTCTTGTTTTGTGATGTTGTTTTTGGAGGAGGAGGTGTTGTTTTGTTGGGTAATGTTGTGTGTTTCTGCAAACTCGAATCTGAAGGAGAAGGAGGGGAGGGAGGGGACAGGATGAGGAGGGGGAGGAGCATGAAGCTGGAGTGATAGGTCAAATGTGGGTCGATGGATCCGGGATCACAGGTTGAAGAGTGAAGACAAATGTAGTAGAACTACTCAGATAGAACATTATGGTGAGTACATTACTTCTTTTTTGTAGGGTGTAGAGGTATTAGAAGCTAGATCTGAGCTTGTAGGTCTGAAGTAGTTTTTTGTTAGGTAATTTTTTAAGATGGTTAGCAGAAGGTTTTGTATTCACTGGCGAAAGAAGGTATTAGAAGGGATGGATTATTGAAGGATCTACCTGTGGCTTGGTAGGCTAGATTTTTAAATGCTTTCCGGAATAATTTTTGAGAGGCAGTTTTGGTGCTTGCTTTATGTACTGAGATTGTGGCACATTACTGTTTTTAGTTTGGGAGATTGTATATAGTTGATGATGTTCATCATATTTATCACTGCTGCAGTAGCCTTAGCTATATCAGTTATATCTTTCCAGGGATATAACTGCTGGCCAGCTTCCAAAGCTTCAGGGCACCTTCCACACTCACAAACCGTTAGTCTGCTTGAGCTGTGCTGATTAAAATGACTGGTATGGGCACTAAGCCATTCAGAGCTTTCCTGCTGCTGAAGAGTATGGTCCTCTGAAGCTTTTGAAGATTGATGGTTGGCTTGTGCTGTTCCTTTGCTAGGCAGAACACAGAGGTTTTTCAGTCCCTCAGAAAATACTATGAGCTGTTAGAAAAGGAATTTCCAGAAACTTAACCCATTCCTTTAGCTTTGTCAGGTCTGGAGGATGTGAGTGTATGTGTCACTGCCTGCCATTTTCTTGACAGTCATCCTGCTGCCCCTAAAAAGGCAGATAGGACGTATAAAGTTCCTTTGTCTTTTAAGATTTTATACACTCTTCCCAAACTTGACCCAGTAGTTATAGGTTTAGTTAATCCTACTGCTGCTCAGAACTTAGTTAATTCCAATCCAACTCTTTCTGATAAGGATTGGAAGATTATTAAGTATGTGAAAAAATGTATGTCTGCTTTTGCAGCTTTGATTTTCAGAATTTTAAATTGTCAGGCTCACATGTTTAAGGTTTGTCTTGACTAACTGGGAAAGTATGAGGAGTATTTTGTCTACAGTTTCTTCCTGTGATTAAAATCTGATTTAAATTATTTAATTTCTTCTGTTGTTCAAGCTATTCTTCTTCTTCCAGCTTTTTCCAGGTTAGGGGTCACCACAGCAGATCATCTGTCCACTCATGATTGGCAGTGGAGTTTTACAGTGTCGAGTTGCCAGCCCAGCACCTGACCTTCCACAGAAGGCACACACACGCTCACATCTAGTGCCAGTTTAGAGTGTCCATTCCACCTACTGCATGCATTTGGGAGGAAACTGGAGCACCTGGAGGAAACTCACGCAACCACAGGGAGGACATGCAGACTCCGCACAGAAGGCACCCCAGCCAAGAATCGAACCGGGGAACTTCTTGCTGTGAGGTGGCAACGCTAACCGCTGCACCACCGTGGCCACCCTTCTGTTGTTCAAGCTATTACTCGTTGTATACAGAGTGTGTATGTGACTATTTTGATACTTCTTTAAGGGCCATGGCCACTGGTGCTGTTTTGAGGAGTTTGCATGGCTGCATTCTCATAACCTCCCAGATGATGTTAAAATGAGATTTTAAATTGTCCTTTGGATAGAGATGTAGTTTTTGGACCCCGTGTTGCAGATGTGATCAAGAAGAGTAATGAAAGGGTTAAGCTGATGGAGGGAATCTCTTTTAAGATTTTTCAGCCCTCTTTTTCCAAAATTTCCAAGGGATTCTCTAATTCCTCATCTAGTTTTAGTAAGAAACAATATACACAGTCTCACCAAAATGCAGGTAACAGAGGTTTAAGAAGAAATAGCTAGGGGGTTACAAAAAGAATTCTGGAAACTCCCAAAACCAAGGACAGTCCAATAAGCCAGAAGGGCTATTTAAGAGTCGTTGTTTCCTTATCCCACTCTGGCACCCCTTTTGTCTTCTAGAAAGTCTAAATCTCTAGTTTTCTTTTTGGCAACAGATAGTTTCAGACAAATGGGTTCTGAAAATCATTCATCAAGGTTATAGATGGTAGTGGGAGAAATGTCCTCCTTTCAAGGGCGTAATTCTTCATCCTCCAGAGCGGACTGTTTTATTTTCACATGTCTTTCATCAAATGCTGTCCCAGGGAGTGATAGAACTAGTTCCTCTTCTCAGGTAGGAGAGGGGTTTTATTCAGTGTTGTTTATAGTGCCAAATAAACAAAATGCTTGGAGACCAGTTCTGGGTCTTTCTTTCCTAAACCTGTTTGCGACAGTGCTCATATTCAAAATAATATCACTTCACAACCTGTCACATCTTCTTCCTCATTCATGTTTCCTGCTCACACCATATTGAAAGGATGCTAATCATCACATCCCTATCCATCACATCCAGATTTCAGATGTTTCTTAAGGGTTTGTGTGTCTGGATCACATCAGTGTATTGCTGTATTGCCTAACCCTTTGGACTATACATAGCACCAAGAATGTTCTCAAAGCGTCTAGCTCATTGTAGACTAGAGGGTATTCACATTTTTTCATATCTAAACAACTTGATGTTGTGTAGTGCAATCTCACCTTCATTTTTACTTATGGGTTCGGAGCTGATCCTCGGCTCCGACTCGACTAATTTACAAGCTCGAAGACTTCTGGATGGCTCGTGGCTAAGCAGGTATCCCATAGTGCACCAGTACAAACCCCAGATCTCATTTGCCGCGTCAATGAATTCGGTCGTGCTTCTCTTGGCTCTGGCTAAGTTTCAAATTCTTTCTATGTACATATGTAGTATTAGAGTTTATATTGTGTTGTTAGGGTTGCTATTATCCTAGGCAGTTGTGTTGTTTGGCCTTTTGGTGCAATCTTAGTTTAAACTTGTTGTTAGTCTGGTATCCTGTGTGCCAATTTAGAGTTCCTTGTAAGTGCCGTTGCGCCTTGTTTTTTCTCTTAGGTAGAGTGTTAGTTTTTAGCGGTTTTCCGCTAGTGGTTAACAGGGGCTCCTGTTGTTATTTCTGGCCGTTATTGGGTTTCCTTTGACAGTCATCTTAGTTTCTTCAGTGATTGTATTTTTGGCAGGGATCCGCTTGTTAATTACTTAGGGTTGGAGTTTCCTTCCCTAGTACGATAGTTATTATTATAAAATTTTTACTAAATAAAATCATTCAGCTTCTGTGCGCATGAGTTTTTCTCCTTTCTGGTCTGTTTAAATTAGAAGACCTAGCTTTCTGTCCACCGGGCTAGGCCCATTTAAGTTAGAGGACCTAGTCCTTGTGGTATTTCCTTCTGTAGGGCTAGGCCAGTTTTAGTTAGAGGACCTAGTCCTCTCCCCTTCTTCTTCTTATTCCTTTCCTGGGTTGTGTGTGTGTGGAATGTCTAAGGAGAGTAAGGAGCACAAACCTTCGGGTTTTAAGAAGTGCATGAAATGCTCCCAAAAGATGTCTTTAACGGATGGCCACAGTAGCTGTGTCTACTGTTTAGGGGCCATCTACTTGCAGGAATCATGCTTGATCTGCCATGCTTTCTGTCTTAGGGTGTTACAGGAGAGAAAGTACAAGCTTATACTCAAGGGTCTACTAAAACCATCCTTTGAGGAAGCTCTATCCAGTTCTTTGGCTTCCTCCAAGTCTGGCAAATCTAAATCTTCAAAAAGGCCTTCTCCAGCATCGGCTGGTGTCTCGGAGCCACCTCCTAAACAGTCAAAATCTGCCTCCTCGACTCCCACAGGCTTCGGGGCCGAAGGAGAGCACCATTATGGTGTCAGAGTCAGTTTCAAGTGTTTTGGAGCCGACCGCTGAACCGATTGAATCAGCAGTTGAATCTGCTACTTGGAGCCGGTCTGTCGATTCCGTACCGGTTTCCGTGTTACTGAAGTCTCCAGTGCCCCCTAGGTCAAGATCCCCTACTATGTCTTCCAGGAGCCTTTAAGAAGAAGATGTGGAGAGGGTAGTGTTGAGACTCTTGAAATCGTCTGCTTTACCAAAATTATTGTTCGCTCCGGCCCAGTCAGCTCCGGAGCCACTCAGTCCAGCTTTGTCCTTGTCTGCTATTCCTCCTCCGAGCCATGTTGGCCCTTCGGAGCTGGAATGCTTGGTGCCACCGGAGGAACTATCCATTCCAGCTCCCTTTGTTGTTGCTTTGAAGACGGGTTCTGTTTCGACATGCTCGGTGCCGTCCGTCGTGTCCAGGGGCCGAAGCTCTCCTGTCGGCACCGACGGGGAGGGCCGGAATTGATCTTCTTTGTTTCCGAGCCTTCCTCTCGGTGCGTCGGTCAGGGTGAGCTCGGACCCTGCATCTACCTTGGAGCTGACGGCTCTGGCTTCAACGTCAACCTTTGTCTCTTCGGAGTGGAGGAGGTCTTCGGAGCTGGAGAGGTCGGCATTTGAGATGACGAGGAGCATGCTGTCTCATTCTCCAGCTCCTTCCAGTGGTACCAGCAGTCTTCCCCCGAGAGCACCCACTTCGCTCTCAGCCCCTACTCTCTCCGGAGACAACAGAGACCCTCAGCGTCAGGAGCCATCGGCTGGTGGCCCCCAGTCTTCCGAGGCCTCCCCGGACTGTCCTTTCGAGGAGCCTTCCCGGAAGAGGTTATGTAAGAGGAAACATGTTGACTCCCAGGATAAGTCTTTGACATCGGACACTGACCTCGAGGAGTCGGAAGGGTCCCCCAAGTCGTCCTCTGATGATGTCTCCTTTGTGGACATCCTGGAGATCCTTAAGCAGAGGTGCAACTTGCCCACTGTCAACCCTTCTGATGAGGAGTCGGTGTACCTGAAGTCTTTCAGGTCTCAACCTTCTGCCTCTTGGGTGTTTTCACCTTTTGACGAACTGATGGATCTAGTTAGGCGAAAGGTGTGGAATTCTCCTGATGCCGTGGAGCCAGTCCCCAGGAGACCTAATAAGTTTCTGTCTGCCCCTCCTGGTACAGAGTTTTTGTCTAAGGGCATTCCCGTAGATGCCATGGTGGTGGCAGCGGCCACAAAGATGGAGCTGGCGGAGGCTTCTTCCTCTGTTCATCTGCCAAACAAGGATTCTCGACAGATGGACAGATTTGGGAAGTGTATCTTTAGTTCAGCGGCATTTACCCTTCGATCATTGAACTATCTCACTCACTTCACGAGATTGCAGAGGGATCTCCTCAAGGAGTTAGGAGATTTTATACAAGG
Source organism: Protopterus annectens (assembly GCF_019279795.1). Taxonomy (NCBI): domain Eukaryota; kingdom Metazoa; phylum Chordata; order Ceratodontiformes; family Protopteridae; genus Protopterus; species Protopterus annectens. The sequence continues at coordinate 1,813,025,676 of NC_056725.1, read as the reverse complement.
AGCGTGTACTGAGGGTGTCCCTGACAAGATTTCTGCTCAGCTGTCCACCTTAAATTCTATAGTTAACGCCTCCATACGGCTTATCTCCTATGCCGCTGATGGAGTGAGTAGAGCAGCAGGTTCAGGAGTTGCCCTGAGGCGCCATTCCTGGATGCACTTGTGTAATTTTGTGGAACCGTTCGTCTACTTTCACCAACGCCCCATTTGACGGTTCCTCATTGTTTGGTTCTAAGGTGAAGGATACATTCAGTGTGAGCAAGAAGGAAAGATGCTTTCTGCCATGGGAGTATGTTTTACTGTTCCTTCTCAACCATACCCCAGAGGTCAAAGGGGCAGTAAAATGTGGTTCAGAAAGTCCCAGAGGGTCTTTCCGGACACACAGGGTGAACCCTTCTTCAGAGGCAGAGGAGGAGGAGGAAATGGGAGATGTCGCCCTAGAGGCAGGGCGGTCTGCGATACCAGCAAGGCCGTGATTCCTTTCGGGGACGGCCTTATCAGCGCTCCTGATGTGGGGTCCGACTGCATTTCTCTGAGGCTGGTCAGGGGTTGCATTTCTTTGTATCCAGAAGCCTGGCTAAATATCACTCAAGACAAGTGGGTACAAAGAGTTGTTACCAGAGGCTATATCATACCCTTTTCCCTTCCACCGTTTGTTCCCAAGAAGATCCCAGATGTACCACACGATCACAGGAATCAGGCAACTGTGGAGATCAACAAGTTGCTCTTAAAAAGAGTCATCCAGTCCATCTCAGCAGACCAGATAGGATCCGGAACTTACTCCAGGTTATTTTTAGTAGCAAAACGAACCGGAGATTGGAGGCCAATATTGGACCTCAGCAGATTAAACGAATCCGTGAAGAAGGACAAGTTTCGGATGGTAACACTGTAGTCGATACTCCCGCTGTTAGGGAATGACTATTGGATGTGCTTTCTAGATCTCCAAGATGCCTACTACCATATAAAAATGGACAAGGCATCCAGGAGCCATCTATGCTTCCGGCTGGGAGCCAGTCACTATCAGTTTTGTGCTTTGCCCTTTGGTCTCACCACAGCCCCCAGGGTGTTCACCAAATGCATGGCAGTAGTGACAGCTCACCTGAGACGTCGGGGATTCCAGGTGTTTCTGTATTATTTGGACGACTGGCTCTTGACCGCCCACACCAGGCATCTACTCCTCCAAAATAGGGACGCCACTATTCAACTTTGTGCTCAGTTAGGGATCTCCATAAATTGGGAAAAATCTGCATTATTGCCATCTCAATCTGTGATTTGTATAGGTGCAGAGGTAGAAGTGAACATGACAGCTTGTCTCCTCGCCGAAAGGGCACAAAACTTAATCTCTCAAATTCAACGTTTTGTCCCATTGCGGAAGGTCAAAGCGAAGTGGGTTCTTCAACTCCTCGGGACTGTGGCTTCCACCATTCTATTAGTACCATTAGCCAGGTTGCACATGAGAATTCTCCAGTGGCTTCTGTCTTCCCAATGTTCCTTCCAATATCTCCCTCTGAGTCATCCTATCCTGCTGACGGAAGCATGCAAGAAGGACCTTCTTTGGTGGATAGCTCACAACCAGTTGATCATGGGCGCCCCTTTTGTTCCTGCCCAACCCATTGCTACTGTGACTGCGGATGCTGCCCAGATCGGGTGGGGGGGGCATTATCTCAGCAGGACTGTCCAAGGCACATGGCATGAACACGAGGCTCATCTACATATCAATGTTCTGGAGATGAGGGAGGTGCTCCTGGTGTTGCAAGCACTTCAAGACCTTCTTCCTCTAGGGAGTATTGCGATACAGTCAGACAGCATGTCGGTAGTTTGATATATCAACAAACAGAGTGGTACCAGATCTTACTCACTCTGTCGAGAGGCCATGCGAGTTTGGGAATGGGCGATTTCTTCCCAGCGCTTTCTGGTTGCAACACACATTCCAGGGACGATCAACATGATAGCCGACAAGCTCAGCCAGGCGATTCTACTGCCACACGAGTGGTCTCTCAAACGAGAAACAGATGAACAGATTTTCCGAAAATTGGGACAGCCTTGCTGTGACCTTTTTGCCAGTCCAGTCAATGCCAAATGCAGCAGATATTTTTCCCTCATTCCCCCTCCAGGGGAGACACCCAGGGACGCTCTGGCTCACGATTGGCCCATGGGACATCTGTATGCCTTTCCTCCATTTCCTCTCATTTCCAAAGTAATTCAGAAAGCCAGTCGGCTGGGAAGCAAGTTGATCCTCATTGCTTCTTAATGGCCTTGTCAGGTCTAGTTCCCTTTCCTCAAGCCACTTCTACTGGACGTTCCTTAGATCCTGGACCCAGCTCCAGATCTGTTGACTCGCATGTCAGATTCGTTACATCCCTCAATCCACACCCTCAAATTGACAACGTGGCTGCTCCAGTTTCATCCCTAGTCAGGCTTCATGATGTAGCATCCTCAGTATCACATATTCTTATGTCCTCCCATAAACCTTCGACTAGGAGGCTGCATGGCAGTAAATGGAAAAGATTTTCTATTTGGGCACAGAAAATGAATGTAGATCCCTACACTGCTTCTATCCCTGTGATTTTGGGAATTTCTCTCTGAGCTTTTCCAGCAAGGATCTGCCGCTGCCACTATCAGAGTCCAATTGGCGGCAATTTCTCATTTCCACTTAGGGTTTCCATATACCAATTTAATGTCTCATAAGCTATGCAAGACCTTTTTGAAAGGAACCACTCTGTTGAGACCACTGCTGCAAGAACCTGTGGCTTCTTGGGATTTAAATTTTGTGTTGTCCAAACTGGCTTCTCCCCCATTTGAACCTTCCCACTCATCTTCATTGAAATTTTTGTCTTGGAAGACTTTGTTTTTGGTAGCTATTACGTCAGCTAGGTGGGTATTGGAGCTACAAACCTTGTCTGTTAAGCCACCTTATTTGATCTTTCACAAAGACAGGGTGTCACTGTGTACTAATCCCTCCTTTGTCTCCATAGTTTGTTTCCCTGCTACCTTAAATCAATCAATAGAACTCCCAGTTTTCTTCCCTAATCACTGTAATGCAGCTGAATACCGTTTTCGTCAGCTGGACGTTCATTGACAACTACATTTTTATTTACAGCAGACCAAGGAATTTAGGAAATCAGATCAACTATTCATTTCCTTTTCTGACTCCAGATTGGGCTTACCAGTTTCTAAAGTTACACTATCTAACTGGATTTCCAGTTGCATAGCCTTTATCTGCAGTTTGGAGGGCAAACCTTTACCCTGCAGGATCAAGGCTCATTCTACCAGGTTGCTGTCTACCTCTGCAGCCTTTCAAGCCAGGGTTCCACTTGATAATATTTGTGCAGCAGCTACGTGGGCTACCCCTCACACTTTTATTACACATTACAAATTGGATTTACCTTCCAGGGGTAGAGCATCCTTTGGCTCCACGGTGCATAGGAGTATTTTCCAGTGAGCCACCCAAGAATAAGATGCTAGGGACGCTGTCCCATATGTAAAAATGAAGGTGAGATTGGACTACACAACATAAAGAAGTTATGTACTTACCATAACGTTCCATGTTGGTAGTCCATCTCACCCTTCATTTTTACCAACCCGCCCTCCTGCCCCCATCCTGGAAGATCTGGAGATAATAATAATTTGGTTATCTTTGGTTGGAGACCCTTTAGTATTGGTTTGTCTGTTTTTATTCTTCTAGTGAGCAGCAAATAAGATCTGGGGTTTGTACTAGTGCACTATGGGATATATGCTTAGCCACAAGCCAACCAGAAGTCTTCGAGCATGTAAATTGGCTGAGTCAGAGCCGAGGATTGGCTCCGAACCCATATGTAAAAATGAAGGGTGAGATGGACTGCCAACATGGAACGTTATGGTGAGTACATAACTTCTTTTTTTTTATCATTGCAGAGTCTTTTTCAAAGTATCATGAATCTCTCTCGCTCTTGGTTGAGAGATCTACACATGCTGGGTTTCATAGATGGCATTAAAAAGTCTTTCTTGACTCCTTCTCATAGGGTTGTGTTTTGGGGATATCAACTAGACACAATAGTTCAAAGAGATTTTCTTTCATAGGAAAAATAGATCGATATCTAAAACTATTTTTAAGGTTTTCCACCCAGTCTTCGGTGACTGCCAGGGAATACCACAGGATTCTGGGTCTCATGACTTCTATGATTCTCATGAAAGCCCAGGCAAGACTCCACATGAGAAAGATACAGTGGTATCTGAAGTCACTCTGGTCCCAGCACCAACACCCTTTGTGTTTTCAAGTTCCAGTGCTGGGGTTTGTCAGAAGATAAGTCACTTGCTGGAGACAAGAGATATCCCTAAATCTAGGTCTCCCCTTTTCAATCCATGTTCCAAAGCAGTCAGTCACCACAGATGCCTTGGACTTTGCTTGAAAAGCAGTTTCAGGAGGAATAAAAATGCAAGGTGTGTGGGACACCAAGGACAGATGCAAGCACATAAATATAAAAGAGACGCTTGCTGTTATCAAGGCACTCAACTCTCTGAATCATCTTTGATCCCCAAGACCTCGTCAAGTTGTTATAGGCAATATCACATTTATGTGGTACATTGACAAGTAAGGAGGAACTAGGTTGTACCCCTTTTGCAGGCTAGCCATGTTAGCTTGGTATATTGCTTCACAGCACAGTCTCACTCTACAGGCAACTTACATTCTTTTAGAGCAGAACCATGTGGCAGTCATGCTGAGTGGGACAAATGCAGATCCTCATGAAGGGAAATTAGATTAGAGGGTCTTCTGAGATTTGATCCATCTGTGTGGAGTTCCTAAAGTAGACCTCTTTGCTTCCTGTCTGAGCAGTTAGCTGGCAAGATTCTAATCCGTGACTCTGTGCAAGAAGGCCTGGAACAGAAGCATAGCTAGTTCAACCAGCACCCCAGCCTCTCTGCTGTTCAAGTCAAGAAGGGAAAAAATAAATAATAAAATTACATTGTTTCTATTGGCACACCAGTCACATGGCCAGATGCACGATACTTCCTCTTCCCTCCTGCCACAGCCGTTCAGGTCCCTTTCTGTGCCCTGCCCCCAACCCTCCTTCAACATAATTTCTTTAAAACTGCCAAAATGGAGTGTTACAGTGCTCAGGTATTAGTTGAAACAAATATATATATATTTTTTTACTTTTAAACTGTAGCAAAAATATTGCTATGATGTAGCAAGCAGTTGCTAAAGTTTAGACCACACAAGGAGTGCTACAGTGCTCAGGTTTGACTGCAAATGCAATACCATGCATTAACAAAAGACTGGAATCGGCTGGTCATTCCCCCCAACAGTTTGCACCCAGTGCAGTTGCCCCTCTCACTCTTCCCTAGCTACACTACTGGCCTGGAATGCAGATGTCTTTTCTTTTCCTTGGACAGGAATGTTCCTGTATGCTTTTTCACCCTTTCCAGTAATGTCAAGGGTATTTCTGAAGTTTCAGAAGGACTCTTCCAAGGTCATTGTAGTGACTCCCTTCTGGCCCAGGTGATTATATTTTTCTCTTCTTGTGGAAATGGCCAGGGGCAATTACCAAAAGCTTCCTCACAGACTTAATATACTCACACAAGAACAAGGGTGTTTAATACACCTCAACATAAATCAGCTTCAGTTGATTGCCTGGATGACAGGGTCTTAATTCTTTTTAGATACCTCTTTACTGAGGACATGCAGTAAGTACCAATGGAGGCAAGAAAACCTGCTATTAGAAAATTATGTATTAGCAAAGGGAAAAGGTTTTCTATTTGGTGCCAAAAACATAACCAGCACCCTTTCAAGGCTAGTTATTCTCTGGTTTTACAACATTTGTGTGATTTACTATCCTGTGGTGTTTCTTATCCTTCTATCTAGGTCCATTTATTGGCCATTTCAGCATGTCTGCCAATGGATCCTCCTCTTTCAAGGCAGTCATACTGGATCCTTCTCTTTCAAGGCAGTCACATATCAAAATGTTCTTGAAAGGGATTTTGCGTAAGAGGCCTGGAAGTACACTGGTGGCCTCACCTTGGAATACTAATTTTGTGTTAGAGAAACACTTGCTCCATTTGAACCAGCTAAACTATCTGACTTCAGGTTCTTAACATGGAAAACCGTTTTACTGATTGCTCTGACCACTGCAAGAAGGGTATCTTAGTTGCAAGTTCTTATGGTGAGTCAACCCTACCTTACTACTCACAAAGCCAGGGTTTCTTTGTGAACTAATACTTTATGATTAAAGTAGTATCCAAGTTTACTTTAAGTCAAACTATCCATCTCTCAATTTTCTTTCCTAAACCTAAAAGTGAGGGAGAAAGGATACTCCATACCTTGGATATCCACAGGCAACTCAGGTACTATTGTGACAGAACTAAATCTTTCAGATCATCTGCTTAGTTGTTCATTTCTTGTGAAGGTAAGAAGAAGAGACGACTGATGTCAAAACAGACTATTTCCAAATATTTGTCTAAGGCTACTACCATTTGTTATACTCACCATGACAAATCTATTCCAGGCAGGTTCAAGGCCTGTAAGATCCTATAAGGATCTTGGCTTCTATGACTTTTTGAAATGGGTTGGATTCTAGAAGCTGCTACTCGGTCCTCTGTACAAACTTTTACAAAGCACTACAAGCTGGATTCCTTCTCTAGGTCTAGGTCATGCTTTTCTAGGACCATTCTCTAGTGATTTCTGGACCCTTCTCCTTCTACCTCCCAAATATAGTTAGCTATAGTTGTTGCTGTTGTTGTTTGTCTTTCGGCTTTTTCCTGGTAAGGGGTCACCACAGCGGAACTCCGGTCCGCTAATGATTGGCAGTAGATTTTTATGAAACGCTGAGGTGCCAGCTCGATGCTCAACCTTCAATGAAGGCACGCCCATTTATGCACCAGTTAGCTATGGTAATCTACCTATATTGCTAAGGCTACTGCAGCAGTGGTCAATATTAAAAATATAGTACAGTTGTGTAAGTTGAGTCTACCATAACAGTTGATGTCTGAATGATCACTGCTGCAGTAGCTGCTCCTTCCCTCCATCCCCCTTGTTTTTGGTGTGTTTTTTATGTTAGGGTGTGGACATTTAGTTTTTGTTATTCCTAGCCTTGTACTTTCAGGGCTCACCCTCCCTCTTTCTGCTGGCAGGAAACCTTTGAAAGGCTTTGCATCCAAACTGTTGTCTCAGCTTGAGCTGCTTGACAGTTTCAGTAAGTGGAAGGTGCCCTGAGGCTTTGGAAGCTGGCCAGCTGTTATATCTTTGGTAGGATATAACCCATATAGCAAATGCTACAGCAGCAGGGATCATTCAAACATCTACTGTTATGGTTAAGTTCAATTTACACAACTGTACTTTTCCAGTTACTTTTAACAGAACCTATATTTGTCTGTACCTCTCACCTTTTCAATAGATTTTGTAAACCAATGTACACCTCATCCACTATCCTGGGTCACCATTATTGAGCTTTCCCCTCTTAGACCTGAAGTGTGTTGCCAAGTTATGCACTGGTGGGAAGTCTGTATGACTTTCAGCATTGTACCTAGAGATTAAAAGAACTGCCATGAGATGTGCCTCAAGGAGGAGCTTCCAGCTATTGCCCACTGCATAGACCCTTTGTGAAGATCTGCTAACATGGTGAGTAATATATCTGTTACACTATTTTAATCTTTCAAAGCAACTGTGTAATATTACTCTTTAAATTTAGCCATCATGTGAGGAAAAACAGTAACTTAGTACTATCTAACTAATTATTAATATGACAAGCCTGCTTCACGCCTTCTGATAACTGGAACCATCTGATTTTGTTAATCTTCATTCATTCATCACTGATGGGATGTCGGTTCCGTCCTTGGAACCAAGTCGGCCTTATACCAAGCTCGCGCCAGCCAAAAACTCTCGAGCTAAGCTTTTACCCATAATACCCTTCTCCCTGTTACCTAAGATCTTGTTAGCCTCGTAGCCGTAAAGCTGCGTTCAATCCAGCTCTCAGCTAAGTCAAACATTTTTTTAATATTTTATAGAGTTTAATAGGAGTTTTCTTGTAACTTTCCTGATTTTTGTTTATCTTTGTCTGTCGCTAGCCTTTACTCTTCCTGTTGACTTTTTTTCTTAATTACCTTTCAGTAACCTTAGTACAGTTGGTGGTACGGCCTTCTCCCTACCCTTGTGGTACTTCTTATATAACATTGCTGGTATCTCTTTCTCCTTTCTTAAAAAAAAAAAAAATATATATATATATATATATATATATATATATATATATATATATATACACATATATCTATAGCTATATATATATTCTCCCTTCTAGCCTCCTCTTTGATTGTTTATTGTGTATGCGTGTCGAAGATGTCTGAAAAGAAAGGTACATCAGGCTTTAAGCAATGCCTGAAATGTAGCAGGAAAATGCCAAACAGTGATGCTCATGAGGACTGTGTGTATTGTTTGGGGAAGCCCCATCTCTCGGTGCAACCTGCGTGTTCTATTTGTAAGGGATTTAGTACCCGGACTATGAATGAATGAATGAAAAAACAAGCTAATTCTGAAAGGCCTCCTTAAGACGCCCTTTTCAGAGGCTCTTTCTCTGTAAGAGGGCTCTCCCCCTCCTAAGAAAGAAAAGAAAAGACCACATTCTATAATTTCTTCACCTTCTGGTGATTTGGACAAGTCACCTAAACAGAAAATGCCTAAACTGTCATCGGAGCCAAAGCCAGTCTCTACGACATCGACCTCGGTTCCGTCAACTGTCTTTTCAGCACCAATAATGTCTACGGCACCATCTATAACTAATTACAAATTGGCTCACCCTCTTCGGTACCGAGTGCCATGGCACTGAGCATGCCTGCGGTACCCATGACTACGGCCCCACTTTTGACTGAGCCTCCATTAACTACCTCTACACCCATTTCAGTACCGAGTGCCGTTTCGGCACTGAGTCTATCTATGGTACCCATGACTGCAGTAGATGCTCCATTATTCCCCATCTCCAAACTTGAGACAGCAGTGCCGTTGGGCACCACAGTACAGACCCGATACTCCCCATCAGTGGACCCTTTTCTGGGACAGATATATAGCCCCTTCCTTGAGAGACCATAGTCCCCATCAGGGATATCCACTAGATCCACCAGGTGCCTTTCTGAACTTGATGTGGTGCGCCTTGTCGACCAGCTGCTAATAGCCAGGGGGATTCCTTCACCATCTAAGACCTATCCACCTTTCGGACTTGGTAGTGTTTCACTACGGACTCCATCTTAATCTCCTCCTTTGACCTCCTTGCAGGTTTCAAAGTCTTCAACTCTGACGCCTTTTTCGATACCCACTTCTTCAGCGCCATTAGTGGACCTCACTGTGGCCCCAGAACCAACCCTTTGGGCTTCGGTCCCTTCAGAGCCAGGTCTTCCTCAGGTTCAGGGTTGGGCTACGTGCTGTTTGGTGCTGAGTACGGTCCCGAGCATTCTGTGGTTCTGTCTACGGTGCCAGGAGTTCTGTTGGCACCAATCTTTCTTGAGGCTTCTCTCTCGTGAGTGGGTTTGGCGGAGTGAGGTGTGACCTCAGTTCTAAGATTGTCTTTCTCAGTTCCAGACTCCCATCCCTCTTTGGGCGGACCTGCTTTTTGGGCGATGGAGAGGGTTCTTGCTTTTGGAAGCAAACCACGGGTGTCGGAACCACAGATATCCCCTCCCCCTGAGCTGCAGCTGACACAAGCCACTGGTTTGGGACATCAGGCACGACAGCCGCAGGAAACCCCACTGCAAGGCGCCTCTTCCTCTGAGTCCTTCTCAGAAGTTCTCACTGAAGAGATGCCATGGAAGAAGTCGTGCAAGAGGAAGCACGTAGACTCCCCTGAGGAGTCTCATACAGAGGATATGGATTACGATGAAGGGGAGGGTCCCCACGGTCTCCCCCTGAAGATGTCTCCTTTGGAGACATCCTTGAAATGTTGAAACAGAGTGGTGACTGGAAGTCCAACAACCCTTCCTCCGAGGAGTCCGTCTTTCTGCAGGCCTTTTGTGCCTGTCTATCTACCTCTTGGGTGACCCCGCCTGCAGACGAGCTAGTCCAGCTTGTGGTGCAGGGTGCCTGGAAAAATCCTGACTTGGTTGAGCCAATCCCACTTGGGACTAGATAAACCCCCATGGGGAAAGCCCACATTGGTCTAAACGTTTGTCAGTAGTTGCTATGGTGGTGGTGGCCTGTTCATCCGCCTAGCAGGGAGTCTCGGGCGGTGGACAGATTAGGGAAGCGAGTCTTTGCTTCATTGACCATTGCCATATGGTCCTTGAACTATTTGACACATTTTACGAGACTCCAAAGAGACTTAATCTGTGAACTCTGTGGAACTCTTATCAGGACAGGTGTCTGATGAGGTGAGTGACAAACTTGCCTCGCAGCTCGCAACCCTGGAATCCATTTCTAACTCATCCATGAGGTTAATATCCCATACAACTGAAGGGGCGGCAAGAGCTGCGGGTTCAGGCGTAGTTATGAGACGCCACGCCTGGATGCATCTTTGTAATTTTGCGGACCCCTTTAAGTCTTCCTTCCTGAAAGCTCCAGTGGAAGCATCTTCACTTTTCGGCCCAAAAGTGAAAGACACTGTAGCCAGGTGTGAGAAGGACAGTAAGACCTTGTCTGCCATAGGTGCACTCTTTTCCACCCCCCAGCGTTCCTGCTCCAGGAATCAGAGGAGTGGAAAGTTGTGGCACAAGAAGTCTCAGGGTCCTTTTAGTGACATACATGGTGAGTTCACCCCCAGGGGCAGAGGGGGGTAACTCTTTTGGAAGATGCCCCTACTGAGGCAGAGGGGGCCTGTGTAACCAGGGATCCAGAGATTCCTTTTCTGGACACTCCTACCAGTGCTCCTGAAGAGCGGCCCGATTGCTTTCCTCTGGAAGCAGTCGGGGGACGTTTCTCTCTGCACCACTCTGCCTGGCAATCTATAACTACCGACTACTGGGTGCAGAAGATAATATCCAGAGGCTACCACATCCCCTTTGATTCTTACCCAAAGCCACCAAGAAAAATTCCTGACATCCCACTCAGTCAAAGGGAAGAAGCAGCTCTAGAGATAAACAAGCTGTGTCAAAAAAGAGTCATCCAAGCAGTCCCACCAGACCAATGCAGATCCAGATTCTACTCAAGATTCTTTTTGGTGCCAAAAAAGACAGAGGACTGAAGATCCATTTTGGATCTCAGCAAGTTAAACAAGTTTGTCACCCAAACAAAATTCCGGATGGTCACAGTTCAGTCCATTCTCCCCTTTTTGGGAAAAGGTGATTGGATGTGCTTTATGGACCTTCAGGATGTGTATTACCACATCAAAATGGACAAATGCTCCAGGAGGTTGCTTGGCTTCCGTCTTGGAGCCAATCACTGCCAATTCTGTGTCCTGCCTTTCGGACTCTCTACAGTTCCCAGAGTGTTCACCAAGTGCATGGCAGTAGTAACAGCTCACTTGAGACTGCAAGGATTCCAGGTGTTTCCATACTTAGACAATTGGCTACTTACTGCTGCCACGAAGCATTTACTGCTAATGGCCCTGAAATACATTCTTTCCCTTGCAAAAATTTGGGAATTTCAATAAATTGGGAGAAATCCAATCTGACGCCGACCCAGTCTACAGAGTTCATAGGAGCAGTATTCAACACCAACTCCTGTTTAGTGTCTCTCCCAGACCACAGACTACAAAGACTGTGGTAAAACAAAGTTTCAGCATAGGAGGTCTTCCAACTCTTAAGTTCCTTGGCAGCTTCTATACCAATGGTGCCTCTTGCAAAACGTCACATGAGACTCCTTCAGTGGCTTCTGTTATCTCAGTGGTACCTAAATCCTTTGTCCTTTCAGATTCAGATAACCAGTCGTTGCAAACAGGACCTACTTTGGTGGATGAGGCCAGAAACAGAGCTCTGGAGCTGCCCCTTCCATCCTCCTCGGCCCAAAGCCACTGTGACTATGGATGCTTCCCTGATAGGGTTGGGGGGGCATTTTCAGGGAATATCAGTCCAAGGCACGTGTTCCACAATAGAGGCCAATCTTCATATCAGTGTCCTAGAACTGAGAGCAGTGCTTTTAGTGTTGCAAGCATTCCAGTCTGTCCTTCCTTCGGGGACAATTGCCATCTAATCAGACAACATGTCCGTAGTTTGGTATATCAACAAACAAAGAGGAACCAAGTTCTACCCCTTACGTCGAGAGGCCATGTGAATTTGGCAATGGGCGATTTCTTCCAACCACTTTCTGATAGCAACGCATATTCCGGGGGATTCCAATGTGATTACAGACAAGATCAGCAGATGCATTCTCCTGCCTCACAAGTGGTCCCTCAGTCTATCCATAGCGACAAAAATTTTCAGTTGTTGGGGCCAGCCTTTCTGCGACCTATTCGACTCCCTGTCAAACCACAAATGCAACAACTACTTAGCCCCAAAACTCCTGCAGGGGGGGTCCCCGAGGGATACTCTTACCCACGATTGGCCCATGGGACTTCTGTATGCTTACCCTCCCATCCCTCTGACTCCCCAGTTTTTGAAGAAAGCTCTTCGGTTGAAAAGCAAAGTGATCCTCATAGCCCCTTACTGGCCTCGACAAGCACAGTTCCCTTTTACCCAGCCTCACCTACTATGCCGACTGTGGATTCTGGATCCAGCTCCAGATCTGATTTCTCATAACCAAGGGCTGAGCCATCCGAACTTAACAAGTCTCAAGCTGACAGCTTGGTTTCTCCAGTTCCGCTGATCTCCAGGTAGAACAACATTTCCTCCCCTGTACATGACATTATTCTGGCATCTCACAAACCATCCACCAGGAAACTTTATATTGACAAATGGAAGAGATTTTCAGTTTGGTCTAAGCAAAGGAATCTAGACCTGTACTCAGCCCCGATTACTGCAGTGCTAGAATACTTGTCAAATTTCTTTGAAGACGGTGCTGCAGCCTCAACTATACGGGTTCATCTAGCTGCCATTTCAAATTTTCATAATGGTTTTGGGAATTCCTTCTTGATCTCACATCGTCTATGTAAAACTTTTGTTAAAGGAGTCTCTCACATTAGACCTCCAATCAAACAACCTATAGAACCATGGAGCCTCACACTAGTCCTACAATCTTTGACTCAATCCCCCTTTGAACCTGCAGCAACTTGTGACATCAAGTTCTTATTCTGGAAATCTCTTTTTCTGGTGGCCATCACATCAGCTAGGTATATTTCCGAGCTCCACTCTATGCATAAAACACCCCTATTTAATTTTCCACAAAGACAAAAGTATCACTCCGGACGAAACCTTCCTTTCTCCCCAAAGTAATTTCTGATTTCTCTATTAACCAGACTATTGACCTACTAGTCTTTTTCTCTAATTTTTCTAATAAAGGAGAGTACCGTCTGCATTCGTTAGACGAACACAGACAGTTCAGATTCTCCTTAGCTAGGACAAAAACAATGCGCAAATCTGACCAGCTATTTATATCATTGTGTGGTCCTAAAATGGGAAACTCAGTTTCTAAGGTAACCTGATGTAAATGGCTCAGAGACTGTATACTCTTCATTTATCATCATGAAAAAGAACCTATACCACAGAAAATCAAAGCTCACTCCACCAGATCAATGGTAACTTCTGTGGTGTTCCACTCAAGAGCTTCTATGGACGATATCTGTGCAGCAGCAACATGGGCTACTCCTCATACCTTTATAACTTATTACAAATTGGATTTGGTCTCCGGGGAAGAGCTTCATTTGGCACAATGGTGCTCAGGAATATTCTTCCATAAGGGACGCCCAAGTGACACAAAGTAGCTGGGGACTCTGTCCCATCAATGAATAAATGAAGATTAACAACATCAGATAAAGAAGTTATGTCTTACCATAACGTTCCATCTGAGTTGTTGATCTTCATTCATTCATCACACCCCCCCGCAAGTCTCCTGGGGGATAATTTGGGTCCAAGTACTGAATTAGGGTACTTGCGCAGAAACTGCCTCTGCTTTGCTAATAATGGGCAAACTCAATCTGAGGTAACAGTGAGAAGGGTATTATGGGTAAAGGCATAGCTCAAGAGTTTTTGGCTGGTGTGAGCTTGGTATAAGACCGATACGGTTCCGAGGATGGAACCAACATCCCATCAGTGATGAATGAATAAAGATCAACAACAGAGATGGAACGTTATGGTGAGACATAACATCTTTTTGATTCTATAGCCATATTTGAGCTGGGGCTGAGTTGATAAAGAGATTCTGATGTATTTATTATTTATGTATCCTTTGTTGACCTGGTTTGCCCACTAGCCTAGTGGCCTCTTTTCAGGGGACAACTGACATGGTAATTATACTTCTAGTGGAAATTTGGCCAGGGCATTGGGGAACTTTCCATACTTTTTTCAATAGGTGCTTTTATATCCATTTGAACTACCAACAACTCAAGCAGATGGGACCTTGGTTTAGCAACTCATCTGAAGCACGACACACTCAGGACTGCAGTGCCTCCCAAATGCTGCACTGCTGGTACTGCAGTGCACCTCCCTAATGCTGCACTTCAGTACCAGCAATCCAATCACCTGGAGTGGGAAAAGAACCCACAACCAAAGTTGAGTGTGCTACCTGTTGCTCCACTGACAGTGCTGTAGGCCGAAAACAACAGAAGATTATACCTTAGCATCTGTACTGGTCCAGTGAAATGAATAAAGTGAGCATTTTGACTGACCCTGTGTATTATTGTTTTCTTTATGATACATTTGCTGTGTTGTATTTTATCTTGTTGTTTATCACAGCCATTAAACAAGTATGAACTCAGAAGTCTGGGTTATCCTTTGGTACTATACTATACTAATCTGTTTAAAACTATGCTTTGGGTGGAGTGAGTAAAAAGAAATGTATTTGCCTACTAAAGTACAAATCTGCTGGCATAAGACATTTGGTACCCACTTAGTCCATACAAGAAAGAAGCTGTCAGGTTCACTGTATGAATAAACTCTGCAGGTTAAATTAAATATTGTTAATTCTTCTTGATATATGGTGTTTGATTTAACATTGCATTTTTTCTTTACACATGAATATTGCAGAAAGTATCGGAAATGCAAGGCAAGAATAACTTACTAGAGATTCACCTGGAAGATGCTAATAGAATGCTGAAACTTGGTCGAGCAAGAGAAGACTATATGAAAGAAGGTAAGACCAAAAACTCAGCATATTGCGGCATGTGTAAAGTAGTCAAATGGAGTGTCCCTTTAAGAATATTTAGCCAAGTGGTGAAAGTTATACACGTGTGAACAAACTACTGAGCTGACAGGTTCTCTCTCTCTTGTGTAGCTTATTTGCTAAGGCTATGTGCTTGATTTTTTGTATTATGCATTATTGCTTCTACTAGAAATTCAGCGTGGAAGACAGAGCATGGTGTCAGAAGATGCAGGTGGCATACATTTCTTCAGCTTGGCAGAAGTGGTCGTTTTTTCTCCATTTTGACATTACATTCATTAACGGCATGCTTCACTTTCTTTGTTTACTCCAGCTTAAGTATCCTTTGCTTTTACGGATAACAGCTGGATAAGCCATGTTATTTTATTTATTACATTCAGTAAACCTTGCATATTTCATTGTTGCCCTGTGATAAGGCTACTGTTCCAATAGTTCAAAAGATTGTATTTTCATCATTATGATGCCCAAAACTTCCACTTCTTCATTTTTTGGCTCAGAATATGAAGATTCATCCTCCAACAACTTTGAAACTGCAGGGAACTTGTGAGAAAATTGGAAATGCTGTATTCAAAGATTTGTTTGCAAGTGACCTCACTGCCAAACTAGAATCAGTCAGGTGTGCTGTGACCTACTAAACAGGTTAAACCTTCATTATCTCTTAGGACTTAGATACTCTGTGCATGCTGTGCATGGTGGGTAAAACTTTCCTTGACTGCTGTTGTACCTCCTCCTATCCGTTATACCCTGTAGCTCTCTCCTCTATTTTTGGCTTCTTCCCATGGCTAAATCCATAGCTAAATGCCTTCAGATGGGTTTTAAATTGCCCAAGGCTACTTCCCCAATTTATTTTGAGGTTTACTGTGTTCTGCTCAGGTATTATTAGTACAGGGTTATTGCCAGTGCTCTTTGTTAGATCACTGCTGTAGTAGCCATTAGAAGTGGGATATATCCTGCCAAGGATTACATGCATCCAGCCAGTGTACAAAACTTCAGGCACATTCCTCCCATGCGATGCATTTGCCCATAGCACAAGTGAATGTGCCAGTATAAGGGGATATTCAGAAGTGCCAAAACTCCTGCCACTACTGTGTACATGCCGACTCCTGTCAGCATCGCTTTTAGTGTTTCCTTGCAGTTGTCTTCAACTTAGTGTTTTTAGCAGATAAGTACCCTATTGGAGACCTTTTATATTTTTTTACAATATTTGTTGTAAATCCTTCTTATGTCTGTCACAAAAGGAAGGTGTAGTTGTGGGCACCAAATTTCGTGCAAGGATTCCCACACTAGATGTGGATTTTGTGTAGGGGCTGAATATAATACCTTGTTCAGTTTGTCAGTCTTTCACCCCTAAGACTGTAAGGAGTAAATTACACTCACTTTGCAATTTTTCTTGAAAACAAACATCTTCAGGACTTGAGTTGAGTAACTTTGACATTTTCCTCCTCTGTGGTGGAACCTCCCCTCAGGTAAAAAAAACATTGTTGAGAGAAGTGAGTGATGATAACAGTAATTCAATCTCTCTTATGCGGTCTATTGCTAATGACTCCTCAAGGTGTGTTTGTAGTCCCCAGACCATCTATCTACTTCTCCTGGGCCCTGTAATGTGGCCAGTTTGAGGCCGTTATGGTTCAGAACCCTTGCATGACCGATCAGAGCATTCATCCAGATGAGTCAGCTGAGAAGGGAGAACCAAGGATTATTGTATACTCCATGTTCTTGTCATTGAGGACATCAAAACTCACTCATGGATGTCAGAACTAAGACTTCTACTTCAAAGACCATACCATATATCTAGATAATCCCAAGAAACAGTCCCAAAAGACAAACATATAATGTGAAGTTGTTCTATCTCGCCTTCATTCTCACTGATGGGTTCGGAGCCGATCCTTGGCTCCAACTCAGCCGAATGCAAAAGCTCGAGGTCTTCAACCAGCTCTTGGCCTATGTCCTATCCCATGATGCACTGGTGCTTTCCTCAGATCTAGTTTGCCACTGCAAAAGATCGGGAGTTCTTCGACAGCTCTGGCCAGTATAAGTTGATATTTTTTGGTATTTCTTCAGAAAAAATTGATAGTTAGCTTACTAGTGAGTTCTAATAGTAGATAGTTTTTCTTACTTAGCTTAAAACTTAGTGTTTGCTTTTGTTTTGCTTGTTATTAGTGGCCGTGTTTTTCTAGGCCATTTTTTTTCACAACTCGTTTAAGTTAGAGAGTTGTTTAGATAGTGTTTTTTTCCCTACCCTAGAGTGTGTTAAGCTTGAGCCTGGATTTTTAGGGCAGTAGTTCCTTTATACTGTGTGTGCTGTAGTTATAGATATTGTAAGAGTTAGAGCCCTGTTTTTTTATTAGGGTTATCTCATATATAGTATTGTGTGTTTCCTTCATAGTTAGGCATATAGTGTGTTTTTTGCCTTGTTTAACAGTTACATTATTATATAGTTACAGTTAGTTATTGATAGTTTCTGTCATGTCTCAGCAATAGAAAGCTAAATCTGGATTTAAGAAGTGTCCTAAATGTGGACAAAAAATGTTGATTGCAGATGGTCACATTTTCAGGGAAGGACAGCCCTAGGCACATGGGAGAAACATGAGGCTCATCTGCATGTTAATATCCTAGAGATGAGAGTGGTACTATTAGTGTTGCAGTCCTTTCAACACTTTCTTCCTCTAGGGACTATTGCAATACAGACGGACAACATGTCAGTTGTCTGGTGCATAAACAAACAAGGAGGAACCAGATCCTACCCCTTATGTCGAGAGGCCCTGAGAATATGGCAGTAGGCAATATTCACCCAGCGCTTTCTGATAGCAGCGCACATCCCAGGGAGATCCAATGTGATAGTAGACAAATTTAGCAGAGCAATTTTATTGCCTCACGAGTGGTCCCTTAAAGAAGAAGTAGCTGAAAGGATATTCCGCAGATGGGGCCAGCCTTGCAGTGACCTGTTTGCAACTCCTACCAACACCAAATGCAACAATTACTTTGCCCTAATCCCCAATTTTGGAGATACCCCAAGGGATGCACTCATACACAATTGGCCCCTGGGTCTCCTTTACGCTTTTCCCCCGTTCTCTCTGATACCCAAATTCCTACAGAAAGTCAGGACTTTGGGAATGACCATTATTCTAATAGCTCCTTATTGGCCTCATCAGATTTGGTTCTCCTTCTTTCAGCCTCATCTACTGGAAGAACCATGGATCCTGGACCAAGTTCCATATTTTCTGATTCATTCATCAGGGGCACTTCATCATGCACTTCATACCCTCAGATTGACAGCTTGGCTGCTCCAATTCCAAGAATAGCCAGGTTCCAGAATCTCTCGCCTGCAGCTCAGAACATCGAAACATCCTGTCATAAATCATCTACCAGGAAGTTATACCGTAGTAAATGGAAAAGATTTTCCATATGGGCATCCCAAAACAATGTTGACCCATATTTGACTTCGATTGCATCCATTTTAGAGTTTCTGACCAAGCTTTTTAATGAAGCAACTATTAGGGTTCAATTGACAGCAATTTCTAATTTTCATATTGGTGATCAAGGGACTTCTATCATGTCCCATAGACTTTCTAAAGCCTTTCTTAAAGGTACTATCCATTTGAGACTACCTAGTAGATCCCCAGCTACACCATGGAACCTAAATTTTGTTCTTTCTCGAATCATCTTACCCCCTTTTGAACCAGCCTCATCTTGTGACCTGAAATACTTATCATGGAAAAACATTTTTCTAGTAGCTATTACTTCTGCTCGAAGAGTTTCAGAATTACATGCCTTGTCCATTAAACCCCCATAATTGATTTTTCACAATGACAGAGTCTCACCGAGAACAAATCCGTCATTTTTACCTAACTTTTGTTCAGAGACAAACCTCAATCAGAGTATAGAATTACCTGTTTTTTCCCCAAATATACTAATAAGATGGAACATATGCTGCACAAACTTGATGTCCATAGGCAACTTCGATTCTATTTAGACAGGACTAAGGACTTTAAAAAATCAGAACAGCTTTTTATCTCCTTTTCAGATTCAAAGAAGGGTACTCCAGTGGTAAAAACCACGTTTTCAAAATGGTTATCAGATTGCATTTCCTTTACATATAGCTCTGGGCACATGCCACTAAATCGTAAAGTAAAGGCCCACTCAACTAGGGCTGTTTCCGCATCTTCAGCCTTTCTAGCTAAGCTGCCTATAGATTCCATTTGTGCAGCAGCCACATGGTCTACACCTCATACATTTATCACTCATTACAAATTGGATAGGGCCTCTAGGGACAGGGCCTCCTTTGGTTCCATGGTTCTGAGGAATATACTTCCGTGAGCCACCCAAGAAAGATGGTGCTTGGGACGCTAACCCATCAGTGAGAGTGAAGGAGAGATTAAACAACTTCACATAAAGAAGTTATGTACTCACCATAACGTTCCATGTGAGTTGTTCATCTTGCCTTCATTCTTACGTCCCACCCACCAATCCCCCTACCAAGAATTTCTTGAGGACTGGGAAGTTGAGACAAATCTTGGTGATATTTAGTTTTTATCTACTGTATTCTTATTTTTTCTTACTGGGGTAGTTACCTGTCAGTATAGTTGGCTGCAAACCAGATCTGAGGGAAGCGCCAGTACATCATGGGACTGGGAGTAGGCCACGAGCTGGTTGAAGACCTAGAGCTTTTGCATTTGGCCGAGTCGGAGCCGAGGAGTGGCTCCGAACCCATCAGTGAGAATGAAGGCAAGATGAACAACTCACATGGAACGTTATCGTGAGTACATAACTTCTTTGCAGATGTTTTCAGCCTTTGACCTTATCGTTTGCTGAACTACCTATGCCATTTCACTTTCGTCTACCGCTCAAAGGGATCAAGCAGCGTTGGAAATATCAAAAATGCATGCAGTGGTAACTTCTCTCCCTGAGACGCCAAGGATTCCATAAGTTTGGCCCCGGGACTTCTGTATGCATTGAGATATTTTGATAGCTCCCATCTTCCATCCAAATAGTCCTTGATTTTAGAAATCCTCCTCCTTCTTGGGACACCTAAAGTAGCCTCTGCGTCTAACCTAAATCAAAGCATTGACCTCCTGTGTTTTTCCTAACTTTTCTAACATGTCTGAACAAAATTGCATTCCAGTTGTTTGTCTCTTATGCAGAAGGCGACATAGAGCTAACTTTGGTTCCACTGTTCTCAAGAGTCTGTTCGATAGGCCACCGGGACAAGGTGCTAGGGGCAGCGGTCCCATCCAGAAGAATGAAGGCGAGATGGACAGTCTTCTTCTTTCTTTCTTCGTCCCCCCTCCCTTCCCCTAGCCTGGACAGACCTGTATATAGGTATATGCTATTCTGTGCATATATTCCTTCATCAAGTTTTCAGGTCACTTTCTCCAGTGGTTCTGTGGAAGCAACTCGCTTTTTTTTTTTTTTGGAGGTCGAGCCGAGAGGTCGCTCGAACCCATCCAGCAAGAAATGGTAAGAACATAACTTCTATTTTTTCCCCTTCTACCATTTTCAGTCAGAAAGGGAACACAGAAAATTGGTTTAATTTGCTCAAGGGCTTTTTAAAGTTGTTCAGTCCTTTCAATCATCAATGCCTGTTTTGCATCTACTTCTATTAAGAGGAAGAGAGTTCCTTCCACTTCTGAAAAAGAGGATTGTTGTCTACCAGATATGATTCTGAAGGAGAGGATATGTTATCTCCTGAGTCCCCTAATGAGGAAATTTCCTTTGGCGACACAATAGCTAAAATGAAGGGATTTTTCATATGGGAGGGTAAAAATATTTCTGACCCAAAGGAAAGGTACTGTGAACTGCTGAATATGGACACCCCTAAATCTGTTGCTATACCTCCATATGTCCTTCCATATCACTGTTAACAGTATTCTTTCTTGAAAATATCTACTGTCAAGGATAGCCCAACTCCTGGCCCGTATACCAAAGCCTTTGAATTGTATAGGTGCTGTGCATCACACGTATGCTCCCTGCACAAGGCATAAAGGTGATGTATGGCTGCAGTTACACAGAACTTCTTTGCTGACAGTCTGAAAATCTGTCTCCTGTGCTAGTTACCAAGGCGTCTTCAGATAAGTGCCCCATTGGGGTTTCTTCTCCATTTTTTTTCAGTACTGTTGTTACTTGTGTTCATGTTACCCAAGAAGGGAAAATGTCAGTGTGGAAGGCAGATTCCCCATAAAGGTCATCATGACCAGTGTGTTTTTGCCTAGGTGCTTCCCACAACCATACACAGTGCTCTATCTGTCAAGTGTTTGTCTCTAAGACAGTCCATAGTCATTTATCTTTCCTCTCCATATACCTTGAGAACCAGAATCTTCAACTGTTGGCTTAGGTTGCTATGGTAGAATCCTCCCATCCCAAAGGATAGCTGTCTTCCAAGAAAAAGGCCAAAAAGTCTAGGCCTGATATGGTTGCTGTCCAGCCTCCACCAGACATCTCCCTAGAACTAGTGAAAGCCTTGCAGGCCATCTGGTGCCTGCATCAGATTCCTTTATCGCAACCCCATAGGAGGCAGGCATGGATCCAACTTTTTGCACGTCCTCTGAGGGTTTTCATACATCTTCTCCGGACATTGATGGGGAGCCATGTTTGATTATTTTTGAGGGGCTGAGGGGAATTCCTGAAATCTTTGTCTGGGAAGAAATTCCTGATATGATCAGTGAATCCTGCCAAGGGCCTGAGCTGATGAGAGTTGTTAGGGTGGACATCTCTCTTAAGAAAAAGAAAAAACACAAGTATATCACCCCTGTTACTAAAGATCCCCAACGTGAATGGCAGGATTTTACTCTAGACTTGTTTAATGCCTTGATGGCCTTGAAGCCTCTTCAAGGCATGTCAGTCTCTGCTCCTCCCTAGTCTTTCACACTTGTTAAGAGGACAAGGTAATGGGATTCCTCTGAAATGGACCTAGATTCTGGGGAGGAAATACTTGCATATTCCTTCTCCTCTAAGCTTTAGTTAAGACAAAGAGAATTCTTTGAACTCGGATTCCCTCTTGGAAGAATTATCCTTTGGGGATACTGTTGGAGTACTTTAAGTGGGATTGCTCCCTGGTCACTGACATTCAAAAGAGATACTATGAGCGTCTACAAATGGAGTCACCTAAGCCATCTGCAGTCCGTTCTGTGCTGACAGCACTTTTCGACACCTTCTCTGTTGCCTGTATAGCTCCTGACTCTCAGCTCCTGGCCCCTAAGAAACCTGACAGGTTCTACAAGGTGTCTGAGAGTTCTTGTTTAGATGTGCTTCTGCTGACCTTTCTGTGGTTTCAGTCTTAACTGATAAGCTTTCTAAACGTTTGCCTTCTCCTAAGCTCTTTCTTTCTGATAAGGATAGTAAAGTTATGGAAAAGTTGGGTAAGAAAGTAAATACTGCTGCCACCTTGTAATTTCTGGCTATTCATTACCAAACCCACATGACCAGGTATGTCTTGCTCTCCTTTCTCAGGTAGCCAAGGTTGTGACTAATCTGCCTGATTTAGAAAAGGAAGTTTCGGCTCTTTCCCTGCTTGAGTCAACTTCCCAGGTTGCTTGTGACTCATATAATGCAGTTATGATGTTGCTGAGGCCTCTTCCAGGACTGCTGATTCTAGTTCTGTGATGAGGCATTATTCTTGGCTTTGTCTTCAGGCCTAGCCTGATGATATTAAAGCCAAACCTTTGGATGCTCCTCTGGATAATAAACATCATTTGAGACAGCTGCTGCTGACCTTTTCAAGTCAATCCAGGATAAGGGTAAGGCCATGCAGGAACTCAAATATATTTATGTCTCCCCTATACACAAATTTCAGCGGAATTACCCTTGTAAATCTGCCTTTGTTCATAGGCAAACTCTTCAATTTCCCAAAGGTAAGAAAGGATCCAGGAGTATTCCTCCTGCTAAGTCCACTCAGACTCCTACTTAACAGAAACTTTTCTTTCAGGACTAGGCTGTTTCTGTTTGACATTTTGCCTCCTCTTCCCCTCCACCAGGTCCCCTTGGCTCTCTGCCTTTCTTTGTCTTTCCCACATTGGCAACAAATCAAATTAGACTCTTGGGTGCTGTCTGTCATTCATCAGGGGTATTTCATGATATGGAAATCTCTCCCCTCCCCGGCATTTCACAGCCTACTCCAGACCAACTCTCTTTTCCAAAGATTTTTTCCTTTTTGGATCAGTGCACCATTCAACCTGTTCCATCCACCCAAGTGGGAAGAGGTTTTTACTCTAGGATTTTTTTTTTTTTTTGGTTCCTTGAAAGAAGGGGACTCGGAGACCAATTCTGGACTTCTTTCTCCTTAACCCTTTTCTGAAGGTCCCTTTTTCAGGACGTTGATTCTTAAGACTTTGTTTCTCTTTGGCTCTCTAGACCTCAGGGATGCATATTTTCACATCCCTATTCACCCTCTGTTCAGGAAATTTTTACCTTTGTTTCTGTTTCTCATTTTCAACTCTCTGCTTCGCCTTTTGGCCTTTCTACTGCCCCTAAGGTATTCACCAAATATGTCACTCCTGTCATTGCTTTTTGCAGGCTTTGAAGGATACAGATGCTCCCTTATCTAGATGACCTTCTTATTTAGGCTCTTTCTCCCAGCAATCTTCTACAAGATCTTCAGTTTACCAGTTGTCTTTTACAAAGTCTGGGGTTCACCGTCAATTTCAAGAAGTCGGTGCTTATGCCTTCCCAAGATCATATTTGTCTTGGTTGTAGGATTCAGACCATTCCCATATTGGCTTGTCTTCCTGATCCCAAGATTTTATCTCTGACAACCTTCTTCTAGTCTCTTCTTCCTCTGTCCTGTCTCATGGGCAAGGAATTTCTCAGGATACTGGGGTTGAATACCTCACCATTCCTATCCTTGGAAGGGAATGTTCCAGTATGCTTTTTCTCTTCTTTCTCTGCTGCCAAGATTTCTGCGTAAGATCAAGCAGAACTCTCCCTAAATGTTGTTGGTGACCCGCTTTTGGCCCAGACAGCACCAGGGGCAATCACCACAAATTACATCACCAGGTGGATCTTCTCACATGAGACAAGGGAAATCTTATCCATCTTCACATGTCCACTCTTCAAATGGTACTGTGGGTGATATTTAAAAAAAAATAAGGAACATCTTTCTTAAATTATCACTTATGGCACAGAAAATTATACATTTATATGAATGAAAATAAACCATATTGACATAATCTCAGTTGCAAGCATTATACATCACAAACCATTTTGACAGACATTATACATCATTTATAATCTAATGAAACACAACTCAGCCACCAGTGCTCTCAAGCTCACTAGTTCTTTATGCAACAAATGTCCAAAATTCGAATAAAAACAGCAGGACTCTGAGACAGCTGTAGGGTCAGGCACAAAACTTTAATAGACATAAATGCTTTTGTGGATAACTGCACTTCTTTAGATGTCAATAAAATAAGATCTGTTCTACCCCTTACATTTATACATACCCACCCAAAATCACATGACATAAAAATCAATTGCTTTCTCACATTTAAAATGGTCACATCCTATTAAAAACATAAGCCAATATAAATTAACGAATTGTATAAATAGATTGGTAGTACCTTAAAATACAATAATAAACGAATGGTAATAAAATATGAGTCTTCAGCTATTCAAAATGCGATCATCCAAAAAGCTGTCTAGATTTCAATTTAGGCCATAAAGAGACATACTCATTCATCCCATGTCCCTTATCTGCTCTTAATCTCACTATCCATTTCGCTTCTAGTTCTTCTGTGACATTACGTAAATCACCCCCTCTAATATTTTCATAGGTTCTCCCTATAGCTAGAAATTTAAAAGTATGATGTTATGTAGTCCAATCTCACCTATATTGGTACCTGTGGGTTCGGCCAAACTTTTCTAGCTCGAAGTCTTTCTATTGGCTGGGCTAAGATGGTATCCCATGCTGCATTGCTCTTTATCCCCAGATCTCGTTTGCCGCTCGTGTAGCTCGGATGTGGTCTCACTCTTGGCTGTGGCTAAGTACCCTTTTTTCTTCCTTATCAGAGAAATTTATTGCAAACAAAAAGCTATTTTAATAGCTATTGTGTGTTCTTGTCTGGTTTTGTGAAAATTTTGTGTTTTGGATCGTTTTTTTCTGTGGTATTCCACTAGCTGTTTCCAATGGGCTAGGCCCGTTTTCAGTCAGAGGACATAGTCTGTCCCCTTGCTTTCCTTGTGTCTTTAAGTTTATCTGGAACTAAGTACCATTTAAATTAGAGGTATTAGTCCTTTCTCCCTTGTGTTTTTTGTTAAGGATCGTTTAACTTAGAGATCTTGTGTTTTTTTTTGTATGCTGTAGTTTTTTTTCCTACCTTGTGATTGTCTGACCGTTGATCCTTTATTCAGTGTTTGATTGTCTTGGTGCATTAGGTTACGCTAGTTTGCGTTTGCCGTTGTTCTTTGGTCGCGAGCTGGGGAGCTAGCTCGGCATCTTGAGATAAGGATGGAACTTTAAATTTTATTGACAATTGGATTCTAATATTCTAGTTGTAATTTTGATAGTGGTTGTGATTGTGTGTATGGTTAGGTTGAATTCGGTGCCGTTTTTTAATTCTTGTGAGTAGAGTTGCTAGGCCTACCAACTTAGAATTTTGACAAGTTCCTTGACACATTGGTGGATTTGATGACTTTACCACGGTTGACTCTTAACATGGACTTGACTCTTATCTTACTTGTAAAATGTCTGATAAAGTGAAATCAGGTTTTAAGCCAGCGTAATTATGGCCAAAAAATGTCAGTGACTGACAACCCCTTCTCTGTGTCTACTCTGCCTTGGCCTCCAGATACAAGAGGACTGTTCCCAATCCACGGCCCGGGTGGGAGGGTAGTGACGAATAAGCAATAGAAACTCATGGACAGAGGTGTTTTAAAACCTTCCTTTCAGGAGGCTCCTTGTGCTGAGGCATGGTGAAATCTCTTGAAGCTTTATTGGCGTCCAGTTCCAATTCTCCGACTCCGAGCTCTTCAAGGATGGTTACTTCAACTTTCCACTTCATCCAAACGAGTGTTCAACTGTGAAGTTTGAGAGAGCCTCGAGTCTTGGAACCCTTCCTCCCCTCTCCCTCCATCGACAGTCTTTGTCGGCTTGGTCTTGGTCATGGTTCTTCGTTCTTCTCTTGTCACCTCGATGTGATCGTGGATGGGTGGTGCAGGTTGATCTGGTGATTGTTATCCTGTTTTCGGATTTTCCGGTGTTGGTGTGTCTGTGAAACGAGCCTCTGTCTTCATCAAACTTTCCTCCTCCGGACCGGTCCAGTCTTTGGAGCGGAAGAGGTGATCTTCTGATTGTGGGAGCCCTGGGGTCCAGAACCGATTTTCTCCCGTCTTGTTCCTCTCACCTCACTCCATCCCGGGGGTGGGGGTCACCGACCTGATTGTCTGTCCTTCCGGGGCGAGTGATCTTCGGAACCGGCGTTCGGTTCGACTCTTCCCCTCGACGAATTCCGGTAGGTCCTTCGATTCGGCTCGATGCCACCTGAGGATGCTTTCCGGTTGCAATCTCGGGATTCTTCCATTTCTTGAACGAGAGATCGCTGATTCGGGAAGGTGTTGTCTGCCTAATGAGGATCAGTCGACAAACTCCTCACACATCAGTGGCCGTTATCCTCCCTCCCCATAAGGGCCGTCCAGAGTCGAGACCTGAGATTCAGCCACGTAGAGCACCAGTGTCTCCTACACCCGTAGGTGGTTCAGAAGGTGAAGAGAGTGGGATGCAGCCCACCCTTCTCCCCCTAGGAAATTCTTGGCCTAAGAGGAGACACTTGGATTCTCCACAAAGTCCTTGACATCGATACTTTCCCCCTTGTTTCCTGTCACTCGGTAACTCACTGGCAGAAGATGTCTCTTTTCGGACATATTGGAGATCCTGATCCAGAGAGGAGGCTGAAAGTATATTGCTGGAAGTCATGGAGGCTGGTTTCCTGATATAACTTTGGTGCTCGGAACCTTGTGCCTTAAGGTGTGGGTCAGGACACGAATTAATGGAACCCTCTGTTCCCCTTAGGGGCGTGGGATCGGCACCACAGTGGAATGATCCCTGTAGGAAACTTTCTAGGTATATAACCTCCATGTGATCACGAAACTACTTAACAAAAGGAGTTTCCATGGACAGATGGTGGTGGCAGTGTACATTCTGGAGATAACTACAATCTTCACTAGTCCATACCTAAGAAAGCAGAGAGGAAGATGGAAGCAATGCGGGGAAGCGCATTTTAGTTCAGCGGCTCCATCATGCTGAACGATGGCTAAACCCTAATTTACCTACACTAATTGCTGTCTAGTCAAAGAGTTGGGTTTCACCTCCAATTTTACATCCATTGTGAACTTCACCCAACCATGCTTAGCTTCTTAATGGCGGCCATCCAGTGTGAACTTCGTCCACTTCAGCTGATGCAACACGTCTCGAAGGTTCGAAGTATAGACTCTCTATTTCTGTCTGAATGATTCATCCTGATCCTTTATATTCATTCTTAGCCCGCTTCAGGTCCTCAGGTGCCCCCCATTTTGTTGATAACCACTCTCTTTGGCTGAAAAGCAAAGGATGTTCTTACAGTGGTTTTTCAGCCCAGACTCTATCTCTGAGGCAGAGTCCGTTTGGTGGGGAAGGTGGAGACCGTAAACCAAAAGGGCAGCGTGGTGGACCAGAGTGTTTGAAAATCCCCAAGGAGAGAAACCAGGCACACAGAGTGATGCGAGGCCCAGCCCTGTGAGGGGCAGAAGTGAAGGGCAAGGGCTGGCATAATTCCTCAGGCCTGGTAAACACGTGGTTACCACACTCCTGGTAAACCTTTCCAGCACTCCTGAGAGGCCCGACTGTCCTGCTCAATGCCATACCCCTAGTCGAGGCAAAACATACCCTAGGCCTGCTGGGTGCGCTACAGACAAGTGGGTAAAAGCGTGGTTACAGGCAGGATTCCGATACCCAACTCCCATCCATCCAGCCCAAAGGAAAGACTCCAGGATGCAGGTGAATGAAAGAGCAACAGGAAACATAGGACCAACAAAAGCTACTGAAACTTCAAGACCTAGGGTCCTTCTCCACCAGCAAGTAGTTCCAAGAAACGCTCAGGTTCTTTTCTCATCCAACCAGAAACACACCACAAGGCCCTTTCCAACTGTCGAAGGAACACAACCGTCTTCCAGAACATTCCGAATGGTACTCAACTCTCGAGGAGGCCGCCCTTACCTCTCACTTCCTCCCCACATTCCATAGATCGAAGATGCCACTGATCATTTCTCGCCCAACTCTTTGGAGGATCATTTGCGCTTCTTTCGGCGCCTGCCTTGGTTCACCACTGAGGCCCAGTGTCTTCGTCTGACCTGTAGCCCCAGTGGCTATCACCACCCACTGCCAAGTGGCTTCATCTCACCCAGGCGCCTCAACTCAGGTGTTTGCCACCACCCACGCTCTTCCTTTCTGCCACCACCTTCATACCTCATAGTACAGGCCGAAACTAGGCTCTTCAATAAACTGTTCAAATACGATTCATCGTAACTCACAGAAAATCTACTACACTTCTTCTCTCACAAGTATCTACAACTGGTAGGGCAGAATTAACACACATCAGTTAATCTTCGACTATTGCAATACAACTTCTTCACTCTCACGCCACCCTTCTTCTCTTGGTACTGAAATCCAATGCAAAAAGGAAGGCTGTTCAGGACTAAGTACGCTTCTGGCTACACAGAACACTCTACAAGGTTGCACAAACTTACTCTACAATGGCTACCAACTACTGCAAACACACAAGCAACATATACCTCTAACACACAAAGCACCTCGCGAACACATGCAGAAGCACACCTAAACTGGTGGCTTCAGGCGTGGGACCGACAGAGGGGAGACCATTTCCACAACACTTGGAGCAGTTCACTTGAATCAAGACGCTAGGGTGATGGAGTGGTGACAGAGCTTTCAGGACACTTGGTCCCCTTCTTCCTCTGAATTCTTGCAGTTGCAGACACATACATGTCTGTGAGTTGAGGCAGTACAGAGCAGCTGGGGGACTTGCTCCAGGAACCTCTGCAGAGAGGGCGGGTTGAGAATCTGCAATAGTCTGTAGTCTGGTACATAAAGGAGCAAGGCCTATCAGGGTCATTCAGGCCACAGAAGAATGCCATGAGAATCTGGCAATAGTTGCGGCATCTAGTGGTCCCTAAACAACCAATACATAAAAAGATTTTCCAACGTTTCTAAGATCGTAGCCAGCCTCTGTTTCTTTTACCGCCGCAGCCAAACTCAGCCAGTCAGTGGCGGTCTTATTTTGCATACGTAGACTCAATAGGTCTTTTGCGTCTCCAATGAGCGCCAAATGCAGGCTTCTGTTGCCTGTTACCTCCATTTCCTCCATCCCAAGGGCGCATTGATTCCTCCAGAAAGCCAGGTCTATGCGCATTTCCTCCATTTCCCCTGATATCAAAGTTTCTCCAATTTGCTTTCCCTTCCTGAAGACACACTGCATTCGGGGACCCTGGGCCCTGGACCCAGATCCTTACCATTGACACACTGCATCAGGATTCCCCATCCTGGCTCCTGTCCCTCCATCTAGCAGCTTGGGCTGCTCGTCCTCAACTTCCCAGCTCTGCTCTTTCTTCACCGGGCTCAGTTTCTAATAATTCCAGGTCTGATCTCTGATCTCTTCTACTTGACAGTTATTGACTAGGCCATGGCTTCGAGCTTCCTTCCGACACTAAAACATATTTATAAAAATGGGCATTTTCCTTTCAATAGAATACACAGCAGAGTGGATCCTTTTATAGCTCCTTTGAATAAAATATTAGAGTTTTTATGGAATTGTTCCATCAGGGTGGTTTCCATGTGCCTAAGAGTTGGCTTGGCTGTGCCATCTAATTTCCATGTGAAAGAATGTTGAATCTATTTTTTTACCACAGAGATCTTTGTAAATCTTGAGGAGTTCCTCATATCAAACCATTTGAGTTGCCTCCTCGTCCAGCCTCCTTCTGAGTCTGTTGTTGCCCCCATTAAAATTTTTGTCTTACCAGTTGAAATTTTTGGTAGCCATTTCATCCATTGGAGGACTCTCTCTCTCTCTAGCCATTACATCCGCTAATAAGATTGACAGACTTCAGCTCTCTCTGACATCTCTTCCATCTGACCTTATTTCTGTTTTCCTAACTCAGAATATTTCATCCTGAATCCTAAATCTTTGTTCTATTAACTCCATTAATCAGTCCATTGAATTCAGCAAAAAGGATGTTCCTTCTCCAAGAAAAACACCAACAATATTTGCTAAATTTGATAGGATAAGATGTTCTACTCTTGCAAGATCCTTTTTTGAGGACAGAAAACTGATCAACTGTTTGTGGCCTTTGCTGATAACACTGCTGATTTAGCGTTGAGCTCTTTCTAAGTAGTTTCTTTGATCTTTAAGAGATGTCTATTTGCACAAACCCAAAGGACTTTTGTCAGTGTCTCAGGACATTCCCTGGTAAAGGTATCTCCATCTACTCAGTACATGCGCCTACCACTAAAACCGCTGCTTGTGGCTGCCACATGCATTCATGCTCATTGGTCATTTCCACATATAAAGGTTTCAAGGGATAAGGTACAGGGCAACCTACTGTTCTCTGTGCTCAAGCTCGTCCTTCAACAGAAAGGATCACTTCAAGGAGCTAGGGAGCGCTAACCATAACACTATCCCATGTAGCGGATTGAGTTAAGTCAATATCAGACTTATGATCCTGTCATAGACGTTCCATCTGGAGTGTTTCCTTAACCTTCTTACCTTCCCTCCAACCCTTTTCAGTTCTTAGGAGTTTGGCCTGGGGGCACTGGCATTTCTGCTGCATTCTTTGTTGTGTTTGCAGTTGTTGATATATATAATGTGTATATATATATATATATATATATATAGAACTCTTAGTTCTGTGCATATGTGATGTGTAAGCATGTGTGTCTCTCTAGAGACTGGTTTGCTTGCAAACTAGATACTGAGTAAAGGCAGAGGGGATTGTGGTATTAGATGATTCCGAGCTTCTTCTTCTCGCAGAGCTTGCAGCAGCCGACTTGGAGCAGAGATGGCGGCAATCGATGCGTAACGAAAGTAGAATGTGAGATGAACTTACACATGGGCGAGCGTTATAGTGGACATAACTTCTATTTAGGTTTGTTGGTTAACTATATCCAAAGATACTAAGGAGCACAAGCCCTCGGGCTTCAAGAAGTACTCTAGGTGCAGTTACAAAATGTCCATTACCAATGGACACTCCGTCTGTGTATATTGTCTGGGAGCGATTCATCTCCAGGAGTCGTGCAGCTTCTGTCATGCTTTTAGTCCGAGAGTTCTTCAGGAAAGGAAGAATAAATTGATTTTGAAAGGACTTCTGAAACCCTCCTTCAAGGAGGGTTTGGAGAGTGCTTCCAGCTCTAAGGCTAAATCTTCCAAATCAAAAAAGAGATCTCCGGCTCCATCAGTCTCTGAGCCACCGGAGAAAATAGCAAAGTCTTCTTCGACATCCTCGGCTCCATTTTCTTGGGGGCCTCAGGAAGTGTCAGTTGTCATGGAAACTGCTTCAGCTCCAATTTTCTTGGAACCTGTTCGAAGCTGATTGCCTAGTGTTAGGCCATTATCCCCTCCTCGCAGGTCCCCTTCGGAGAGGAGGTCTCGATCTCCTTCCCTATCCTTTAAATCCTCCTGGACCTTTTCAGATGTGGACGTCGAAAGAGTGGTGCAGAGACTCCTTCAGTCACCAGTTCTGGCAAAATTGTTCTCGGCTCCGACCCAGTCGGCTCCGGAGCTGGTCCCTCAACCTGCTTCGATACTTCCTCCTCCAAGCACACCACAACTTTCGGAGCCGGAGTGCTCGGCTCCGCGTGATGTCCCTAGGTCGGTTCCAACAGCCCCTCCTGGCTTATCAGTGCCGACGTCAGCTTCGACCCCATCGGCGCCGTCCACGGGGTTCAGGACTCAGGATTCTTCGGTCAGACCCGAGGGAGAGGCTTCGGGACACCTCTCAGCTCCTAGTCTCCCTCTCGGTGCTTTGGCACGGGGAAGTTTGACTCCTGTCATGGCTTCGGAGGCTGGTCGTTCTTCGGACTCAGGGGGACCAGCCTTCAAAGCCATGCAGAGCGCGTTGGCCAGGTCGTCAGCGGCATCATGCGGGTCGGTCATTTTGTCCCCTTCTACACTGATGCAGGTCTGTGATCACCTTCTATCTCTAGACAGCGGAGCCCCAAGGCCTCAGGGTACCCCCATGAGTGGTCCCCACATTTCTGATGGCCCCTCGGAGTTTTTGCCTGAGGAGCCACCCAGAAAGAAGATGTGCAAGAGGAAGCACATAGATTCCCAGGATGAGTCTTTCACATCAGACACCGACCTCAAGGAATCAGAGGGATCCCCGAAGTCATCCTCTGAGGATGTTTCTTTCTCTGACATCCTAGGGATTTTGAAGCAAAGAGGTGACTGTTCATCCAAAGCCCCCTCCGAGGAGGAGTCGGTCTTCCTGAAGGCATTTGGAGCTCAGCCCTCCGCCTCCTGGGTATCTCCACCCTTCGACGAGCTTCTGGATTTGGTTTGTCGAAGGGTGTGGGAAACCCCTGACTCTGTGGAACCAGTCCCCAGGAGACCCAATAAATTTTTGTCTGCTCCTCCTGATAAGGAATTTCTGTCCAAGGGAGTCCCTGTGGATGGCATGGTGGTGGCAGCTGCCACTCAGAAGGAATTAGCCGAGACTTCTTCCACCGTCCATCCCCCTAACAAGGAGTCTAGGACCATGGACTGATACGGGAAGCGTACTTTTTCTTCAATGACCTTTACCTTACGGTCACTGAATTATCTATCACACTTTACATGACTCCAGAGAGATCTCCTCAAGGAGCTTGGAGATACTCTCACTGGTAACGTTTCTGAGGCGGTGGCTCAGACGGTCAATGCTCAGTTGTCTACCCTCAATTCCATTGCAAACTCCTCCATGAGGCTAATCTTCTATGCAGCCGAAGGAGAGAGTAGGGCAGCAAGTTCAGGAGTTGCACTTAGGAGGCAGGCCTGGATGCGCCTTTGCCATTTCGCGGAGGCCTTCAAGTCTTCATTCACCGACGCCCCTTTTGATGGTTGCTCTTTGTTCGGAACTAAGGTGAAAGACACTCTCACCAGGTGCAAGCAGGAGGGAAAAACTCTGTCTGCCGTAGGAGTCTGTTTTTCCCTTTCCTCTAGGCCTTATCCCAAGGCCCAGAGGGGTGGCAAAATGTGGTTCAAAAAATCACAGAGGTTTTTTCCCGGTGCACAAGGTGAGCCCCCCTCCAAGGGGAGTGGGGTATTCAGGGAGATGCCGCCCTAGGGGCAGAGGAGGCCCCCGCAACTCGGGAGACCGCGATTCCTTTCATGGTTCTCCCTACCGCTGCTCCTGATGGGTGGCCCTACTGTGCGTTTCCGGAGCCGGTCGGGGGGTCGAATCACATTATACCCAGAGGCCTGGCAAGACATCACCCAGGACCAATGGGTTCTACGAATAATTTCCGGAGGATATGTTATTCCCTTCTCGTCAAATCCCCCTCCAACCAAGAAAATCCCGGATGTTCCACCCAGTCAATGGGATTACGCAGCTTCAGAAGTTTCAAAGCTGCTAGAAAAAGGAGCCATCCAACATGTCCCCTCAGATCAGATCGGATTAGGGACTTACTCCTGCAAAAGTCCAAGTTCCGAATGGTCACATTGCAGTCTATTCTCCCATTGTTGGGAAAAGAAGTGTGGATGTGCTCCATCGACCTCAAGGATGCTTACTACCACATAAAGATGGACAGGGCATCCAGAAGTCACCTGCACTTCCGGCTGGGAGCCAGTCATTTTCAGTTTCGAGCCCTGCCCTTTGGTCTCACCACAGCCCCCAGGGTGTTTACCAAATGCATGTCAGTGGTGACTGCTCACCTGAGACGTCAGGGATTCGAAGTGTTTCCATATCTGGACGACTGTCTCCTTACTGCCACCACCAGGCATCTACTACTTCAAACCAGGGACGCTACTATCAACATATGTCAACAGTTGGGCATCACATTGAACTGGGAAAAATCTGCCTTGTTGCCCTCACAGTGTGTCACTTTTATAGGCACCGAACTAGACACCGTCCTCATGCGGGCATTTCTACCACAGGAAAGAATCAGAGTCCTACAACAACAAGTTCACGCCTTGCTCCCTCTCAGAAGAGCGAAGGCAAGATGGGTCCTCCAACTGTTGGGAACAATGGCCGCTACGATTATGTTAGTCCCACTGGCAAGGTTACATATGAGGCTCCTTCAGTAGCTACTCTTTGCCCAGTGGT
Source organism: Protopterus annectens (assembly GCF_019279795.1). Taxonomy (NCBI): domain Eukaryota; kingdom Metazoa; phylum Chordata; order Ceratodontiformes; family Protopteridae; genus Protopterus; species Protopterus annectens. The sequence goes on along the minus strand of NC_056725.1, from coordinate 1,812,991,268 downwards.
CCCTTCAACGTCTCCCACTTTCTCACCCTATTCTCCTCACAGACAGGTGCAAACAGGATCTCAGTTGGTGGCTTTGCACCGACAACCTGAATGCGGGAAAGCCCTTCGTTCCTGTGCCCCCGGTTGCCACGGTGACCATGGATGTCTCCCAGATGGGGTGTGGGGGCATTATCTAGGCAGGACAGTCCAAGGCACGTGGCAAGAACACGAGATGCATCTGCATATCAGTGTCCTGGAGATGAGAGCTGTGATATTAGCGTTGCAAGCACTTCAGAGTTTTCTTCCTCTCTGGACTATTGCAATCCACTCAGACAATATGTCAGTGGTGTGGTATCTGAACAAGCAGGAAGGAACCAGGTCTTATCCCCTTTGCAGAGAGGCCATGCGAGTGTGGCAGTGGGCAGTGTCTTCCCAACGTTTTCTGGTGGCAACGCACATTCCGGGGAAGTCCAATGTGATTGCAGACAGGCTAAGCAGAGCTATTCTGATGCCTTACGAGTGGTCCCTGAACTGTCAAGTTGCAGAACAGATCTTCCGCAGGTGGGGTCAGCCTTGCTGCAACCTTTTTGCCAGTCCCCTCAATGCCAAATGCAGCAGCTACTTCATGTTGATCCCCCCACAGGGGGAGTCACCCAGGGACGCTCTAGTCCACGATTGGCCCTCCGGTGTACTATATGCCTTCCCTCCAGTCCCCTTGCTGTCAAAGGGTATTCAGAAAGCACAATCCTTGGGAAGCAGAATGATTCTGATTGCCCTACACTGGCCTCGTCAAATCTGGTTCCCCTTTCTCCATCCCTACCTTATGGACGCTCCTTGGATTCCGGACCCACAACCAGACTTACTGACACAAATGTCAGGGCAGCTCCATCCCTCTCTTCGGACCCTCCGGTTGACAGCCTGGCTACTCCACTTCCGTCATTAGCTAGGCTTCATCATTTTTTGCCGGAGGTGGTTCATATTTTATCTTCCTCTCATAAGCCCTCGACCAGGAAGATTTATTACAGCAAATGGAAGAGGTTTTCAATCTGGGCACATGCCAAAAAGATTGACCCTTACACAGCTCCAATTTCGGCTGTATTGGAGTTCTTGTCTATGCTCTTTAACCAAGGTTCAGCGGCCGCAACCGTTAAAGTCCAATTGGCAGCGATTTCTACCTTTCATGTCGCAGACGTGCCTAGCCTGATGGCACATAGACTCTGTAAGGCTTTCCTGAAGGGCACGTTGTTACTTCGTCCTCTGGTATCGGAACCTGTTATGCCTTGAGACTTAAACTTTGTTCTACAGGGTCTTACTTCACCCCCCTTTGAGCCTGCAGCCACTTGCGATTTAAAATACTTAACTTGGAAGACTGTCTTTTTAGTTGCCATCACGTCAGCCAGACGCGTTTCAGAGCTTCAAGCTTTATCAGTCAAACCCCCTTATTTGATTTTTCATAAGGACAGGGTTTCTCTCAGACCGAATCCCTCTTTTCTTCCCAAAGTAGCGTCAGTCAGTAACCTTAACCAATCTATTGAATTGCCAGTGTTTTTTTCCCCAGTTCTCAAACAAGGCAGAATTCAAATTTCATCAATTGGATGTGCACAGACAGTTATGTTTTTATTTGCACAGAATGAAAGACCTCAGAAAATCTGATCAGTTGTTTGTTTCCTTTTCGGAAAACCGAATTGGGTCTCCTGTCTCCAAAGTCACGTTGTCCAGGTGGATTTCCAGTTGTATTTCTTTCATTTATTCCACAGGGGGTAAAGATTTACCGTTCCAGGTGAAGGCTCACTCTACTCAGTCCGTATCTACATCAACAGCTTTTCAGGCCAGATTGTCTATGGATGATATTTGTGCTGCGGCTACTTGGGCATCTCCTCACACCTTTGTTACTCATTACAAGTTGGATGTGGTATCTAGGGGCAGGTCTTCCTTTGGTTCCACAGTGCTCAGGAGTATTTTCCACTGAGCCTCCCAGGATTTAGATGCTGGGGACGCTGTCCCACGGGTAAGAATGTAGGCAAGATTGGACTACATAACATCAAGAAGTTATGTGCTCACCATAACGTTCGATGTGTGTAGTCCATCTCGCCTTACATTCTTACTTACCCCCCCCCCTCCTTCCCCCGTCCTGGAGGATCTGGAAGTTAGGTCTGGTTTCAGAGCTCCCTTCATTCTTGGTTTGTTCTTCCATTCTTTAGGTGTTGTTAGGCATGGAGAATGAGTGCTGGTGCTCACATCAAACTAGATCTGGGGATAGAGAGCAGTGCAGCATGGGATACCATCTTAGCCCAGCCAATAGAAAGACTTCAAGCTAGAAAAGTTTGGCCTAGTCGGAGCCGACATTCGGCTCTGAACCCAAGGGTAAGAATGTGAGGCGAGATGGACTACATACATCGAACGTTATGGTGAGTACATAACTTCTTGTTTAGGATCAGTGTTGGTAACATGTTTTGCTAGTGCAGTGAGCTTGTTTTTCTTATTAATAGCATATATATGCTCATGTATTCTTTCTTTAAGGGCTCTGCCAGTCTTACCAACATAAAATTTGTGACATTCTATACAATAAGCTAAAGAAACTATGTGATGTTAAGTTGTCAATCTCGCCTTCATTCTTGCTGGATGGGTTTGGAGCAGATCCTGCTTAGCTTGAGAACTCCTTTTACCAGCTCGAGGCAACCCTATATCCCATGATGCAAGGCAGAGAGACTCAGATCTCGCTTTGCTTTGCTAAGAGGTCTCTTTGCCAGCTCAGGTGAGTTTGAATTTCAAACAGTTTAGTCTAGGGTTTTACTCTCCCTTTCTTTTTAAGTCTTAGATAGTGTGTAGTTTTTCTTCAGCCCACCCTATTTCTTAAATTATAAAGTTAAAATTGTAAAGTTTAAAAATTTTTTCAGTTAGGCCTAGGCCTCCTGTTCTTAATCCCTATCTGTGTGTGTGTTTTGGGATTAATAGTGTGACTGTTTTAGTGTGTGTGTGTATTTTTTCTTAGACTATGTCTAGGGAAGGAAAGGTCTGTCAGAAGATGTCTCTGACAGACGGTCACACTCTGCTTGTGTAATGGGGCCTTTTGCACCTGCAGGGACTCTGTGCCATATGTCATTCTTTTAGCCAGAGAGTCCTGCAGGAGAGGAGGAACAAGTTATCCTCCGTGGTTTATTAAAGCCAGAAGGTTCACCCATTAAGACTGGGTCGGTAAAACCTTCCAAACACACAAGTTCAGGCTACAGTGGTTAAGGTAACCTTCGAGATCGCGCTCCGCCATCTCTTTCCTTTCTTCTTCTGTGAGTCGTGTGTCCGGTTCTACCGCCCGACACAGTCAGTTTGTCGGCCCCTTCGCTGGTGCCGCTGGTGCCGTCCATTATCGAGCGAGAAAGTCTCCGGCTCTCCATCTGGACCCCAGAGGACGCCGCCCGGCGGCTTCGCCCAAGAAGAGATCTCGTCCCCTTCTTTGAGTCGATTGGGTCTCCTCTTTGTCGGGAACGAGTCATCGGAGCCAATCTTCCAGGCTGTCTGACCACGATTTAGAGAGGGTGGTAAGCAGGCTGTTGAAGTCTCACAGCCCCAAAATGCTCCCAGCCCGCTCCAGCAGACTTCGGCTATTGCTTCCCCTTGAACTTCCTCCTCCGACTCTCCTCCAGAGTTCGGAGCCGGAGCTCACAGGGATAGTGTCGGCCGAGCGCGATACCATACCTTCGGCTCCCGCCTCTCATCCTCCATGAGACCTTGGACCTTCCTTTGAGGGATCCGCCACGAAGTTTCCTTGTCGGCTCCCGAGGGGCGTGGCATCTGACTTTGTCCCGACCCCCGCCTCCCTCTCGGGCTTAGCCTTCTGTCTCAGTGGAGCCGGAATTCCTGTTCGAACGGAGTATTCTGGTCTCCCTGGGAGGGAGCCTTTGAGGTGATGAGGAGTGTCCTGGCACCTGAGCCAGGTCAACGGTCCATCCCTTTAGCTCCTCCCTCTTCGGTGCCTGTTGATGTCTCTTGCCAGCCTCTTGCTCTCAGGCCCAGGGATCCACCCAGGTTTCCCCATTGGAGGTTTCTCCTGATCCTGCAGGAAACCCTCAGAAGAGGGGACATAAGAGGAAACACACAGACTCCCCTGAGTCTACAACATCTGATACCGACTTAGATGAGTCGGAGGGTTCCCTCTGAGGATGTCTCCTTTTCAGACATCCTTGAACTCCTCAAACAGAGGGGAACTGGCCTTCCATTAACCCCTCCGAGGATGAGTCGGTATACCTGGAGGCTTTTGGATCCCGACCCTCCACCTCCTGGGTGTCTCGCCTTTCGACCCACTCATGCAGGTAGTGGCTCGAAGGCGTGGGCAGCCCCGATTCTGTGGAACCTGTCCCCAGGAGGCCATCCAAATTTATTACGGCCCCTTCAGACAAGCAGTTTCTTTCTAAGGGCATCTCTGTGGATGCTATGGGTGGCAGGTGCGCCCACCAAAGGAGAAACTTGGGATCCTCCGTGCCTGTCCATCCTCCTAACAAAGATTCTAGGACCATGGATAGGTATGGCAGGGGGATGTTTTCTTCAGCGACGTGTGCTATGCGTGCGCGGATCTACCTTTGTCATTTCACCAGACTTGAAAGAGATATTCTCAAGGGACTAGGTGAAGTGGTTCAGGATCCTTCAGCTGCTGGGGCTCAGGACAAGATTGCCTCACTAGCAGCAATCCTAAATTTTAACCAACTCCTCCTCCATGCTCATATCCTATGCAGCCGATGGAGCGAAGCAGAGCCGCAGTCACAGGAGTGGCTCTAGACGCCAGGCCTGGATGTGGCTATGTCTCAAGGGACCTTTTAAGGCGCCCTTCACCAATACCCTTTTGACGGTTCGGCTTTGTTGGGACCTCAGGTGAAGGAAACCTTGACCAGGTGTGAGCAAGACGGCAAAACTCTTTCTAGGAGTCCATTTTTCCACCCTTCTAGACCCTATCCCAAGGGTCAGAAAGGAGGAAAGATGTGGTTCCGTAAAGCCCAAGGAGCAGCTGACACACCGTGGTCAGTTTACCCCAGAGGCAGAGGGGTAACAATACCTCTATAGGCAGGGGGTCCCAGAATCAGGGCAACAGGGAGCCTCTTCCTGATAAGCCCTTTCAGCATCCCTGAGGTGTTGCCCGACTGTCCACCCTTGGAGGCAGTTGGGGAAGGATATCGCTGTACCCAGTAGCCTGGTTCCCTCTCTCAAGACATGTGGGTACAGTCGATCATATCCGAGGGTTACAAAATCCCTCATCAATCCCTTCCAGACATCTCACCCAGTCAAAGGGATTTGGCAAAACAGGAGGTTTCAAAGCTCCTAGAAAAAGGCCCAGGGCGTCCAGACTGTTCCAGCAGACCAAGTAGGATCCGGCCTACTAAAGATTCTTTTGGTCCCCAAAAGGACGGGAGATTGAGACCTATTTTAGACCTGAGCAATCTAAACAGATTTGTCAAGAAGGCAAGATTCGGATGGTCACGCTTCAGTTCATTCTGCCCTTTCTGGGCAAGGACAACTGGATGTGCTCGATAGACCTTCAGGACCCAGACTATCACATAAAGATACACAGACGCCCAGGAGGTTTCTCCGCCGCTAGGGACCAGTCATTATCAATTCAGAGCCCTGCCCTTTGGCCTCACTACAGCCCCCAGAGTGTTTACCAAATGCATGGCAGTGGTTACAGCTCATCTGAGACGTCAAGGATTCCAGGTGTTTCCTTATTTAGACGACTGGCTCCTCTCCGCCACCACCAAGCATCAGCTTCTTCAGAGCAGAAACTACACTCTGCAGCTTTGCAAAAGTTGGGAATATCGGTGAATTTCTTCTCTGCTGCCTTGCCAATCTATCACCTTTATAGGCGAGAATTAAACACCGTCAGTATGTTAGCCAGACTAACAGATCAGAGAATTCTGGACATCCAAAAATACGTTCGATCTTTCGCGCAGCAGCAGAGTCAAAGCCAGATTGGTTCTGAAGGTTCTAGGTCTTATGGCTGAGGCCATTGTTCTTCTACCATTAGCTCGCCCACATGCCTTCTGCAGTGGATGTTATTCACTCAGTGGTCGCTCCAGAACCTTCCCATGAGGCACGAAATCTTGGTTACACAATCGCAGAACTCATCTAACCTGGTGGATATCTTCCCTCTACTTCATCAGGGCCGACCATTTGTTCCCTCCTCCGTTGCCACAGTCACTACGGATGCCTCTCTGATCGGGTGGGGCATTATCAGGGCAGGATGGTCCACGGGACTTGGCAACCCATAGAATACCATCTGCACATAAATGTCCTGGAGATGAGAGTGCTTTTAACGCTGCAAGCCCTCAACGACTTTCTTCCGGGACTATTGCAGTTCAAACGGACAATATGTCTGTGGTCTGGTACATCAACAAGCAGGGCGGACCAGGTCCTATCCTTTGTGAGAAGCTCTCAGACTTTGGCAATGGGCAATCTCCTCTCATCGGTTTCTGATAGCAACGCACATCCCGCAGGTCCACCCTCTTAGCGGACAGACTGAGCAGAGCCATTCTCATGCCTCACGAGTGGTCTCTCAATCAATTGGTAGTGGACGAGATATTTCGAAGTGGGGCACCCTTGTTGCGACCTTTTGCTACACCTCAAAACAACAAATGCCCGGACTTATTCACTCTTTCCCCTACCAGGCCAACCCCTGAGAGACTCTCTAACCCAGGATTGGCCCGGGACTTCTGTACTTTCCTCCTTTCCCTTAATTCCACAGGTCATTCAGAAAGCTACCGCTTTGAGAGCCAAGTTGATTCTCATTGCCCCTTACTGGCCTCGACAAATTTGGTTTCCGACCCTACATCGTCACCTCCTGGTGCAGCCTTGGCATCTGGACCCAGTTCCGGATCTGCTGATCCACCAATCGGGTCAACAGCACGGGCCATTCTCTCTCAACCTCACTGCTTGGTTGCTCCACTTCCTTCCCTAGCCAGGCTTCCTTTGATCTCTGATCCTGTCAGAGATATCTTAATAGCTTCCTTGAAGTCGTCCACCAGAACGGTTTATGCTAGCAAGTGGCGTTTTTCCTATGGGCAAACTCCAGGCACATTGATCCTTTTACTGCACCTGTGCATTCTGTTTTAGATTTTCTGGCTGAAGTTTTTCAGTCAGGATCTTCTTCATCAACAGTTAAAGTTCAACTGGCGGCGATTTCCAAATATCATGTTGGCTTGCAAGATCATAACATCATGTCGCATAGACTATGCAAAGCCTTTCTGAGAGGAGTTTTTCTCCTAAAGCCTCCTATAAAACATCCCCCTCCACAATGGGATCTTAATTTGATGTTAGCATCCTTGATTTTACCTCCCTTCGAACCGTCTGCTTCATGCTCCTTAAAGTTACTGACCTGGAAAACAATATTCTTACTGGCTGTCACTTCAGCTAGGAGGGTTTCCGAAATTCAAGCTCTGTGCATCCGTTCCCCTTACTTGGTTTTTCACAAGGACAGGGTATCCTTGAGAACAAATCCATCCTTTCTGCCCAAAGTTGTTTCTCAAACTAATATTAATCAATCCATCGATCTACCAGTTTTTTTCCCAAATTATTCTGACAGAGCTGAACAAAAACTACATATCTGAAGTAGGATATTCATTTGTCTGCAACCTGTGGGTTATGGATCCGATATCGGATCCGAACCGGCATGGTTTTCCAGCTATGGATCCAAGCTCTCAGCTCCTCCCCTCACCCATAATGCCCTGCTCTACCCTCATGACCTCAGATCTCTGGTGACTGGATTTGTATTCATAGCTCTCAGCTAAGTGGTTATTTCTTACCTGTTAAAACAGAAAATTTAAAGTTTTTTGTGTATTTCTGTGTGAAAGTTTAGGTTTCCCTCTTTGATAGTTTTATTTTGAGTTAAATTAAGTAATTTTTTTCCCTCCCTCGCTGTTGTAGAGTGTGTGTTGGGCCTGTGTGTCTTATTTGTTTAAGTTACTTTTTGTAGCTTTATAGATTTGAATGGCTGATCAGCCCAAATCTATTTTCTAGTGTGGCCATAAGCTCTCACCGCTGATGGCCACACTCGTGTAAGTGTCTCGGGGTTGAACACCTCACATCTGGTTGCTCCATTTGTGCAGGGTTCAACCCCAGGGCACTGAGGAGCGGAGGTCCAAGCTTGTCTTGGCGGGTCTTTACCGCCAGACTCGGCTCCGCCTCCTTCGGGAACAACTGTGGCTACGGTTGCTCCCTGTGGCACCCCTCCTGCTCCTGGGACTCAACCTCCCGCTTCTGGAGAGGAGAGGGATGCTAGAAAAAAGGACGGAGGGCTTACAACAAGCGGGCCGAGACCTCTGTTTCGCCCCGCCAGCCAAGCGGCTTCTCCCTCGGTCTCCTCCTTCGGCTCCTGTCCCCTGTGTGCTTTTCACCGGGTCCTGAGGAGGAGGAGACCCGATCTCCGAGGCTATCGAGGAGGCACTCCAGGCCTACCTCGGTAGCCTCGCCGAGATCTACATATAGCCTTTCTGATGCTGATCTGGACCGGATGATGAGAAGGTTCATCCAGGCCCAGATGCAGATGGAGTGTTTGCCTCCTCTGGGGAGCTCAACACCCTTTTAAGCCTATTGCTCCTTCTCCGACCCGCTATCCGGGTTCGGAGCAGCTGGAGCCGAGCAGCCGGCCGGGGTGGGTGGCGCCGATAGGTTTTGGTGCCGGATCCGACCCTGCCCTAGTGCGTCGGATCCGACCTCTCGGAGCCTGGATCCGAGCCTCGGATCCGGGGATCAGTGCTCCTTCCCTGCGTCGGAGCCGGAGCTGCCTCCCTGATCCGAAAGGCCGGGGCCCTGCTCCGTCCACTCTTCGATCTCGGGGAGCCGATTGTCGGATCCTTTGGTGATGTAGTGGAGAGGGCTCTGTTGAGGGTCTCCGGACCCCGCACTTGTTCGGCTCCGCCCCGCTCCTCTGCACTGGGCCAGGCTTCCACCATCCGGCCCTGGGACAGCCCGCTTGTGCCCCAAGTTGCTCCTATGGAGCAATTGCTTGCGAGGACTCCTCTGACAGCCCCCAGAGGAGGTCGGAGGCACATTGACTCCCGAGTCTCTCACAGAAGACACGGACTTGGAGGAAGGGAAGGCTCCCCACGGTCACCCCGAGGATGTCTCCTTTGGAGACATCATGGAAATGCCGCATAAGGGGTGGTCTGCCCCAAGTCTTCCTCGGACGAGTCCGTGTTCTTGGAGGCATTTGAAACGGCCCGTCTACCTCTTGGGTGTCCCCTGCCGACCCCTGGTGGACCTTATTACCACCAGGGCGTGGAAGGAACCGGACACCGTGGAGCCAATTCCCAAGAGACCGGATAGGATCCTTAGTCCGCCATCCGACCGGGCCCATTGGAGTAAGGGGCCTCCGGTAGATGCCATGTTGACGGCGGCCACAAAGAGGGAACTGGCTCAGGAGAGTCCTCAGTCCACCCACCGAGCAAGGAGTCTCGGATGATGGACCGCTTGGGAAGCGGATGTTTAGTTCGGCGACCTTCTCGGTAAGGGCGCTGAACTATTTGGCACATGTCATTAGGATGCAGCGAGATCTTATTAAAGAATACGCTGCATCCCCGAGTCCATTTCGGAGGAGGACAGAGTTCTGCACTCCACCCGTATGGCCACTCTTAGGTCAGTTACAAACTTTCTATGCGGCTACTCTCCCATGCAACGGAAGGCGCTAGAGCTGCGGGACAGGACTGGTCACTAGACGCCAGGCCTGGCCCGCCACCGCGACTGCGATTTTTCTGAGCCCTTCAAAGCGCCCCTGCGCGCCTTGATGGTTCTGCTCTGTTTGGCAAGACCGTTGACCCAGATAAAGAGCACGGGAAGACGCTGTCTGCCGGGGGAATCCTTCTCTGCACCCCAGAGGCCCTATTCTAGGAACCAAAAGGGTCAGAAGAAGATGTGGTTCCGAAGTCGCAGCAGTCCCAGCCTGCTCGGACAACCAGTCCTTCCGTGGCAGAGGAGGACAGGAGGACGCCGCCTCTAGAGGCAGAGGGGCTCCCAGAAACTTCGGGTCCAGGGAACCTTTCTCTGAACGCTCCGCCGCAGCAACCCTGAGGGTTGCCCGACTGCTCTACTCTGGAGGCAGTCGGGCACTTAGCGGCATGGGAGTCCATAACATCGGACCGCTGGGTTCTCCAAATCATATCCAGAGGATATCGCATTCCTTTCCTTTACCTTCCAAAGTTGAAGTCCCTCCCAGACGCCCACCCGGTCAACGGGAGGCGCAGAAATTGGCCATCTGCTAAAGAAAGAGCCATCCAGCCCGTTCCCCAGACCAGATCGGATCAGGGTTCTACTCCAGATTCTTTTGGTGCCAAAAAGACGGGGAACTAAGACCAATCCTAGACCTCTCTCTTGAATCTGGCAGTCCCCAAAGAAAAATTCAATGGTCACTCTGCAATCTATTCTCCCCTTCTGGGAGAAAATCACTGGATGTGCTCGATAGACCTCAAGGATGCGTGCTACCACATCCTGATGGACAGGCGCCCAGGAGGTTTCTCCGCTTCGGCTGGGAGCCAGTCACTACCAGTTCGGGTCCTTCCCTTTGGTCTCACCACAGCCCCCAGGGTGTTCACCAAAGTATTAGCAGTGGTAGCGGCCCACCTGAGGCTTCAGGGGGTGCAGGTCTTTCCCTACCTGGACGACTGGCTTCACGCCCCAACAAGGCATCTACTTCTATTGGCGAGACTCCTTTCTCCATCTTGCTCCCTTTCTGGGCATCACAATAAATACAAAGAAATCCAACCTGGCCCACACAGCTCTTAGATTTTATAGGGGCCAGGCTAGACACAAGGAGTTTACGAGCCTTCCTCACTGCGGACAGAGTTCTAAATCTGCAGCTCCAGGTGCGGGCCATTCTCCATTCAAGTTCTGTTCGAGTTGGTCCTGAGGGCTCTAGGGTCCATGGCATCGGCTATAGCACTTCTTCCTCTTGCCAGGCTCAATATGCATTCTACAGTGGACGCTTTTAGTACAGTGGTCATACCTTGCTCTCCCATGCATCATCCCATAGCGATCAGCAAGGCTTGCGTCCCTCTTGTGGTGGCTCCACTCCCGGATCTCCACAAGGGCCGCCCATTTTGTGCTTCTCCCCTCTCGCCACGGTGACCACGGACGCCTCCCCTCGGGGGGGCACACACTGGCGGGGGACGTCAAGGCACGTGGAGCGATTCAGAGACCTTACTGCATATCAATGTTCTAGAGATGAGAGCAGTGCTCTTAGTTGCTAGCACTTCAGGACTTTCTTCCCTTGGGAACAATTGCAATTCAATCGGACAACATGTCTGTTGTCTGGTACATCAACAAGCAAGGGGAACAAGGTCTTACCCTCTTTGTCGAGAGGCCATGAGAGTTTGGGAATGGGCAATCTCCACCAATCGCTTTCTAATAGCAACGCACATTCCGGTCGGTCCAACATCCTAGCGGACAAGCTCAGTCGCACCATTCTGACCCCTACGAGTGGTCTCTCAATTGTCAAGTAGCGGACGCATATTCGCACGGTGGGGAACCCTTCATGCGATCTTTTGCTTCTCCCTCAAACACCAAGTGCGACAGTTTCTGGTGCATGCTCTTCTGTATGCCTATCCACCCTTGCCTCTGATGCTCCAGGTTCTTCAGAAAGCCTCTCGGTGGGTTGCAGAATGATTCTCATTGCTCCATTCTGGCCTCGACAGATCTGGTTCCCCTTCCTAAGGTCTCACTCGGTGAATCCTCCTTGGATTCTAGATCCCATCCCGGATCTGATATCCCATCCATCCTGCATTCCTCCTCGAATCTGGACAACCTGAAGCTGACCGCTTGGCTGCTCCAGCTCCACTCTTGATTAGGACTCGGTATTTCATCACCGGTTAAGGCAATTTTGGTGGCAGCTCATAAACCATCCACTAGAGAGGTTTACAAGCAAGTGGAACAAGGCCTGAATCCCTTCATGGTTCCTCTTCCTTTAGTGCTTGACTTTCTAACCACTCTCTTTAACGATGGTGCCAGCAGTTCCACAGTCAAAGTACAACTGGCGGCAATTTCTCACTATCACATTGGCCATGACTCTAATCCTCTTATGTCAGCCAAATTGTGTAAAATTTTTCTTAAAGGTACTTTTCTTCTCAGGCCCCTATAAAACAAGCAGTTCCTCCTTGGGACCTCTCTGGTCCTACAGGCCTTGACCGCCTCCTTCGAGCCTGCGGTGGATCTCAAATTCTTGTCCTACAAGACAGCCTTTTGGTAGCCATTACATCGCCAAGAGAGTTTCTGAACTTCAAGAACTACCAGCTAAACCTCCTTACTTGGTATTTCATCCGGACTGTGTCTCCCTCAGGACCAACCCGTCCTTTCTTCCTAAAATCGCTTCTGAAGCAAACATCAATCAGTCCATTAACCTCCCTGTTTACTTCCCTAAATATGAAAACAAAGGTGAATATAAGCTACATTCACTAGATGTTCACAGGCAACTTAGATTTTATCTGAACAGGACAGCTGGTCATAGGCAATCCGACCAGCTGTTTATTTCCTTTGTAAAATTCAATTTGGGCAAGCCAATATCTAAAGTTTCTCTGTCCCGCTGGATTTCACAGTGCATTTTATTGGCTTATCAAGCTTCAGGAAGTGTTCATGCCCATTCAACCCGGTCAGTATCTACCTCGGCAGCCTTCAAGGCTAGGATTCCTCTAGATGATATTTGTGCAGCAGCCACGGGCTTCATCTCATCGTTTATTTCCCACTATAAGTTGGATCTTGCATCTAGGGTAGAGCATCCCTTTGGCTTCGCGGGTGCTCGGAATATCCTTCCATGATGGCAAGATTCAGGTAGCTGGGGGGACTGTCCCACAGGTTGCAGACAAATGAATATCCTACTTCAGATTTAGAAGTTATGTACTCACCATAACGTTCCATCTGAGTAGGTGTATTCATTTGTCTGCAACCATCCCGCTATCCCCCTGGCCTTCAGCTTTCCTGCATATTCTATGTTACCCTTTTTAGGGTGTTGTTGCTTTGGCAAACTCGATCTGAGGTCATGAGGGTAGAGCAGGGCATTATGGGTGAGGGGAGGAGCTGAGAGCTTGGATCCATAGCTGGAAAACCATGCCGGTTCGGATCCGATATCGGATCCATAACCCACAGGTTGCAGACAAATGAATACACCTACTCAGATGGAACGTTATGGTGAGTACATAACTTCTAATTTTTGGATGTCCATCGACAGCTCAGATATTATTTGCATAGAACTAAACAATTCAGGAAATCAGATCAGTTATTTGTCTCCTATGCAGAAAACAGGAAAGGTCTCCCAGTATCAAAAGTGACCTTATCCAGATGGTTGTCTTCCACCATTTCTTATGTGTATTCGCTCAGAGGCAAGCAACTACCCTCAAAGAACGAGCACACTCAACCAGGAGCCTATCCACTTCTACAGCCTTTCAGGATAGGCTACCCATTGATACCATTGTGCAGCAGCTACTTGGGCCACTCCTCATACCTTTGTCTTTCATTACAAATTAGATTTGGCCTCCAGGGACAGAGCCAGTTTTGGTTCCACAGTACTCAAGAGTCTGTTCCATTGAGCCACCGGGATACAGGTGCTAGGGACGCGGTCCCATCCAGCAAGAAGAAAGGCGAGATTGACAACTTAACATTTAGAAGTTATGTACCTACCATAACATTCCATGTTAGTTGTCTTCTCTTCTTCTTTTCTTCCGTCTCCTCCCTCCTTCCCCTGGTCTGGACAGATCTTGAAGAGTTTCTCTTTATCAGATTCACTCTCCTTAATTCTTTAGAGAGTCTATCTTAAGAACTTTTGCCTAGTTCTTCTAGGCTAGTTTTGCTATTCCTTTGGGATTAGTATTATTGGCAGGGTTATTTAGCTACCAAACGAGATCTGAGGTAGTCGCATCATGGGATATAGGGTTGCCTCGAGCTGGTAAAAGGAGTTCTCAAGCTAAGCAAGTGCCGAAGTTGGGAGGAGGCCGGTCGGACTCCCCATCAGCAAAGAAAGAAAGAGAGAAGACAACTAACATGGAACGTTATGGTGGGTACATAACTTCTAATTCACTGTCACATGTAGCTAAGACTTTGAATTCATATATCTTCTCTTGGTCTGGATGTTCAAACTTCAAGCTGCTATCTATGTATTTGCAATATGCCCATTTACCACACTTCTTAGTCCCTTTAACTGTGTTGGGCTTGATGGTCTCCTGTCTTTTATATAACTTTGGGTAACATAGTTGTCTTTTTAATGACTTATAATTCTTTAGAGAAAAACTAGGTTTCTCATCTATCAGTTCTTTGATATCTTTATCTGTTTTCAGTATATCCCAATGTTTCCTCACTATATTCATGTATACCTGCACATTGCTGGAATAATAAAAGGGTACTCTGACTTTCTTGATAACCTGATTACTCTTTGGACATGCCTTATGGACATCATCCTGTTTAGAAAAGTAGGGCTTGGCTTTGGATTCTTTAAGTCTGCTAACTTCTTTCACACTGATATCAATATCTTCTACATTATATCCTCTGTCTTTTAGTTCCCCACTAAATTTTTCAGCTTGTTGGTAGAAATCTTGATCCAATACGTTCAACCTCGAGGCCCTATACACCTGGTTATGCATAATATTTCTAAAGATATAGGGTGGGTGCATGCTGTCTTTCGCTAAAGGATGATTAACATAGCACTCCTTCCTTCTTATACTGCCTGGTAGTAATATGTTCTTATTCATTCCCTGAGACTGATTACAATATTATTGGCACAGATGCCCATATAGTTACACCATTCGACTGCAGTAGTGGTCTCCGCACAAACAAAAACATACTGCCATGACAACATTGACGTAGCTATTGGCACATGATGTGCCCATAGCTACACCATTCGACTGCCAGTATGGGTCTCGCACAAACAAAAACAAATTATTCATGTTGACCAACAGACAGTAGAATGAATATGTCAACTACTGAGGATAGTTTTAGAGAATAATGTGTTTTTGTTTGGGTGGGACCCATACTGACAGTCAAATGGCGTAGCTATGGGCACATCATGTGCCAATAGCTAAGCCAATGCTGTCATTGGTACATAATCTGAAATAGTTATTGGGTGTGTATCACAACTTTAAATTAAATGTACATGTTCTTGTTAAATGTAAATTCTGTCTAGCCTAGATCAGTTTTGTATCTTGAGGAATAATATATAAATTCACTCCTAACTCCTAGTATTGAATTCACATCTTCCATACCAAATATTTTCATATATTTCTTCAGAAATCTATCCTCCTTTGTGATACTTTTCCTTCTGGGCCCCCAGACGCATCTTCACTGCTACAAATCAAATTCAAGTCCCCACCTATAATCCTGGGTGAAAGTTGATTATTTCTCCCAGAATTTTCTTAAGCTCCATTATAGCAGTTTTAGGTGGAACATAAATACATGCCAGTGTAATCCTCCTTCCTTGCCAGTAGTCACTTAGTACTACAAGTCTACCATTATTATCTTTTTTATACTCTTCTATCACTATATGAGCTCTTGTTGCAATTAATATAAGTACTTCTCTTTTCCTTTGTCCCAGGTATTCCACTGAATAACCATCCTGAAAACCTTTCTTTATCAAATTCACATGTTCATTTCTTTCTAAATGTGTCTTCTGTAGCATAGCAATTCACACTCTACTTTTTTAGTATAGTTCACTACTCTTTGTTTTTTTGTATTTATCTGTGAGACCATTGGCATTTAAAGACATTACAAAAAGCATCATTGTGTTAAAAAGTTATTATTCCCACCTTTTATGTATAGCAGCTATTTTGTTAAATGTCTAATTCTAGCTTTTTTGTTACATGCATACACTGTTTGGCAGGTTGATCTTTTATACAGTTGTTTCTTGTCATTTCCATTTGAGCCTAAGTCACATCTTACAAAATTTTTTGATCTGAAGTAGTTGACTTCATTTGGTCTTCAACCTGTGGGTCTATGGATCCGAATCAGATCCAACACAGCTGCATCACTATCATCTGATATGAGCTCCAAGCTCCTCCCCTTACCCATAATGCCCCCTGTCTCCTTCCTCCCTTCAGAGCTCATTTGCCTCTATTCAGCTAAGCATCGTGGTCTAGAGCTCCGAGCGTTTTCTGGGTGAGTTATTACAATTTTGTCAGGGTTTAGTGTTCTTCCTTTTCTTTTCTGTTTCCCACACCTCTCCTACCTGTGTTCACTCGTTGGTTGTGTAAAAAAAAAATTGTTATATAGTTGTAGTAGTTGTAGTTTCCCCTTGGCCTTCCCACTCCCCTTTCTTGTGAGTGTGTTTGTGTGTTTCCCTTTTCTCTTTCAGGCATTAGGATGGCTAATACTCCTAAACCTGTGTTTAGGAAGTGCACAGAGTGTAGCCATAAGCTCTCTCTAGCTGATGGCCACAGTCTGTGTGTAGTTTGCGTGGGCACGGCCCACTTGGTTACCTCCTGCTCCATTTGTGTGGGCTTCAACCTGCAGGCCCTTAAGGACAGAAGGGCTAAGCTTGTTTTAAATGTCTTGCTTCCCTCATCGGGGATGGCTGTCCCCGCAACCCTGGCTTCAGCCTCTTCTTCTGCTGCTCCCACCTCTTCTCCTCCCCAGACCTCTGGGACTCAACCTCCAGCCATGAGGTCTGGGGACGGAGACAGGCATCAAAGAAAGGAGAAACCACGCAAACGGTCTCTGGACCGTTTGGCAACAGTGGGGCCTCCAGCCAAGTGTAAAACCCCCACCAGGCCCAGCACCCGCTGGCTCTACTCTTCCAGGTTTTCCCCTGAGCTGGAGGGGTTGCGGTCTCCTCCATGGATGTCCCCTCATCGGCTTTCCCGGATAGTGTCAGTGGCTTCTTCCCGGTCGACCCGTAGTTTGAGTGAGGCAGAGATGGACAGGATGATGCAGAAGTTCATCCTCACCTAAATACAGATGGAAGTCTTCCCGGCCCCCTCTACCTCCGGAGCAGGGAGCTCGCAGACCTTTTTCACCCCTATATCTCCTTCTCCGATCCAACCTTCGGTTTCTGAGTCTTTGTATTCAAGGACTCTCAGGGTCGGGGGTTTCCTGTCGATGTTATCTTGTACCTCAACGCCAGCCATTGCCTTGAATGTGTCGGATCTGACTGGGTCGGATCTGAGCTCTCAGAGCCGTAGTCTCTGTGTCGGATCTGAGGGGGTTCTTTTGGTTCCGAGTTTGTCGGAGCGCAGTCTCCCCCTTGGCATCTCGGCTCCTGTAGTCTCAACTCCGGCTCCCCTGTCAGATGCAAGGGGAACAACTCCGTTGGTAGTTTCTCATGATGTTCACTCCCGTTTGGCTTTTGACATGGTGGAGAGGGTTCTCTCGAGTTCATCGAGGCCCCTGACCATCTCATGTTCGGACTCCGCCCTGACTACCTCTGTTTTTGGTACGGCCCCGACCTTCCTGCCATCTCAGGGACAGCCTGTGCATGTTTTGCCGCAGGAAGCCACCAAAAGGGAGCAACAAGAGGTTTGCGAGTTCCCCCCAGAGAGCCCCACTAAGGAGGTTCTACACAAATGGATGGGCAAAAGGAGGCACTTGGACTCCTTTCCAGAGTCCCTCACCAAAGACACTGACTTGGAGAAAGTGGGAGGTTCCCCTCAATAACCACCTGAGGCTGTCTCCTTTGGAGACATCATGGAACTCCTTTGCAAAAGGGGGGGGTGGTCTGCCCAGAAACTGACCTCGGATGAGTCAGTGTTCCTAGAGGCATTCGGCAGAGGTCCATCTACTTCCTGGGTGTCCCCTCCCACGGATCCTCTTGAGGACCTCATTACATCTTGGACATGGAAGGAACCGGACACAGTGGAGCCCATCCCTAGGAGCCCAGACAAGGTTCTCAGCCCCCCCACCAGACAGGACTAGTTGGAGTTAGGGGTCCCCTGTGGAAGCTATGTTGGTGGCTGCCGCCACAAAAAAAGAGCTTGCGCAGGAGAACTGTGTGGTCCATCCTCCTTACTGGGAGTCGAGGACCATGGACCGTCTCGGGAAGCGGGTGTTTGCTTCAGAAACCTTTACTATAAGGACGCTGAACTACATGCCACACATAATTCGACTGCAGCGAGACCTAGTCAAAGAGGTCGCTGAGTTGCCCCTAGACCCCATGTCAGCGGAGGGCAAGAAGGTGTTCTCTGCATGGATGGCCCTTTCAAAGCGGTAGCTAACACGTCCGTGCGTCTTCTCTCCCATGCTACAGAGGGAGCTGTCAGGGTGGCCAGTTCCGGCATTGCCATGAGGTATCATGCCTGGCTCCAGCTGTGTCAATTCATAGAATCCTTCAAGGAGACTTTTGCAAATGCCCCTTATGATGATTCTTCCCTGTTTGGCAAAACAGTTTGTGACACTTTGATCCAGAGTGGAAAGGACGGGAAGACACTATCTGCCGTCAGGATCTGCTTCTCTGTCCCTCAAAGATCCTTCACTAGGAATCAGCGAGGGACAAGGAAGATGTAGTTCCGAAAGTCTCAGTTCTCCGGGAACACTCAGGACTCACCTTCCCGTAGAGACAGAGGGGGTTATGACAAACACCGTCCAAGAGGCAGAAGGGGTCCGAGGAATGCTGGATCTCGAGAACCTTTCTTGGACAGACCTGTGCAGCAGCCCTGAGGGGCTGCCTGACTGCTCCTCTCTGGAGAGAGTCGGGGGTTGCTTTTCACTACATCCAGCGACATGTGGGAGTCCATAACATCAGACTGTTGGGTGTTGCAAATTATATCCAGAGGTTATTTCAGCCGTTCACCAAACCACCTCTCCCACCAAAATGCTTCCCAGGCATTCCACCTACCCAAAGGGAGGGAGCAACTCTAGAAATCAACAAGCTGCTCAGGAAACGAGTCATCCATCCCATCTCCCTAGACCAATCCAAATACCTTTTTAGTGCCAAAGAAAATGGGGACCTAAGACCCATCCTGGATCTAGCCACTTTGAACCTATCAGTAGCCAAGGAGAAATTCCGGATGGTCACTCTTCAGTCCATCCAGTCCTACCTGCAGGAGCAAGATTGGATGTGCTCGATCGATCTCCAGGATGCGTACTATCATATAAAGATGGACAGACGCTCACACAGGTGTCTCCGCTTCTGGCTGGGAGTCATTATCAGTTCAGAGCCCTCCCATTTGATCTCACCACCACAGGCCCCAGGGTGTCCACCAAAGTGATGACAGTTGTAGAGGCTCACCTGAAGCTTCAGGGAATTCAGGTATTCCCTTACCTGGATGATTGGCTCTTTGCTGTCCCCACCAAGCATCTACTTTACTGAGCCAGGGACTATTTTCTATTATTAGCAAACTGCTTGGGCATCGCCATCAGTATCAGCAAATCTTCACTGATCCCTGTTCAAGTTCTGGAATTCATTGGTGCTCGGCTGGATACTATACAAACTAAAGTTTATCTCACCCCAGAAAGGGTACGCAACCTCAGGGTTCATGTCTCTGACATCCTCTGAGTTCATCTTCCTACAGCAGAGACAGTTCTTCGGGCGCTGGGGTCCATGGCGGCTACTATCACTCTCCTACCCCTTGCTTGGCTACACATGTGAATCCTTCAGTGGACACTAGCAGTCCAGTGGTCTCTACTAGATCTTCCTCTATCCCATCCAGTCTGTATGTCTCGGGTTTGCAGGGAATTTCTTTTGTGGTGGATTCTTTCTCTGGACCTTTTCAGGGGACGCCCCTTTCTTCCAGCCCTTCCCAAAACCACGGTGACCACGGATGCCTCCCAGCTATGGTGGGGGGCATTGCTTGGGAAGGACGGTCCAAGGCACGTGGTCCCCCTCCGAGACCAGTCTGCATATCAATGTCCTGGAGATGAGGGCAGTGCTTCTAGCGTTGCAAGCTCTCCATGCCCATATTCCTCTAGGGACCATTGTGATCCAGATGGATAACATGTCAGTAGTCTGGTACATCAACAAACAAGGAGAAACCAGATCTTACCCCCTTTGTTGAGATGCCATGAGAGTGTGGGAATGGCTGATTTCCACCGGCCATTTTCTGGTGGCAATGCACATTCTGGGATGGTCCAACATTCTAGTGGACAACCTCAGCAGGACTATTCTGATGCCTTACGAGTGGTCTCTGAATACTTCAGTAGTGAAAGAGATCTTCCTCAAGTGGGGTCGGCCTTGCTGCAGTCTCTTCACATCTCCTTCCAACTCGAAATGCAGTGAGTTTTTCGCTTTGAACCCCCCCCCCCTCAGGGGGAAGCCCCTAGAGATGCTCTGGTACATGCTTGGCCTCCCGGTCTTCTTTATGCCTATCTTCCATTACCTCTCATCCCTACGTTTCTACAGAAAGCTCGCAGGCTGGGGAATGCAATAATCCTCATCGACCCATTCTGGCTTCATCACGTCTGGTTCCCCTCCCTTTGGTCTCATCTAGTAGTTTCACCATGGATCTTGCATCCGGTTCCAGATCTTATTTCACATCCCTCGGGAATCCGCACCCAGACCTGGACATTTTGAAACTCACCACTTGGCTGCTCCAGTTCCATTGATTATTAGGACTCCCGGTTTATCCTCTCTGGTTAAGACCATTTTGTTGGCGGCTCACAAATCTTCCACCAGAAAAATATATTGTAGCACGTGGAAACGTTTCTCCGTATGGGCCTCTTAGTGAGACTTTTGAGTTTTACGGCCCCTGTCTCAGCAGTATTAGATTTTTTGGCGGGAATCTTTCGACAAGGTGCTAGTTCCTCTACTGTTAAAGTACAACTGGCTGCCATTTCTAATTTTCATGTGGGGAAAACATGTCTTCCTTAGCCTCTTCTAGACATTGCAAGACTTCCTTAAAGGTACCTTTCTTTTTAAGACCTCCGGTGAAGGATCCTACACCTCCATGAGACCTTACTTTTGTTCTTCATGCTTTAGTCTCCCCTCCCGTTGAGCCTGCAGCTTTGGTAGATTTGCAATATCTATCTTGGAAGACTGCTTTTTGGTAGCTAGGAGGGTGTCGGAACTTCAAGCATTGTCCATCAAAGCCCCTTACATGAGTTTTCACAAGGGCAGGGTTTCCCTGCACACTAACCCTTTCTTTCTCCCCAAAGTGGCATCAGAAGCTAACATTAATCAAACTGTTAATCTTCCTGTCTTTTTTCCTAATTTCCAAAACAGGGGTGAATACAAATTACATTTGTTGGATGTACACAGACAATTGAGATTTACTTAGGACAAAACCCTTTCGTAAATCTGATCAGTTGTTTGTCTCTTACTAAAGGCCCTTCTTAGGGAAGCCAATTTCTAAAGTGACTGTTGCTTGTTGGATTTCCCAATGTATTTTTCGAGCATATTCTGACAAAGGAATTTCCCCTCCAGATCAGGTTAAAGCAAATTCCACCAGGTCTATGGCCACTTCAGTGGCTTTTTGGTCCAGGGTGCCGCTGGATAATATTTGTTCTGCAGCTACTTGGTCATCATCTCATACCTTCATCTCCCATTATAAATTAGACATTGTATCCAGGAGTAGGGCATCCTTTGGCTCCGTGGTGCTCCAGAATATCCTTTTATGAGAGCCACCCAGGTGTTAGTAGCTGGGGACTCTGTCCACAGGTTGAAGACCAAATGAAGTCAACTACTTCAGATAAAGAAATTATGTACTCACCATAATGTTCCATCTGAGTAGTTGTACTTCATTTGTCTTCAACCATCCCCTCCTCCTTTCCCTGACCTTGTCACTATTGCCCTGGTCTTGTATATGGGAGATGAACATTCCAGAGGCGTCCCTTGTTATGCTTGGCTCAGGAATTTTGATGTGCCAGTAGTGGTAAGGTCTTATTGGTTCAGGCTTATGTTTTGTTGCGCAGCAAACTCAATCTGAAGGGTGGAAGGAGACAGGGGGGCATTATGGGTAAGGGGATGAGCTTGGAGCTCAGATCAGATGCTAGTGATGCGGCTGTGTCGGATCCGATTCGGATCCATAGACCCACAGGTTGAAGACAAATAAAGTACAACTACTCAGATGGAGCATTATGGTGAGTGCATAACTTCTTTTTTTATTGAACACCCCCCCACAAAAAAATACATTGCCAATAACACCCAGAAACCTATTAACTTAGTACTAACACATGGAACTGTGTGCCTCTTCAAATATTGAAGTTTCACCCTCCTAATAGGAACAAATGTTCCAAACTGACAGCCACAAAGATAGACTTGAGTTAACCTAAAAGAAGGGTTATCTATGCTAAGACGCATGGTACAGCCTGTGCCTGTACTAAGTGTTGTCTGGTTTTGTCTTCTCTTTATAGCTGTCCCAGCTGAGAAACACTTAAATGCTCTCAGAAAACATTATCTCCTATCCATTTCTCTTTATCAGGTTGTCTCCATTCAGACATGGGGACCAGCTACAGAATTGCTACCAAGCATACATTTATTTGCTAGAAAAAAAGCTTTATAATATAAAGTGTTCTTTTTCATTTACCTACTTTCTCTAAAATGTGTTACTAGATCAAGCTAAGGGCCTTAATCCAGTTATTCCCCCCATGCAAGAACAAGAAAACTTATATCAATTTTCCCCTTGTTATGCTCTTTTGACCAGACATTTCTTCTTTTTTTTACACTGCAGTGCCTGCATTTCTTAAAACGTAACAAGGAGGAAGAGGGAAGAAGGGAGAAAGAAAAAAAAAGAAAACAAAGCAGTAGCACCTGTTTACATTAGTATCCCCATTACACTTAAAAATAACTGAGAAAACTTTATAGCATGCAAAGAAAATCATGCACTATAAAAATAATAGCATTAAGAAAAAAAAATGTTTTACTTACAGTTTAACTTTCTCCCTCTTCTTCCCCTCTCCTAAGTATATTTCCAAACATTAAATGGCATGAAGTAGAGCATATGCTGTAGAGTCCCATATAAGTTTAATGTTCAAAAAGTCCAATTTTTCTAGATTTTCTTTTTCTGTCATGTTTCACAAATATAATTATTACTTTGTAATCCCGCATTTGTCAATTTCATGTCACTGGTTTTATTCCTGTCCATCTCCGTCTCCCAAGTCCTGTCTCTGCTTCATTTCCAACATACTCTCAATTCTTCCGGTCAGCTCTTGACTTATGACATCCGAGCATCGGGACTGACTCGGCCGTTACTACAGCCCACAAGAATCCAAAACTCTTGAACTTAAGTCCTACCCAGGATGTTCCTTTCCAAATTACCTCAAATCTCTTTTTCCACTTCCTGTGACAGATGCGTCATCAGTAGCTCTCGAGCTAAGTGATATTTTTTTCTTTTCTATTTTTAACTAAATTCTTGTGTTTAAATAGATTTTTTTCTTATTAATAATTATGTTGTTTTCTCTTACAACCTACCTGTTTTCCAATAACTCCTTACCTTCCTGTGTTTTTCAGTGTTTTTCTTCACCTACCATTGTTGGTACTTTCTTTTCAGCACCTTCAGGGACCTTTTTCTGCTGTCATTGGTAGTTTTTCTTTCTGCACCTTTGGTATTCTCTGCTACCACAGTTGGTAGCTTATGTCTTTGATTTCCTTTTCTTTTATTTCTAAAAAAAGAATACTATACTTATATTTTTTCTCTCTGGTATTACTCTAAGTATATAGTGTGTGCGTACCCATGTGTCTGTTTATGTGCACTTGTTTTTTTGGTATCAGGGCTGTTAAGGACAAAGGCATTTCTGATTTTAAGAAACGCCTCAAATGTGCACGAAAACAACCCAGTTCTAATGGGCATTCCCTCTGTGTTTACTGCCTGGGCCTGGTGCATTTACAGAAATATTGTTTTATCTGCAAGAGTTTCAGTCATCGGGCCCTGGTAGAAAGAAAAAGTTAATGAAGTTAATGTTGAAGGGGATGATAAAATATGACTTTGAAGGCGCCATCTGTGGTCGGGTTCCTTTCAGAATCGCGAACTACTGAAATCCCAGATATCAGTAGCCCGAGACCAGAAGGGCAAAAGTGCAGAATTCCAAAACCCCAGAAGAGCGAAATTCAAAATCCCAAAGTTCAGAGATTTTGAATTAGCGGTTCTGCTGTTGCGGTGTGTGAGTGGGTGGTTGGAGATGTAGGTAAGTGTTTGTGTGTTACGGGTTTTGGGTAGGGGCTTTAGTGTGTGTCAGTATGTTTTGTTAGTGTGATGTGTGTGTGCAAGGGGAATGTAGCTTGTGTGGTGGTGTTTTTGTGTGTTTGTCTGTACAGTGCGACCTCGGTGTTAGTATATTTAAGTAGGGGGTGTGGGGGGTGCAGGGGGGCTTGCCCCCTTGCTTGTATGTCGGGTAGGTGTTTTGTGTATGTGAAGGGAGGTGTATGTTTGTGTTTGTGTCTGCAGTATGTTTAGTGTAGAAGTCGCGATTTTAAGTTTCATGCTTCTGGGGTTTCGAGTTTATGGATTTTCAGCTTCATGGTTTCGAGATACTGAAATTCCAGATTTCAGTATTTCGAAATTATGAAGTGAATCCCTGTGGTTATGAAACAAAAAGTAAAATGGATGTTTCTTCCCATTCCTCATCCTCTTCTTCTTCTTTTGAAAGTTGACAATCCAAGAAAAGGAGTCAATCGGTGCCAGCTTCTCCCTCGGCTCTGACGACTAAGAGACTTAAATCCTTGGTTCCCTCTGTTAGTGCGAAACCTCTATGGACCTTGAAAGCTACTTCAAGTCCAACCTTGGTGCCAACAGTTTCTCTATCACCAGAGTCAAAGTTATCGGCACAGACTAAAGACCATAAAACAAACTACAAAAACACGCGAAGTCCCTCACCAAAGCTCCAACAGACCATAAACAGTCCAAAATATCCTAGAAAACAATGGCAATAGGACCACCAGGCTGGACTAAAGACTAGACCACAGAGCTGATAATCTCAGTTCTGTCTATTACTCCGTTGCGGATGTCTATGCTGCCAACAGAAAGCACTGAATTTTCATTCCTAAATTGCTCTAGGACCAGATATTCCCCATCCATTGATGCTTTTGCAGGTCAGTTATCTAGCCCTTTTTTGGAGCAACTAAGATCCCCTTCTAGCCCATGTATTCATGCCACCAAAAGCCTGACAGAATTAGATGTGTTGGGATTGGTAGATCATTTCCTTGCAGCGTTGAGAATTTCAGGTGTGTTCTTGGTTCTAACCCCTCCCAGTGCTGGAACCCTTCCTTCTTCAACTCCGACTAGTCTTCCTCCTCTGACCTCCTCTGAGGCATTAGAGATCCCAACTCTGACCTTACCGATGCTGGCAGTTTCAGTCCTGGTGAGATCTCCAGCACTAATTCCTACCCTGAGTTCTTCGTTTTTTTAGGACCCCAAAGACCTCTCGGGGCCGTAGCTACGCTGTGGGCTGTTGGGTGCAGGACTCCAGTCCAGTTGTTTTTTGGAGCCATCTCTGCACCTTTGAGCTTCAACATGCATTAGCTCAACCCCGGCTTCGGCTTTGGGGGCTGTCTCTTCGGAGCAGGGGGAGACCACGGTTATGAGTCAGTCTTTCTTGGTTCCGGGCTCCCTTCCCTCTTCGGGGGGATAGAGGAGGCCTTGTCCACTGTGGGCCAGTTGGCTCCACAGCTGTCAGTGTAATTCCCTGGTCCTTCCTGTCTCCCAGAGTCTCTACCAACTCCAGCACCAGGACAGCGAGCACCGAAGCTACAGGAGTCACCTATTCAGATTTTGTCCTCTTCTGACACATCTCCAGATCATCCCACTGACAAAGTTCCTCAGAAGAGGAAGTGTAAGAGGAAACACCTAGATTCCCCAGAGGAATTCATCACAAAGGACACAGATTATGATGAAAGGAAAGGTTCATGACAGTCATCCCCAGAAGACGTCTCCTTTGGAGACATCCTTGAGATCCTTAAGCAGATGGGTGGCTGGATGTCCTAACAACTCTTCCCAGAGGAATCAATGTACCTGCAAGCTTTCAGTGCTCAGCCATTTATCTCTTGGGTAACTCCACCCACTGACAACCTCATTAAGCTGGTGTCGCAGTGGGCGTGGAAGACTGCTGACACTGTAGAACCCACCCCCAAGAGACCAGACAAAATTCTAAATTCTTCCAAGGATCATCAGTTTTGGGCAAAGGGATTGGCAGTAGATGCCATGGTGGTAGTGGCGGCCACAAAAAAAGGAACTGACAGAGGAAAGTTCCATTATCCATTCTCCTAATAGAGAGTCCTGGGCGATGGATAGGCTTGGCAAGCGGGTTTACGCTTAATCGACCTTTGCATTATTGTCTTTAAATTTTATAGCACACTTCACCAGACTTCAAATGGAACTGAGTAAAGAGCTGTCAGATACCTTGGCAGGAGCTGTATCTGACCGAGTCCAAGATAAGATTGCTTCTCAGTTGGCCATCCTACAGTCAATTTCAAATTCGTCCATGAGGCTCATAGCACATGCAGCCGAGGGGACGACTAGAGCAGTGGGATCGGATGTAGCCATAGGGAGACATGTCTGAATGCGCTTGTATGAATTTGCGGAGCCATTCAAGTCTTCATTTGTCAATGTTCCCTTTGATGGATCATCCCTTTTTTGGCCCTAAAGTTCAATAAACTTTGTCCAGGTGTGAAAAGGATGGAAAGACCCTTTCTGCAGTGGGCGTATGGTTTTCTACTCCTCAAAGTTCTTATTCTAGGAAACAGAGGAACGAGAAAATGTGGTACAAAAAGTCCCAAGGACCCTTCCAGGACAGACGTGACAGTGGCTCCCCCAGAGGCAGAGGGGGGAGCTTTAATGGAAGACACCTTCCATGTGGCAGAGGTGGCCCACAAAATCAGGGTTCCAGGGACATATTTCCTGCAAAACCCTATCAGTGCTCCTGAAAGGAGACCTAATTGCTTTCCTCTGGAGGCAGTCAGGTGCATTTATCCTTGCACCAACATGCCTGGCTTCAGATAACTTCATATGTTTAGGTGCAGAGGATCATAACCAGAGGATACACCATACCCTTCCCCCCACAACTCCAACAAAACCCCCAGACATTCTACCAAGTCAGAGGGAACCAGCAGTATTAGAAATTCAAAAACTGCTAGAAAAAAAGAGTCATCCAAGAGGTCCCACCAGACCAGATAGAATCCGGAGTAGATTCTTTTTAGTGCCAAAAAAGACAGAGGACCGGAGACCAGTTTTGGGTCTAAGTGTCTTGAACAAGTCCGTTTGACAGATAAAATTCTCGATGGTCACTGTTGAGTCTATTCTTCCGTTTCTAGGGAAAGACAATTGGATATGCTTGATAGATCTTCAGGATGCGTATTACCACATAAAAATAGACAAACTCTCCAGAAGATTTCTCTGCTTCTGACTGGGAGCCAGTCATTATCAGTTCAGACCTCTCCCCTTTGGCCTCACCACAGCCCCCATGGTGTTCACCAGATGCATGATAGTAGTAGCAACTTGTTTCAGACTACACAGATTCCGGGGCTTTCTATGCTTAGACGATTAACTCAATACCGCTCCCACCAGGCATATTCAAGAACAAGCTAGAGACTACATTCTCCAGACCTGCTCCAACCTAAGAATCCCTGTAAATTACAAAAAATCTCAACTGACTCCTACCCAAACTTTAGAGTTCATAGCAGCAGTACTAAATACCAGTTATCGCATAGCTTACCTCCCTTATCTAAGATTGCAAAAAATCAGGACTCAAGTGAAGAGAATTGTCAGAAGCAAGAAGGTGACCACGGCTAGTCTTACAAGCCTTAGGGTTGATGGCAGCAGCCATAATGTTAGTTCCTTTGACAAGATTTCACATGAAAAATCTTCAGTGGTTTCTAGCATCCAAGTGGTCCATACTGCATCAACCAGTGCCAGATCAGATTTTGATTACCAACCATTTCAAGAAAGACCTAGCTTGGTGGATTCATTCAGATGAAATTCTCTTGGGCCGCCCCATTGTCCCATCTCAATCCCAAGCCATGGTGACCACAAATGCCTCCCAGATATGGTTGGGGGGGCATTATCTTGACAAGACTGTCCAAGGCACTTTGCCCCCCTTAGAGGCCAGTTTGCATATCAGTGCCCTGGAGCCGAGGGCAGTCCTTTTAGCATTGCAGGCCTTTCAAACTGCTTTCCCCTCAGGAACGATTGCAGTTCAAACAGGCAAGATGTTGGTAGTTTGGTACATCAGCAAGCAGGGGGGGAACCAAGTCTTGCCCTCTTTGTCGAGAAGCTGTCAGAGTTTGGCAGTGGGCAATCTCTTCCAACCTCTTTCTGATAGCAACACATATTCCAGTGTGATAGCAGACAAACTGAGCAGATGCCTCACGAGTGGTGTCTCAGTCCCAACGTGGCAGAAAAGATTTTTTGTCAATAGGACCAGCCTTGCTGTGGCCTATTTGCATCGCCCTGGAACAAGTGCAGCAGCCACTTTCCCTGTTCCTCCCTCTGGGGGAATCACAGAGAGAAGCTCTCCTACACAATTGGCCCTCCAAACTTCTGTATGTCTTTACCCCATTTCCATTAATTCCTCAATTTCTAAAGAAGGTGATCAGGTTGAAGAGCAAGATAATCCTCATTGCTCCCTTCAGGCCTTGACAGATTAGGTTCCCCTTCCTTTGGCCTTAGCTGATTCAGTGACCATGGACTCTGGACCCAGAGCCAGATCTCCTATCCCATCCAGAGGGATTAGTTCACCTAAACCTTCAGAAAGCTTTTATAAAAAGGACCTTGATGTAAAGCCTCCATATAAGGCCCATTGTACACCTTGGGACCGAAACTTGGTGTTACAGTCAGTAGTGCAGTCCCCGTTTAAGCCTGCTGCCAACTGCGACTTGAAATTCTTATCTTGGAAGACAATATTTCTGGTAGTGATTACCTTTGTCAGAAGAATTTCAGAGATTCATGCTTTATCTTGCAAACCACCATATTTGATATTTCATAAAGACAGGGTTTCCTTGAGAACAAACCCTTCCTTTTTACCAAAAGTGGTCTTGGAAACAAATATCAAGCAGGCAGGTGATTTACCAGTATTTTTCCCAGTTTTCTAAACAAGGGCAAGTACTATTTGCATTTTTTAGACATTCATAGACAACTGCACTTCTGTCTTTATAGAACAAAAGACATAAGAAAATTTGAGCAGCTGTTTTGTTTCATTTTCAAGTACAAAAATAGGTAAGCCAGTCACCAAGGTCACCTTATCTAGATGGCTAAAATATTTTATTTCCTTTGTTTGCAACAGGAGAAAAGTTGAATTACCGGGGGCTGTTAAAACACACTCTACTAGAACCGGAGCTGCTTCAGCAGTTTTTCATTCTAAGACTTCCATGGACAATATTTGCACAGCAGCAACATGGGCTACCCCTCATACCTTTACTACTCATTACAGATTGGATTTGGTCTCTACTCGAAGAGCGGCATTTGGTTCTGTGCTGCTCAGGAATATTCTTCCATGAGTCCTCCAAAGTTCTAAGGTAGCTGGGGACTCTGCCCCATATGTCAAGGATAAAATGAAGATTGACAACATCAGATAAAGAAGTTATATACTTACCATAATGTTCCATCTGTGTTGTCCATCTTCATTTATCCTTGACTCACCCTTCCCTCTTCCAATCAGGTTTTGGTAGAATGAATATTGACCCTAGTTAGCCATTTTTCCTACCCAACACCAGATATGGTCTCTACATCTGCTCAGAGGTGACATGTGCCTGACATACAAGGCCATGTCCAACCCGGAATTAATGGACATGCTCCACCTCAAAAAATCCAAATCCACCAAAACCACTAGAGCAAGCGACTTAAACCTTAGCACGGATATAAATAGGACGTGCTGGAGGGATAGATTTATCACTCAGAGACTCCCTATGCTGTGGAATAAAATCCCGGTCCATGTGAGGCAGAGCACCTCGCTGGCTCTGTTCAAGAGAAATCTTGACCTGTGGATGGGAGATCATAGGTTTACCCCGGGAATCATCTCTGTGTCACTGCTGGACAGAGGCACAGCAAACTAATGGGCACAGTATTTTTTCATATAAGGGGTGGCGTAAGCCACAAAAATTTGGGCTAGGCTTATAAATGCCTTAGGGCAGATAGCCTAGTACAAACCTATGAACCTATGAACCTATAAAGTTTTTTTAGGATTATGCTTTCTGTTCCTTTCTCTATCTGCAAACTTGATCTGAGGTAATTTGAAAAGGAGCATTCTAGGTAGGACTTGGGCTTCAGAGTTTTTGGTTGTCGCAGGCTGTAGTAACGGCCAAGTCAGTTCCAGTGCTCAGAACCAAACCCATATGTCCTGAATAAATGAAGATGGACAGCACAGATGAAACGTTATACTAAGTATATAACTTTTTTTCGCCCTTCTTGGGACCTCAATTTTGTTTTTGAAAAAATGACTCAGGCTCCTTTTGAACCTGTCATTTCAGCTTCCTTGCAACTTTGTACTTGGAAGACTGCTCTGCTGGATCTTTTCAGCCAGGAGAGTGTCTGAGCTTCAGGCTCTCATGGCCCTTCCTCCTTTTTTAATTATTCACAGAGACAGGGTGTCTCTTTATACTGATCCTTCTTTTATGCCCAGGGTGGTTAATGAGTTGTCCCTTAATCAATCTATTCACCATTTTTCCTTTTTTCCTTCTCTACAGTCTGCCAGTGAGAAGGTTCTCCACACCTTGGCCCTACATAGACAGCTTGGATATTATTGTGATAAAACAAAAGTTATTCACAAATCTAACAAACATTTTATTTCTTTTCATCCCAGGACTCTGGGTTTAGCTCTTTTCAAGTAAACCATCTCCTCCTGGATCTCTAAGGTCATTTCCTTTTGTTATTTCTTTCATGGAAAATGTCTTTCTTCATCTGTAAAGGCACATTCTACTAAGGCAGTTGTCTCTTCTGGTGCCTTTTCCAAAGGTTTGGACATCAATTCCATCCTTAAAGTGCTACTGGTTTTCTGTTCATACTTTTACTAAGTGTTACAAATTGGCTGTTGTTCCTAGGGCTAGAACAGGTTTTGTCAGGACTATTCTGCATGGGATTGAAGGGGATTCTTCTATCCCTTCCTCCTCACAGTCTTCTTCTTAGCTGTTGTATCTCCCTTCAGTGAAAGATACTGCAGTAGTGATATGGAAGGGCATAGTACAGTCGTATAAAATCTTACCATAACAATGGATGTCCTTCTCTTCACAGTTACAGTATTTGGTCCTTCCCTCCTTCCCACCCTGTTATGACTCTTGCCCCTGTCTTTTGTTACTCTCCTGGCCAACGGGCACTTGTGTCCTTTCCTTTCTGAACTTTTTTTTTTCTGGATGTACATATTCTACATTGTTCTTGGTGAAATGTTTTTCTTCCTGGAGTAATTATTTTCTGGGTAATTGCATCTGTACGTCATCTTTATGTCCTACGCCCTATGCGGGAAACATGTGTGTGATGAACAGTGCCAGTAAAATGCAAAGATTTTAGAATACTGGCTGGACATTGGGCTGTCCTTGGCAGGAGATCCCTTCAGTGAAGAATATTGCAACAGTGAAGAGAAGTGCAACTACTGTTATGGTAAGATTTTGCACAGCTATACTTTCTTGGAACTTTGGAAGATGTCTTCTCTGCTATTTTTCCCCAAATTCTCAGCCTCCAGACCCTAAAAGCCTGACAGGTTGTATAGGGTCCCTGAGTCACCTAAGTAACTCTATAAAAGTCCTTCTGCTGGCACTACTGTTATATCTGTGAGTGCTGTTAAATGTTCTAGATTCTTTCTGTCTTCCAACTCAATCCTTAATGATAATGATCCCAGATATCTTGATATGTATGGCAAAAAGGTATACACATCTTCCATCTTTGCCTCTAGAGTCATCAACTGCCAAACCCATGTTCCTTTTATCCATTTTGAGTAACATGGGACAAACCTTAGCTAATCCTCCTATCTCTGACTTGAATTCTAGTGTTATGGACATGTTCAACTCTAAATTTGGATGTGATGCAGTAGATGCTGTCTCCAGGGCATTTGAAGTTGGGACAGTTATGAGAATATGTGCTAGAATTAGACTTCATCTCTTTCCTGAGGATGTGAAAGCTCAGTTGTTAAATGCCTGTCTGGATAATGGCTTCATTTTGGCAACACCATTGCTGACGTTTTTAAAAAAATAAAAGAATGAGAGAAACTCATGCAGGGAATTATACATCTATTTTTATCGCCATTTCCAAGATTTCAAAGGAACTACCCTTCCAATACATGCAATTTTTTTTCAAAGTCCTTCAAATTTGGCCAGCAGAAAGCTGGAAAAGAACATTTCAAAAATAAATTGCAAGGGGATGGCAAAATGAAATCTTATTGGTCCAAGGGACCCAGCTCCCAAACAAAAGCTTCTGACTATGCTTGTCTTGAATCGCTCCTCTCCTGGCCCTCCTGTGAAAATTGCAGAGAATCTTACTCTATGCTTTCCTGCATGGAAATCAATAACTACAGGATGTTGGTACATTGAACATAATGCAGTATGATTGTAATCAGGACCATTTTAGTTTGTAATCGTGCTCTTGGTATATTGAACATAATAGAGCATGATTATAAACTAAAATGAGC
Source organism: Protopterus annectens (assembly GCF_019279795.1). NCBI lineage: Eukaryota > Metazoa > Chordata > Ceratodontiformes > Protopteridae > Protopterus > Protopterus annectens. The sequence goes on along the minus strand of NC_056725.1, from coordinate 1,812,958,877 downwards.
ACTTTCCCCTGGTCCTTCAGGTATTCCTCAGCCTCCAAAAGATCAGCTTCATTTTTTTCTTCCTATTACTTTAGATATACTGTTGCAGGGGGTCATATAGCCAGTCCCCTTAGAGTAACAGGGACAAGCTTTTTTCTCAAAACTTTTACTGGTCCTCAGGAAAGATGGAACATGAAAGCCCACTCTTGTTCCAATCTAAACACTTTTCTCAGTTGAAAATGTTGACTTTTCAAACTCTTTTTCCTCTTCTTTCTCTCAAACCTTTTTGGTCACTTTAGACCTAAATGATGCTTGCTTACATATTCTCTTTCACATAAACAACTGATCATTTTCAATGATATTTGTACTGAGATTGCATTTTCCAATTTACTTCTTGCCCTTTGGTCTTTCTAACACTGCAAGTGGCAGATGTTCTGCTCCTATTACAGCCTTTTCCAGACTTCAAAGCATACACATTTTTTCTCTGTCGGATGATTGCTTGGTATCAGCTTCAACTAGTCTTGACACCCTAACAGCTTTTTAATTCACTATGAATCTTTTCCATAATCTAGGCTTCACCCGAAGTCCAGAAAAAGCATCTTTGGTTTTCCCAAGTTGTCTTCTTGACACCTTCCTGATGGCTGTGTTTCTTCCCTAGAAAAGAATCAAACTTATCATCAGCAGTTCATCAACCTGTCTTAACTGACAGTGTTTACAGCAAGAGTCTTTCTCAGAGTTCTGGATTTTAGGGCCTCTTCTGTCCTCATGATTCCACATGCCGAACTTCACATGTGAAAGATCCGGTGGTTTCTCAAATAATTCCAGGCACACCACTTTCACCCACTATCCTTCCCATTCTTTTTCTCAAATTTTTTGTAGAAAATGCTCTTTTGGTAGGTCAAACAAGTGTCCTTTCCAACCTAGGGACACATTTGTCACCCCTCCCTTCTCATCCTCTCTCAGACAATGACCACAGCGGTGATGTCTCTCAAGGTGTCAAGGTGTTTGGATTCTATGAACCATTCCTCAGACACAAACACATCAGTTTAAAAGAGATTATGGCTCATATATTATGTGAAAACCCTAAATCGGCTTTGGTCATCAGGCACCTCTTAGTGGTGACAGACAACACCACTGTGAAGTGGTATATAAATGGGGGGGGGCAAGATCTTACTCCTTTGTAGGCTTACCCTGATTGGTTGGGACATAACAATTCAGCACTACTTACTTCTTCAGGCAATTAACATCCCTTCAGAGCAGAATGCAGTAGCAGACTCATTGAACGGATCCATGATATTCCCTCAGGAGAGAATGTTATACTGGGATATCTTCCTGCACATAGTCCACCAGTGGGAAATCTCCCAAATAGATCAATTTGCCTCCACTGTGAACAGTCATCTGGAAATATTCTGTTGCAGGACACCATGCAAAGAGACCTGGAAGACAGATAGATGCTTTTCCCCTAGGCAGAGATGTTTCTTTTTGTCCCGCCTCCATTTTCCTCTCATTTCCAAAGTCCTTTAAAAGAGGATGTAGCAAGATGTCCCTTTTGGCCCAGATAGTGCCAGTTCTCCTCTCTTATTCAGCTGGTTAGGGCAATTGCCAGACATTTCCTCACAGTGTGGATACAGAACAAGGGAATGCAGATCAAAAATCTTCCCGAGAGTGGCAAGACGTGCTCCTCCCAAGCAGTTGCCACATTTGGGGCTTTCTGAAAGATTGTGGATTCTAGAAAAAGATATTTTAGATTCCTAGATTAGTACAAGGCTAATTGCCCTTGTGGGCCATTTTAAGCCTAGCCAGTTGCCTCATGTAAGAGTCAAACCGTGTACCTTGTGTCTGTAAGGTAAACACTTTGACCATTATACCAACCTCCCACCCTTTGGCCTACTGTTCATGCATTTTCTAAACATTACAAGGTACATGTTGTTTCTAGAGCCAGAATTGGCTTCACTAGAGCAGTTCTTCAGGGAATTTTGGACTGTGGTCCTTCTCTGTCCTCCCTTTTTCTGAGCTTTGGCAGTTGTCCCATATATGATGGATACCACCACAGTGATCTAATGAAAAACACAGTACAGTTGTGAAGTTAACTTAATCATAACAGTAGATGTTTCAAAGATCACTGTTGTAGTAGATACCCTCTGTCCTCTCCCTCAATAATCCCTTCTGTCACTGGGGTGGGATGGGTTATCCCTCCCCTTTTAGTTTTCTGACAAAACTTCATTTGGGCAGTTGGTTTAAGCCTCCCTTTCTTGGGGCAAGAAAGCTCTTGGTTTTGGTTCATCCATACATCACTCTTGTACAAGGACATCAGATTGTGCACTGGGTGGACTTAAGGCATGCGTGAAAGGTGACTGAAGCTTTGTGGATTGGTCGGGCATATGGTGTCTTTTGCAGGATACATGCTATATGTAGTTGCTTCTGCAACAGTAATATGTTCAGACATCTACTGTTAGGTGATTTAACTACACAACTGCACTTTCTGTCTGGTGCATTTTGTTCTTTAAAGCTGTGCTTTTACTAATTGACCTGATGTCTTTTCCATCTGTTCCTCAGTGTATGAGTTTTTGGATCTGAGTCGGATCTGGCTTTGTCCACTTTGAAGCTTTGAATCTGGTGCTCAGGCTGTTTCCCTTGCCTATAATCCCCCATATTGGCCCAGCTACTTCAGATCTCATTTGCCACAAGTGTAGAACTGATCTGTTGGTGGTCTTAGCCAGATAAGTGGTTTCTAGAAAATAAAATTTGTGAATATATTTTTTTCTGTATATCTTTTAATACTTTACCTAAGGATTGTCCCTTTTCCTTTTTCCTGCTTCTTCCCCAAGTCCTTTTTCTTGTTCTTTGCCTTAGGCATTAGATGTCTTTTTGTTTCCTAAAGAAAAAAACATTATTTGTTAACACCTTTATAGTTAATACCCTTTACTGTTGTTAGGTATTATAGGGTTTTTGGTAGCTGACATATTTTCTTTATTTTATTTTCTCCCTTTTTACAGGATGTCAGACAAATTGTCCAGTTTTAAAAAGTGTGCCTTGCACCCACTAGTTGACAAATTTGGATGCATATGATAAATGCGTTTATTGTTTAGGCTGCTCACATTTGGATGCCTCCAGCTCCATTTGTGAAGCCTTCAGCCAATGGGCCATTGTTGAAAGAAAAAACAAGTTGATCTTGAAAGGGCTTCTCCTAGTCCCTGCCGGAGAGAGCACTTCTTCAGTTTCCGCAAGACCTTTGTCTTCTAAGAAGTCATCTGAAAAGCCGAAGGAGAAAACCAAGGAAAAAAGAGAAATCTAAAACTTCAAGGAAGAGGTCTCTGAGCAATTCATCCTCCTTGAATCCAGCTTCTGAAGTCGCAAAACCTTTGGTGTCAGTGCTCTTCTTGGATATGATATTCATTGGATCCAGCACTCCTCTGAGGTTCTCACTAGAGCCTGTTTTTCCTATGCTCCATTCCCCGGAGCCTGTTTCTACTATGCTCCATTCCCTAATCTTACAGAAAAAGTGGTACCATCATTCCAGAGCCCCCCCCCCCCCACACACACACACACACACACACACTTAATCCTTCCAGTCAGCTAGAGCTTCCAGGAGCCTAACCAAAGTAATCGTGGACAGGATGGTGAAGAGATTTCTTCAGACGCAGATGCAGTTGGTGGTCTTCCCAGTTGTGGCCTCCACCTAAGCCAAGGGAATGGCTTCTTCCCCACATTCAGTAGCTGTTTCTTCTCTGATCTGACCTTTCAGATCAGAGCCCTTGGAACTGACTTGCAGCTAGGGCATGTCTGTATTGGAATCTAGGCTTAGTGCCTTGATGCCGATGAGTTCTTTGATTTGATTGGCTCCAATTACTTCAGTGCAGTCTGAGCCTTTGAGCTGAATGGTTTGGAACTGAGGTCTTTGGAGCTGTTCCCCCTTGTTGGAGCTTCAACATTAGATGGTTCTGCTACATCATCCTCTGATCCTAGCCATGTAGTGTCTCAGATTGAGCCTCCTTTCAGGGCCTTGGCATCTAGGACTCGGCTCCCCAGACCCATATTGAGCTTAGATTTCTAGAATGAGAGACTATTGTCTCAAAAGGAGACTACCCCCCCGACTTTTGATCCTTCCCTCCCCCAAAGGATCTTCCAGGTACAGGACCCTACTCTTCTTGCTCCGTCAAGACAGCCAGTGACAAAAAGTCTTTTACTAGTTCCTATGGAGCAGACTACATCAATTTCTAAGCCCTCCCCAGAGTGTCAAACTGAGGATGTGGACAGGAAGCATATGTGCAAAAGGAGGCAGCTAGGTTTCCCTCAGAACAATGTAATCACTGATACTAACTTTAATGAAGGAGAAGGTTCCCACAGATTCCCCCATCAGGACGTTTCATTTGGAGAAATTCTTGAGCTGCTTAAACAGAAATGGGATTATCTTCCCATCTGCTTTCTCCAGAAGAGTCAGTCTTTAGCAATGCTTTTGGTTCTGGCCCATCTATGTCTTGGGTAGTTCCACCTGCAGATGAAATGATAGACCTTGTATGTAAATGGGAGTGAAAGGAGCCGGACACAGCTGAACCCATATGCAAGAAACCAGACAAATTCCTTGTCGCTCCCAAAGATGATCCCCATCTGTGCAAGACTCCAACTGTGGAATCAGCGGTAGTGACTACAGCCACCGAAAAGGAACTAGCAGTAGAAAGTTCCTCTGTTCATCCACCAAACGGGGAGTCTCTTGCATTGGACAGATTTGACAAGCGGGTTTACGCCTTCTGTACTTTCTCAATTGAGAACATTGAATTATTTGGCACATGTTACACGTTTTCAGAGAGATTTGACCAAGGAGATCTCCAGTTATCTCCCACCGACCTTGCCTGCAGATCAAATGAAGTCAATTGATGTGCAGCTAGCTACTCCCCCATCTTTATTTAATATCTCTATGTGCTTTATCTTCAATGCCACAGAGGGTGCATCTAGAGCAGCGGGCACTGGCATAATCATCAAGAGACATTCTTGGATGAGACTCTGTGACTTCACAAAATATTTTAAGACTTTCTTTATGAATGCCTGTTATGATGGATCAACACTTTTTGGTTCTATAATGAAGCACACAGTCTGCAGAAGTGAAAAGGACGGTAAATCTCTTTTTGCTGGTAGGATCAAATTCTCCACTCCTCAAAGGATCTTTTCTAGGAATAAAAAAGGAGAAAAAATTTTTGGTTCAGCAAATTCCAAGTTTTTTCACCTGCACTTCTGGACACAGAGACCCCCCCTCAACGGCAGGGGGGCTTTTATAATGGATGTCATATTAGGGGCAGAGTTTGTCTAGAAAATAAAGGCTTCAGAGATTCTTTCTCTGAGAAGACTTTTCAGCACATCTGAATAGTAACCCGAGTTCTGCACTATGGAGGCAGTAGGTGGGGTGATTAACCCTGCATCCAACAAAATGGACACTCATCACTCAAGACAAATGGGTGCAGAAGGTAATAACCAGAGGCTACTTCATCCCTTTCCACTCCTACCCTTTAGCCCCCCAAAACTTCCTGATGTACCACCCTCTCAGAGGGAAGTGTCTGCTTCAGAGATAAAAAATCTTTTAAAATTTGAGTCGTCCACTAGGTCCCACCAGACCAAAGAGGATCCAGAATTTATTCAAGGTTCTTTTTAGTGCCAAGGAAAAAGAGAGATCCAAGGCCAGTTCTGGACCTATGTTCTGAACCGAAATTCCATATAGTCCTGATTTACGGTCTATTCTCCCTCTGTTGAGAGAGAACAACCGGATGTGCTCGATAGATTGTCAGGATGCGTATTACCACATAACAATGGACAGATACCCCTGGAAATATCTTCACTTATGTCTGGGAGCCAGCATTTTCAGTTCAGAGCACTGCCCTTTGGTCTCAACACAGTGACCCAGGTATTCACCAAATGTATGGTAGTAGTAACAGCTCATCTCCGAGTGCAAGGGTTCCAGGTGTTCCCTTACTTTGATGACTGGCTTGTCACGTCTCTTACACAGGATCTACTCATCCAAGGCTGGGACTTCTTGCTCCACCTGTTTTCAGGCATAGGCATAACAGTGAATCTAGCAAAGTCCAAGCTTCATCCATTTCAATCTTTAGAATTCATAGGAACTCAGTTGGACACAAGGCTTCAAATTGCAAAACTTCACCAGGCAAGGATCATATCCGATCACCATCAAGCCTTAACCATCTTATCCTATCAGATACCAATAGCAAGAAAGATTCTCTAACTTTTATGATCCATGGCAGCTTTGATCAGTCTGGTTTTCTTGGCCAGGTACTACATAAGAGTCCTACAGTGGAGTCTGGCAGTCCAGTGGTTGATAAGACAGCAACCCATATCTTTCCAAGCATGTTTAATGAAGATTTGCAAAACACATATCTGATGGTGGTTGGAGTCACCACATGTTTCAAAAGGGGGTCTATTTGAGAACACAGACAGTACGAAACACCGACGATGAGAACACCGACAGGGGAAGACCGACAACGGAAATAACCGACAGTTCAAAATCCTGACGCTGAAAACACCGACATGCGAAACGAGCGCGACTGTGTAAGTATGCGATAGTGACGGATGTTAGGGTGCGGGTAAGGTAAGTGTGCGTTAGTGATGGACTTTAGGGTTAGGGTGCGGGTAAGGTAAGTGTGCGATAGTGACGGACTTTAGGGTTAGGGTGCGGGTTAGGTAAGTGTGCGATAGTGATGGACTTTAGGGTTAGGGTTTGGGTTATTGTTAGTGCATAGATAGTTGTGTATGTAAGGTTTAGTGTAAGCTTGTAAAGTTTTTGGTGTGCTTGTGTTGTGTGTGTGTTGTGAGTCGGTGTTATGGTGTTCGGTAATGTCGACTGTCGGTTTTGTGTGGTTTTGGTGTTGGCGTTTTGGCTGTCCGGTTTGTGGTGTGTCGGTGTAGTGTAGGGGATCCTCAAAAGGACATCCTTTCGACCTCTCCCCTCCCGAAATCCCAATGGCCACAGATGATTCCCAACTGGAGTTGGAAGGGGGCACTTCCTGAGAAAGATGGTCCAAGGTACATGATCACAATCATGGACCAGTCTTCACATCAGTATTTTGGAGATGAGAGCAGTCCTCCTAGCATTGCAGGCTTTTCAGGATGCTCTCTCCTTTGATGTGATATATATTGAGATAGATAACTTGGCAGTAGTCTGGTACATCAACAAGCAAGGAGGAACCAGATTTTATCCATTTTATTGAGAGGCTATAAAAGTATGGCAATGGGCAATATCTTCTTACCACTTTCTAATAGCAACACATATCCTGGGGAAGTCCTTTGTGTTGGCAGATAGGTTGATCAGGTCTGTCTTCCTTACGAGTGGTCTCTTAATCCAGTAGTCATGGACCAGATATTCGGCCATCTGGGCTAACCCTGCTGAGATCTCTTTACATCTCCCCACAACACCAAATGCAGTAAGTTATTCTCTCTGATCTCCCTGGAGGGGGGAGTCACCGAGGGATGATTTGACCCATAATTTTCCCCCAGGACTCCTTTATGCCTTTCTTATGATTCCTTTGTTTGCAAAATTTTTATTGAAGTCACTGGCAAAGCTGATCACAATCATCCTCGTAGCACCTTACTGGCCTTGACAAATGCGGCCTCCATTCCACTGGCCTCATCTAGTACACCCTCCCTGAGTGCTGGGTTTGGCTCTAGATCTGCTCTCTCACCCATCAGGGTCACCTCACTTGGGCATTCAATCCCTTAAGTTGACCACTTGGTTTCTGCCATTCCAGTGATGGCTAGACAGTCCAGATTTTTATCCCTGGTTGTTCATATTCTAACTTCTTCTACATGTAAGACTTACAAAAGCAAATGGAAAAGGTTCTCCTTCTGGGCAGTTGAGAGCAGTCTTGATCCTTTTTTGGCTTCTCTTCCAGCAATCTTGGAATTCTTGACTTGTGAGAATGGAGCCAGCTATTCCACTATCAAAGTACAATTAGAAGCCACATCTTCCTTTCACATTGGTGAGAATCTATTGCATCTTTTAAGACTATATAAGGCTTTTCTTAGAGAACATTTTCTACTACACCCCCCACTTAGAGACTCAGTTCCTCCTTTGGATATCACCATTTTACTGCAGGCTGTAACTAGCCCTCCATTTGATCTTGCTGCCAAAGTTGATTTAAATTTTTTGTCATGGAAAACTCTAGTTGCTGTTACTCCTACTAGGAGTGTTTCTAAGCTCCATACCTTGTCTGCAAAACCTCCATACATGGTCTTTCTTGAAGACAGACTGTGTTTGAGAACTAACCTTTCTTTTCTTCCAGAGGTGGCTTCTGAATCCTTTGTCAATCAATCCATAAAGCTTCCTGTGTTTTTCCTAACATTTTCAAACAAAGGTGAATACACATTACATTTACTACATGTTCACTGTCAGTTAAGATTATTTTTAAACTGGGCAAGAACATTCAGGAAAACCAATCAGTTGTCTCTTACTCCCCCATCAAGATGGGAAAGGGATTATCCAAAGTTACACTCACCCACTGGTTGTCTGAGTGTTTATCTTGTGATCTGATGTTGTCTTTTTCATCTGTTCCTCAACGAATGGGTCTTGAACCGGACCTCAGATCTGGCTTCGGCCACTTCTAAAGCCTTGTTTCCATTGTTTGAACTCCCCTTACCTATAATCCTCTTCTTAACTTGAATTACTTCAGATCTTATTTGCTGCTTCAGCGAACGGACATGGTCTACCATAGCTTGGGCATTACTGGTAGGATAAGTGCTCCTTTTGCCATATTTAATAGCTTTCTAAGGTATTCTATTTTTTCTTACCTACCCTCCTTTTAATCTATTAATTGTTATATATTTAATTTTCTAAAAAAGAATGGTTAGTTTCATTCTGTCTTTCTCTTTACAGACTTCGTGCCTTCTTGTTTTTCCAATCTTGTACTGGTGCTACCCATTGTGGGTACATCTTAACTACCACTGTAGGTATTCTTTGTGCCTTTTACCATTGCTGGTATTTTTCTTCCCTTTTCCTTCCCTTTGTCTAGGTTTTTTTCTGCAGTATGTCTAACAAGCCCACTGGCTTCAAAAAATGCACCTCCTGTGGGCACAAGATTTCCAATTCCAGTGCCCACCAGGAGTGTATTTATTGTCTGGGATCAGCCCATCTTGATGTTGATTGTGATGTTTGAGTGCTGTAACAAACTAGTACTTAACTGTTTATTGTCTTCTACATCTTCTACATATTCTTCTAGAGCTCCTTCCAAAAAGCCTTCTGAGAAGACCAAGGGGGTTCCTCAACAAAAGATATAGAGATTAGGAAATGATCCCCTGATTGCTCTCCCTCCTCTGTTTCAGGTTCGGCTCCACCTGAAAATTTCTCCAAATCTTTGGAACCATCTAGCTCCTTGGATCAAAAAAGGTCGAAATCAAAGTCTCTAGTTCATCACTCCTCTACTTTCACTCCAGAGCCGATACGCTCAAGCATTCATTCACCTTTCCTGTAGGAAACCCCTTGATGGATTTCCAGGCCACCTTTCACCTCATCATCTCTCAGACCATCAAGGAGCCTAACCAAAGCAGATGTGGACAGGGTGACGAGATAGGTTCTCTGGGCCCAGATTTATTTGGGAGTTTTACTGTCTCCGTCTCCCATTGGACCCATAAACCTGCCACCAGCCCAAACCCAGCTGTTGACTCCTTGTCTGATCTGACCTATGGTTTCGGAGCTGTTGGGCCCGAGAGTTCCAAGTTTGTTTGCATTGGATCTGAAGGCCTGGCCTTCTTCGACTCCAGTGACATCTCTGATACACTTGGAGCAGACTCTGTCGGAGCCAGAGGGATCTCAGAGCTGTAGCACTGGTCCCAGATCCAGGTGGTTGGTTTTGACTGCAATGCTTTTGGACCTGCCCCTTACTGTCAGAGCCTTGGCATTGGACAGCTCATCCCTGATCTCTGCTTCATAGCAGGATCATGGTGATACTGTCAGCCATCGTGGGCAATTGTCCTTAGCTCCTACCAGGGCAGCCCTTGCTTCTTCCATGCCTTCTGCCTTTCATGTAGTGGAGAGAGCTTTTTCTACTACAGTGGACAAGGTATACTTTTCTCAATTTTTTTTTTATTTTTCAAATACATTTGAATGAATTCCATGGTATTTATACATAACATCTTAAATAACTATGTACACTATCTACATTAGCCTGACACTATAACAGATCTTAATGTATACGGTTACTTTATAAGTATGTCCAGTCCATTATCAGAGTGTCTGATAAATTATTGTATAATGTCAATCAACAATAAGACTTTTCCCCAAGGGTTGTTGATAAATGGCTTTAGGTAAATTTCTAGTTCTTTAATTTTAATTTCCAATAATGCTGTGGTCCTCAATAGGTTGTAGAAGTCTTCCAAAATTGGTATTGTGTTTGCATTCCATCTTCTTGTTTTACAGTTCCTTGAAATTGCAAGTATAGTCCATACAAGATACATGTTTGACCTATTCAAATGAGGACCTTTGTTCACATTTAATAATATAAGAACTTTAGTTAAATAAAATAATGCATTAAATAAAGCTTGTCGAAAGTTATTAATACCATTCAAAAAATGGCTTAATTTTTAACACAAAGAAAATGTGGTTCCAATCTGCATTGTGTACTTGCTCACATCTCCAACATATTCCTTTTATGGAAGAACTAATTTTACTGATTCTGTCTGGGGTTAAGAATGCTCTGTGCAAGCATTTCCAATTAAAAACCTTCCAGTATTGTGTAAAGGATGTATATTTTATGAATACTAAGATATTTGTTTTAATATCTTCAGTTAACTGTATTGAGTGCCCTTTTGTTATATATTTCCAATATGAGGTTTTGGGCATTGTTTTAGAGTTTATCAATATTTTATAAAAAGTTTAAATACTGTTTCCCATGTCAAAGTCATTATATATGATTTCATATATGTATTTTGTAAATTTAGGTATTTATTTAAATGAAGAATTGTTAATTATTCTGCTTAAATCTTGTGAATATGACAGAATACTCTGTAAAGTTAGCCAGTCCTGTTGTGGAATTTTGTATGTTGTTTTTATTTCTTGCATATCTAAAACTTTTAGTTCTTTGATACATTGGAGCCAACAAACAAATCATTTTTGTTCCCAGGAATCAATAATTTCTCTACATATTTTATGTGGAAAGTTCTTTGTGACTATAAATAGTGTTAAAAGATCAAACCAGACTTTTAAATCTACGTTTGCATTAATAATTTTCTAAATGAGTCAATGTAATAATTAATCATATGAGTTTTAGTGGGTTTAGTTATGTTATATTGCATACTAATACATATGTGCCATGGTAAATTGTTTTTATCTGTTATTTGAAATTTTTTTGTAAATCAAATTAATTTATTGATATTACAGTTAGTAAATCTGCGGTGGTGGTGCTGCGGTAGCGTTGTCGCCTCACAGTAAGATGCTGTTCGGTTCGATTCTCAGCTAGAGCGTCTTCTGTGTGGAGACATGCGTGAATGGGCATGCCTTCGTTGAAGGTTGTGCATCAGGGCTGGTAACTCGGCACGTAAAAATCAACTACCAATCATTAGCAGACCAGAGTTCCGCAGTGGCGACCCCTAACCTGGAAAAGCCGAAAGACACAACAGTAGTTAGTAATTCTTTCCAATTTGCAGAGTAATTTGGACTTATCCAATTTGAGATTTTTTAGACATTGATGCTTTATATATGTTTCTATATCAGGAAAGTTTAATCCTCTCTGTTTCCATGGTCTGATATGATGTATTAAAGCTATTCTGTTTCTTTTGGGAAACCATAAAAATGTTATTAGGCATGAATTTATTTCTTTAAGTTTATTCATCTCTATTAACAGTTGTATTGCCAATGCTATATATAGGATCTTGGGTAGTAAAACCATTTTTAGTAACTGTAGTCTATATTTAAATGTTAATATTATTTTGTTCCATTTTCCACAGAGATTTTAATTGTATTGATGATATTATTGTAGGTTTATGAGACTAATTCATTATTATCCTTGCATAACTCAATTCCTAGATATTTTAAGGTAGATTCTTGATTCTCTGTGATGTAATCCCCTTAGTCTGCAGTTCTTTTTTTTATTTAAAAATAAAAATTTTGATTTTGATTTATTGAAATGGAGTCCTGAAGTCATGTGAAATTTGTCAATTAATATATCTAAATTCTTGTAATGTCTCTTTTGTATTAAATAATGTTAGTAATATGTCATCAGCAAATAGCATTACTTTAGAATTGTATTGTTCATAAAGATCTATTCCTTTGATTTTTATATTCCCCAAAATTTCAATAGCCAGAGCAAATAGAATTGGTGACATGGGACATCCATGTTTAGTGTCTTTTGTTATATGTATAGATTCAAAGGTAAAAGGACCTAACTAGACATACACTAAATTATTTGTGTGTGTGTGTGTGTGTGTGTATATATATATATATATATATATATATATATATATATATATTGTTTAGGAGATGAACAAAGGATGCAGGAAATTCAAAAATACCATTAGGAATGTGAATAAATAGTCCCAATTTAGGGAATCAAAGGCTTTCTCTATATCTAAGCCAATTATGAGTGTTTTCTTTATTAACATAATTTATAACAGAAATTATCCTTTTAATATTGTCATGTGTGTGTCTATGATGGTTTCACTTTATAAACTCGAATTGCTGAAATATGAAATTTCAGCAATTTGTGTCCATGAAGCCGAAAACTCAAAATCATGAAAGTGCATAATTGCGAATGGGACTATGTCGAATTTGCGGTTATGCATTTCTGTAATTGTACGGCAGTTTTTGGATGGGATGGTGTATGCAGTGTAAGGTGAGTGAGTATGCATGAGTGTTTTTGTAATGTGTATGAATGAGATAGGGTAGGGAGGTGGAGGTATGAGCGTGTGTTTTGGCTGATTGTACTATCTCGGAGTTAGTATATATAAGTAGGGGGTTGTGGTGGGTGCAGGGGTGTTTGCTCCCCTGCATTTGTGTAGAGTAGGTGTGTGTGTGATGTGTTGTGTTTCGGTGTTTTGTTACGTGGGTGTTATGGTGTGTGTGTTTTGTTTTGTATTCTCTGTGTTTGCTGTTGTGAGTTCGTGTTTGTGAGGTGTCGGTGTTTTGAAGGTTTCAACTTTATATGCTCGAAATGCTGAAATTCGATATTTCAGCAATTCAAGTATATGAAGTGAAACCATCTATGATATATAAATCCAGTTTGATCATTATTTATTGTTTTGGATGGTGGTATTTTCATTCTGTTAGTTAATATTGTCATAAATATCTTATAGTCATTATTTAATAATGATATAGGTCTATATGAGGTACAGAGGTTTGGGGATTTGTTTTCCTTTAGGATTGGTGTGATTAAGGAATATCTCCAAGAGGGTCATATTAAAGCTTGTGACTGAATTTCTAATAGAGTTTTATGGAAGAGGGATAGTATCTTTGAAGGAAAAAGTTGATATATTTCCATAATTATACCATCTATACCTGGAGCTTTATTATTGTTACCCTCTTTTATTGTATATGTAATTTCTTTGTAGGATATAGGTGCTTGCAGATCTAGTTTTAATTTTTCTGGGGTTTTTTTTATTAGAACATTTTTCATCTAGATTTAATTGAGCAGTATGTATACTTTCTTTTTGAAAATGTTCCATATTGTGATTTCTATAGGCATCAAGAATGTCACCTATATCCGAGACATTTTTCCCTTTCTTTTCATGGAAGATACTTTTAATATTATTAGCTTTTGATTGTATTTTGATTCTTGTGGATAAATTATGTAGATATTTGGGAAAAGTGGCCAAGGTATTAATTTTTAGTTTTTCTAAAGCTAAACTAGTTTTATGTGTTAGAATTTCATTGTATTTATTGTTTAATACTTCTACTTTCTTTTTCATCCCCAAATTATTTTGATTTTTTTCAGCTTTTACTGACAAAAGTTTTAGATTGTAGATCTAATAATTCAGAATCCCATTCTCTGATTTTTTTTATACCAAGTTAATATTTTACCATATATGTAAGCTTTTAATGAGTCCCATATTATTATTTTATTTATCTCTGTGGTGTAATTAATATCTAAGAAGAACTGTAATTCAGATAATAACCAGGGTTTGAAGTCTTTAATTTTAATTATATATGCTGGAATTCTGGAGTTAAAGATTAATGGATTGTACCCATTTTGAAGTTTTAGTATCAGTGAATTGTGGTCTGAAAAGGGCCAGGGAGTGTTTGAGAAATTAATGATTTTAGAATGTAAGTCATGGGCAGCAAATATTTTATCTGTTCTAGTTTGGGTACCAAATCTGTGATTTTGATGGGAAAAGAACAAGGATTTATCTTCTTTAAATTTGAAAGTATCTACAAGATGAAATGATTCTACCCACTTGTTTAAAGCTTTTGATACAGCAGATGTGTGATGCAGTCTTTTATTTGTAGTTTCAGAAATATCAAATATACAGTTAAAAATCTCCTTCTAATATTAAGCTGCCTTTATAATTATTGGGAATGAAATCCAAGTGTTTTTTAACAGTTCCTGTTCCAATGCCTGGGAACCAGTGTAGACTGGCTAGGGTCCACATTCTGTTATTATATTTAACTATTACTAATGCCATAAGGCCTTCTGTATCTTCATACTTATAAATGATTTCTGGGTTAATCACATTTGTTTTCCATAAAATTATTACTCTTTTGTCTTTGTCTTATAAGTGGATTGCACCAATATCATATATTCCTTAGGATTCCATTTGTAATTGTCATTTGTTTTTAAATGAATTTCTTGAAGGAAGACAATCTGTGCTTTGTTGAGTTTTAAATATTTCAGTAGATTTGATCTCTTGTTAGGATTGTTTAAGCCATTGCTATTTAAAGATAATAAAGTTAAATCCATCTTAGGATATTTAGACTATTTTTTTGTTTTATTGTTACTATTAAACATTTTCCTCTGATAACTATAAAGTGTATGTTTGAGCTTTTAAAGGAAATTATCAGTTTTATACTTTGAGTGTTTACCAATAAAGTAATGTTTTGGTCAGGCATACTAAACATATTTTTGTGAAATAAATTTCAATTAATAAATGTTAACAAAACTAAGATCCGCACTAGCCATGGAATGAAAATCATTCCTAATCTGATGGATAAACCTACGTCCATCAGATTATCACTCATACCTTGACAATCCAGAACATCTGAGCTCCATAAATTGAATTATCATATGGAGAATATTTGTAATAGGAATAAGCAATATTTATATTATTTTGAACAGATATAGTACTATTATAGATTAGACATAATTCTAATGCAATATAAATGCCTACTTGTATAAGTGGTTAATATTTACATGAAAGATAGATGACAAGCATTTCATAGTAAATTATGATGTATCATATAAAAAACCTCAATAAAAGATTATAGCATACAGTTATTTATCATATTCACCCTTATTGATGAAGTCTTTCAAAACGTATTACTTAATATAAATAGATGGTAATAATATTTATACCTACTGTTTATAATACAGTGTATTTTACTGGATATATCAGAAGTTATATTTCATTGTTTGCCAGCATTTAAGTAATCACTTTGTTTGTTGCTAACTTAATTAAGCATCAAGTTTGTTTTATGTGAACATTGATGAAAGTTAGTGCATTTTAATTATCTGTGCATCCCTCTTCCCCCCATTTCCTACACATAAGGATTTTCAT
The DNA here is from genome assembly GCF_019279795.1 of Protopterus annectens. NCBI lineage: Eukaryota > Metazoa > Chordata > Ceratodontiformes > Protopteridae > Protopterus > Protopterus annectens. The sequence continues at coordinate 1,812,943,202 of NC_056725.1, read as the reverse complement.
ATCTGTCATTTCTTATTATAAATTGAGTGAAATTATAGGTTAAAAACAACAAATTAACTTATTGTGATTAAAGACTACAAGTTCCCTTTCCATATTCATAAATTTCCATTTTATGGCATATACTGAAAGTTTTTAGATTTACATCGCAACATTCTATTTTGTATAATCAGCAAAGGTTAAACTGAGTGATTATTGTCAATGTAATACTATTTGTTCAGAATGTGATTGTTGCATTTTCTGACATTCCTAGTTCAGGCTTCTATTGTTTCCCTTGAACAACTTTCTCAGTTTAATGTCATGTATAAAGCATTAGTTAGCTTGCTAACAGATTAAGTATTATGTATGGTCAAGATGGGTTACAAAACCACAATTCAAGTTAAAACAATTATATGACTTGTTATACACATTTACTTATATAAGAAAATCATCATGCTTCCTCTTGATGTTCAATATAGTGTATGCCATTTATGACAAGTTAAAACAGTAGTGTTATTATACACAAGCCCATGTTATTAAACTGACAAGGTATACTTGACCCCCTCAGGTCCACCCCCACCACAACTGTCTGTTTTGGTCTCTGAGTCTCTATGTCCTGTCCCATTAGGGCAACAGGCCCATTCAGGCCTGGAGATGATCCTCATCCAGTACTCTGCTCACACTTCTGAGTCCTCTCTGGAGCATCCCATCAGAGAGCTCTCTCAGAAGCTACATGCAAGAGAAGGCACTTAGATTTCCCAGATCAATCCTTAATGGAAGACACTGACTTCAGTGGGGGGGGGGGGGTCCACAGCTCACCACTTGAAGATGTCTCATTTGGTGAAACACTCTAACTTTTAGACAGACAGGTGTTTGGTCTTCTGATCACCCTTCCCAGGAGGAATCTGTCTTTCCTGAGGTTTTTGGAGCCAGCTGAGCTATGTCCTGGGTAGTCATCTCCAGCAGATGAGATGGTGGACCTCATTTCCCACCAGGCTTGGAAGGACCTGGATGCCATGGAGCCAAACCCCAAAAGGCCTGATAAATACCTGGTTGTGTCCAAGGAATGGGCCCATTGGAGCAAGGGTCCCCAGTAGATGCTATGGTGGTAGCAGCAGCCACCAAAAAAGAATGTGTTGAACAGAGTTCTACTGTCCATCTCCCAAATAGAGAGTGACCTGTGACCTGGACAGGTTTTAAGAAACATGTTTACGTATCAGCAACCTTCGCTGTCAGGTCACTGAACTATTTGGCAAACATCACAAGATTTCAGAGGGACTTGCTTGAGGAGTTTTCCAATGCCCTCTCAGGGTTCACGTCTGCCGAGGACAAGAAGACTGGTTATTTGCAACTGGCCACCCTATAGTCCCTGTCGATTACCTGCATGAGGCTGATTTCTCTCACCTCAGAGGAAACATCAAGAGCTGCGTGTTCAGGAATTGCCTTGAGACGATACGCTTGGATGCTCCTCTCTGATTTTGCAAAGCCTTTCAAGTCATCAGTTATCAGTGATCCTTTTAATGGATCCACTTTATTTAGCCCCAATGTGACAGAAACCCTATGTAGGAGTGTGCAGGATGGGAAGACGCTATTTGCAACTGGGATATGTTTTTCTACCCCTAAAAGGACTTTTTCCCCAGAACCAAAAAAGGTGGCAGGGAGTTGTGCTTCCATAGGCCACAAAGCTCTTCCCAGGACTCCTATGGTGACAGGTCCTACCACGGTAGAGGGAGGAACTTCAGTGGTAAATGTCACCCTCGTGGGAGAGGAGACCCACAAAACTAGGGCTTCAGAGGTCCTTTCTCTGAGAAGCCCTACCAGCACTCCTGAAAGGTTGACTGATTCTGCAGTGTGGAGGCAATCAAGGGACGCTTATCCCTGCACCCAGATAACCTGGACAGCCATCACCACAGACACTTGGGTGCAGAAGATCATATCGAGAGGTTATTATATACACTTTTCTGTTCAGTCCCCAATCAATTTACAAAAAGTCTTGATATTCCACCCAGTCAGAGGAAGGCAATAGTTATAGAAACAGAAAACCTTTTGGCCGAAATAGTCATCAAGATGGTCTCCCAGACCAGCAAGGATTCAGAACTTAGTCAAGGTTCTGTTTGGTGCCAAAGAAAAACAGGGACCTGATACCTGTCTTGCATCTCAGCAGTTTGAACCAGTATGTCAAACACTCAAAATTCTGAATGGTCACAATTCAGTCGATTCTACCACAATTGCAGAAAGATGATTGGATGTGCTTTGTAGATCTCCAGGATGTGTACTATCACATCAAAATAGACAGGCAGTCCAGGAGATTTCTATGCTTCCGGCTGAAAACCAGTCATTATCAGTTCACAGTTCTGCCCTTTGGCCTCGCCACAACCCCCAGAGTGTTCACCAAGTGCATGGGAGTGGTTGCAACTCACTTGAGACTGCTGGGATTCCGAGTATTTCTGTATCTCAACAACTGGTTCCTCTTTGCTCCCACCAAATCTCTACTTATTCAAGCTAGAGACTACTTGCTTCAATTGTGTCTTCATTTGGACATCAGAGTGAACTACTCCAAGTCTCAGCTCTTCCCCACTCAAGCCCTAGAGTTTATTGGTGTTCATCTGGATACGATGACACAAACTACAAGCTTACCATAGATAAGGCTAAATATGGTACAGAGTCAAGCATCTGTCATTCTCGGTCTTCCCACTAGGAAAATTGGTATTACAACTCCTTGGATCTATGGCAGCTGCCATATCTCTGGTGCCTCTAGCAAGGTATTATGTGAAGGTACTGCAATGGACACTTGTAATTGAATGGTCAGTAAGACAACATCCCCTATTTGTACCTGTACTGATTATAAAGATTTGCATGGAACAAATAGCCTAGTGGATCACCACAGGAGAAGTTTCTCAGGGCCACCGTTTTATTTTTTCATCACCCACAGCCACAGTGACTACTAACACCTCTCAGCTAAGGTGGGGGGGGGTCATTACTTTGGAAGGAAAGTCCAAAGCAGTTGATCCCAATTGGAGACCAATCTTCACATCAATATCCAGGAAATGAGAGCAGTTCTATTAGTGTTGCAGGTGTTTCCAGATGCTTTCACCCCAGGGATAATTGCCATGCAGACATACAGTGTATCAGTAGTCTGGTACATCAGCAAGCAAGGGCGGTCCAGATCCTACCTCATATGTTGAGAAGCTGTGAGAGTTTGGCAGTGGGCGATCTCTTCTGGTCACTTTCTTTTGGCAATGCATATCCCAGAGAAGTTCAACATGTTAGCAGACAAACTAAGCAGGTCCATCTTACTCCATCACGAGTGGTCTCTGAACCCTGTGGTGGGTGGAAATGATGTTCTGAAAGTGGGGCCAATCATGCTCTGATCTTTTTGCTATCCCTCTCAACTCCAAGTGCAGTAGGTACTTCACTCTGTTCCCCTCAGAGAGGAGCCACTGAGAGACTCTCTAATTCATGATTGGTCCTCTGGGCTTTTATACACATGTTCTCCTACTCCTACTCCTCTAATCCCCAAACTCCTGCAGGAAGCATCTCAGTGAAGGAACAGAGTAATCCTCATGTCCCTGTTCTGGCCTTGACAGGTATGGTTCCCCTTCCTGCCTCATCTAGTGTACCTCCCTTTAGTATTGGATCCAACCCACGATCAACTTTCTCATCCATCAGGGATGACTCGCAGACAGTCGGACCCTTAGATTGACAGCTTGGTTTCTCCACTTCCAGTGATGGCTAGAGAGTCCAGGTTGTCTTCCTCCATTCTACACACACATTATCATATCCTCTCAGAAATATTCTACTAAAAAGGTGTTTAAGAACAAATGGGAGAAATTCTCTCTTTGGGCTGTCCAGAGATAATTAGTTCCCTTTTTGCCATCTATCCAAGCTATCTTAGACTTTCTTGCTTCTGTATTTGACAGTGGAGTTAGTTATTTTGTTGTAAATATCCAACTTGTGACCATCTCGAATTTTCATGTAAGAGATAATCATTCATCCTTGGTATCTCCTAGATTATGCAAAGCCTTTCTCAAGGGTACCTTTTTACTCCGATCCCCTGTTAAAGATTGTACTCCTCTATGGGATTTAACAGTACTTCTTTAAGCCCTTACTTGCCCCCATTTGAACCAGCTGCTAAGGTAGACATAACGTTTTTGTCTTGGAAAACTATTTTTCTAATTGCTATCGCATCGGCCAGTTGGGTATCAGAATCTTAGGCTCTCTCCTCTAAGCCACCATATCTGATCTTTCACAAGGACGGTGTCTCTCCATACTAACCTTTCTTTTATAACAAAGGTGGCTTCAGAAACAGCTATAAATCAGTCCACCAACCTTCCTGTTTTCTTGTCAAAAATTTTCAGCAGAGGAGAATACATGCTGAACCTTTTGGATGTTCATTGATAGCTTAGATTTTATGTCCATAGAACAAAAGAATTCAGAAAAATCAGACAATTATTTGTTCCTTTTCCAAAGCCAGTTTGGGCAAATCAGTTTCAAAAGTGACTTCAACCAGATGGTTCACTGATTGCATTTCCTTTGTCTATAAGAAGAAGAGATTGACACTACCTAAACATTTTAAGGCTCATTCCACCAGATTTGTGGCCACATCCTCAGCTTTCTGGTCCAAAGCTTCTGTAGATGACATTTGCACAGCTGACACTTGGTCTAAAACTCATACCTTCATTGCTCACTACAAATTGGACATCTTGTCTAGAAAAAGGGCAGCGTTTGGATTCACTATACTCTGAAATATCCTTCTTTAAGGACCATCCTGGGATTTCTCTAGCTGGGACTGTGCCCCATCGGTTGAGGAACCGACAAAAAAGACACATCAGATCCAAATGTATGCACACACCGTAAAAATGCATCTGTGTTTTCTGTTTTCATCCTTCCTCATCCTCCCACCCTCCAACTCTCATGTAATTTGGACGTTTTTATTTTCTGGTCTCCTAGTTCAACCTGAGGTGTGTCATTTTGCCTACCTTTTTATGAGCTCCAGCCCTTTATTTCTCTTTTCTTTCTTTCTCGCAAACTAACTGGAATATTTACTGATAACTATAATGCATGATTATCCACTATTGTGTTTTGGGCAGTAATACTGGCTGAATAGAGGGCAAACTCGATCTGAGGTAATTCAAGTTAAGGCGGGATTATGGGTGAGGGGAGGAGCTTGAGCTACAGAGCCAAGTCTTTGGAAGGGGCCGAAGTTGGATCCAAGACCCAAGTTGAAGAAGGATGAAAACAGACAACACAGATGCATTGTTATGGTAAGTACTAACTTTTGTTTTACAAACAAAGGGATTTATTATCACTGCCTATACCCACAAAAACCTATTCTACTAGATCAGTAGCTTCGTTGACAGCCTTCTTTTCCAGAGTACCTCTTGATGACATTTGTGCAGCTGCAGCCTGGTCTAAGGACCATACCTTCATTTCACATTATACACTGGATATCCAGATCAAGCGCATCTTTTGGTTTGGCTGTGTTCCAGAATATCCTTCCGTAAGGCCATCCAAGTTTTACAGTAGCTGGGGACTCTGTTCCATATGTTGAGGAATGGACGGAAAAGACAACATCAATTACAAAAGTTACATACTCACCTTAATGATAGATCTGTGTTGTCTGTTTCCATTCTTCCTTAACAGCAATCCTTCTAAACTCATGCTTATTGTCCAAATGCTCTCGTACTTTCTCTTTAGCACTCTCCAGTTGCTCTTCTTCTTCTGTGAGAGTCCCTTATTCTGCAGTACTTTAACCTTTGTCAACTCCTTTAAATAATTTTTATTACTTTTTAACCGTATCTCTTTCTGTTTTATTTCTACCCTGTTTTTCAATACAGTTTTCTGTTTATCTCATTCACTGGCTCTACCTTCTGAAGAAATTTCTATCTCTTCTAATAACTCTCAAATAATTTCTGCTATCCATTCAATGGATTTCTCCTTTTTAACAGGTAGATGTCTCATTCTTACTTCATTATCCTGCATTTTTATCTTGTTTTTTTTATTGGTGAATGATTTGAAATAGTTAATGGATATGTGTCAAAGTTTTCAATTAAATGCACATGCTCATGTGAAATATAAATTCTATCCAGTCTATCCCATTTATTGTACCTAGGGAAATAATATGTAAATTATGTGCAAGTTCCTGCAACTGAATTAATTTCTTCCACATCAAATATTTTCATAAATTTTTTTTCAGAAATGTACCCTCTTTTGTTATAGTTTCCTTTAAAGACCCTCCTAATACATTTTCATAATTGCAAATCAAGTTCCAGTCCTACCTATAAGTAATATTCCCTGCTGAAAGCTGATTATTTCTCTCAAAATTTTCTTAAGCTCCATAACAGCAGTTTTTAATAGAAAGTAAATACATGCCAACCCAATCCTCCTCTGTTGCCAATAGGTCCTTATTATCACAAAGTTACTATTATTTGTCTCCCCCCCCCTTCTACCACTACTGAAGCCTCCATAGCAATCATTATTATTACTCCCCTTTTCCGTTGTTCATAGGTTCATAGGTAGGTACTAGGCTATTGGCCTTAGGGCCTATATAAGCCTAGCCAAACGGTACCCTGTCTTTCGCCACCAAGAAAATTATTTTCCTGTGCCCCTGTCGAGCAGAGCCACAGAAGTGATCCCCGGGGTGAATTTCCTATCTCCCATCCAATCATCAAGATTTTTCTTGAAGAGTGCTAATGAGGAGCTTTATTTGATAGGTAGTTTGTTCCAGAGTATGGGAAGTCTGTGGGACAGGAATCTATCCCTCCAGCATGTCCTGTTTATTGTGGTGACAAGGTTTAGGTCCTTAGAGCGTGTAGCTCGGAGGGATTGGGATTTCTTTAAGTGGAGCATGTCCAGCAGCTCTGGGTTGGACATAGCTTTGTATGTTAGGCAGAGATCGCTACTGAGTAGGTGATATGCGTCAGAGTAAAGCTGGAGTTTTTTGAGACGGTCTGTATAGGGCATCTGTTTGAGGCCAGTAATCCTCTTTGTGAGGTATTTCTGCGGCCTTTCCAGTTGTTGTAGATGTCTTGTGAGGTACATACCAAAAGGGGTGTTGTACTCTATAATAGGTCTGATGAGTGATGAGTAGAGGGGGAACAATGGCCTCTTTTTTCCTGGATGAGGAACCTTTTGTGATGAGGTGTGCCACGTAGAAGGATTTCATGACAACTGTGGCGATGTGATTATCAAAGGAGAGACTACTGTCCACCAGTCTCCCAAGGTCTCTTGTCCTCAGTATTCTGATGAATATCCATCCTGAAATCTTTCTTTGTCAAATTCATGTGCTCTTTTTTTCCAAATGTGTCTTTTGCCACATTGCTATTTGCACTCTGCATTTCTTAATGTAATTCAGTACTTATTCCTTTTTGCCTCTACCTGTAGATAGTATGGACAGACTAGCCATTATGGTGAAAAGCTGTTGTTCCCACCTATTATACATATTTTTTAATGTGTAATTCTAACTTGTGGCTTACATGTTTGGTTGGCTGAACTTTTACACATTTGCTTCTTCTCATTTCTATTTGAGCCTATGTTGCATTTTTAAGACTTTTTGCTTTAGTGAAAATCCTCAAAGTAAAAACTAAATGCACTTTAGGAACAATCCCATCCCACATCAACCTAGAACAAGCACACACAACTGTGTACATTTTCAACAAATGAAGTGTAACCTTCTAGGTAAGAAGTTGCCCCAAATTGACAGCTCCTCCACCAGGCATTATCTAATGTAAAATTAATGGTTACCCATGCTAAAGCTCATGTTATACTCTGTGTCCCCACTTAAACTAATTGCTGTCTTTTCCTAGCTTTATTCTCCTCCCAGATGTGATAAAACTGTGTACATGTTTTCAGATAACAATAACGTTAAGCCCTAAGGAGAAGTGTACTATATGTAAATAAAACTAAACTGTGCAGTGCTGTATTAAAGATATTAAAGTATTAAGGCTACTTGTAAGGATACTATCGCTTATTCACTTCCCATAATTTCAGACTTATTTCTTACTAAACTGTTTGCCCTTGTACCTTAAAATTTTGTATTTCCCTCAGCAAAGAATGTTCAGACCTGTCAAGATGAAGAAGAGATAATATCCTTACAAGTAGCCTTAATACTTTAATATCTTTAATAGAGCAAATCCCAATCCCTCCACACCACATTGTCCAGAGACCTCAACCTCATTACCACAATCAACAGAACAAGTTGGAGGGACAGGTTCATAACCCAGAGACTACCCATGCTATGGAACAGACTTCCCATACATGTCAAACTGAGCACCCCACTGGCTCTCTTCAAGAGAAATCTTAATGAATAGATGGGAAATATAAAATTCACCCCCGGGATCATTCCAGTGGCTCTACTTGACAGAGGCACTGGGTGGCATGATGCCAGGGTAATCCTATGCGCTGAGCTTGTAAAGGCTCCAGGGCCATTAGCCTAGTACACACCTATGAACCTATGAACCTATAAGATGAATTGCTTTCACCTGCAGACAGCTCAATTCCATGTAGAAGTAGTCAGCAGTGAGAAAAGAAAGCAACTAACAACACTGGAGATGCATGAAGGAATCTTTGTAAATTTAAATCAGAACACAGTGTGCAAAATTCCCCTGGCCAACTGCCCTGAGCTGCAAACTTTATGTCTGCCTTTGACAACATTTGCTAATGGAAAAAAACAACATGCTAATATCTTTGCAGATACTGGAAGCATAGCATTTTCATACCTTTCTTCATTTTGTCTTATTGTTCAAACCTGTTTGCCTACAAAAAAAAAAAAACTTGTTTGTAGCTTAAGCCAAGGACACCAATCTATATATGTACCTTTTTAAAAGCATCATAACTCTACTTATAATACTATCAGCACACTTCTACACCCCACCCCTGCAGTCCAAGATCACTGCATTATATTAACCTAAGCTTGCTTCTGTTTCACTTTTCTTATCTTGTTATAGTATAAAGCCTATATTTCTTACAAAAAAGCTGCACGTTTACTTTAATATATTAATGTAAGTAACAGACACTAAAAACCTTCCTCCCCCATTTAAAATACCCCCGACTGCACCCTGTACAAAACTGCTTTACAATATAGCATGTAGTCTACATATCATGAAATGTTTCATGCAAATACTAATAAGAGCAATGTTCATCATATTGATCATTGCTGTACTAACCTTAGCTATGTAGGTTATATCCTACATAGGATATAGCAGCCGGACAGCTTCCAAAGCCGCAGGGCACCTTCCTCATGCCCAAGCCATCAGTCAGTATGAGCTGAGCTGACTAAAAAGACAGGTTTGGGTGCCATGCCCTTCAGAGTTTTCCTACTGCCGAAGAGTATGTTCCTCTGAAGCTTTTGAGGATTGACTGTCAGTTTGTGCTGTTCCTTTGCTGGGCAGATAAGTTCCTTTTAGGGAAATAAACTTTCATTAAAAGGAAAAATGTTGGTTTTATATCACTTTCTTTTTCAGGAAGTTATTTAAAAGCTAGAGTTTGTGTTTTAATGCACTGTCACAAGACTGTATTGTAGTTTTAAATGAGAGTGCTGTTTTTCCTTCTAGTTTACAAGTTGTGTAAAGTAATTGAAAACCATTTTTTTCTGTGGAGAAATTGTGTTTATTTTACATTTTGTGGCTGGCAAAGTGTTCTAATGTGCTTTTTACTGTGCATTGATGTGAAAATTAACTTCTAAAGAGTACTGGCTTTTGCTGCTTCTTTTCCCCGTGAAAGTGGCACAATTTTTGTCTTGACCATGGAACATACTTCTGGTCCCATGGTTGGTCCTTCTTCCAGTCACAAAAAGAAAAGGTTAAACAAACAGTCATTGCTACCACAGCAGGCTAACAGTTTGCCTCAGCCACAGTTAGGTGACTCTGCTATGGCCGTTAGTTGTACCTCAGACCATTCACATTTTACCCTCAATCTCTCTGGTGTAACAGCTTCAGCCACTGTGGACCGGAGGTTGGTCATGTCCTCTGTGGCTGTTGGTGTCCACTGAGTGAGCAATAGAGAGCCACTCTTACCAGTCTTGAAAGAGAGAACAGGGAAGGCTTCTGTGTTTTGTCAGAATGTTGTGCGTATCCATGAGGAAGCAGGTACTGCCATTAATAATGTTGTTGGTCTCATTTTGGCTTTCAAAAAGTAACCAAAAACTAAACATGTATCTACTGCTTCTCAGTTTTCCTTAGCCAGGAGTAGTTTACTGCGTCTGGCTCAGGGTTTAAATCAGGTTATTGATCCTTCTTATAAAGTAGTTTCTGGTAAAGGAAAGAATGCTACCTCTTTCTTGAAGGGATTCAGGATTCTGAATCTGGACAGGAAGATGAAGGGACAGATATGGGGTTTTCTCTTCAAATGTCTTATTCAGGCTCAGAGGAGGGCTCAGTTTTTGTTTCTTTCTGTGGGTTTCTCTTTATGCTTCTCTGGAGACTATTTCCAGAGTGTGCCAGTGTTTTCAATGGGAGAACTCTGAGGTTCCTCTGTCCATGAGAAAATACTATTAGCTATTACACAAGGGATTTCCAGAACCTTCACCCATTCCCCCTGTTCTGTCAGCTTTGCAGGATTTGTATCACTGCCTGCAATTTTCCTGATAGTCAACCAGCTGCCTGTAAAAAGGCAAATAGGATGTATAAAGTTCCGCAGTATTTTAAGTTGTTATTCACTCTTCCCAAACCTGGCCCAGCAGCTATAGTTTTAATAATCGATCTGATGTTGTCAATTTTCATTCTGTCAACAACTGTTGGGGTTCAGAACCAAACCTTTGAATCTGACTCAGTCACTGTAAAAGCTTGTGGCATCCTTGAACTCTCAAGCTTTTCCCTTACCCAGAATGCACTAACCCTTATTACCTTCGATCTCGTTTGCTGCTTCCAGCAAAAATACATGGTTCTTTGTTCTCTAGAGCTGGGGAGATAAGTAGCTTTAAAACTTCTTATTTTTTTCTTAAATAACTTTTAAAAAAAGCTTGTTAACTAGTTAGTTTTTTTTCTCCCTTACCTTCTTTTCATTAAACTCTCTTATCTTCCATTTTTATCATTAGTGGCATTTCTAGTTACTATCTTTAGTAACTTTCCCCAGTTCTATGAATTATTGACTTAAACCCTGCTCCAGTGCACCCGACAACATCTCCTCTTCCTCTCTCAAGTCTGCTGCCGATGGTATAGCTCTCCCAATTAGTATCCTAATTAATAGATCCATAAAGGAATCCTATGTCCCTAAACTCTGGCGTTCCGCCTTTATTCTCCCTCTCCACAAGGGAGGCAAAAACACTAACATTTCAAACTTCTGCCTCATAGCTCTTCTCTCTCCAATCTCCAAAATCCTAGAAAAATGCATCCATCTCCAACTTATGCCTTTTCTGTCTAAAAACCAACTTCTTACCCCTACCCAACATGGCTTTTGACCAGGACCTAGCACCATAACAGCTCTACTTTCATTCTTAGAAACTGTCACTCAAGCCCGAGATTCTGAGAACTTAGTATCCACAGTGCTCCTAGAGCCCTCTAAAGTATTCAATACTGTTTCCCATAAGCACCTTCTAAGTCACCTCTCAAACCTAAATCTTTCCCAAAACACACTTTCCTGGTTCTCAAGCTATCTGTCAGATAGATATCAGGCTGTGAAATGGAAAAAAGGCACCTCACGTTTCTTACCCCTACCGGAGTACCACAGGGGTCCATCCTCAGACCAATGCTGTTTAATATCTTTATCAATAACTTTCACTGTGCTATTCCTAATGCCAAAGTCATCCAATATGCAGAAGACTCTACACTTGTCTGTTCTGCCTCTAACCTCCCTGAACTCCTATCTAAAACTCAGACTGCCTTCTCAACTACTGAGATCTGGATGCGTCAAAATCACCTTTCTCTCAATGCTAACAAATCTAAAATACTACTATTCACACCCTCAAAATCTTTCCCTTTTGATAAAAATTCCTTCCAAGTCCTTAGCCAAAGCAACTCTCCGATCTTAGCTGTTCCCTTTGCCAAACTACTCGGTGTAACTATAGACGAACACCTCAAGTTCGACATCCATATTCAGCAAAATATAAAGAAAACCCACCAAAAACTAGGTATGCTATACAGGAACAACCACTTCCTCTCTACTTCTACCAGGCATACTCTGGCCTCCTCTTCCTTCTGTACGGTGCCCTGCTACTAACTAACCTATCCTCTTCCATCACTTCCAAACTTGAAAGCTGTTATAACAAAATTTCTAAATTTGCCACCAAAGCCAAACATTCCACTCATCACTGTGTTACCCTCCAATCCCTTAATTGGTTAGAATTCACAAATTACCTGGACATCCTCCAGCTCACTAGAGCACATAGACTAATATTTAATCCAACCAAATGCCCCGCTCTAACATCCTTCCTCCATATACCCCAAATAGCACTCTCAGTGCTGAACACCAAAACTTAATTACTGTCGACAAACTTAAACGTCCTGCTCGACAACTTCTCCTCTCCTTCTCCTTAGGTAAGAAATGGAACTCTCTCCCTTCCACACTAAGGACAGTGTCAAACACAAACAACTTCGTAACTCAGCTTTACACCTACCTTTCCTCCAAATGGAAATGTAACTGCATTTTCCCTACCTAGAACTCTTTAACAAAAGCCCCCTGGGGGGTATCCTCCTGAGTTCCTATGCACCTTATAGCTGGCTATAACCTTCTATAGCTAATTCCCATACAATCTCTCACACTCTGTAAATATTGTAAATAACTTTTGACCTTGAGTGAATTTGTTAAAATGTATCTGCACAATATTTTTCCATTATGGGCAATATTGCTCATGCTTTGTATTATTTGATATGTATTTGTACTTGTACTTTTATTTTTATTGGACTGTTATCTTTCCTGTAATCGGTTTCATGAAGCTTTTCTCCCTGGGCCTCCACTGAAAACAGGCTCTCTGGACCCAGTGGACTTCCCCAGTAATCAATCCAGAAATAAATAAATAAATGTAGTCTTCTGTACCATTGTTGGTACTTTCTTTCCCTTTCACAAAAAGCCAAAAACAAAAAAAAAAAACAAGAGAGATGTCTTTGTCTGTAATTATATTAACACTGTGTTACTTTTATTGCTTGTGGTTTTGTTTTTTGTTATGGCTGACAAGGAAGATAGCCCGACGGGGTTCAAGAAATGTGGAAAATATGGTCAGAAGATACCTGTTTCTGACTCACACTCTGTGTGTTTTTTTTGCGTAGGCCCTCTCCACCTCCAGGAGAATTGAACAATTTGCCAAGCTTTCAACCCTAGAGCATTGGTAGGTTGTAGAAATAAGCTTATTTTAAAGGGACTTTTGCCTTCATCTTTTGAGGAACCTATCTCTGGAGTATCCAAAAAAACAAAACAAAAAAAAAACAAAGAAAGCACTGGGCTCCTATCACATTGTCGAACTTTTAAAAGTTCGACCGTCATATGGTTGACACCTTTTGATCGAACTTTTAAATGTTCGAACATTGCAATGGAGATCCCCGTTCAGTGCGGCAATGGAAGTTTTCCATTGTCTGCACTGTAGTGCGATCTTGGAGTTGATATATTTAAAGAGCGGGGGTGTGAGGGGTGCAGGGGGGCTTTCCCCCCTGCTTAAGTTTTCAGGTAGGTTTTTTCTGTTTTTTTTTTTTTGAACTTTTAAGAGTTTGAACATATGGTCTCAACCATATGGTGTTCAAAATTTTAAAAGTTTAATTATCTGATATAGACCCAAAAACATCTCTATTGAATCCTATGAAGAAGAAACCAAAATTCTTGGATCCAGCCCATTCTTTGGATCTGTCAAAGTCCAAATACCTGTCCTGTCCAATGGTTTCTTCGGATCCAAAGTGTCTGCAAAGTAAAGATTCGTCAGATCCAAAGACCTCGGATCACATATAAAAATCATCCTTATCAACTCTGCCTAGAACAAGGTACACACCTTCGTTGGACCAATTTCCATCAAGAATGCCTTCTCCGTTTTTGGAAATGCTAAAACCTTTGTCTGCTCTATCTTCCCGATTCTCTAGAAGTGTCCCTGAAGAAGATATAGAGAGAGGCTAGTGAGAAAGATCCTTTTGGCACAAAGCCAGTCTGCTTTTTTTCTTACCTCCTATCCCATCAGATCAGGAAGTCCATATATCCACAACTCCTGCACTACCGATTCCTCCTTTGACTCCTATCCAGGTTTTAGAGCCCTTGGATTTGAGGCATCAGGAACTGTCTACTTCGGGTCAGAAGATTTTTGTATCCTTGGATCCGAGACTTGCTCTGAGCTGTTCAGTCCAGTCAGATCCAGAGAACTCTTGGAGCCGATTCTACCCTGTTGGGTCTGATATGTTGTAGTCCACTCGAGGATTTAGGAGCTGTCTCTGCATTTTGGAGCCTTGGCAATGGTCAATTCTGTTCCAACTTTGGTCTTGGGGTGGCTGTCCTTGGAGTGGGACGGGACTAGGTATAAGAGGCTTGGCCTCTTGGATCCGGGTCCTTATCCCTCTCTAGGATGATGTGCTTTTAGGGTTTTGGAGAGAGCTCTATCTGCACCTCAGACCCAGGCATTGCCTCCCCCATCGAATCCTATGTCTACGTTCTGTTTCGCCACTGTGCCTTGTGTCGTAACTATCCTGTCTACAGGGACAGACGATACCAAAACCCCAGGCTTCCCACCAGGTTATTCCCTCCTCTTCTGATAAATCCATGGAGTATCCCTCCGAGGAAGTCCCTAAGAAGAGGACATGCAAAAGGAGGCATATAGGTTCCCCTGAGTCAGTCACTGAGGACATAGCTTTTGATGAGGGCAAGGAGTCCCCACTGTCACCTCCTAACAATGTCTCATTCGGAGACATCTTTGAGATCCTGAAACAGAGGGGTGGCTGGAAGCCCAGCAACCCTTCATCAGAGGAATCTGTGCTACTGGAGGCTTTTGGTACTGGCCCATCTACTTCCTGGGTGACCCCACCCGCTGACAAGCTCCTGGAATTGGTCTCACAGCAGGCATGGAAGGAACCTGATACCATTGAGCCCATTTCCCAGGAAGCCAGACAAGATTATGACCCTCCAGAAAGTAAACAGTTTTGGTCAAGAGCTTCCCCGTATTGATGCTGTGGTTGTGGCAGACTTTTGCCTTAAGGTCTCTGAACTATTTGGCACATTTTACCAGACTTCAGAGGGATCTGATTAAGGAACTTTCAGGTACCCTCGCAGAAACCATGTCTGAAGAGGTGAAAGATTCTGTGACTTCTCAGCTGACGACCCTACAGTCGACTTCCAACTCGTCCATGAGGTTTATTTCTAATGTGGCAGAAGGAACCATAAAGGCAGTGAGTTCCTAATGGCTGCACCTGAACCGGGTTCAGGCGTAGCCATTAGGAAACACGCCTGGAAGCATTTGTGTGAATTTGCAGGGCCTTTAAGTCTACGTTCATCAATGCTCCTATTGACGGCATCTCTCTTTTTGGCCATAAAGTAAAAGATACATTGTCCATGTGTGAGAAAGATGGAAAGACCCTTTCTGCCCTAGTTGCATGTTTTCCACCCCCTCCCCCCCATGATCCCTTTTGAGGAATCATTGAGGTGGTGGAAAGATGTGGTTCAAGAAATCACAAAGATCTTTCCAGGACACACGTGGAGGGTCCTTTCTCAGAAGCAGAGGGTGAAGTTCAAATGGTAGACTCCACCCTCACGGCAGAAGAGGCCTGCAACATCAAGGGTCCAGAGAATCTTTCTTTGGCAAACCCTTCCAGTGTTCCTGAAAGGAGGCCTGATTGCCCCCCACTGAAGGCAGTCAGGGGTTGTTTGTCCCTATAGCTGAGAGCCAGGCTAGAAATAACAAAAGATACTTGGGTGCAGAGGATCGTGTCCAGAGGATATATAATTCCTTTCCCTTCTTAGGTTCATAGATTTGTACTAGGCTAATGGCCCTGGAACCTTTACAAGCCTAGCCCATAGGATTACTGTGGCATCCCTACCCATCCATCGCAGTTAATCAAAATATTCAAAACAAAAAATACTGAATCCCCATTCTCCTGCATGACCAAGAGGAAAGCAGTACGAAAGTGATTTGGAATGGCTTTCCCTCAAACTCGTGGTGCTGAAGACTATATTAAAGGGTGTTATTTTCCAGGAATGCAGTCAATCTCACAGCAAAGCACTGAGAAATTTCCCCACTATAAAAATCAACTTGCTATCAAGTTACCTGGCTCAAATTCAAAGCAATCGTGACATGCCTAACTGAAGTGCAAGTAATGTTCATAATACAGACCATGTACTAGCCTGCATACCCCAACGATGAATCAAGCAGCAACATTAATCACACAGACTAGAGGGTCAGCAGTGCACAGTTAACGACAACATAAAAATGTGGGACAGGATCACAGGAGGTGAAGTTGGTAGCCACGCATGCTGGTTGTCAGGAATCACATCCTCTAGCAATGATGTTGAGGTGCCACTACATGACCACTGCCTGCATCCACTAAGCTGTCAGGGATCAAGTCATCCAATAAGTGGGCCAGGGTGCCATTACTTGACTGTTGTTCATGTCCACTACACCAGTTAGTTCCGCCCTGACTAGAGCCAACTGATGGCAGGGATCAGGTGAACTGTCAGAACTTGTTGGAGCACACTGAGAAGGCACACCATGGGTGAAGCACAGCAAGCATCACAGAGAACCAAAAGTGTTAGGATATGTGCCAACATGCGACACTGACAGTACCTTTAAAATAGTAGGTGTTCTCCGATGTGGGATACCATGTGCAAATCCACCCTGTGTTCAGAACACTGTTCCATGGCTACAAAACCAGTTGGCCAGCAAAAGCAGAAGGTGTGGACAGTCACGATGCGTCAGAGAAATTTGACATCTGTTTACTGGGAAAGTCCGACTGGACAGGAAACCCATTTTCAGTGGAGACCCAGGGGAAAAAAGCTCCAAAAATATAGATTAAAAAAAAAAAAGATAATGTGTAACAAAAGGGAAAAAAGATTAACAACAGTGGTACAAATACACAATATTGATAAGATAAAAGAAATTAATGCATAAAATATTCTAATTTTCGTGGCAACATGGAGAGAAAGCTACAAAAAGATAATACACAGAATATTCTCATTTATGTAGTAACATGAGAAAGATACAAAATAAACATCTATTTGTGCACATATTATTCAATTTTTACAGACTTTTACAAAAAATGCCCAAGATGTATAGGTTTATACTGTAATATTGTTCTCATTGATGCAAACAGACACTGATTTGCATTAGTGGAGTAAAGTCTGCTGGAGATAAAGTTCTGTGTAATAATAAGGGTACATAAAATTCCTGAAGTACACAAAAATGCACATACACACAGTGGATATAAAAAGTTTACACACAAATTCCAGGAAAATCCAGTTCCACCCAGTCAGAGGGAACAAGCAGCCATTCAAGTACATAAGCTGCTAAACAAAAGAGTCATCCAAGAGGTCCCCCCAGACCAGAAAGGATTCAGAATTTACTCAGGATTCTTTTTAGTGCCAAAGAAAACAGGGGACTGGAGACCAGTTCTTGTTCTCAGCAGTCTAAACAAATTTGTTCGGAAGACAAAGTTCCAGATTGCCACGGTCCAGTCCATTCTTCTATTTCTGAAAAAAGACGACTGGATGTGATCAACAGAGCTCCAGAATGTGTTGTTGTTGTTGTGTCTTTCGGCCTTTCCCAGTTAAGGGTCGCCACAGCGGAACTCCGGTCTGCTAATGATTGGTAGTTGATTTTTATGTGCCGAGTTACCAGCCCTGATGCACAACCTTCAACGAAGGTACGCCCATTCACGCATGTCTTCACGCAGAAGACGCTCTAGCTGAGAATCGAACCGGACAACGTCTGACTGTGAGGCGACAACACTACCGCAGCACCACCACCGCGGCTCCAGAATGTGTATTATCATATAAGAATGAACAGACTATCCATGAAATTCTTATGCTTCTAGCTAGGAGCCACTCATTACCATTTTAGTGACCATTCTCTTACTTACATCTCTAGACAAAAGACCCACATTCATAATCCAATAGCTTTTAGAACTACCAGAAACAAAAAATATTTCAACCCAAGTAATTTTGAAGCAGAACTCAAAGCTTGCAATTGGTCTCCCCTAAAATACCTACCTCTTGACGAAGCCGTTTCATACTTTAACAAAACATTTTTGCAGATCCTTGAGCATCATGCTCCCACTTGTACTGTTAGAACAAAAAATAAACCAGCCCCCTGGCTGTCTAAGGACACAAGGCTAAACATACTATTAAGAAACAAACTCTGGTCCAAATGGAGAAAAACTAAAAACCCAATTGATCACCTAAATTTTAGACAAATTCGTAATACCACTAAAAAATCCATAATCCTGGACAAAAAAAACTACTACCTCAAAATTCAACAAAACAATCCTCAAAAGTTCTGGTCAGGTATCAACAAATTACTCCACCCAGGACAGTCCAAAACACCTACCCCCTCTAATCTAAGCCAAACCCCTCCCAACCAAATTGCCGACACCTTTAACAATTTTTTCTCTGAAACAGTTCATCTGCCAACACGGTTTCAGGCCATGCCATAGTACTACAACAGCTCTCCTATCCTTTACAGACTGCATTAATAAAAACAGGAATACAAACCTTCTTTCTTCTGCACTCTTCTTAGACCTTTCAAAGGCCTTTGATATGGTTAACCACCAACTATTGATAGGTATACTTGAATCACTCTTCCTTGATCATCAACTAGTAAAATGGTTCCAATCTTACCTTGGAAACAGAAAACAAACTGTCCTGTGGGAAAACAATCTATCTTCTCAGCTTCCTATCACCCTTGGTGTCCCTCAAGGATCCATTCTTGGACCTCTCCTTTTCACAATTTTCATTAATGATCTAAAAACCTCCCTTCCCCAAACTACATGCATACAATATGCAGATGATTTGACTCTGATATGTGCCACATCCTCCCCTGCAAAATTACTTACTAACACGCAAACAGTCTTTACTTTAGTTGAAAACTGGTTCCATCAAAGATGTCTCCTCCTGAACCCGAAAAAAAACGAAATTACTACTATTTACTCCCACACAGAAGTCCCCCTCGATCAATTTCATAGAGAAATCAGACAATGGCACAGAAATAGCCCCTGAAACTACCACTAAACTCCTTGGTGTAATAATAGACAACCATCTCAACTTTGACACACACATTAACTCAACTATTAAATCAGTAAATAGAAAACTTGGATTCCTCTATAGAATCAGACCATTTCTTACAGTCAGCAAAGATTTCTATTGCCCAAACCCACCTCATCTCTACCCTACTCTACGCCTCCCCTATCTATACAAATCTATCCAAAAGCAACCTAAATAAACTAGCAACCGCCTACAACAACATAGCCAAATTTGTCACCGGCGTCCCTTTCCGTACTCACCATTGCCTTAATCTTAAACTTCTAGGATGGCTGGAAGTACAAAACCAACTAGTTTTCCAGCAACTCATTTTTATTTACAAGATTTTACATCATCCTACAAATACTCCCATACTATGTAGCCTAGTTAATTCTTATAAAAACCTTCCTACCCTAAGATCTGCTAAAAAGCTACAAGTTGCCACCACTAAATCCTTTAACAAATCTGGGGGTTGCCTATTCTCAAATGCAGTTGGCAATACTTGGAACAAACTTCCATCTGAAATAACATCCCTTACCTCCACCAACCTTTTTAAGAAAAATTTGAAAAACATCATTAAAACCCAGTGGCTTTGCCCCTGCTCCAAGCCTGACTGATACTTTGCGCCTTCTTTCTATTTCTGACCCCATAATTTAATTCTTTTAGCTGAGACTTCCCTACCTTCTATATAGGACGTGATTAAACATTTTTTTTCTTGTAACTCCCACTGTACTATGTGAATTTTTGTGTCCTCTTTTTGTTTTTTTGTTTTTGTTCTCTTTATATACTCATATATTTAATTGTATATATATTTTTTTATCTATATAAACTGAATCAAGAACACTTTTCCTTGTATACTTTCCTAAATGGTATTAAAAAAAAATATTTGTTTTTCTGCCATAATTATTGCTGCCAAACAATTTTATACTGACTTAATTATTTTGTATATCCACTTTTTTGATGGACTATATAATTATTTTTTATATTTGTACTGTTCTTGTGGACTATTTGTATATATTTTTCTTTGTAATGTCTTAGAGCTTTTCTCCTCGGGCCTATACCGAAAATGGACATATATCCAGTTAGACTAGCCCGGTCAACAAATGTTAAAATAAAATAAAATAAATAAAAAATAAAATAAATAAATAAATTTCAGAGAACTGCCTTTTGGTCTCACTAGAGCACCCAGGGTGTTCACAAAATGCATGGCAGTGGTAACAGCTCAGTTGAGACTGCATGAATTCCAGGTGTTTCCTTACTTAGACGACTGGCTCATCTCTGCCTCATCCAGGCATCAACTCATCGTGGCAAGCGAAAAAGTAATCCAGATTTGTGCACGGTTAGGAATAACCATAAATTTTGAATAATCACATCTTCATCCATCTCAGACTGTAGAGTTCATAGGAGTGCTACCCAGTACAAGATCAACAATAGCCTCCCTTCCCCTTTCCATAGTTCAAACTTTAAGATCGCAAGTCAGCAAGATACTTTGCAGTACCACAGTCTCAGCTTGCCTAGTCCTACAAGCACTGGGATTAATGGCGGCAGCAAACCCCCTTGTTCTGCTGGCTGGATTTCATATGAGGATTCTTCAGTGGATGTTGGCATCTCAGTGGTCGATACTTCAGCTACCGTTATCTGCTCAAAAATTAATCACCAACTCGTGCAAGAAAAATCTGATGTAGTGGACCCAGTCAGAATAACTGCTAAAGGGACATTTATTTGTCTCTTTTCAGCCCAAGGCTGTAGTGACCACAGATGCTTCCCAGGTGGGGTGAGTGGGACATTACCTGGGAAAGACAATCCGAGGCATGTGGTACCCCGAAGAGGCCAATTTGCATATCAGCGTTCTGGAGTTGAGAGCAGTGCTTCTAGCTTTGCAAGCCTTTCAGGATGCTCTCCTCTTGGGAACGATTGCAGTAGAAACAGACAATATGTCAGTGTTTTGGTGCATCAACAAACAAGGAGGAACTAAATCATACCCCCTATGTCGAGAAGCACTAAGGGTGTGGCAATGAGCAATCTCTTCCAACCTCTTTCTCTTACAATGCACATTTCAGGGAAGAACAGCGTGCTAGCAGACAAACTGATCAGGTGCATTCTGTTACCTCATGAATGGTCCCTCAACCAGAAAGTAGCAGAAATTTTTTTTCTACAAGTGGGCCAGCATTGCAGAATTCTTTTTTGCATCTTCCCTAAACAAGTGCGGCAGCTACTTTGCGTTCATTCCCTTACAGGGGGAGTCACCGAGGGATGCTGTTCTCCACAATTGGCCTTCCGGGTTACTATAGGCATATCCACCAATCCCTCTGATATCAAAGTTCCTTCAGAGAGCTGCCAGGTTGAAGAGCAAGGTCATTCTCATTGCATCCTTTTGGCCTCGACAAATTTGGTTCCCCTTCCTGTCGCCTCATTTAATCATTAACCCTGGATTCTGGATCCAGCTCCAGAGCTGCTGTCTTACCCAACAGAAATGATTCATCCAGACTTTCAAAAGCTCAAGCTGACAGCTTGGTTTCTCCATTTCCAGTAATAGCCAGACAACCTATGCTGTCTTCCCGTTTGCCGAATTCTATTATCTTCCATCAAACCATCTACAAGAAAAACTTATGCTAGCAAATGGAAAAGATTTGTGCACTGGGCACTTCAGAATAATTTGGATCCCCCTTTCTTTGCCAATTCACACTATCCTAGAGTTCTTGTCATTGCTTTTTAATCGAGGGGCCAGTTCTTCCACAGTTAATGTTCTATTAGCTGTGATTTCCAATTTCCATGTTGGCTTTGATGGCTCTTCCGTTGCTTCACATAAACTTTGTAAGACCTTTATAGGAGAAACACTTCTGTTGAGAACCCCCAGTTAAAGATCCTTCTCCACTGCGGGACTTAACTGTGGTACTGCAAGCTTTGGTCCTTCTGCCCTTCGAATCTGCAAATACTTGTGATCTAAAATTTCTGTCTTGGAAAACTGTTTTTGGTGGCCATTACCTCTGCCAGACAAATTTCAGAAATTCAGGCCTTGTTGGTGAAGCCTCCATATCTAATTTTTCATAAGGCTAGAGTTACATTGTGAACTAATACATCCTTTTTTGCCCAAAGTAATATCAGAATCCACCATTAACTGACATATCAGTCTACCAGTTTTTTCCCAAATTATACAAGCAAAGGTGAGTATCTGTTGCATTATCTAGATCTGCATAGGCAATTGCATTTCTTTTTACACATAACAAAAGACTTCAGAAATTCATATCAGTTATTTGTTTCCTTTGCTGAAAGAAAATTGGGCAAGCCAGTATCTATAGTTTACATGACCAGGAACCAAACACAAAGACCAAGTAAAGATAAGAAGTCCAAGTGTACAGCAGGCTCACACCAGTTGATAAAATTCCTTTTATTCACAAAGTAGATTAAGCGCTTTTGTCAGCTTGCAGCTAAAGACTTCATCAGAATCTACTATACAGAAAAAAAAAACACATTTAAATACTTAAAATAAACAAACCACCTGATCAATTAACTAATTAACCATTTAAAGGGACAGACATTTAAACATGGAAGACTTTAACACAGATCTATTCATAATTAATAAAACCAGTCCCCTATTGTGAATGTATTCCTTATTTTAAGTATTTAAATGTGTTGTTTTTTCTGTATAGTAGATTCTGATGAAGTCTCTAGCTACAAGCTGACGAAAGTGCTTAATCTACTTTGTGAATAAAATGAATTTTATCAACTGGTGTGGACCTGCTGTGTACACTTGGACTTCTTATCTTCACAGTATCTATAGTTTCCCTAACCAAATGGCTTTCTAATTGCATTTCCTTCATTTACAATAAGTTAAACTTGGCTTTACTAAGCAACTGCAGACTCACCCAACAAGAGCGATAGCAGCTTCCTCAGCCTTTTCATTCAAGAGCCTCCGTAGATGACATTTGTGCAGCAGCAACTTGGGCTTCACCTCACACCTTCATCTCTCATTACAAATTCGACTTTGTTTCTAGAAGTAGGGCATTATTTGGCTTACTGGTGCTTAGGAATAACTTTCCTTGAAGCCACCCTGGGATTCCAGTAGCTTGGGACTGTGTCCCATCAGTTGGGGACAGAATGAAAATTGACAACATCAGATAAAGAAGTTATGTACTTCCCATAACGTTCCATCTGTGTTGTCCATTTTCACTTTTCCACAACTACCCACCCATCACCAACCAGTGTTTTCTGGAAAAGCGAGTGGATAGAGTGAGTTTTTGAGGTCTTTCCCTTGCATTCTGTGGCTTCATATATAGCTTTGTACTACCCTTTTCTGCTATAATACCATAAGAATAAAGTTTCTATTCTTTTGCTGTAGTCTGCAAACAAGATCTGAGGTAATAAGGGTTGGTGCATACGGGGTAAGGGAGAAGCTCAAGAGTTCAAGGTTGCCACAGGCTTTTAAAGTGGCCGAGTCGGATCCGAGGACTCAGATCCAAACCCCATCAGTTGAGGAAGAATGAACATGGACAACACAGATGAAACATTATAAATACATAACTTCTTTTTCTTTCTGATATGGATGGGAAAATTATTGATAAGCATGGGAAAAAAGTGTATGCTTCTGCAACTTTGATTTTCAGAATTTTAAATTGTCAGATTCGTATGTTAAATTTCTTTTCTGAATAATTGTGAAAGCATGAGGAATGTTTTGTCTGCAATTTCTTCTGGTGAGTAAAAAATGCTTTAAATAATTTAGTTTCTTAAGTCGCTAGTCATTGCTTACAGTGTGTGTATGACTCAGTTGACACTTCTTCCAGGGTATTGGCCACTGGTACTGTTTTAAGGAGGTTTGCCAGGCTACATTCCCAGAACCTACCAGATGATGTTAAAAGTAAGATTTTAAATTCTACTTTGGATAGAGATTTAATTTTTGGTCTCTCTGGTGCATGGTGATCAAAATGTATGACGAAAAGGGAGAGTTGATATTGAGAATCTAAGGGATTCTCTAACCCCTCATGCAATTTTGGCAAAAAACAAAATAAACAGTCTCAGTAAAATGCAGGTGAAACGGATGTTTAAGGAGAAATGGCAAGGGAGTTTCAAAATGAATTTTGGACCCCCCCTCCCGAAAAGCCAAGGATAGTGCAACAAGTCAGAATGACTGTTGTATGGATCTTGTTCCCCAACCCCCACCCTGGCAGCCACATTTCCTTACAGAAAGTGTGAATGTCCATTTTGTTCTTTGGCAACAGATTTTTTTTTAGACGAATGGGTTCTGAAAATCATTCATTGGAGTTACAGATGGGATTTGGAGGAAATTTCTCCTTTCCAGGAGGTCCAAATCCATCAGACTAGGCTGTTTTATTTCTAGAAAACAACACACAAGGCTGGAAACCAGGAAAATAACACCAAAACAATTCTTTATTCACCACAAGTAAGTGCTTTCGTCTGGTGAGTGTCACCAGATTCTTCAGACAAAGTGAACCATACAACATTAAACGTATATACCCAACAAATTAAATCAATTAAACAATTTGGAAGGCCACATTGCAATCAATTGAATATTTAAAACAAACGAATATTTAAAACAAACACGGCCCTAAAATAGAAAAACTGCTCTAATAAACTAGGAAACATCAAAGGAAATAAATTCTGTTCAGCCATATTTAAAATGTATAGAAGACAGTAACATAAAAACAAGTTAGGAATATAAAATATAAATATAAATAAAATACCTTGTAAAAATACATTAGAAATATAATTGATTCAGAAAAGTACATTAAATATATACGCGCTATTGTATATACTAAAACCTTATTATTATATACATTTAAATAAGTAATTTCTGTTCATCTATTAAAGACTTTTAATTTAAGCCTGCTGGAAATGGATATCGCATCATTGAGTCCTGGTGGAGAATAAGCATTTAAAAAGACTTGCCACCAGTCTTCTTTCTCCTCAAGATGCAATTTCCAAGCCCCCCCCCCCCAGCTTCACACTTCACTTGTTGAATTACTAAAAATTTAAAATTATGATCTGGAAACGTCCTTAAATGTCTATATATTGCATTTTACATCTTGCTGTTGAATTTCATAAAGATGTTCATATATACCTTGTGCAAGTTTACATTGGGTTTTCCAAATATAAAAAGCTGGACACTGGGAACAAACTGCAGCATAAACAACTGCATGAGTATGACAATTGTATTTTCCCTTAACCACAATTTTTTTACCACCAATTCTAATACTTGATGTTCTCAAGATATGCTTACATTGGTGGCTCATACCACAAGGTGCCATACTCCCCTTAGCCTCAATAACTAGGGGCTTTTCTAGTAAGCTCTTGAAGTTCATATCTTTCCGAAATACAAAATTGGGATGGTCTCCAAACGTGTCCAACATAGCCTGTTCTCGCATAAGAATAACCCAGTTTTTTCTTAACAATATCCTGCACAAGGGAGCTATCGCTAGAATATGTACAGACAAAGGGGCATATAATTTCCTGAGAATTTCAAGTACCTTTTGAATATTTGCGATTAGCAACTATATCTTCTCCATCATTTAAACAATGATTATTAGTCCTAGGGGGTAATAAAAGTTGCCCATTTGTAGTCATATCAGGACTTCCCAATATTGGGACATAAAAACCATTAGTTCGTTTGTTAATAACGTCCTGTTTTATGTTATGTATTAAACTAATAGGATACCCCCTATCAAGGAACATATTACTCATAAAGTCACATTCTACCAAAAAGTCATTAAACTAGGAGACCATCTGGGCAACTCTGACAAACTGACCCTTGATAATCCCCCGCTTAACATGCATAGGATGACTGCTAGAATAATGGAGCATACTGTTTGAATAGGTGGGCTTCCTAAAAATTGTTGACTTAATATATCCATTACTTATTTTGGTGATCAATACATCCAAATAGGAAATCATTTCTTCTTCCACCATATAAGTAAATCTAAGAAAATTTGTACTTTGATTAAGATAATCTATAAATACAAGGATATCTTCCCGGGGTCCTGTCCATGCCACGAACAGGTCATCAAGGTAGCACAGGTACAAAGGAATATGTTCAAAAGAAGGAAACAAAAAAGGAAATGGTTCTCCCACCAGGCCATCAGTATGTTGGCAAAAAGGGGTCCACAAGCCGACCCCATAGCTGCACCCTTAAGTTGTTTAAAGTGGTGGCCTTCAAAATATATGTAATTGTTTTTTAAAACTATTTCCATTAGCTGAGTATAAGTATTGATATGTCTCTGTTCAATACCAAAATCGGTATACAAAAAATTCAGAGAACCAATCCAAACTCAAACCATGGGGTATACAACTGAAAAGTCCTTGACATCGATGGTAATAAAAACACTCCCCTCCCCAAAATGGATAAGGTTATTACATTTTCCCAAAAACTGCCAGGAATCCCGGCATAAGTGTGGGAGGTTCAAAACCATTTTTTTCAGTCTGTTATCCAAGAACCTGGCTATATAACTAATGTTTGACCACCCTGAATCTACTATTGGCCAAGGGGGGGGGGGGATTAACCAGGTCCTTGTGGATTTTTGGAACTCCAAATATGACTGGAATTTTAGGAGTTTCAATAGTCATATAATTATATTCATCAATACCAATCTGGTCCTGAGTGACCATATCAAAAAGTACCCAATCAATCCTATTATATGCTGTATTGACCTCATTGATAGAGGCCTCACTATAAATGCTACTATATAATAACTTGAACATATTCTGAATATAATCTTCCTTTTGGACAATCACCATCCCTCCCCCTTTGGTTGTATAAATGTAAGATCAGTTTTACCCCTAAGTTTGGACAATAATGTTGTTTCAAGAGCAGATAAATTGCTTATATTGTTATCTGCTCTAAAATTATGCATATAATGGCAAAAGTCCATCTCACATACTGTTTCAAAAGATTTAAACAAGTAATGTGGATTAGGGTTAAAGGTACTTGGTATTCTACAGTCATTGTTATTACTATTATAAACATGATTATCATTTCTATGCAAATATTTTAAATTCAAATTCCTAATATACATTTTAAAGACACTGATTAACTCTCTAAGATTACATGGTTTGCTAGGTACGAAATTGTATCCTTTACTAAATAAATCTGCGTGTTGAACAGTGAAGGAAAAGCCAGAGTAATTATAAATTTTAAAGTCACTAGATGAATTGAAAACAATATTTAGTTGTCTTAACACAGTCACCTCAGTTGTCTCTTGTTGTTGTAAACTTGGCCATTCCTCTGTCCTTGTTGGTTCCAACCATTCCCCTGTGGATATGGGTTCCAGTGTTGGGGCCTCCTGTTCCTGAGCCTTTCCGACCTCCACCTGGTACATCTAAATGGGCAACCTCCCCTTCGAAATCACTTGTTCCAAGGTCTCCCGGGTCCGTAGGCTGCCTTTGGTATTCCGTATGGTTTCCACGAATAACTGGTGGTGCAGGATAAGCCTTACCTGCCTGGTAGGCTTTCCGATCACGTTCCAGCTTTTTTGCTTTGCGGTTAGCAATAACTGCTACCACACCATCAACCTGCTTGAAAATGGCATCATACTGGTGTCGGCTGCTATCATACAAGCCTGCTGTATGATTTTCCTCATCCAAAGCACGAATTTCGCCAAGCAAGCTCTCCAAACAAGTATTATTATGTTTCACCATGAGCTCCATGAGCTCACAACCATGCCGGTCGAAGAGGGCCAACATTTCCTGATGAAAAAGGGAATGCTGAACCAAGCCAGTTGGAAATTTCCAAGTTCACAGGCCTTTTGTGACTTGGCAAACCTTAAGACACTCATTAAAATATGAATTCTCCTGTTGTAGTTTTTTATAGTCAATTAATTTGTTTTTAAACATAGTTAGTTTGGTATCCATAGCATTGGACACCCCCGCACTGGCTTGGGATGATGGAACATTCCTACCAAGCCAGGAATGAAGTGTTCCAGGTGAACCAACGTTAACATTACTGTTATTAACTGGAACAAAACTTACAGTCCGTGAAGGGAGGCCTGTAAGCCAAAATTATTAGTTCCGCCTCCTTCCCTCAAAGCAATAGGTGTTGTATTAAAAATAATTTGCGAAACTGAACAGTCTTTCTCCACAATTGCTTTAGGTAAACGTTGCTGTACAAGGGCTGTTAGAGACTGAACAGAGTCTCTTAATTGCATAAAATCCTCATAGGTGACCCTTAGATTTCCTTCAGCCATGGTGCAATAAACACAGGAAAAAACAAATGATACCTCCAACCAAACAGTCCAGAAAATGACACACAAGGCTGGAAACCAGGAAAATAACACCAAAACAAATCTTTATTCACCGCAAATAGGTGCTTTCATCTGGTGAGCATCACCAGACTTCGTCAGACAAAGTAAACCATACATTAAACTTATATACCCAACAAATTAAATCAATTAATCCATTTAGAAGGCCACATTGCAATCAATTGAATATTTAAAACAAATGGATATTTAAAACAAACACAGTCCTAAAATAGAAAAACTGCACTAATAAACTAGGAAACAGGAAGGAAATAAATTCTATTCAGCCATATTTAAAGTGTATAGAAGACAGTAACATAAAAACAAGTTAGGAATATAAAATATAAATATAAATAAAATGCCTTGCAAAAATACATTAGAAATATAATTGATTCAGAAAAGTACATTAAATATATACACGCTAGTGTATATACTAAAACATTATTATATACATTTAAATAAGTAATTTCTGTTCATCTATCAAAGACTTTTAATTTGAGACTGCTGGAAGTAGGTATTGCATCATTGAGTCCTGGTGGAGAATAAGCATTTAAAAAGACTTGACACCAGGCTTCTTTCTCCTCAAGATGCAATTTCCAAGGCCCCCCCCCCCCCAGCTTCACACTTGACTTTTTGAATTACTAAAAATTTAAAATTATGATCTGGAAATGTCCTCAAATGTCTGTATATTGCATTTTTTACATCTTGCTGTCGAATTTCATAAAGATGTTCATATATACGTTGTGCAAGTATTAGAACTGGTGGTAAAAAAATTGAGGTTAAGGGAAAATGCAATTGCCATACTCATGCAGTTGTTTATGCTGCAGTTTGTTCCCAGTGTCCAGCTTCTTATATTGGGAAAAACCAACGTAAACTTGCACAACGTATATATGAACATCTTTATGAAATTCGACAGCAAGATGTAAAAAATGCAATATACAGACATTTAACGACATTTCCAGATCATAATTTTAAATTTTTAGTAATTCAACAAGTGAAGTGTGAAGCTGGGGGGGCCTTGGAAATTGC
Organism: Protopterus annectens; assembly: GCF_019279795.1. Classification (NCBI taxonomy): domain Eukaryota; kingdom Metazoa; phylum Chordata; order Ceratodontiformes; family Protopteridae; genus Protopterus; species Protopterus annectens. Next base: position 1,812,913,830 of record NC_056725.1, on the reverse strand, counting down.
ATCTTGAGGAGAAAGAAGCCTGGTGTCAAGTCTTTTTAAATGCTTAATGTTAAGTTGTCCATCTCGCCTTCATTCTTGCTGGATGGGTTTGGAGCCGATCCTCGGCTCCAACTCGGCCAATACTAAAGCTCGAGAGCTAATTCCACCGGCTCGAGGCTCCCCTATATCCCACAATGCCAGGCGGTAACTCCTCAGATCTCGTTTGCCGCTATAGCTGACGAGGTGCTTTTTTACCGGCTCAGGCATGTCAGTGAGAGTTTTTACTGTAATAGGTATTTCTTAACCCCCTATTGTTTTATACCATAACCTTTTTAGTTTAATTAATATTTAGATAAATCGACCCCTGTTTTTTCGGGTCTATATTCCCTTCCTTTTCTTCCCTTAACTTGTAGGCCTTCGGCCCCTTCCCTTCCCCCAGTCCTTTAGTGTGACTAAATTAGTAGTTTTTTGTTCAGGGCTTGTATGTGTGTTTGTGGCTTTGTGTTAGCCTTAATAATTTAATATTTTTCTTCGGTAGAGGGTGTGTCTGTAGTGTGTTTGTGTTGTTGTCAGGCACTCCTTTCACTATGTTAAAAGACGCTAAGGTCTCAGGCTTCAAGAAGTGTGACTCGTGCTGTCAGAAAATGTCTCTGACAAACGGTCACACTTCTTGTGTGTATTGCCTGGGACCTTTGCACCTGCAGGACTCTTGTGCTGTTTGTCATGGTTTTAGCCCTAGAGTCCTGCAGGAACGCAAGAATAAATTAATCTTGCGGGGCTTATTAAAGCCTGAAGGGCCCCCCGACTCAGTCTGTGTCGGGGAAGCCTTCTAAAACTTCCAAACAGTCGGCTCCGGTTTCTGAGTCGACTGCTGGAAAGGTTAAGTTGGCTTCGACATCGGCTCCAGCCAGAGCCGATGTTTCCAAGCCTCATACTGTTACCTCGGCTCCGGCTGGAGCCGAGGCTGATAAAACTCCATTGGCTCTGATACTCTTATCGGAGCCACAGTCTAGGAAGAGATCCAGATCCCCCTCTATCGGCTCTGTGCATTCGGCGCCAGGATCCTCTCTTCTTTCCGAACGGAGCCATAAAACTCATTCCTCACGGTCTTCCAGGTTATCTGACCACGATTTGCAAAGGGTAGTGAGTAGACTTCTCAAGTCCGAGGCACTGGCCCAAATGCTGCATAGCCCGACTCAGCAGTCAGTGGCTATTCCCGTTCCCCAATACATTCCTCCTCCGACTCCTTTGAGTTTGGAGCCAGGGCTTGTTGGAGCCATGACTGTCGGTGCGTCGGATCCGATACCTTCCCTTTCGGCTCCGTCGTCTGCTCCGATCTCCTCCTTGGAGGGATCTCGGCGCCGAGCTTCCCTCGTCTGCTCCGAGGGGGCGAGTGGCATTGCACCCTTGTCCGACCCCGCTCTCCCTCTCGAGGCTTCGGTGCTGGTGAGTTCGGCTCCGACATCGGCTTCGGAGCCATCCCTGTCGGTGCCGGGGGAGGTCCTTGTCTCTTCGGAGCCTGACAGGGGTGCCTTCGAGGTCATGCGGAGCGTGCTAGAACCAGGGTCTGCCCCACAGTTGGCTCCTTCAGCCCCCCCATCTACAGTGCCTGCGGTGATTTCTACTCACCCCCTTGCCTTAGACCGCAGAGAGCCAACTCCTCAAGTTTCCCCATTGGGAATTTCCTCCTCTTCCGAGGCCTCTCCTGACCCGGTAGGAGATCCCCCTAGGAAGAGGCAGTGCAAGAGGAAGCACATTGACTCCCCTGAGTCTATCACCTCTGACACTGACTTAGAGGAATCTGAAGGTTCCCCTCGACCCCCCTCTGAGGATGTCTCCTTTGCTGACATCCTTGAGATCCTCAAACAGAGGGAGAACTGGCCAGCCCTTAACCCTTCGGAGGATGAGTCAGTGTATCTTGAGGCGTTTGGCTCTCGCCCTTCTACCTCCTGGGTGTCCCCTCCCTTTGACCCCCTTATGGAAGTGGTGGCAAGGAAGGCTTGGACGGCTCCTGATTCAGTGGAACCCACCCAGAGGAGACCATCTAAATTTATTACTGCCCCTAGAGATAAAGATTTTTTATCCAGAGGTGTCCCTGTTGATGCCATGGTGGTGGCTGCAGCCACTAAGAAGGAGTTAGCCGATCCTTCAGTTCCTGTCCATCCTCCTAATAAGGAATCTAGGACCATGGACAGGTACGGCAAGCGGATGTTCTCATCAGCGACCTTTTCAATGCGTTCGCTGAATTACTTATGCCACTTCACCCGTCTCCAGAGAGATTTACTCAAGGATATGGGTGAACTGATAAAGAATCCTACAGCTGAGGGGTTCAAAGACACAATGAACTCCCAGTTGGCAACCCTGAATTCCATCGTTAACTCCTCCATGCGGCTGGTCTCATATGCTGCAGATGGGGCGAGTAGAGCCGCAGGCACAGGTGTTGCCTTACGACGCCACGCCTGGATGCGGCTATGCAACTTTGTGGACCCTTTCAAGGCGTCCTTCACCAATGCTCCCTTTGATGGATCATCCTTGTTTGGTCCACAGGTGAAGGATACATTGACCAGGTGCGAGGTAGAAGGTAAGACTCTCTCTGCCGTAGGAGTCCATTTTTCTACCCCTTCTAGACCCTATCCCAAAGATCAGAGGGGAGGAAAGATGTGGTTCCGCAAACAATCCCAGGGAGTCTCATCTGACGCACAAGGTAGATTCCCCTTTAGAGGCAGAGGGGGGAATAATAATAGACGCCACCCTAGAGGCAGAGGAGGTCCGGAAAACCAGGGTAGCAGGGAAATGTTCTCTGATAAACCCTTTCCGCATCCCTGAGGGGCTGCCCGGCTGTCCACCTTCGGAGGCAGTCGGGGGAAGGTTATCCCTGTACCCAAAAGCCTGGCTTTCCCTTACTCAAGACAAATGGGTACAGTCGATCATATCCGAGGGTTACAAAATTCCCTTTATTCACATCCCATCCCAACCCAAAAGATCCCTTCCAGATGTTCCACCCGGTCTAAGGGAACAAGCAGCATTAGAAATTTCAAAGCTGCTATCAAAAAGAGCTATCCAATCAGTCCCAGCAGACCAGCAAGGATCCGGAATCTACTCCAAATTCTTTTTGGTACCAAAAAAAACAGGGGACTGGAGACCCATACTGGATCTCAGCTACTTAAACAAGTATATCAGGAAAACAAAATTCCGGATGGTCACGCTTCAGTCCATTCTACCCTTCTTGGGTCAGGACAATTGGATGTGCTCGATAGATCTTCAGGACGCGTACTACCACATCAAGATGAACAGACGCTCCAGGAGATATCTCCGCTTCAGGCTGGGAGCCAGTCACTACCAGTTCAGGGCCCTGCCCTTTGGTCTCACTACAGCCCCCGTGTGTTTACCAAATGCATGGCAGTGGTCGCGGCTCACTTGAGACGTCAAGGATTCCAGGTGTTTCCATATTTAGACGACTGGCTCCTTACCGCCACCACCAGACATCAGCTTCTATCCAGGGACTTCACCATCCAATCTTGCCAAGCTCTAGGCATTTCGATAAATTTCGAAAAATCTGCCTTGTCGCCTTGCCAATCTATTACCTTTATAGGCGCCACCTTAAACACACTCAATCTTTCAGCCAGACTCACAGAGCAGAGAGTGTCAGATATTCAAAAACAAGTTTCCCTTCTCTTACAATGCAACAAAGTCAAAGCCAGATTAGTTTTGAAGGTGTTAGGACTCATAGCAGCAGCTATTCCTCTTCTCCCTTTGGCTCGCTTTCACATGAGGATCCTCCAATGGATGCTGTTTACTCAATGGTCCTTTCAACAGCTCCCGATGTCCCATACCATTTTGATAACTCAATCATGCAAAAATCAACTGTCTTGCTGGATCACATCATCTCAACTTCTCCGAGGAAGACCCTTCACTCCCCCCCCCCCAGTCGCCACGTTGACAACAGACGCCTCCCTGATCGGGTGGGGGGGCATTATCAGGGCAGGACAGTCCAAGGCACGTGGCAACCTTTCGAGTGCCACTTGCACATAAATGTCTTAGAGATGAGAGCAGTGCTTTTAGCGTTGCAAGCCCTTCACGATTCTCTTCCTACTGGGACTGTTGCAATTCAAACGGACAACATGTCCGTAGTGTGGTACATCAACAAACAAGGCGGAGCCAGATCATACCCTTTATGTCGAGAGGCACTCAGACTTTGGCAATGGGCGATCTCTTCTCAGCATTTTCTGATAGCAACGCACATTCCCGGGAAATCCAACGTTATTGCAGACAGATTGAGCAGGGCAATTCTCATGCCCCACGAGTGGCCTCTAAAGAAATCAGTTCTAGAAGAAGTATTCCTAAGATGGGGCCAGCCTTGCTGCGATCTTTTTGCTACTCCCCAAAACAGCAAGTGTCACGACTTCTTCACTCTCTTCCCGTTACCAGGCCATCCCACCAGAGACGCTCTAGTTCACGATTGGCCCCGGGGACTTCTGTATGCCTTTCCCCCCTTTCCACTGATATCTCAACTAATTCAGAAAGCCATCGCCTTGAGAGTTACAATGATCCTCATTGCCCCTTACTGGCCTCGACAGATATGGTTTCCGTTTCTTCATCGTTACCTTTTGGAGCAGCCTTGGCATCTGGACCCAGTACCAGATCTGATAACCCACCAATCGGGTCAGCTGCACCAATCTCTGCTTTCTCTAAACCTCACAGCATGGTTTCTCCGATTCCAACCTTAGCCAGGCTTCCCTCAATATCTCGCTCGGTCTGAGCTATCTTGATAGCCTCTCATAAATCTTCTACCCGGAAGATTTATAGTAGCAAATGGAAACGCTTCTCCCTTTGGGCAATGTCAAAAAACATAGATCTCTTTACAGCACCTATCCAGTCTATTCTAGATTTTCTAGCAGAACTCTTTCATTTAGGATCATCTGCATCTACCATTAGAGTTCAATTGGCTGCCATATCTAATTTTCACGTTGGTGTCTTGGAGTCTAGCATCATGGCTCACAAACTCTGTAAAGCCTTTTTAAGGGGCGTATTTCTTCTCAAATCTCCAATCAAAGATCCCCCGCCTCAATGGGATTTGAACTTGTTTCTGGCATCCTTAATCCTTCCTCCCTTCGAACCGGCAGCTTCATGTTCTCTGAAGTTGCTTTCTTGGAAAACACTTTTTCTAGTAGCTATAACTTCAGCGAGAAGGGTATCTGAACTCCATGCTCTGTGCAGTCATCCTCCTTACTTAGTGTTTAACAAAGATAGGGTATCCCTCCGTACTAATCCATCCTTTTTGCCCAAAGTTTCCTCTCAAGTAAACCTAAACCAAATTATTGATCTCCCCGTCTTTTTCCCTAACTATTCAAACAGGTTGGAACAAAAGCTACATTTTTGGATGTTCATCGCCAACTTAGATATTACTTAGATAGGACTAAACAATTCAGGAAATCTAATCAATTGTTTCTGTCATACGCGGAAGGAAAATTGGGCCTTCCTGTTACTAAAGTATCCCTCTCTAGATGGCTTACCTCTACAATTAATTACTCTGGAAGTAATTCTTGATAATAACTTCATTTTTTTGAAAGGTGAACTCTTTAAGCAAAAAAGAGGAGTTGCTATGGGTACCCCATGTGCATCAGCTTATGCCAATGTAGTATTGTCCTTTTGGGAATCCAAATACATATTCAAATCAAATTGGACTAGGTTTATTTTGCATTACCAGCGGTACCTTGATGATACTTGTATCCTATGGAAGGGCGACAAAAATGATTTTGATGAGTTTATGAGGCATATTAGTTCTAGTACGGAATTCTTGAAATTTACTTATAACATTCGAGCTGACCGGTTGCACTATTTGGATGTTAATTTGGAAAAAAACTACGTGCAGAGTTGTTTCCAATCCAGCATTCATAGAAAAGATAGTTACTCCAACATGTTCCTTCACTTTGATAGTTGCCATCCATTTTTTCAAAAGAAGGGAATCATTAAGGGGCAACTTATATGAGCCTCTAGAATGTGTAGTGAAAACAGCTTGTTTAAAGATGAAGTATCATTTTTGAGAACACTGTTTAAAGAGAGGGGGTACCCTATGCAATTGTTTGACGCTTTAGCTTCTGACATTGCCTCTAAAAGAGCAGACTATTACTTCCCCCTGCTAGGTGAAACCCGTAGGAAAGAGGTAGAAGTAACAAGAAACAGCATTGTTGACCATAGTTGTGCATTTATGCACACTTTCAATAATGACAGTCTAATGGTCGAAAATATTGTAGGCAAATATTGGCCAATTTTGGCCATGAATGAGGATATTAATAGTGCCATTGGTAGTAGACCACAGTTTATAAGGAAAAGGAATATGAATTTGAAGGCCTTACTTGAAAGGGATCGGATTGTTAGTAGACCCAACACTCAATCATTACGGGGTACATATAAGTGTAAGGCGTGCAAACAGTGTCCCTATATAGCCAACAGTAAGGGGCTTTATCTGAAATCTAGAGGGACATATGTTGGAACGCTAGGTTACTACAATTGTAACACAAAGGGTGTAGTCTATCTTGGGTTTTGCCAGCATTGCTTTTGTTTTTATATCGGCAAAACGGAAAGAACTTTGAACAAGAGGATCTACGAACATCTTTATGATGTGAGTAGGAAAAAGGAGTCAAATGCATTTTATAAACACTCATTGGTTTGCAAATCGATGAATATAAAATTTTTGGTGCTTGAGCAAGTGAGAAGTAACCCAAGAGGTGGAGATTGGGAAGCGTCCCTTGAATACAGGGAACTGCTTTGGCAGCTAAAACTTAACGCCTCTAAACCCCCGGGTCTTAATGACACCATCAGCCTGAATAGTATACTCAAGTTGAGAAGGGCAAAATTGTGAATGGTTGGCATGGCTTATTAAATTTATATAATAGGTCAGGAGTATCGTAGATATTTTAGTTTCTTATTTTAGTCAGTTGTTATGTTTGACAGTCACAAGAATTTGCATAATGCATTTTCTCACGTTAGTTTTGTAGTGTTTGCACTTTGTAAAATGTTTGCATAAGTGTTTTTAAGTACATAATATTTCAGGACAGTATAGAACTACGATACAACTTTTTAAAGTAGTTAAATTTGTGCAGGTTTGTTTTATTTTAAAGATGTTAAAAGTTTGTTTATTTAATTAAGACATATATTTTTATGTTAAGAACATGTTTTTATTGGTTAATTAATTAATTAATATCAATTAGTTTACATAAAAAGTTGTATATAAAGCAACCTAGAAATTGTAGTAGTTATCTTGACAAAGCCCGGGAGGACCTGGGTGAAAGCGCTTGATTTTATGTTCTTTTTACAGTCGATTTTGTGGATTTTATTGTTGGATTAAAAGAACATTTTTTCACACAACACCTTGGTCTTTGGCCGTGACTTTTCCTTGTTTACCTGGTCGGGTTACTGCATTTGGATTTATTTTGTGGCTTGTATTTCTTAAGTTCATGGCTGAGAGATTGGGTAGTGTGGATTTTTGTGACACGCCTGCTATTTTGGTTGACAACCAGCAGTTATCGGATGATGCCCCAGTAACCAGAGGGGAATTCAAGCAGGTTATGTGCCTGCTATCGCAATTAAGCGGTCTTCTCACCAACAAACGGAGTGGGGAAACGAGTAGGATACCAGCCAACCAGGAACAACTACAAAGAGATAATGACGTATCCGGACCTCGAAGCGTTATACCGACGCTGAAAATAACGGAAGGCGGTCGACTGGTTGGCGTTGATGGACCACAACACTCAAACAACAAGCAGGGGTCTAATTCTGGAATTATTTTGAATGCCAACAAGGACTTTAATTTTAACAGATGGACAGTTAACAACTTTTCATTCAGACAAGGTACTGGCAATGTTACTAACTCAAATAATGACTGTGTTGAGCAATTGCTTAGAGAGTTAAACAACAAGCTATACGCCTACAAAATGGCGCAAATGGAAATTGAATATCTTACAGAGTGTATTCGAGTCAAAAGGGTTCCCAAAGGGTTGCGTTTAAACAGTTTTCCAAACAACGCCCCGCCCGGCTCGGATCTATTTAATGATCTTTCAGCATTGTTTAACAAAACAGGATTGGATATGCTTGACCTAATGGTCAAAGACTATGAGAGCAAAACCTCCGAATTGTTAGCGGAGGTTAATGCTCTTAACAACACAATTGTAAATGATTCTGTTTTTTGTAGTATTAAAAAAGACTACGAACATACGTTTAAAGAAGTTGATGAACACTGCCTTAGAGTTGTTAATAGAAATATTAAGAAGTTAGAGCGTGACCTACAAGATTACAACAATGGTGTGGCATATTGTTTTAATATTAGGAATAGATGGTCGCGTGATGTAGCAAGTAATAACAATTTAAGTAACGAACAAGAGAATGTTAATGAAGGTGGGTTTATGGCCCAAGCCCCTAGGAGGAGTGAAAGGCTGGCCCAAAAAACAAACCAACAACAAAATCAATTTGACCAGGGTTTTTACCATGCTCAGGGGAGGCAGGGGAACAGGCAATTCACGTTGTATGCTCAGAGGTGGAACAAACCCAGGAGGTAACAGTTAATGAATGTAGAAATACGACTAGTTTGGATAACACAATTTGCAATATGAATGCCCCTATGTGTAAAATAAGCAAAAAAGGTAATTTTTTTATTTACAACTACACTGAGACCATTGTAGATGACACACATTTTAATCTACTTACTAAGGGTCTTCATTTTGTTCCAGCAGAATCTATTAATATTACTAAAACTGTCTTAGATTTAAAGTTATTTACACGCCAGTTGAACTTGAACATTTATTTTAAAGGGAAGAACTATGTGCCCAACCTCTTTCATCGATCAAGTACGATAAATCCACCTTTACACCATGCACTAAGAATATTTGAGGAGTTGGTGGAAGCAGAAATTAGGGGTATCCAGAAAAATAGTGAACGTGAGGACTCCAGTAATTTACCAGAAGAATCCTTCAAATTAATTGACTCATTGAGCAAAGAAGGTATAAGGGTTATGAAAACTGATAAAGGGGGGGTGGTCTTAATGTACAAGCATGACTATGAAGCAATCCTGTATTCGTTATTACATGACACTGAGCAATACAGTGGGGTTTCAGTCAATGAGCGTAACATTGCTTATGCAAAAATCAGGTACATGCTAGAGGACCACCTCCTCCAAGGTGTGATTAATGAGCAATTATTTAATTACCTCTTGGTACAGAAGCCGCTAACCCCAGTAATTTTTGGCATACCCAAAGTCCACAAAGGACTGAATCCACTACAATTTAGACCTATTGTAGCTGGAGCGAAGGGTATTACGGAATCACTAGGCAAATTTATTGACATCACACTGAAGAGCTTTGTAGCATCACTTCAGTACCTCTGCAAGGATTCTTGGGAATTTCTAAGAAGTATCAAAAAAGAATTCTTTTTTGAGACACAATATATGGTTTCAATAGATGTCATAGAATTATTTCCTAGTATTCCACATGACATAGGGTTAAAGTGGTTCAACGAATTTCTAGCCAGCTCCTCTAGTCTTAGTGCTAATATTATAGGGTTAGTAGTAGACTTCATGGAAGTAATTCTTGATAATAACTTCATTTTTTTGAAAGGTGAACTCTTTAAGCAAAAAAGAGGAGCTGCTATCGGTACCCCATGTGTGTCAGCTTTTGCCAATGTAGTATTGTCCTTTTGGGAATCCAAATACATATTCAAATCAAATTGGACTAGGTTTATTTTGCATTACCAGCGGTACCTTGATGATATTTGTATCCTATGGAAGGGCGACAAAAATAATTTTGATGAGTTTATGAGGCATATTAGTTCTAGTACGGAATTCTTGAAATTTACTTATAACATTCGAACTGACCGGTTGCACTATTTGGATGTTAATTTGGAAAAAAACTACGTGCAGAGTTGTTTCCAATCCAGCATTCATAGAAAAGATAGTTACTTCAACATGTTCCTTCATTTTGATAGTTGCCATCCATTTTTTCAAAAGAAGGGAATCATTAAGGGGCAACTTATACGAGCCTCTAGAATGTGTAGTGAAAACAGCTTGTTTAAAGATGAAGTATCATTTTTGAGAACACTGTTTAAAGAGAGGGGGCACCCTATGCAATTGTTTGACGCTTTAGCTTCTGACATTGCCTCTAAAAGAGCAGACTATTACTTCCCCCTGCTAGGTGAAACCCGTAGGAAAGAGGTAGAAGTAACAAGAAACAGCATTGTTGACCATAGTTGTGCATTTATGCACACTTTCAATAATGACAGTCTAATGGTCGAAAATATTGTAGGCAAATATTGGCCAATTTTGGCCATGAATGAGGATATTAATAGTGCCATTGGTAGTAGACCACAGTTTATAAGGAAAAGGAATATGAATTTGAAGGCCCTACTTGAAAGGGATCGGATTGTTAGTAGACCCAACACTCAATCATTACGGGGTACATATAAGTGTAAGCGTGCAAACAGTGTCCCTATATAGCTAACAGTAAGGGGCTTTATCTGAAATCTAGAGGGACATATGTTGGAACGCTAGGTTACTACAATTGTAACACAAAGGGTGTAGTCTATCTTGGGTTTTGCCAGCATTGCTTTTGTTTTTATATCGGCAAAATGGAAAGAACTTTGAACAAGAGGATCTACGAACATCTTTATGATGTGAGTAGGAAAAAGGAGTCAAATGCATTTTATAAACACTCATTGGTTTGCAAATCGATGAATATAAAATTTTTGGTGCTTGAGCAAGTGAGAAGTAACCCAAGAGGTGGAGATTGGGAAGCGTCCCTTGAATACAGGGAACTGCTTTGGCAGCTAAAACTTAATGCCTCTAAACCCCCGGGTCTTAATGACACCATCAGCCTGAATAGTATACTCAAGTTGAGAAGGGCAAAACTGTGAATGGTTGGCATGGCTTATTAAATTTATATAATAGGTCAGGAGTATCGTAGATATTTTAGTTTCTTATTTTAGTCAGTTGTTATGTTTGACAGTCACAAGAATTTGCATAATGCATTTTCTCACGTTAGTTTTGTAGTGTTTGCACTTTGTAAAATGTTTGCATAAGTGTTTTTAAGTACATAATATTTCAGGACAGTATAGAACTACGATACAACTTTTTAAAGTAGTTAAATATGTGCAGGTTTGTTTTATTTTAAAGATGTTAAAAGTTTGTGTAATTAAGACATATATTTTTATGTTAAGAACATGTTTTTATTGGTTAATTAATTAATTAATATCAATTAGTTTACATAAAAAGTTGTATATAAAGCAACCTAGAAATTGTAGTAGTTATCTTGACAAAGCCCGGGAGGACCTGGGTGAAAGCGCTTGATTTTATGTTCTTTTTACAGTCGATTTTGTGGATTTTATTGCTGGATTAAAAGAAAATTTTTTCACACAACACCTTGGTCTTTGGCCATGACTTTTCCTTGTTTACCTGGTCGGGTTACTGCATTTGGATTTATTTTGTTACCTCTACAATTACCTTAATCTATGAGATAAGACATCAAAAACTACCCTTAAGACCTAGAGCTCATTCAACTAGGGCATTAGCTACATCCGTAGCTTTTCAGGATAGGCTGCCAATAGATTCCATTTGTGCAGCAGCCACCTGGGCTTCTCCTCATACATTCATTTCACATTACAAATTGGACATGGTTTCCAGAAGCCGTGCCAATTTTGGTTCCACTGTTCTCAAGAGTCTGTTCCGATAGGCCACCCGGGATAAGGTGCTAGGGACGCGGTCCCATCCAGCAAGAATGAAGGCGAGATGGACAACATAACATTAAGAAGTTATGTACCTACCATAACGTTCCATGTTAGTTGTCTTCTTCTCGCCTTCTTTCTTGCGTCCCACCTCCTTCCCCAAGCCTGGACAGACCGACAGGAATTCAGTTTGTGTTCTTCCTCTGGAAGTCGTAATTCCCACATGTTCTTCCACCTCTTTTTCTCCTTTCTTAGGTCTGCGATAACTTTCACGCAGGTTGTTTTGAGGTGGGTTTCCCTACTCCATTCTATGGAGAGTAGGGTTGCTTGGTATAGCTATCAAACGAGATCTGAGGAGTTACCGCCTAGCATTGTGGGATATAGGGGAGCCTCCAGCCGGTGGAATTAGCTGTCGAGCTTTAGTATTGGCCGAGTCGGAGCCGAGGATCGGCTCCGAACCCATCCAGCAAGAAAGAAGGTGAGAAGAAGACAACTAACATGGAACGTTATGGTAGGTACATAACTTCTTATTCTCCACCAGGACTTCATCTAGTGACTTTAACATTTATAATTACTCTGGCTTTTCCTTCACTGTTCAACATGCAGATTTATTTAGTAAAGGATACAATTTCATACCTAGCAAACCATGTAATCTTGGAGAGTTAATCAGTGACTTTAAAATGTATATTAGGAATTTGAATTTAAAATATTTACATAGAAATGATAATCATGTTTATAATAGTAATAACTATGACTGTAGAATACCAAGTACCTTTAACCCTGATCCACACTACTTGTCTAAATCTTTTGAAACAGCATGTGAGATGGACTTTCGCCGTTATATGCATAATTTTAGAGCAGATAACAATATAAGCAATTTATCTGCTCTTGAAACATTATTGTCCGAACTTAGGGGTAAAACTGATCTTAGGTTTATGCAACCAGACAAAGGGGGAGGGATAGTGATTGTCCAAAAGGAAGATTATATTCAGAATATGTTCAAATTATTATATAGTAGCACTTATATTGAGGCCTCTATCAATACAGCATATAATAGGATTGATTGGGAACTTTTTGATGTGGTCATTCAGGACCAGATTGGTATTGATGAATATAATTATATGACTATTGAAACTCCTAAAATTCCAATCATAGTTGGAGTTCCAAAAATCCACAAGGACCTGGCTAATCCCCCCCTTCGGCCAATAGTAGATTCAGTGTGGTCAAAAACTAGTTATATAGCCAGGTTCTTGGATAGCAGACTGAAGAAAATGGTTTTGAACCTCCCACACTTATGCCGGAATTCCTGGCAGTTCTTGGGGAAATGTAACAACATTATCTCTTTTGGGGAAGGAGGTGTTTTATTACCATCGATGTTAAGGACCTTTTCAGTTGTATACCCCATGGTTTGGGTTTGGATTGGTTCTCTGATTTTTTTTGTATACTGATTTTGGTATTGTACAGAGCCATATCAATACTTATACTCAGCTAATGGAAATAGTTTTAAAAAACAATTATATATATTTTGAGGGCCACCACTTTAAACAACTTGAGGGTGTAGCAATGTGGTCGGCTTGTGGACCATTTTAGCCAGCATAGTGATAGCCTGGTGGGAGAAACATTTTCTTTTTGTTCCCCTTTTTTTGAAGATATTCCTTTGTACCTGTGTTACCTTGATGACCTGTTTGTGGCATGGACAGGACCCCGGGAAGATATTCCTGTATTTATAGATTATCTTAATCAAAATACACATTTTCTCAGATTTACTTATATGATGAAAGAAGAAAAGATTTCCTGTTTGGAAATATTGATCACCAAAATGAATGATGGATATATTAAGTCAACAATTTTTAGGAAGTCCACCTATTTGAACAGTTGTTGTTGTGTCTTTTGGCTTTTCCCGGGTAGGGGTCGCCACAGTGGAACTCCGGTCCACTAATGATTGGCAGTACATTTTTACGTGCCGAGTTGCCAGCTCTGACTCACAACCTTCAACAAAAGTACGCCCATTCACGCATGTCTCCACGCAGAAGACGCTCTAGCTGAGAATCGAACCGGACAATATGCTGCATTATTCTAGCAGTCATCCTATGCATGTTAAGCGGGGGATTATCAAGGGTCAGTTTGTCAGAGCTGCCCGGATGGTCTCCCAGTTTAATGACTTTTTGGTAAAATGTGAATTTATGAGTAATATGTTCCTTGATAGAGGGTATCCTATTAGTTTAATTTATAACATAAAACAGGAGGTTATTAACAAACGTAATAATTTTTATGTCCCAATATTGGGAAGTCCTGATATGACTACAAATGGACAACTTTTATTACCCTCTAGGACTAATAATCATTGTATAAATGATGGAGAAGATATAGTTACTAATGGCGAATATTCAAATGTACTGGAAATTCCTCAGGAGATTATATGCCCCTTTGTCTGTACATATTCTAGCAATAGCTCCCTTGTGCAGGATATTGTTAAGAAAAACTGGGTTATTCTTATGTGGGAACAGGCTATGTTGGACTCTTTTGGAGACCATCCCAATTTTGTATTTCGGAAAGGTATGAACTTCAAGAGCTTACTAGAAAAGCCCCTAGTCATTGAGGCTAAGGGGAGTATGGCACCTTGTGGTATGTGCCACCAATGTTAGCATATCTTGAGAACATCTAGTATTAGAATTGGTGGTAAAAAAACTGTGGTTAAGGGAAAATAGACTTGCCATACTCGTGCAGTTGTTTATGCTGCAGTTTGTTCCCAGTGTCCAGCTTTTTATATCGGGAAAACCCGACATAAACTTGCACAAGGTATATATGAACATCTTTATGAAATTCAACAGCAAGATGTAAAAAATGCAATATATAGACATTTAAGGACGTTTCTAGATCATAATTTTAAACTTTTAGTAATTCAACAAGTGAAGTGTGAAGCTGGGGGGACCTTGGAAATTGCATCTTGAGGAGAAAGAAGCCTGGTGACAAGTCTTTTTAAATGCTTATTCTCCACCAGGACTCAATGATGCAATATCCATTTCCAGCAGGCTTAAATTAAAAGTCTTTGATAGATGAACAGAAATTGCTTATTTAAATGTTTATAATAATAAGGTTTTAGTATATACACTAGCGCATATATATTTAATGTACTTTTCTGAATCAATTATATTTCTAATGTATTTTACATGGTATTTTATTTATATTTATATTTTATATTCTTAACTTGTTTTTACATGTTACTATCTTCTTTACACTTTAAATATGGCTGAATAGAATTTATTTCCTTGATGTTTCCTAGTGTATTAGAGCTGTTTTTCTATTTTAGGGCTGTGTTTGTTTTAAATATTCATTTGTTTTAAATATTCGTTTGGTTTAAATATTCAAATGATTGCAATGTGGCCTTCCAAATTGATTAATTGATTGAATTTGTTGGGTATGTAAGTTTAATGTTGTATGGTTCACTTTGTCTGAAGAAGTCTGGTGATGCTCACCAGACGAAAGTGCTTATGGTGAATAAAGATTCATTTTGGTGTTATTTTCCTGGTTTTCAGCCTTGTGTGTTGTTTTCTGGACTGTTTAGTTGGTAGCATCATTTGTTTTTTCCTGTTTTAATTCTACCTGTCTTTTATGATATGCTGTCCTACGGCGTGCTAGAACCAGTTCCTCCTTCCCAAGTGGGAAAAGTTTTTTATTTAAGGATGTTTTTAGTGCCAAAGAAATGAAATTCTTCAAGACTAGTTCTGGATCTTTTTTTCCTTACTGTTTGTGACACTGCCCAAATTAAAATGATGTCACTTCACAACCTGTTATCTCTTCTTTTTCATTCAAGATTCCTGGTAACACTGGATTTAAAAGGTGCTTGTCATCACATCTCTATTTATCCAGACTTCAGACTTTTCTAAAGGTTTTGTGTGTCTGTATCACATTATCAGTTCTCTGCCTTACCCTTTAGATTTTATACTCTACCAGGAGTATTCACAAAGTTTGTTTGTTTATTTATTTATTTATTTCCATTTGTTTACTTGGAAAGTCCAGCTGGGCTCAAAAAGCCTGTTTCCAGCAGAGGCCCACAAAGAAGACCTCCATAGAGTACAATGTTGTAAAAGGCTGAAAATGTCTAGCTCCAGTTACAGATTACTGCAACCTACAGGGTATCCACATTACTTCATATTTAGACAATTTGCTTATCTTTGCAATTTTTTTTCAATGTGCCAGGAGTATCTTGCTTGGGTGAGAGATCTCTTACACAAGCTGGGATATAAAGAGAACGTTCAAAAGTATATTTTGACTTCGCAGGGATTGATCTGATATTGTTAATCCTAGTTCATTCCTTACGCTTGGGTATCGGTTCTGAGCTTGGAACTGAGTCAGCCATTTTCCAAGCACACATCAGCTTCAAACTCTCAAGCTAAACTCTTACCCACAACCACCCTCTCCCTGTTAGCTCAGATTTTGTTTGCCACGTTGCCATCCGGTCGTGTCAAGCTACTTCTCTTGAGCTAAGTACAGTCAATTGTTGTTTAATTGCTTTACAAATTACTTTTCTGTCAGAAAAGTTGATAATTTATTGTCTCTTACCCTATCACATCTAGCGTTCATAATTTCCTCAGATTTTTCTGTCTTTTACTTCCTACTTTTACCGCAAGGTACTTTCTCTTTACCATCGTTGGTAATCTTTTTTCCCTTTTCTCTCTCATACATTTGGGTACTCTCTTGTACCATTGTTGGTACGTTTCTGTTAATTAATATGGCAGATAAAAAATGTAGTCCGGGGTTTAAGCAGTGTTCTGATTGTGGACACAAACTGCCTACTTCTGATGCACACTCTTTATGTGTTTATTGTTTGGGAACTTCCCATTTATCTGTTGAACCACCCTGTACTATCTGTGAGAACTTTTCTAATAGAACTTTGTTAGAAAGGAAAAACAAGCTGATACTGAAGGGACTTCTAAAATCTCCCTTTTCAGAGGCTATTTCTGGGTCGGAGGTCTCAACGCCTCCTAAAGCCCATAAGAAAATGGATGTTTTTACTAAGGCTAAATCCTTGCCTTTGCCCCCGGCTAGGGACTCTCAGCAATCAAAACCTAAAAAGGCTAAATTTTCAGCTCCGGAGCTCTCTCAGTCAGCCCCAGTGCTTTCGGTGCCTAGACCTTTGGCTCCATTAGTGATTTTGGCTCTGTCCTCTCCTGTAGCCTTCTATATATCGGCACCAAGGAGCTCCTTGGTTCAGACCATTGCCACTGTATCGGCACCGACTGTTCAGTCGGCGCAGACCTTGACCGCGTTGGCTCCGAGATCTTCCTCCGAACCGAGGCCTTTATTGTTGACTCCTGTTTTGTCTGTTCCAGCTTCGGCACCGACTCCCACCACTTCGGCACCGACATCCACTTTGGCACCGATCCCTGTGTAGGTGCAGACATTAACCTCGACACAGATGACTTCTTCAGTGCAGACAACCAATTGTCTCGGTGCGGTCAGATTAGATGGGCACCGAATCTGCCTCTTCTGTGGACAGGCCTTTTCTCCCTCAGTCCCATGAGGTCCACTAGAAGCCTTTCCGGACATGATATGTTGCATCTTGTGGTCCAGGTACTCTTGGCCAGAGGTATTCCACCCCTCAGGAACTCTCCTTCTCCTTGGGAGGTGATCACCCATCTCCAAAGACCCCATCTTATTCTCCTCCTTCATTGCCTTTGAAGTCCATGGATATAGCACAGTCTTCCCCTTCTGTGGTTCCGTTTATGGATCTCACTAAGGAACCGCAGTTGCCTTCGTGGCAGGAAAGTTTTGCTACGACCCAGGATGTCAGGTGTGACACGCTTAGCTTGCTGCTCCACAGCCATCCAGGGACTCTGGGTCAGCAGGCTGAGCCACTTAGGGGAGGGTTGACCCCTGCCCTAGACATGCACTCCTCTTTGGGTGGACCAGCCTTTCAACTAATGGAGAAGGCTTTTGCTGCTGCTGGCGATACCGGACTGTCTATACCTCTGCCCTCCTCTGGTACACTGGTTCCACAAGTCGCATCTAGTGGACTCCAGGTGCAAGGGCCGCAGGACATATTCCCTCAGGAATCCCCTTTTCCGCTGTCTTCTCCAGCTTCTCCTGCTGAGGAGGTCCACCGGAAAAGTTCATGTAAGAGGAAGCACATGGACTCCACAGAGGAGTCCCTCACCGAAGACACAGATTTCGATGAGAGGGAAGGATCCCCTCGATCACCCTCTGAGGTATCCTTTGGCGATATCCTCGAAATCCTGAGACAGAGAGGTGACTGTCAGTCCTCTAATCCAACCTCTGAGGAATCTGTGTTCCTGCAGGCCTTTCGCGCCCGGCCCCCTACCTCCTGGGTTACTCCACCTGCCAATGAACTTGTCCGGCTCATCGTGCAGCGTGCTTGGAAGGCTAATGATACCATCGAAGCTATTCCCAGGAGGCTAGATAAGATATTGTCCCCTCCTGCTTCGGATCCCTATTGGTCCAAAGGTCTTCCTGTGAATGCTTTGGTGGTGGTGGCCGCATCAAAAAAGGATTTGGCAGAAAAAGAAAGCCAGACTTTTCATCCACCTAACATAGAGTCCCAGGCCCTGGACAGGATAGGGAAGCACACCTTTGTTTCAGTGACCTTTGCTATCAGGTCCCCGAATTATATGGCACATTTCACCAGGCTTCAAAGGGATCTGGTTTCTGA
Source organism: Protopterus annectens (assembly GCF_019279795.1). NCBI lineage: Eukaryota > Metazoa > Chordata > Ceratodontiformes > Protopteridae > Protopterus > Protopterus annectens. Next base: position 1,812,895,475 of record NC_056725.1, on the reverse strand, counting down.
GCTCTCTGAAACCTTGGCTGGTGCTGTGTCTGATGAGGTCTGTGACAAAGTGGCCTCTCAGCTGGCCACCAATGAATGTATATCTAACTCCTCTATGCGACTGATATCTCATGCATTAGAAGGAGCAGCTAGAGCAGCGGGTTCAGTTGCGGTCTTGAGACAACATGCCTAGATGCGCTTGTGCAACTTCGCAGAACCATTTAAGTCTTCTTTTCTTAATGCCCCCATTGAGCCCTCCTCGTTGTTTGGGCCCAAAGTTAAAAGCACACTGGCCAAATGTGAACAGGACAGTAAGACCCTTTCTGTCATAGGTGTCTGCTATTCTTCCCCTCAACATGCTTTCTCCTGAAACCAAAAGAGTGGGAAGATATGGTTCAAGAAATCTCAGGGTCCTTTCCATGACACACAGGCTGAGTTCTCCCCCAGAGGCAGAGGGGGAAACTCACAGGGAAAACGCTCCTTTCGGGGCAGAGGGGGACCGCATAACCAGGGTTCCTGGGATTCTTTCCTTTGTCAATCCTACCAGCGCTCCTGAAGAGCGGCCCAACTCCTTTCCTCTGGATGTGGTTAGGGGACATTTCTCCTTGTATCTTTCTGCCTGGCTAACCATCATCACCGATTCTTGGGTACATAGGATCATAACCAGAGGTTATCATATCCCCTTTGATCTTTGTCCCGTCCCTTCATAAAACTTCCTGACGTTCCACCCAGTCAAAGGGGAGAAGCAGCACTAGAGATAGAAAAGCTGCTAAGAGTGTCATCCAAATAGTCCCTCTAGATCAGATAGGATCCAGATTCTACTCAAAACTATTTTTGGTGCCAAAGAAAACCAGGGACTGGAGACCAGTTTTGGATCACAGTGTATTGAACTAGTTTGTGAGAGTACAAAAATTCATCCAAATAGTCCCTCTAGATCAGATAGGATCCAGATTCTACTCAAAACTATTTTTGGTGCCAAAGAAAACCGGGGACTGGAGACCAATTTTGGATCACAGTGTATTGAACTAGTTTGTGAGAGTACAATAATTCCGGATGGTCACAATACAGTCTATCCTCCCGCTTTTGGAAAAAGATGATTGGATATGCTCTATAGATCTTCAAGATGTGTACTACAACATAAAGGTGGGCAGGCCATCAAGAAGATTTCTGTGCTTCCGTGCAGGAGCCAGTCACTACTAGAGCAGAGTACTGCCCTTCGGACTCTCTACAGCCCCCAGAGTGTTCACATAGTGCATGGCAGTTGTCACAGCTCACTTGCGACTTCAAGGATTCCAGGTGTATCCATACTAGACGACTGGATCATTTCTGCCCCCACCAGACATCTACTGGAAAAAGCCTTGGCATACTCTCTCCTCACTGCTCAAAGGCTAGGCATAACCATAAACTGGCAGAAATCTAATCTCATCCCATCTCAGTCGACAGAATTCATAAGGGTTGTTTTAGACACAAAAAACTGTAGAGCTGCTATTCCAGAGCACAGAATTCTAAGGATAAAGCAACAACTAATTCCAATCCTTTCAAAGGAAAAATCCATGGCTCACTCAGTTCTACAGCTGTTGGGTTCCATGGCAGCCTCCATCACCATTCTTCCCCTGGCCAGGTTTCACATGAGGCTTCTACAATGGCTACTGCTCACCCAATGGTATCCTTTTCAGCATCCTCTTTCAGCCATGATTCGAGCAACCCACAGGTGCAAACAGGATTTAAATTGGTGGATGGCACACAATCTCTCACAATGGTCTCACCCCTTCTCCCCCCCAGCAATCCAAGGCCACAGTGACCACGGACGCCTCCCTGATGGGGTGGGGGGGGTATGTCAGGGACAGACAGTCCAAGGCACTTGGTCCCAGCTGGAGGCCCATCTGCATATAAATGTTCTAGAGCTGAGGGCGGTGCTTCTGACGTTGCAAGCATTCCATCCCCTGCTACCCCCTGGGACAATTGCGATTCAATCAGACAACATGGCGGTTGTCTGGTACATCAACAAGCAAGGTGGAACCAAATCTTACCCCCTTTGTCGAGAGGCCATGAGGATATGGCAATGGCCGATGGCTACCAACCATTTTCTTCTAGCAACGCACATTCCTGGGAGTTCCAGTGTGATAGCAGACTGACTCAGCAGGTGCATTCTTCAACCTCACAAGTGGTCCCTGAATCCCTTGATAGCAGCAGAGGTCTTCCACCGCTGCGGCAGTCCTTGCTACGACCTCTTTGCATCCCCGACCAACTACAAATCCAGCAACTACTTCGCCCTGATTCCCCCTCCGGGACAGTCAGCCAGGGACGTTCTAGTCCACGATTGGCCCTCGAGTCTTCTTTATGCATTTCCACCCTTTCCCATCATTCCCCAGTTTCTGAAGAAAGCCCGGTGGTTGAAAAGCAAAGTGATCCTCATAGTACCATATTGGCCTCAACAGATTTGGTTCATCTTCCTTTGGCCTCACCTACTAGATCGACCATGGATTCTCCATCCAACCCCGGAATTGATCTCACACCCACAGAACCTGATTCATCCCAACTTGAACAGCCTGAAGCTAACGGCTTGGCTACTCCAATTCCCTTGATTGCCAGCCAGAATGATCTTTCTTTACCAGTACGTGATATTCTCATTGCTTCTCATAGGTCTTCCACTAGAATTACTTATCTGAGCAAGTGGAAACGATTTACCTGTTGGCTGAAAGACAAACAAGTAGACCCCTTTTCAGCACCAGTGTTGATAATACTAGACTATCTGGCTGACCTGTTTCAATCGGGTCTATCAGCCTCTACCATTAGAGTTCATTTGGCTGCAATTTCTAATTTCCATGAGGGTGTCCAAGATTCCTCTCTTATATCCCATAAATTGTGCAAGACCTTCATAAAAGGTGTGAATCATCTGAAACCACCTTTTAGAGAACCTATTCAACCATGGGATTTATCATTAGTTCTACAAGCTCTGACAATGGCACCTTTCGAACCAGCCTCTTCTTGCGACCTCAAGTATTTGTCATGGAAAACCTTGTTTTTGGTCGCTATTACTTCTGCCAGACGTATTTCTGAACTTCAAGCTTTATGTAAGAGTCCATACTTGATTTTTCATAGAGGTAGAGTGTCTCTGAGAACTAATCCATCATTTGCCTAAAGTGATCTCTGAAATGTCCATTAATCAAGCCATTGAATTGCCAGTTTTCTTTCCCAATCATTCAAACAGAGGAGAGTGTTGCCTACATACCCTAGATATACACAGGCAAACCTGTTTTTAGTTAAACAGGACTAAACCCTTTCATAAATCCGACCAGTTATTTTTTGCCTTTTCTGGACCTAGATTAGGATCTGCTGTTGCTAAGGTCACATTAGCTAGATGGTTGAAGGACTGTGTGACCTTTATTTACACACAACGTAATATCTCGTTGCCTACTACCATGAAAGCTCATTCAACAAGGTCGGTGGCAACTTCTGCTGCCTTCCATGCCAGAGCTTCTTTACATGACATTTGTGCAGCTGCAACTTAGGCTACGCTTCATACCTTCATCAATCATTACAAATTGGATTTGGCTTCCAGGGGAAGAGCATCTTTCGATTCTGTGGTGCTCAGGAATGTCCTTCCATGAGAGCCTCCCAGGAATAGAGGTAGCTGGGGACTCTGTCCCATACATAAGGAATGAACGAGGATTAACAATATCAGATAAAGAAGTTATGCCTTACCATAACGTTCCATTTGTATTGTTGATCCTCGTTCAGTCATTACGACCCTCCCTCCTTCCCCCTCCTGTGGTTTCTAGTGGATCTCACCATCCAGTTCTCTTAGGTTATTTGACCAGAGGTAGCCTCTACATTCTTTAACTTGCAAACTCAATCTGAGGTAACAGGGAAAAGGGAATTCTGGGTAAGAGTTTAGCTCGAGAGTTTGAAGCTGAAGTGAGCTTGGAAAATGGCTGGCTCGGTTCCGAGCTCGGAACCGATACCCATACGTAATGACTGAACAAGGATCAACAATACAGATGGAACGTTATGGTAAGACATAACTTCTTTTTCTTAGAATTTTGGTGTTAGAAAGTTCAAATTTTCTAGAGTTTATCAGTGTCAGAATCAACAGGATTCAAGAAATGCTGAGAGTGTGGGCAGAAACTACCAACTCAGGACCCACACTCTAAATGTGTTTATTGTTTCGTTGCAGCTAACCTAGACATAGAATTTCAGTCTTGCACAGCCTTCAGTGCAAGGTCCTTCCAGAACAAAAGGGTCAAACTCATTTTAAAGGGGTTCCTTCTCATACAGACAGGGATTACCATTTCACCATCCTAACCTTCAAAGAAAGAAAAAAACAAGTCGAAGAGACAGGATAAATACAAAGAAGATAAGACAAAAAAGGCAAAGAACAAGTCTCCATCTAAATCTGTGAAGAAAAGGTCTCTGGAGTGGGCAACCAAGGTCGGCCTCAACCCTAAAGTGTCCAGAAGATCAGATCTGACACCTCTTTGGGCCCAATTTCCATCTCCTCAAGCCAGTTGTTCGCTGGGACCAGTGAGTTCTAGACTCCAGTCTCCTATGCTACAAGAGAGACAATATTTTCGACCATCATCAGTAGCATCGTCCACTCGATCGTAAAGAAGCCTCACAGAATTCAATGTCGACAAATGATAAGGAAATTTCTGAGAACACAGATACAGCTTGGGATTATACTGTCATCGTCCCTGGGAAGGTACTGACTGTTGGCCAGCTTACCCCTCATATGCAAGAGTCCATATCAACCTGAACTTCGGGTTCAGTTTTACTGGAACCAATTGGAACTGTGCCACCTTTGCTGGTGCTGGAGCTTCTTGCATCTTCGACACTGACTGTTTTCCCAATCTCTCTTGCCTGTGATCCCACTGGATTGAGATGAGACTTGGAGCTGAGTTCTGAGGAGTGAATTGACACCAAGATTCTTGGAGCCGTCTCTTCCTCTTGAGGCTTCAGCCCTGGATAGCTTGGATTAGAGATCAGTTTCAGGGCCAGGGCTTATTGGTGCCAAGGTTTTTGTCTTTTCTTTGGAATGGAGGGAATCATCGAATCTGATGTTGTCAAGTCTTCATTCATTCTTGATGACTGGGACTCGGAACCATCTCAGCCATTATACAGCTCATGTCAGCCAAAAAATTCTAGAGCTAAGACTCTACCGACAGTGCTGCTCTCTCTATTACCTCAGATCTCATTTGCCGCTCTGATAACAAGATGTGTCTGCTGATACTCTCCAGCTAAGTGCTTTAATTTGATCTATATATCTCTTAAAACTTGCTCTCTATATTTTAGAATACTTTTTTTTCTATTGCATTATTTAGTGTGTGTGTGTGTGTGTGTGTGTGTGTGTGTGTGTGTGTGTGTGTGTGTGTGTGTGTGTGTGTGTGTGTGCGTGTGCTTGTATAAATCAGCTCTACCCATTTTACCTCTTTGGTAATCTCTTTTGATACCATTGCTTGTATTTTTTCCCCTTCTGATTACCTTATTAAGTATTTCTCCCTACCATTGTTGGTAGGTTTCCTTCCTGTCCTTTACGAGTGTGAGTATGTGTGATCTCTTCAAAATGGCGGAGAAGCAGAAAGGCACATCTGCCTTTAAGCAGTACCAAGATTGTGGAAGAAAGATGCCCAATTCAGACAGGCATCTTTCATGTTTATATTGCTTGGCTGTGCCCCATTTAGAAACTAATTGCAAGATCTGCCAAGGTTTTAGTTCCAGAACCTTGACAGAGCACCAGAATAAGTTTATTTTAAAGGGGTTATTAAAATCCTCCTTTGAAGAAGCCCTCTCTAAGCCAGAGTCTTCTACATTTGAACAGAAAAAGAGAAGTCATTCAGTGCTTTGCTCACCATCAGCACCAGACTCCAAAAAGGCATAAGTCTCTGATTCCTTCAGTCTCTTCTGAATTGAAGAGTAAGATCCCAAAGCTAATTGTGAAACAGCCTTTGGCACCGACACTCATGACCCCTTCAGTACCAATGGTTCCTGCACTGAATTTTACATCCTCGGCACCAACAGCCTCATTGGTACCAACCTTGACAGTCTCAGCAGTGACAATTTCGTCGCCACTGGCATCTTTGACCTCCCATGCAGTTCCGACTTCTCCATCTGCTCCGAGCATACAGTGCTGAAACTCAAAACATTTGGACCTCCCAGAACAAGATAGACCCCTTTTTGGGTCAACTCCTCAGTCCATTTGTGGATAGGCCAGAGTTTCCCTCTGGGATGTCAGTCTGATCAACCAGAAGTCTTTCCAAGATAGACGTGGTGAGATTAGTGGATCAGCTTTTGGTGGCCAGCGGTTTTCTCGCACCCACTTAGACCTCCCTCCCTCTCATTGTTGAGGTCTTTTCTCCCAGTACTCCTCTTGATCTTCCTCCTCTGACCTCCCTTTTTGGTTCGGATCCCAGCACTTCAATTACCCCGTTCCAGCTGCTACAGTGCCAGTAGAAGCTCTTTCTTCGGTACCTGGATCAGCTCTGATGTCTTCGGCTCCCTCAGAACTGATAGACTCTTGGGGCCGTAGTTTGGCTGTTGGTTTGGAGGGCTCTGTTATAGTACGGTTCCTTGGGTCTCAGAACTCTGTCAGTTTAGGACTTTTCCTGGCTCCTGGTTTGGAGGGCAGTCCTTCGGAGCACAGTGTGACCCTGGTTCCAGGGTTGGTTTTCTCGGTTCTGGGATTCCATCCCTCTTTGGGTGGGCCTGCCTTCCAGATCATGGAGAGAGCTTTAGCCTCAGCGGGCTCTTAGCTGACCCCTTGTACTTCAGAGTGTCACATATTTGTACCTTCTGGACCCCATCAGTCACCATCTATCATATCGGGACAGCGGGCACCGAAATGGCAAGATATCCCTGTTCAGGGCCCCTCTTCTTTGGAGTCTTCCTTAGAGATTCCCACTGAGGAATCACCCATTAAGAAGACTTGCAAGAGGAACATGTAGATTTTTCAGAAGAATTTGTCATGGAAGACACAGACTATGATGAAGGGGAGGGTTCCCCTCGGTCACCCCCTGAAGATATCACATTTGGAGACATCCTGGAAATCTTAAAGCAGAGGGATGATTGGAAGTTCACAAACCCATCCTCAGAGGAATCTGTGTTCTTGTAGGCTTCCAGTGTTCACCCATCTACTTCCTGGGTGACCCCACCTGCTGACGATCTTATTAAGCTTATCGCACAGCGGGTGTGGAAGGCTCCTGATTCCATAGAACCGATTCCCTAGAGGCCGGACAAAATCTTATCAGCTCTAGAAGACCAGCCACATTGGGGAAGGGTTTAGCAGTAGATGCCATGGTAGTGGCGGTGGCCACCAAAAAGGAACTTGCCATGGAGAGTTCCACTGTCCACCCCCCTAACAGAGAGATGTTATGTGATCCTATCTCGCCTACATTCTGTACTGATGGGTTCGGAGCCGATCCTTGGCTCCAACTCGGCACGCTATACTATAGAGCGAAGTCTCTAATTGGCTGAGCTATTCTATATCCCAGGATGCACCACCACCAATTCCCCAGATCTCGTTTGCCGCTTACAAAGCAAAGATGTGGTCTCGAGCTTGGCTGAGCTAAGTGCTTTCTTTATTAGAATTTTCTGTCAGGAATTTTCTTAAACTTAACCAAAAAGCTGTTTTAACGGCTATCATTGTGTATGAGTGAGTTTTCTGAACTTTTTTGTGGTAAAAAATTGTATTTCAGGGAAAGGTTTCCGTTTAAGTTAGAGGGGCCTTCCCCTCGTGCGTGAGTGAGCCTTTTTGTGTAGCGTTTTGTGAGGTGATCAAGTACCCGTTTTTAGTTAGAGGGTTCTTGGCCCTCCTGTTGTGTGACCCTTTGGTTAACTTCTATTTTACTGTAAAGTGAAATTGTTGTGGTTATTCAGTTTTTCCTGTGTTTTTGTAACTGTTTGGCATTATGTCAAAAGAGCACAGACCCTCTGGGTTTAAAAAATGCACTAGATGCAATTACAAGATGTCCATAATGGACGATCACTCCCTATGCGTGTACTGTTTAGGACCCAAACACCTTCAGGAGTCTTGTAGTGTGTGTCACGCTTTTTCCTCTCGAGTCCTCCAAGAGAGGAAAAATAAATTGATTCTAAAAGGACTTATCAAACCTACTTTTGAAGAGGCCTTATCTTCCTCTTCTTCTCCCTCAAAGAAAAAGAAATCGTCGGCTCCGACCAGTCCGTCGGAACCGACCACCAAGAAATCTCGGCAGGCTTCTCCATCGGCTCCACGGACTTCGGAGCCAAGGGCGGAACGGTCTGCCTCGATGCCTCCAGCCTCGACTCCTCTGGCTTCGGAGCCGATGGCTGGAGCTTCGAGAGGCGGGTCACCTTCATCGGCTCCGCTGATTTCGGAGCCGATGAGGGTTGTTTGCTCAGACTCTTCCCCTTTGGCGCCGAAGTCCTCTTCGGCACCGAGGGAAATTACAATGGAGTCTCCTTCGGCACCGATTTTGATCGAGACAATTCGGAGCCGGTCCCCCAGTCCTTCGGAGCCGGTGGAGAAGTCTAGTCGGACCCGTTCGATCTCCTCCCGGTCTTCCAAGATGTCGGATTCGGACACTGACAGGGTGCTCCAAAGGCTGTTTCAGTCTCCAGTCTTCCAAAAGCTAGTTTCGGCTCCAGCCCAGTCGGCTTCGGAGCCGATGGTCCAACCTTTAGCCTTGGATCTTCCTCCAACAGCCTCGGCACCGTTGGAGTCGGTGCTGGTGGAGCCGATGGAGGTGTCCGGGTCGGCTCCGACCCTTACTCCTACTCCGGCCTTCGGGTCGGAGTTCGGTACATGGACCTCTTCGGTCGGCCCCGGGGGTGACGCTTTGGGTCCGATGTTTTCGGTTCCGAGCCTTTCTCTCGGTGCGTCGGCTGCGGGAGTGCAGTCTGCTGTTATGGCTTTGGGGTCGGACCTTCCCAGGACTCTGGGGGTCCGGCCTTTAGAGCCATGAGGAGTGCTTTGGCCAAATCTTCTTTGGCTACCTCCACCGTCTCCCCGGCACCTTCCCTAGGCACGGAGACTGGTTCCTTTGTAGTCCCCCTGTCTCAAGACAGCGGAGCCCTGGGGCCTGAGGTCACCCCCATTGGGGGTCCCCCTCTTCCTGGAGGTCCCTCTGAAGAGTCTTCGGAGGAACCCCCAAGAAAGAAACAGTGCAAGAGGAAGCACGTCGACTCCCCTGACGAGTCTCTCACCTCAGACACCGATCTTGATGATGCGGAAGGGTCCCCCAAGTCGTCCTCGGATGATGTCTCCTTTGCGGACATCCTTGAAGTCCTCAAACAACGAGGCGGCTGGCAGACCAAACCCCCTTCCTCTGATGAGTCGGTGTTCCTCAAGGCCTTCGGGGCTCAGCCGTCTGCCTCCTGGGTGTCTCTGCCCTTCGATGAGCTCCTAGATTTGATCTCTCGAAGGGTGTGGGAACATCCAGATTCTGTGGAACCGGTGCCTGCTCGCCCTAACAAATTTTTGTCAGCACCCCCGGAAAAGGAATTTCTCACCAAGAGTGTGGCTATAGATGCTCTGGTGGTGGCATCTGCTACCCAGCAAGATGTAGCGGAGGCTTCGACGTCCGTCCATCCTCCTAATAAGGAGTCTAGGAGCATGGACGATGCAGGAAGCACCCTTACTTCAGCGGCCTTTACTTTAAGGTCTCTGAACTATCTGACGCACTTCACTAGACTTCAGAGGGACCTATTCAAGGAACTTTCAGATACCCTCTCTGGTAACCTACCTGAGCAGTTGGCCCAGACGGTTAGCTCTCAGTTGGCTACTCTATCATCGATTTCGAACTCGTCCATGAGGCTCATTTCATATGCAGCCGAGGGGGCGAGTAGAGCGGCGGGTACGGGTGTTGCTCTACGGAGACAAGTCTGGCTCTGCCTGTGTCATTTTGTGGAGGCCTTCAAGTCTTCCTTTGCCGACGCTCCCTTTGATGGGTCCTCTTTGTTTGGACTCAAGGTAAAGGACACCTTGACCTGCTGTGAACAAGAGGGTAAGACTTTGACTGCCGTAGGGGCACGGTTTTCCTCTTCCTTTCGGCCTTATCCCAAGGCTAAAAGAGGAGGGAAAATGTGGTTCCGTAAATCTCAGAAGAATTACCCCTCACAGCAGGATGATCCCCCTTCTAGAGGCAGAGGAGGGGGACATTTTTCAGGAAGACGCCGTCCCAGAGGCGGCAGAGGCCCCCGCAACACTGGAGACCGCGAGTCCTTTCGTGGCTCTTCAACCTTTCAGCATCCCTGAAAGATTGCCCGACTGTGCAGCTCCTGAGCCAGTCGGGGGTCGTTTTACGAGGCACCTAAAGGCCTGGGAGAGTATCACTCAGGACCGATGGGTGCTCCGAATCATCGCCGGAGGTTACGCCATCCCCTTTTCGCACCCCCCCCCCCCGCTAACCAGGAAAATCCCGGACCCACCACCCAGTCAACGGGATATTGCAGCCATCGAAATTTCAAAGCTGCTTCAAAAAGGAGTCATCCAACCGGTCCCCATAGACCAGACCGGATTAAGGACTTACTCAAAATTCTTTTTGGTGCCAAAAAAGACCGGGGACTTGAGGCCCATTTTGGATCTCAGCAACCTAAATCGATCAGTCAAGAAGTCCAAGTTCCGGATGGTCACCTTACAATCCATTCTCCCGCTACTGGAGAAAGGTGTTTGGATGTGCTCCATAGATCTCAAGGACGCCTATTATCACATTCTCGTAGATCAGGCGTCCAGGAGACATCTGCGCTTCAGCCTGGGAGACAGTCATTTCCAGTTCTGCGCACTGCCCTTTGGTCTCACCACAGCCCCCAGGATGTTCGCCAAATGTTTGGCGGTGGTGACTGCTCACCTGAGGAGTCTAGGATTCCAGGTGTTTCCGTATCTAGACGACTGGCTCCTAACTGCCACCTCCAGGCATCTACTATTACAGAATCTAGCAGCCACGATATCTCTAGGCACCTCCCTAGGAATCACCTTCAATTGGGCAAAGTCTGTGTTGCTGCCATCTCAGCATATACGGTTTATCGGGGTAGAGACAGACTCAAAGCAAATGCGGGTCTATCTTTCTACAGAGAGAATAGAAACATTACAATCTCAAGTCCGAGCGTTGCTCCTCAAACGCCGAGCCTCAGCAAGGATGGTACTACAACTGCTGGGTTCCATGTCGGCTACCGTTCTCCTGGTGCCCTTAGCAAGATTGCACATGAGGATTCTCCAGTGGCTCCTGTCGGTCCAGTGGTCGTATCAGGAACTTCCTCTCAGTCACCACATTATAATCACGGAGACGTGCAAACAGGACCTCCGTTGGTGGCTTCTCTCCTCCAACCTGGATCAGGGGCGACCCTTCGTTCCTCCTCCTCCAGTGGCCACTTTGACTACGGACGCCTCCCAGATGGGTTGGGGGGACATTACCTGGGCAGGTCAGTCCAAGGCGAGTGGCACCCCGGCGAGAGTTCCCCACATATCAACATACTGGAAATGAGGGCGGTGCTTCTATCGCTTCAAGCACTACACAGCTACCTCCCCCAGGGTTTGATTGCCGTTCAGTCCGACAACATGTCTGTAGTCTGGTACCTGAACAAGCAGGGAGGGACCAGGTCCTACCCTCTTTGCAGAGAGGCCATGAAAGTATGGAATTGGGCTGTTGCAACCAACCGTTCCTTGGTAGCAACACACATTCCGGGGAGATCCAATGTGATAGCCGACAGACTGAGCAGAACCATTCTCTCCCCGCACGAGTGGTCTCTGAACGACAGAGTAGCTTCTCAGATCTTCAGAAGATGGGGAACTCCTTGTTGCGACCTCTTTGCAACTCCCCTCAACACGAAATGTCCACAGTTCTTTTCTCTTACCCCGGTTCCGGGGGAGTTTCCCAAGGACGCTCTAGTCCGAACTTGGCCCACCGGCTTACTGTACGCCTTTCCACCGGTTCCCCTTCTCCCCAGGGTGATCCAGAAGGCGATTCACTTGCAGAGCAAGATGATTTTAGTTGCCCCATACTGGCCTCGTCAAGTCTGGCTGCCATTTCTTCGGAAATACGCACTGGACGGTCCACGGTTCCTGGACCAGGTTCCAGATCTCTTGATCCACCAGTCGGGACAGCTTCACCAGTCCCTTCACTCACTGAAGTTAACAGCTTGGCTCCTCCACTTCCGACTATAGTCAGGAACCAAGTTTTGGACTCAGAAGTTATACATATCTTGTCCTCGGCCCACAAGAATTCGACTAAGAAGATGTATAATAGTAAATAGAAGAGATTCACCATTTGGGCCCAACTCCGGGGATTAGATCCCATTACTGCCCCGGTGGCGGACGTTTTGAAATTCTTAGCTTCCTTATTCAATCAAGGTTCTTCGGTCTCCACCATTAAGGTTCAATTAGCAGCTATTTCTAATTTTCATGAAAGTATAGACCCACCTTTGATGAGCAATAAGTTATGTAAAGCCTTTATGAAAGGTGCTGGGCTGCTACGTCCTCCAGTTTCTCATCCTGCTCCACCATGGGATCTCAATTTCATATTAGGTGCCTTGACCTCTTCCCCCTTCGAACCGGCAGCAACTTCTGACTTGAAATTTCTTTCCTGGAAGACTGCTTTTTTGGTGGCTATTACATCAGCCAGAAGAGTTTCGGAACTTCAAGCCCTATGTGTCAAACCGCCGTACTTGTTTTTTCATAAGGATAGAGTATCCCTTAGGCCTAATCCATCTTTTGTTCCCAAAGTTTGTTCTAGTTTCTGTCTTCAACAGTCTTTGGAACTTCCAGTTTTCTTCCCAATTACTCAGACAGAGCAGAATATATCTTCCACTCATTGGATGTCCACAGACAATTGCGTTTCTACTTAGATAGGACGCACCAAACACGGAAAACAGATCAGTTGTTTGTGTCCTTTTCAGACAATAAATTGGGCAAAGCCGTCACGAAGGTCACTATTGCCAAGTGGATCAGAGACTGTATCAGTCATATTTATTTTCTTTCTAATAGAGAGCTTACAACCACTGTGAAAGCTCATTCTACAAGGGCTATGGCTACTTCAACAGCATTTCATTCTAAGCTTGCCATTAGTGACATTTGTGCTGCTACCTGGTCCTCTCCTCACACCTTTATTTCTCATTACAAATTGGATGTGGCATCTCGGGAGCTTCCTTGGTTCCACAGTTCTCAGGAGTGTTTTCCAGTGAGCCACCCAGGAATCAGGTGCTAGGACGCTGTCCCATCAGTACAGAATGTAGGCGAGATAGGATCACATAACATCTTTTAGTTATGTACTTACCATAACTTTAGATGTTTGGGATCCATCTCCTACATTCCTAATACCCACCCTCCTTCCCCCTGCCTTGGAGACCAGAAGAGACCGGACGGTTCAAGTTCGACCGTTTCATCTTGAAACATCTGGCAATGTTATATTAGCAGTGCATGTGTGGGTGCATGTGTGCGGACAAACAAGATCTGGGGAATTGGTGGTGGTGCATCCTGGGATATAGAATAGCTCAGCCAATTAGAGACTTCGCTCTATAGTATAGCGTGCCGAGTCAGAGCCGAGGATCGGCTCCGAACCCATCAGTACAGAATGTAGGTGAGATGGATCCCAAACATCTAAAGTTATGGTAAGTACATAACTAAAAGTTTCAAATGATGGACAGATTTAGGAAGCAGGTCTTTGCATCAATGACCTTCACTTTTAGGTCCTTGAATTTCATGGCACACTTTACTAGACTCCAACAAGATCTAATAGATACCCTCACCAGAGCTATGTCTGATGAGGTGCGGGATAAAGTTGCCTCTTAGCTTGCCACCCTGGAGTCTATATCGAACTCGTCCATGTGGCTCATCACTCTTGCAGCCGAAGGAGTGACTAGGGCAGCAAGTTCAGGTGTTGCCATAAGGCACCATGCCTGGATGCAGTTGTGACTTTGTGGAACCTTTCAAGTCTTCCTTTGTCAATGCTTCTATTGGCAGATCTTCCTTGTTTGGCCCTAAAGTCAGAGACACACTTGCCAGGTATGAAAAAGATAGAAATACCCTTTCTGCTGTGAGCATTCATTTCTTTACTCCTCAACAATCCTACTCTAGGAATCAGAGGAGTGAAAAAATGTGGTTCAAAAAGTTCTAAGGGCCTTCTCAGGACACATATGTTGAATATTCCCCTTGGGGCAGAGAGGGGAGTTCAAGAGGAAGACATCCTCCCCTTGGTAGAGTAGGTCCACGAAATCAGGGGTCCAGAGTTTCCTTCTCTGGGCAGTCCTACCAGTGCTCCTGAATGGAGGCCCGATTGTTTACCTCTGGAAGCAGTTGGGGGAAGATTTTCACTGCAACAGACAGCATGACTATTGATAACTTCAGATACTTGGATGCAGAGAATTATCACCATTGGTTACTAAATTACATTTACTCTGTTTCCAAAGACCCCAAAAAGAGTCCCCAGTGTTCCACCCAATCAAAGGGACCAATCAGCCATAGACATTCAAAAGCTGCTAGAAAAAGGAGTCATCCAAGAAGTCCCACCAGACCAAAGAGGATCTGGATTTTACTCAGGATTATTTTTAATACCAAAAAAGACAGGGGATTAGAGACTAATTTTAGATCTCAGCCTTATGAACAATTTCGTTCAGCAAACAACATTCTGGATGGTGGCGGTTCAATCTTTCCTTCCCATTCTAGAGAAGAACGATTGGATGTGCTCTGTAGACCTTCAGGGCGCATATTACCTCATAAAGATGGACAAATGCCCCAAAAGATTCCAACACTTTCAGGTGGAAGCCAGTCATTTCCAATTCAGAGTGCTGCCTTTCGGTCTCACCACAGCCCCCAGGGTGTTCACCAAATGCATGGCAGTGGTAACAGCTCACTTGAGGCTATGCAGATTCCGAGTGTTTCCATACCTGAATGACTGGTTCCTCACTGCCCCAACCAGGCGTCTACTGCTTCAAGCCACAGACTTCATATTGAACCTTTTTCAGTCTTTGGGAATTATGATTAACAGAGAGAAATCACAGTTGACTCCAACACAAGACCTAAATTTATAGGAGTATACCTCAATATGGTTTCTTGTGTAGCCTCTCTCCCTCTGCACAGATTACAAAAATTAAGGTCACAAGTACAACTAATCATTTCCAAAAACAAGGTTCCTGCTCTTCTCGTCCTGCAAGCTCTGGGATTTATGGCAGCAACCATAGCTTTAGTACCCCTCGCAAGGTATCACATGAGGCTGCTTCAATGGCTCTTAGCAGTGCAGTGGTCGATACTGACACAGCCAATGTCTTATCCGATTTTGATAACAAGTCGCTGCAAGAAGGATCTATCCCAGTGGATGAAGTCAGAGGAAAATCTATGGGGCCACACCTTTGCTTCTTCTCCACCCATCACCGTAGTGACCATGGACGCATCCCACATAGGAGAGGGGCATTATCTGGGAAGAACAGTTCAAGGCACTTGGTCCCCACAAGAGGCCAATTTGCACATCAGTGTCCTAGAATTGAGGGCGGTGCTTCTAGCGTTGCAAGAATTTAAGTATGTCCTTCCTTTGGGGAAGGTTGTAGTCCAGTCAGACATGTCAGTAGTCTAATACATCAACAAGCAAGGTGGAACCAGATCCTACTCCCTGTGTTAGGAAGCTGTCAGGATATGGCAATGGGCTATCACTCCCAACTGCTTTCTAATAGCAATACATATCCTGGGAAGCTCCAACTTGATAGCAGACAAACTGAGCAGATGCATTCTTCTACCTCACAAGTAGTCTCTCAATCCCAAGGTGGCACTAAAAAGTTTTCAGCACTAGGCCAAGGATTGCTGCAGTCTTTTTGCCTCCCCAATAAACAACAAATGCTGCAGCTACTTCCCCCAATTCCTCCAAAGGGGAAGTCCCCAAGAGCCACACTGCTCCTTGATTAGCTCCCGGGCCATCTTTATGCTTTTCCCCCAATCCTTCTCATTCCCCTTTTCTTGAAAAAAACCCAAAGGTTAAGAAGCAAAGTGATACTTATTGCACCCTATTGGTCCCGTCAAATCTGGTTCCCCTTTCTTTGGCATCACCTGATTCACCGTCCTTGGATTCTGGATGCATTTCCAGACCTGCGGGCTCACCCACAGGGATTGTTGCATCCCAGCCTTCAAAATCTCAAGCTGACAGCTTGGTACCCCCAATTCCATTCATTGCCAGGTGGAGCAAAGTATCTTCCCCAATAAAAAAATCGATCTGGCTTCTTATAAACCGTCCACCACGAAACTCTAATTTAGCAAATGGAAGAGATTCTCAGTCTCGACCGATATGAATAATTTAGATCCATTTTCAGCCCCAGTTGACAAGGTATTTTCTGGCTTCTTTTTTAAACTAGGAGTGTCTGAGTCCACCATCAAAGTCCAATTAGCAGCTATTTCCAATTTTCACAATGGGTTTGATTATCATATCTTGATTTCCCTTTGTTTATGTAAAATCTTTTGTAAAGGCACTTTATGTGTAAAGCCCCCATTCAAGGATCCTGCAGCTCCATAGGATTTGACCGTAGTATTACAATCCTTAATCCTTTATCCCTTTGAGCTAGCAGCTACTTGTGATCTCAAGTTCCTGTCGTGGAAAACTTTTTTTCTGGTGGTCATCACTTCTGCCAGGAGAGTTTCTGAATTGCAGGTCTTATGTGTGAAACACCCTTATATGATTTTTCATAAGGATATGGTGTCTTTAAGAACCAATCCTTATTTTCTACCTAAAGTGATCTCAGAATCCAATATTATCCAGGCTATAGATTTGCCAGTCTTCTTTTCAAATTTTTCAAATAAAGGTGAATACTGCTTGATTTGCTAGATGTTCACAGCCAGTTATGTTTCTACCTGGACAGAACCAAACCATCTAGAAAATCAGATCAATTATTTGTATCCTTTTCTTGAAAAAAACCCAAAGGTTAAGAAGCAAAGTGATACTTATTGCACCCTATTGGTCCTGTCAAATCTGGTTCCCCTTTCTTTGGCATCACCTGATTCACCGTCCTTGGATTCTGGATGCATTTCCAGACCTGCGGGCTCACCCACAGGGATTGTTGCATCCCAGCCTTCAAAATCTCAAGCTGACAGCTTGGTACCTCCAATTCCATTAATTGCCAGGTGGGGCAAAGTATCTTCCCCAATAAAAAAATCGATCTGGCTTCTTATAAACCGTCCACCAGGAAACTCTATCTTAGCAAATGGAAGAGATTCTCAGTCTCGGCCGATATGAATAATTTAGATCCATTTTCAGCCCCAGTTGACAAGGTATTTTCTGGCTTCTTTTTTAAACTAGGAGTGTCTGCGTCCACCATCAAAGTCCAATTAGCAGCTATTTCCAATTTTCACAGTGGGTTTGATTATCATATCTTGATTTCCCTTCGTTTATGTAAAATCTTTTGTAAAGGCACTTTATGTGTAAAGCCCCCATTCAAGGATTGTGCAGCTCCATAGGATTTGACCGTAGTATTACAATCCTTAATCCTTTATCCCTTTGAGCTAGCAGCTACTTGTGATCTCAAGTTCCTGTCGTGGAAAACTTTTTTTCTGGTGGTCATCACTTCTGCCAGGAGAGTTTCTGAATTGCAGGTCTTATGTGTGAAACACCCTTATATGATTTTTCATAAGGATATGGTGTCTTTAAGAACCAATCCTTCTTTTCTACCTAAAGTGATCTCAGAATCCAATATTATCCAGGCTATAGATTTGCCAGTCTTCTTTTCAAATTTTTCAAATAAAGGTGAATACTGCTTGATTTGCTAGATGTTCACAGCCAGTTATGTTTCTACCTGGACAGAACCAAACCATCTAGAAAATCAGATCAATTATTTGTATCCTTTTCAGGTTCAATTTTGGGTAATCCAGTCTCAAAAGTTACCTTATCAAAATGGCTTAGGGATTGTGTTACCTTCATTTACAGTCATACTAACCTCAAGCTGCATGTGCCTGTTAAAGAGCATTCCACCAGATCTATATCCACTTCAACTGTTTTCCACTACAAGGCTTCCATGGAAGAAATATGTGCAGCCACAACGTGGGTTACTCCCCATACCTTTATCACTCATTACAAATTGGATATGGCCTCCAGGGGAAGAGCATCTTTTAGCTCTGTGGTGCTCAGGAATATCCTTCCATAGGGCCACCCAGAACCTAAAGTAGCTGGGGACTCTGTCTCATTCATCAAGAATGAATGAAGATTGACAACATCAGATAAAGAAGTTACGTCCTTACTATAACGTTCTATCTGTGTTGTCAGTCTTCATTTATTCTTGGCATCCCACCCTCCTGCCCCCTCCTAAGGACTTCTGGAGGTTTGGACATCTGTTCTGATAGGATTTTAGGTTTCATCTTAGGGAGGGCCTCTGTTATCTTTCTAGACTTTGGCTGCAAACTCCATATGTGACCGAGGTAATAGAGAGAGGTTCATTATGGATAGAGTCTTAGCTCAAGAGTTTTTTTGGCAGGAGCAATTTGTATAATGGCCGAGCTGGTTCTGAGGGGTCAGAACTGAGTCACATTTATCAAGAATTAATAAAGATCGATAACACAGATGGAACATTCTGGTAAAGACATAACTTCTTTTTTCAGTAGCAGTCTCGGCCTTTAAGGCTTTTGAAAGGGTTTTGGCAAATACCAAAGACAAGGTAGCTTCACCCAGTTTGGTTCCACCGAAATCCCATCTGTACTATGCTTCCTCTCCTCTTCATCCTGTTGTACAGAGACAACTGGCACTGATGGTTTCTGAGGAAGTCTGCTGATTCTGACCCTTTTACTGCAGCCCCAGAAGGTGTCCCCAGAAAATGGAAGTACAAGCAGAAGCACCTAGATTCATCACCAGAGTCTTTCATCAATGACACTTACTTAGAGGAAGGAGAGGGTTCCCCTCGCTCCCTCACTGAAAATGTCTCATTTTGTGCCTTTCAACAGTTACTTAAACAGAGAGGGGGTTGACTAACAGCTCTTCAAGTTCTAAACTACCCAACACCACCAGTAAGGTGATTCCTACATCTTGTGAGTCTCATAACATCCATACTTTTAATGATAACATCAGCAAGATATTTCAGGAGAATGCTGCAGTGAACCTTAGCAGTACAGTGGTCTTAATCCACATATCCTTTTCATTCAAAAATTTAGATTACACAGATCTGCAAAAAACACATATCTTGGTGGATCACATCCCCATTTGTGACCGAGGGACACCCATTCCTGACAGTCACCTATCGCAACAGTGACCACAGATGATTCCTTCTTGGGTGGGTGACATTTTGAAAGGCCAACTGTTTTTGAAAGGCCGATTGTGTTGATTTCATTTACTCAGAAAAATATCATTGTTCGTATGGGAAGAGCAAAGCATTCAAGTTAAGCACTGTCTTTTTAAATTTTAAATGGCACTGGTTTGTATTTTTTGGTGCCAAAAAGTTAATATTATTGAGTTTTAAACTTGTGTTTTATTGTTCTGATGAAGACTGCTCTGCCAGATGAAAGCGCTTAACCGTGATTTTTATGTACTACTATTGAGTAGTTTATAAATCCTACAGTGATACCATTTTCAGTTGCTGGGGCCTTACTTGCTGTGACCTCTTTGCCTCCTATGTAAACAACAAATGCAGCACATATTTTAGCCTGATCCCTCCATAGGGCTTATCACCAAAGGATTCTTTTTCCACTACTGGCTTTCAGGTTTCCTGTATACCTTTGCCCCTCTACCACTAATGAATACATTTATAAGAAAGTAAGACAGTTCAAGGCTAGAGTAATCCTCATTGCCCTCTTTTGGATCCAGCAGACATGATTTCCTTACCTCTGACCTCTTCTAATACATCTTTCATGGATGTTGGATCAGTATGCAGATCTAGTAACTCACCCATCCAGATTGCCTCCTCCAGATTAGAAGTCCATTAAATTAACTGCATGGATCCTCCAATTTTAACTATGGCTAGATATGCCAGGCTTCTCCCAGCAGTAGTCACTGTTCTTTCCACCTCACAGAAACTGTCAACTAGTTAAGTTTACCACAGTAAATGGAATAGGTTTTCAGTCTGGACCTATTCTAAAGGTCTGAACCCCTTTTCAGCACCATTTCCTTCCATACTTGTGTTTTTGTCGGATCTCTTTGACAAAGGCTCCAGATTTGCAGCTATTAAGATACAGTTGGCTGCAATTTCAATTTTTCATATTAGACACAATGACACGAGAATAGCATCTCTAAAAATCAGAAAAGCCATCTACTGAGATCTCCACCTTTCTGCTGAGATCTCCCATTAGAGACTCAGCTGCCACATGAGATATTACTATCATGTTACAAGCTTTAACCCAGTCTCCTTTTGAACTTGCTTCCATTGCAGACTTAAAATTTCTCACATGGAAAACAATTTTCCTGGTCATAGTAACATCAACCAGATGGACCTCAAAACTACAAGCCATCTCCATGAAGATCCCCTTTTCTAGTTTTTCACAAGGATAGAGTTTCCCTTGGAACTAGCACATCTTTTATCCCTAAGGTGGCATCCAAAGCTAATTTAAACCAATCTATATACCTTCCTGTTTTCTTTCCAAAGTACTCAAATAAAGGAGATTACTTGCTACACATTCGTTGAAGGTTGTGCGTCAGGGCTGGCAACTCGGCACGTAAAAAATCTACTGCCAATCATTAGTGAACCGGAATTCCGCTGTGGTGACCCCTAACCGGGAAAAGCCGAAAGACACAACAACTTGCTACACGTTAGATGATCATAGACAACTCAGATTCTATATCCACAGGATAAAAGATTTCAGAAAGGATATTCAGTTGTTTGTTTCCTTTGCCAAACCAAAACTGGAAACGCCAGTTTCCAAACTAACTTTATCCAGATGGCTCTGAGATTGTATTTCCTTTGTGTATTATAAGAAAATTTTACTTTTTCCACATAAACCGAAAGCACATTCAACCAGTGCAGTCTCTACTTTGACAGTCTTCAAAAAAGAATTATCCATTAAAGACATCTGTGCTGCAGCCACCTGGTCAATGGTACACACCTTTGTGTTTCAGTAGAAGTTGGACACCCAATCCAGATCATGCTCATCTTTTGGTTCCACCACATTTGGGAATGTATTTTCTTTTTTTGATTTTTTTTTGTTATAAACTTTTTATTGTATTTTAAAATAAACTGAAATAATATTACAAAATGTAAATTAAATGAAACAAGTAACAAAGCTCTGTGGTCAAACAACTGTATACAAAGTCCATAACAAATATTGATATTAAATAACATTAATATTTTTATAATAAATCTTTTGAGTTTTTGCCAAGATATTTTCTTATGAGTAACATTTATAGCTCTATTATGCAGAATTTGTAACTCCTTATTAGATACTGTTGCTGTTAGATAAGTAAACTTAGAAAAAGAGAGGATACTTCTACTTTTCCAATTCATAGTGATAGCCTTTCTGGCAATAGCCAAAAAGGACCCTAGGAAAGGCATTTGAGTTTTATGGACAGGATCTGGAATGGGAACATTGAATAGAATCAAATAATCTGTTATATTATATTTGTCTGACCACAGAGCTTTAGCAAAATTTCTAAATTCTTCTCAAAAAGGTATAACCATTTGACATTTCAGAATCATATGTTCCTAATTTGTATCTAAATTAGAATTGCACCTCCAGCTTCTTTTATTTTCTTTTTTATAGAAAAGTGTTATTTTACTTGGCACTGAAAAGCTTCTATGTAGAAACTTCCAAGTAAAAAATTTCCAGTGCATAGATGATGTGGAGTTATTCACAGATCGCAAATATAACTTTTTGTTGGCCTCTGAAAAAATTTTATTTTTGTAGAAAAGTCCCAGTGAGAGGTATCAAAAGCTATAACTTCAGTTCCTAAAATTCTATAAATTATTGACAAATATGACTTATTTTTATATTCACTTGTATTAATCCAAAAGAAAAAAATCTAAGATATGGGGAATTGATTTAGTGGTCATAGATAGTGATATTTTCAATTTATTAGGTAAGAATTCCCTTAGTACCTGAATATCCAACCACCTAGTATTGTTTGTATTATATCTGTCAACGATTTTCCTGCATTGCTTATTTTATTTTTATTTAGGAATTAGTACCAACATTGTAAGTTATTTTTCTCAAGAGTAGTTATTATGTTTATTTTTATGTTAAGAGATTCCAAACACCCAGCGGTGTAAGCTATAGGAAACATCATGAACAACAATTGTTTAAGCAAATAATTACTATTCATTATTGTTTTAAAAACCACCAAAATATGCTTAATACCAAAAGTACAAGTATTTATACTTCTGTTATAGTCTTTCAAAACCCAATGAGCTATATTAATGTGTAAGGTGGGATTAGAATGTATTTCAGTTTCCATACTTGACATTAAAGTTACTTCATGTAGAAATTTCCAGTTTGAACAGTATTCTGAGTTAAACCAAAGACTAATATTTCAGGTAGCAGATTTAATGTATAGATCAATATTTGGGAATTCAATACCATTCTCTTCCCAGCTTCGTACATGACATTCATATGGTATTCTTCGTTTTTGAGGATACCATAGGAATCGTAATAGTATGGAGTTTAATCTTTTTATAATTCTTTAAGTGGGGATAGTAGTAATGATTGAGCAAGGTATAATATTTGTGCTAGTATTATCATTTTTAAATACAAGTCTATATTCTATAAAGAAGAAATTTTTCCCAACTTTCAGATATTTTTGAAATATTATTTGTTAAGTTTTTTTATATATATAATTTAATGATACTGCTCCCTCCAACTAGTTTTTATATTAACTCCTAAATAGTTCAATTGTTTATTTCCCCATGTAAACTCTTTGTATTTATTTAACAATTATGTGACTTTTCTATTTACTAACATTATTTCTGTGTTATTATGATTAAAGTTCAGTCCAGAAATGTTCTCAAAGCATTTTATTGACTTAAGAATATTCTCTAATGAAGTTTCAATACTACTAGTAGTTAATAAAATATCACCAGTGAACAACTGGATCTTAGAATTATACTTATTATTAATGGAAGAACCATTTATTTCATTATTATTTCTAATATATGTAGCAAAGGGTTCTATTGCCAAGGCAAACAATAATGGAGGTAATGGATATCCTTGCTTTGTTCCTTTTACTATTCTAAACAAACTAGAATATATTCAATTTTAACAAAAGAGAAGGTGTTGTTATATAATTTCATTATAATTTCTATAACGTTTGAGGAAAAATTATACTAAGTACTTTTTGCAAATATATCCAGTTAACAGAATCAAAGGCTTATCAATGTCCAAACCTAATATTGGTAATTCCTTTTTATTTTTATTGTGAAACTCTATTAGGGATAAAAGTCTAATTATATTATCTTGTACCCTTCTCCTTAAGACAGCACCAGTCTGGTCATCTTTAATTAAATTTGGTATTATATTATTCAGTCTTTTAGCCAAAATGCCCATACAAAATTTATAATCTACATTTAATAATGTAATAGGGTGATATGGGGAGCATAACCTAGGGTCTTTATTTTGTTTTAAGTAGGGAAAATCAGTGAGTATTTCCATGAAGGTGGAATATTTAATGATTTTTTTTATTTCATCAAATGTGTTTGCTAATACTTTTAAAATATTATCAGGAATTATTTTATATAGCTCTGAAATTAAACCATCCAGTCCTGGAGCATTGTTGTTTTTTAGTTTTTTTTTTTTTTTTTTGGTTGTTTAGTTCTTTAAAATTAATGGATTTATCTAACTTATAGTTTCTTCCAAGAAGCAATCAGTTGCATCAGAATTGTCCATAGATAAATCTTTATTTATTTCTTCATAATACCTCTTAAAGGCTTCTAAAATACCCATCAAGTCACTTAACTTGATAGGTAATTTCTTTAATGTGATTTATATTATTTATAATCTTTGATCTTATGGCTAATCTGTTGCTGCCTCACAGCAAGAGGTTCTCTGGTTTGATTCTCGGCTGGGGTGCCTTCTGTGCGGAGTCTGCATATCCTCCCTGTGGTTGCGTGGGTTTCCTCCGGGTGCTCTGGTTTCCTCCCACATCCCAAAGACATGCTGTAGGTGGATTGGACACTCTAAATTGGCCCTAGGTGTGATTGTGTGCATGTGTGTGCCTTCTGTGGAAGGTTGGGCGCCGGGCTGGCAACTTGACACCGTAAAACTCCACTGCCAATCATGAGCAGACAGGTGATCCGCTGTGGTGACCCCTAACCCGGAAAAGCTGAAAGAAGAAGAAGATCTTATAGCTAACCTATGTAAGTTTTTAGGGTTTACAGTATAGGTTTGTAATTTAAGTTTGTCGAAATTTATTGCAGGTTTATGAAATATTTCTATGTATTTTTGTTTCAAAACTTTTAGTTCTTCAGTTGAGTTTGTTTCAGAAGGCTTTAGCTTCAATTTTAAGTTGTCAATTCTTGTTTCACGCATCTTTAATTCATTGTCCCATTCCTTTCTTTTCATTAAATACAAACTCTTTATTCTTCCATAAATATAGGCCTTTAAGGTGTCCATAAAATGACATCAGATACTTCACTATTGTTATTAGTATCCATAAAGACTTTTAATTCATTCAAAAACTCTTTAATTTTAGCAATATATCCTGGTATTCTTTGCCAGTAGTATATCAAATCATTAGGTTTAAAATTAAGTTTAAATGTAATGGCATTGTGATCAGACAAAGGACAAGATGTTATCAGTACTTTTTCTACTTTTGAAAATAACCCACTAGATACAAAGACTTCATCAATGTTTGAGTACTAAATCTATATGAGAAATGAGTATAATTTAAAAAATGTGCCGGTTTCAACTCTTGAATGTTTCTAAGATTCATCATATTTGTAAAGTTATTTAGTTGTTTAGCGGTAGCGGCTATTTTCATTTTCTTAACTTTGGTAGTATCATTTTCTGATAATATGCAATTGAAATTACTAGCCAATATTTATTTATTTATTTTACATTTGTTGACCAGGTTTGTCTGACTGAACTGAATTAGCCCTTTTTCAGCGGAGGCCCAGGAAGAAAAGCTCCAGCATATTATACAGTAAAATTAGCAAACAATTTATAGAATGGTTACAAAAATTATTTACAAAACAAGGTTTAAAAGGTGGCAATGAAACCATATCAGAAAAAAAGACCTATTTATACAATAAAGAAAAGCAATACATTCATTATAACATTTGCTACACCCTCTAGCATCTTCATTGTTTCAGTAACCATTCTCCTGCTTCTACCTCTGAAGAAGTACCTTCAAATGTATTACTCTTTTGAACAAACTCCTTCTCATAATAAATTACAGTAATCTACTTAAAATTAATATTAAATTTACATCAAACATATTAATTTAAAATCATGTTAAATACATCTATCTAACCATAATGGACTAAAGTAATAATAATACTCATAAGTGTCTAATATATTACAAATAACAAAATAATTAATAAAATATTTACATATCAACTCGGTCTCTTTATATATATATATATATATATATATATATATATATATATATATATATATATATATATATACACACATATATATATATATATATATATATATATATATATATATATATATATATATACATACATATACATATATATATATATATATATATATATATATATGTATGTGTGTGTTAAACTGATCCATGAGGCCGCAGTGGTTAGCGTTGTCGACTCACAGCAAGACATTCTCCAGTTTGATTCTCGGCTGAAGCACCTTCTGTGTGGAGTCTGCATGTCCTCCCTGCAGTCGAATGAATTTAAAGACATGCAGGTAGGTGCGGGGGTGTGCCTTCCTTAAAGGTTGGTCAGCGGGCTGGCAACTCGACACCATAAAAATTCACTGCCAGTCATTAGCAGATCGGAATTCCGCTGTGGCGACCCCTGTCCAGGAAAAGCCTAAACTGATCCACATTATTAATTAATATTTCATATATCAAAATAATTACATAGCCTATATATCTTTGATTTAATTTACTATGTTTAAAACAATATAACTGTCTGTAGTTATCTTAAATATTTAAAGCGTTTTAACAATGTGGTCAAACTATTGAAAATACTTGTAACATATAGAATATACAAAGACTTTATATTAATCAAATTCTTACAATCCTCTCAATCACTTAACTTAGTATAACATTTTATAAACACCTATAGATAAATAATGATTTGTAAGCTTGAAAGATTTTTATCAACTGACATATTCTATTAACTCCTGGAATTTGCCCAGTTGACAATATTATAATGCATCCATTACTAATTATTAGCTTTCTTTCAATAACCAATCTATATAAAAGGACAGTAAAATTCACTTACTTATATCATCTAATCTATATCACATATAAATACTACATGCATCTAATGAACTCTATATACTTTACATCATTCATACAGTATATCAGAAAATTATTCACAAAATCATAGACTGTAATAATCATATGCATAAATGAATTGCTAACAGAATGCATGCATGGAAGCATGCACATCTACCAGACAGAAGGTCATTTTAGGGCCGTCAAAGATGAGCATGCATGTCAGCTGTCAAGGGGAGGATTGTTAGGATTTGCAAGACAAGTCCTGGTAGCTGCTTAAATGATGGTCTGTCTTTGCTGGCTGTCACCATGGGAAAATGGAATGAGTGGCTATATGGTCAGTGGTGGGGAGGGATGGTGGTTGTCACGCAGCAGAGGAGAAACAAACAATAAAAAAGATAAAGAAAAATTGAGGCTGAAAGTATCCTTGTATTTTTTTTTTTTGAAAATGCAACATAATGTTACTTGCAAAGTAAAATTCCAAGAAATTCATACAAAACTGTAAGTTGGAAAGTAATAACAAGTAAAATTGACTTGGGGTAATACTCTGGAACAAACTTCCAATTCACATGAAACAGAGCCCCTCCCTGACCCTGTTCAAGTGCAACCTAGATCAATTGATGGGTGACAGCAGATTCACACCTGGGGTGGTGCCCAAGTCCCTCTTGGACAGAGGAAGTCATTATTAACTACCAGAGACCCGAACCTTTGTGACCTTCACTCAACTTACCACCGGCAATTGGGTCAACTTGGGATAAATATGACTAGGCTTGTAAGGGCTCAAGGGCCGTTAGCGTAGTAACCTTCTATGAACCTGTGAACCTATGTACCTGCACTATTGTAAAATACCTCTTCAGCACATATGTCTGTACAAACCATATTATATGGCATACAGTTCTAATACATTTGTAACACAAACATAAGAATCATGTTGATATTCACAAATGACATGTAATTATTTACAAAATTCCAGATAGCTGAGCTAGGCAGTATCTCCTTTTGTGACACATAGCTTTAAAATCCTAGGCAAATTTAACAAATTCCATTAAGCTATTTTAGCATTAACATCAGAATCAAATTAGGTCTAAATATAATATAGCAAAATATTTTAATGTTCCAGATTACATTTATCAGGCAAATCATTTTATTTTAAACTCTGAAATAGCTTCTTAATACTTTAAAGAAGTATTTTAATAAATAATGTATTCAGAATATAAATAACTTCATACAGCTTCTATGCATTCTTATGAAGATCATCACTTATTTCACTTCATTGAAGTTAAATTTATGCATCTCTAACTCTAATGCTAATATTTATTTAACTGAGATTTCATATGATGCACCTTCTGAAGAAAATATATAGATATGGATAATTTCTAGTTGACACATTCACAATAGCTCTTACTATAATAAGAATGCATTAAATATTAATTTCAGCAACTATTCAGCTTGTTTTACTTAGCATAACTGTGCACAATGAAATAAAATACATTTCTTTTAGTTGTTTCATTGTATATTGCCCTTTAAATGCTTTAATTACTATTATAACATTGTATTATAAAGTTTAATATGTTAGCAAAATCATACAAGACAAAATAGATCTGTTAATCATTTAAATGTGTGTTACCCTTTAAATTTGTAAGTTATACTGACATTTGACTAGTATAAATTCCACTACACTAGCTGTTTATTTGAGTAATCATTGGTACACTGTACTTTAAAGCTTCACATTCTTTATTTAAAATATAGGAGCAATTTTGTTATAAACTAGAGTCCATAGTTACTATAAATGTGAATATTATTTTGCTTTAATCTCATTTGGAGTTCTTCAGAACAACGTTCCATTCTACTAGCTTGCTGAGGTCAGAATTCATCTACAGATCGCCAGCACTTCTGCAAGTTCGCAGAGCCATGAGTCTTCTTATCCGAATCTGTACTTCTCACAAGCCAGTTTAAATCATTTAACAGAGTAACAGAATGTATTTAAAGTGGAAAATACAATAGTTAGTTGTTAAAAGCTTCACTTACAGTCTAGATCAGTAATATGCAAGCCAAGCTTTCAAAAATAGATGTTAACTGTCAACACAGTGTATCATAATGTTTTAATGTATAATGTCAGTCACTAAGCCAATTTACTGTATTCTAAGGTCTTAAAACTTATCTTTTAAGAAAATAATAAAGCTAATTTAACAAGTTGATTATTTTTAACTCGTTTGGTGATATGAAAAGTAAAAGTTAAAATAATATAAAAAACATTACATAACATATCATCTGAAGTAGTTAACTTCATTTGATCAGCAACCTGTGGGTATCGGATCCGTCCTGGATCCGAGCCGGCAGCTTTCCAAGCTACAGATCCGAGCTCCAAGCTCCTCCTCTTACCCATAATACCCTGGTACCTCCCTCCAGTCACCAGATCTCATTTGCCATGGCTTCTATAAGCACAAGTGACAAGCCCCTTGCAATTAGTAAGATAAGGATAGGAATTTTCTCTACCTTTTTACCAGTTCAAAAAGTGTGTATGTGTGATAGTTGATCCTTTAGACTAGTTTAGTTTAGTTTAATTTAACTTTAGTGTATTCCCCTTCCCCTTATCTGTGTGTTAGGGAGTGTGATTGTGGTAGACATGGCAGAAGGCCCTAAGGCCATCTTTTCTAAATGCTCTGAGTGTGGCCATAAGCTGTCCCCAGCCGATGGCCACATTCAGTGCGTTCTTTGCCTGGGGGTTGCACATTTGACATCAGGCTGCCAGATATGTGCTGCCTTTAACCCCCGGGCTCTGAGAGACAGGGGGAACAAGTTAATCTTAGAGGGCCTTTTACCTGCGAATTCTTCTTCTTCCTCCTCTCCCTCAGTGGCGCCAGTTGCGGCTGCGGCTGTTCAGCCAACGGTTCCTGCTCCCCTAGCTGGGACTCAGCCTCCCACTGTGCCCCAGCGAGAGAGGGACCCTAGAAAGAAAGAGACGAGAGATAGAGAGAGGGAGAAAGAGAGAGACAAAGACAGGGAGAGGCATAGGAGCCACAAGCGGCGGGCCGACTCAGCCCCCTCGGCCCCGCCGGCTAAGCAGCTGTATTCTACCTTGAAGGTTCCTGGGTCCTCCCCCTCTTGGCTCCATTCCCCATGTTTCTCTCTGGAGCCGGAGGAGGAGCCCTGGCCACCTTCGAGGTCATCGAGGCAGCCTTCCGGGCCAGCCTCGGCGGCCTCTTCTAGGTCTACGAGAAGCCTTTCTGACGCGGACATGGACCGGATGATGCATCGCTTCCTTGAGGCCCAGATGCAGATGGGAGTGCTCTTGCCTCCCCCTCCTTTAGGGGGGAGCTCGACCCCCTTCTTTGCCCCTATTGCTCCTTCTCTGATCCATTATCGGGTTTTGGAGACGTCGGATCTGAGTAGCCTCGGAGCCGGGGAGTCAGCACCGATAGTAATCGCTAATTCGACGCCAGCCTTACCTTCGAGTTTATCGGGTCCCTTTTCGGATCCGAGCACTCGGGGCCATGAGCCGAGCCTCGGATCCAGAGGGGTGAGTGTGTCTTTGGCTCCGATGTGGTCGGAGCACACTTCCCTTTTGGGTCCGATCGCTTCGGCTCCAGTGCCGATCCACACGTCGGATCCGAGGGGGCTGCTCTCGGATCCCAGGGAGAGTGGTTCACCTTCGGCTTTCGACGTGGTGGAGAGGGTCCTGTCGAGGGATTCGAGGTCCCCGGCTCGTACTATGGATCCACCTGCCATTCCCTCGCAGATGCGCCTGTCTTCCACCATCCGGCCCCAGGGACAGCCTGCATCTACGCCCCAGCTAGTTCCTGTAGAGGAGCATGACCCTGTTGGTGAGCCCTCCTCAGACAGACCCGCCGAGGAGGTCCCTCACAAACAAAAGTGTAAGAGGAGGCACTTGGACTCCCCCGAGTCCCTCATGGAAGACACTGACTTGGAGGAAGGGGAAGGTTCCCCCAGGTCACCCCCTGAGGACGTCTCCTTTGGAGACATTATGGAGATGCTGCACATTAGAGGGGGGTGGTCAGCCCAGAAACCTTCCTCGGATGAGTCAGTGTTTCTGGAGGTGTTTGACACAGGCCCGTCTACCTCTTGGGTGTCCCCTCCGGCCAACCCCCTGGTAGACCTAATTACTACCAGGGTGTGGAAGGAGCCGGACACTGTAGAGCCAATCCTCAGGAGACCAGATAAGATCCTTAGTCCTCCGACAGACAAGACAGCATGGAGTAAAGGTTCCCCTGTAGATGCCATGGTGGTGGCGGCTGCCACCAAGAAGGAACTGGCACAGGATAGTTCCTCGGTCCATCCTCCCGACAAATAGTCTCGGATGATGGATCGGATCAGAAAGCGGATGTTTGCTTCAGCCACCTTTTCCATAAGGGCGCTGAATTACTTGGCACATTTAATTAAGCATCAGCAGGATCTAGCAAAAGAGTATGCTGGGTCTCCCCCGGAGTCCATGTCGGCCGAGGACAAACGAACTTTCTCGGCTCGCATGGCCACTCTAAAATCGATATCCAACACATCTATGCGGCTTCTCTCCCATGCCACGGAGGGGGCAGCTAGAGCCAGCAGAGCAGGCATCGCCTTACGGCGTCACACCTGGCTTCCAACTTTGTGACTTTGCGGAACCCTTCAAGGCGTCCTTCGCGAACGCTCCCTTTGACGGTTCTATGCTGTTTGGTAAGACCGTCAGCGATACGCTGCTCCAGAGCGAGAAAGACAGGAAGACGCTGTCTGCCATCAGAATCCGCTTCTCGGCTCCTGAAAGGTTCTTTTCCAGGAACCAGAGAGGACAAAACAAGATGTGGTTCCGGAAATCTCAGCAGTCCCGTTATGCTCCGGACCCTTCTTCGTCCTTCAGAGGCAGGGGAGGACAAGTTGGACGCCAGCCCAGAGGCAGAGGGGGGCCGAAGAATTTTGGGTTGAGGGAACCTTTTTCCGACTGACCCGCGCAGCAACCCTGAGGGGTTGCCCGACTGCTCCTCTCTGGAGGCATTTGGGGGACGTTTCTCAGAACACCTAGCACATTGGGAGTCCATCACGACAGATCGCTGGGTGCTCCAAATAATATCCAGAGGCTACTCTATCCCCTTTATAAATCTTCCCGCTCAGTTGAGGCGCCTCCCCGATGTTCCACCCAGTCAGTGGGAGGTGGCCGCTTTAGAAATAAAGAAGCTGCTATGAAAAAGAGCCATCCAGCACATCCCCCCAGGCCAGTCCGGGTCAGGCAATTTCTCCAGGTTCTTTTTGGTGCCAAAAAAGACGGGGGACTTAAGACCAATTCTCATCCTGTCTACACTGAACCTGTTCATTGCCAGAGAGAAATTCCGGATGGTCACTCTTCAATCTATTCTCCCCCTTCCGCAGGAGAATGACTGGATGTGCTCCATAGACCTCAAGGATGCGTACTACCACATTCTCATGGACAGGCGATCCAGGAGGTTTCTCCGCTTTCGGCTGGGGGCCAATCATTATCAGTTCAGGGTCCTCCCTTTTGGCCTCACCACAGCCCCCAGGGTGTTCACCAAGGTCATGGCAGTTGTAGCGGCCCACCTGAGGCTTCAGGGAATACAGGTCTTTCCTTACCTGGACGACTGGCTCCTCGCCGGTCCCACCAGGCATCTACTATGCTCAGCCAGGGATTGCTTCCTGCTCTTGGCCCACCAGTTGGGGATCACTATAAATTACAAAAAATTGTTCCTTCAACCTGTTCAGGTCCTGGACTTCATAGGGGCCAGAATAGACACACTTCAGTCCAAGGCCTTCTTGACATCAGACAGACTCCGCAACTTAACTCTCCACGTCTTAGCACTTCTACAATCTCCGGCCCCACCAGCGGAATTAGTCCTGAGAGCCCTAGGGTCCATGGCAGCAGCTATCAACCTTTCACCCCTAGCCCGCTTGAACATGAGGGTTCTTCAGTGGACCTTACAGGTCCAGTGGTCCATCCTTCGACATCCGTTGGACTCCCCGATTCCCCTCAGCAGAGTTTGCAGGGACTCCCTACTTTGGTGACTCCATTCCTGAGAGCTTCAGGAAGGGCGGTCGTTTTTGATGCCTCAACCCCAAGCCACTGTGACCACGGACGCTTCTGGCCTGGGGTGCGGAGGGCATTGCATGGGCAGAACTGTCCAAGGCACGTGGACTCAAACAGAGACCTTTCTGCATATCAGTGTTCCGGAGATGAGGGCAGTGCTTCTAGCGTTGCAAGCTCTCCATGCCCTTCTTCCTTTGGGGACTATTGCAATTCAGACAGACAACATGTCAGTGGTCTGGTACATCAACAAACAGGGGGGGACCAGGTCTTACCCTCTTTGCCGAGAGGCCATGAGAGTTTGGGAGTGGGCGATATCCACCAACCGTTTTCTGCTAGCAACGCACATTCTGGGTCGGTCCAACTTTTTTGCAGACAAGCTGAGTCGAACTATCCTCTCGCTTTACGAGTGGTCTCTGAACCCCTTAGTAGCGAAACAGATCTTCCTCAAATGGGGTCAGCCTTGCTGCGATCTCTTTGCATTGCCTTTGAACGCAAAGTGCAGTGAGTTTTTCGCTCTAATTCCCCCGCTGGGGGAGAGCCCCAGAGACGCTCTAGTTCATGCTTGGCCATCTTTATGCTTATCCTCCTCTCCCGTTAATGACAAAATTCTTACAGAAAGCTCATCGGTTGGGGAGCAAGGTTATCCTCATAGCCCCATTCTGGCCTCGTCAAACCTGGTTCCCGTACCAACGGTCTCATCTCATAGCTCCTCTTTGGATCTTGGATCCCATTCGGATCTGATCTCTCATCCTTCGGGATTGAAAACTCCGAATCTGGATGACCTCAAGCTCTCGACTTGGTTGATCCAGTTCCGTTAGTGGCTAGGACTCCCGGTATCTCATCCACAGTTAAATCCATCCTGGTGGTGGCGCATAAGCCTTCTGCCAGGAAGGTCTACAACAGTAAATGGAAACATTTTTCCATCTGGGCCTGGCGTAGGAATTTGGACCCATTTACGGCTCCCATTCCAGCAGTACTTGAATTTCTGTCTCACATTTTCCATCAAGGGGCCAGTTCTTCTACTGTGAAGGTTCAAATGGTGGCCATTTCCCACTTCCATATCGGGGACAATCTTGGTCCTTTAGCTTCCACTAAGATCTGTAAGACTTTCTTAAAGGGCACCTTTCTTTTAAGACCTCCTGTCAAGAATGCGGTTCCTCCATGGGACCTAACCTTAGTCCTTCAGGCTCTAACTGATCCCACCCTTTGAGCTTGCAGCTTCTGTTGACTTAAAGTTCTTGTCTTGGAAATCTGCCTTTTTAATTGCTAATCAGCTAGAAGGGTATCTGAGCTTCAAGCCCTTTGTACTAAACCCCCGTATCTTGTCTTCCATAAGGACAGAGTATCTCTCAGGACTAATCCTTCCTTCTTACCTAAAGTGGCTTCCGAGGCTAACATCAACCAATCCATTAATCTGCCTGTTTTCTTCCCTAACTGTCAGAACAAGGGGGAGTACAGACTGCATTCATTAGATGTGCATAGACAATTGCGCTTTTACTTGCATAGAACAGCTGCCTCTCGCAAGTCGGAGCAGCTCTTTGTTTCCTTTGCTAAGCCATCCTTGGGTAAACCGGTAACGAAGGTGACTCTAGCTAGATGGATATCTCACTTCATTTTGCTCACATACAAAATTTGTGGTCGGCCGGAGCCCTTGGGGGTTCATGCTCATTCTACCCATTCTATGGTACCTCTGCTGCGTTTTGGTCAAGAGTTCCCTTGGATGACATCTGTTCTGCGGCTACTTGGGCTTCTTCTCATACCATTATTTTGCCTTTGACTCTGCAGTGCTCCGGAATATTCTTCCTTGAGGACCTCCCAAGTTTTTTGGTAGCAGGGAACTCTATCCCACAGGTTGCTGATCAAATGAAGCTAACTACTTCAGATAAAGACGTTATGTACTCACCATAACGTTCCATCTGAGTAGGTAACTTCATTTGTCAGCAACCGACTCCTACTCCTTCCCCCTAACCTGGTTTTCGTTACCTGAATGATAGAATGATTCAGTCTTGGTATGCATCAGGTTAGGATGTTCAGGTATTGTTTGTCTTGGTGTTATCTGGTAATTGGGCAAACTCGATCTGAGGACTGGAGGGAGGTAGCAGGGTATTATGGGTAAGGGGGAGGAGCTTGGAGCTCGGATCTCTAGCTTGGAAAGCTGCCGGCTTGGATCCAGGACGGATCCGATACCCACAGGTTGCTGACAAATGAAGTTACCTACTCAGATGGAACGTTATGGTGAGTACATAACTTCTTTATACATATTCTTTATGAAAACTTGTAGGAAACCCAAAGTCAGTTATTTTAGTGCCATTTTTCCTCAGGCAGAGTATTTCAAGGCAACATTTATAATTGTATTTATATCTAAACATCTATGGATATGATGCAAAACCATTTACTTCATATTATTTGAATTGTATCTGTGTATGAATTCTAGCAAAAGAAGATTATATTACGAAAACAGATGTTAATGTATAAGTGATTTTAGTATTTTGAGACTATAAAGTCGAAAGTGCAGTTACACGAAACAGCATAATATCGAATGCGGAAATGTCGAATTCACCATTGTGTTGTCGCGTTTGTGATGTGCAATGCGGTTTGTGGATTTAGCTGGGGATTCAGGTAAGTGGTGTTCTTGTAAGGGTATTGGGTAGGGATTTTAGTGTGTGTGAGTGTATGTAGTGATGAGTTTTATGTGTTTGTGTGTTTAGTGCGACCTCGGAGTTAGTATATATAAGTAGCGGGGGTGTGTGGGGGGGTGCACCCCCCCACATGTGTGGTGCACGGGGGGGCTTACCTTCTGAATTCTGAAGTCTTCTTGACTATTTGTACAATATAGTTACATTGTAGTAAAGCATGTTACCAAAGTCAAGGAGCAGTCCATTAAGCAAGTGAGGGGAAAAAAGGAATTAGAGACCCTGTTACTTTCTTTTAGTTTTTTGCTTTTGTTCTCTTTTGTTGACCATCCACTTTTAACTGCATTTCTTTTTAAACTCATAGAGAACCATTCCATTTCTTCTTGTTTATACAAAAGTTCACTTTTTTGTGAAAAATCCAAAGCTTCATCTAGTGAATTAAAAGCCTTTTGTCCTTCCTGTAAGAACATTCTCCCGCGGATTCAGCAAGCCTTGCACGGTGTGCAGGACTAGTGCAGGAGTCCCAGCAGGCAATATGTCTGCCGTGCGATCCAGGAATAAGCTGTAGGGGCATGCACGAGCGCTCCTGCACTAGCCCTGCACAGACTCAGCCCCTGTATGCAAATTACCCATTTGCAGGTGAAATCCATGCAAATGAGGTGAGCCAGCCATGCAGGACTAGTGTAATCTGCAGAAATGTACTCAGCCAGTAACCAAGTACATTTCTGCAAACTACAAAAAGGAGCCATGACAGCTCGAAATAAAGGGTGGATATTATGTAGAAAGCATGCCAATGGCCAGATATAAGGCCATTTGCATGGAAAACATTTGCAAAAATAAAATCAACTTTTATTTTTTTTAGCTGATCTCGGCTGTTTAAGCGTAGGGCAGTGGAGTGCAAATGGGATTGGGCAAAAAATAAAAAAAGAAACCTAAAATAACCATTCTAACCAAAATCTCTATTTTGCCATTATACGCAATGGCAGGCAGAAGACAACATGGCCAGTGAATAGTGGTTTCTAAGGGGGGAGGCTCGGTGTGGGACCTGTAACTATGCATCAGCAGGCAATCCTATGCAGATGAGGGGAATGATAGTGAATCCCAGATCTCCCCTACATGCTAGTCAGCACCCAACAGTGTAAGAGCAGGAATAGCTTGGTGCAAGCCTATGAGTTAGCTGACATCATATGGGAGGTGTGTCAGGCATACTGTAAGCGGATTGGAGCCCTGTGGCTCGGGTTTGCCCTTAGCTTAGCAGAGCTAAGCAAGGGTGTGTGTCAAAGGCTGCCTAGCACTCTTTACATTGCCTAAGCGGGTGTGCATGCTGCGCACCAGGTTTCAAAGGAAAAAAAAAAAGCAAACCAGGAAATAGCTGCTCTGTGCATATTTGAGCACTGTGTTTGTGGGGAGCACCCCTCGGCTTAAACAGGAAGGCAGTGGGAAGGGAAAACAGTAGTAGGAAGGTAATCAAGGAGAACTAGCATAGCTGGCAGGTGAAATGTATCAGAATCAGCCAATTACGCAGGCAGCAGCCCAGCCCAGAACACTACTATAAACAATGCAAACACCTTTCTCTGTATAGCAGTGGGGGAATTTTAACAAATAAAACCAACAGAATGATAGAGGCTATAATAGCTATCATACAACAACATGTGGAAGAGGCTGAGGGTGGTGAGGATGAGAATGCTGTTGACCAACCCACAGTGAGGCAACGGAGAAGAGTGTACAGACCCAGGGTAACCTACCATGGGCTACATGAGCTGGAAATAGTGGAGCACTATAGGGTGGACAGGGACCTCCTACAGTAAATTGTTGAGCTGTAACTTCCAAGAAACCAAGGCAAATAAGATAAAAGATAATCCACAGACAGGAAGAACGGAACCAAAAAGCACAAAGTGCAGCTTTATTGAACAACAAACAGGTCAATAAATCAAGCGCTTTCGCCAGGCAAATACCTGGCTTTCTCAAGATAAAAAGTAGTGTGACTGAGGAGGACTGGGAAGCCCGCCTTGAATATAAAGAACTTTTATGGCACCTTAGACTTAATGCTGCAAAATCCCCTGGTCTCAATGAGGCCATTAATATATCCAGTGTACTAAAGCTGAGAAAGGCTAGGCTATGATTTTCTTGTTACAATTAGTAAATGTCTTTTATCTTACATATTTGTGATTTTTTTATGCACACATTTGTACATCATTTTTAAATGATTTTTAAATGATTTTTTAGTGTTTTCACCATTTGAACTTTTATTCTGCATTTTCATATGCGTACTTTTCACTCACTGAGTTCAGTTACTAATTAACTGCCTTCTTAAGTGGATGTTTGTTGAACTAATTAAGTACCATGTGATCAGATGATTAAGTATTTAAACTTTTCAGTCAGACTACTTTTTATCTTGAGAAAGCCAGGTATTTGCCTGGCGAAAGCGCTTGATTTATTGACCTGTTTGTTGTTCAATAAAGCTGCACTTTGTGCTTTTTGGTTCGGTTCTTCCTGTCTGTGGATTATCTTTTATCTAAATTGTTGAGCTGTGCCAGCCACGCCTCACACACAGAACTAACAGAGGAGAACCCATCCCAGTGGATACCAAGGTATGTGTAGGCTTAAGAATACTAGCTACAGGTACCTTCCAAAGGCCAACTGGAGATATCATGGGGATCTCACAGGCATCAGCATCCAAGGTACTCCACCAGTTCCTGGATGCCATGTCAGCACATGCCGTGAGCACGTATATTTCCCCAACACCCATGAGGCGCTGGCCAGCAATATGCATCTCTTCCACCAAATAGCAGAATACCCTGAGATTGTGGGTGCTATAGGCTGCACGCACATAGGCATCAGAGCACCACCTGATGAGTGGGGTAGGGTCTACATCCACAGCAAGAACTTCCCCTCCATCAACTGCCAGGTTGCGTGCTATGCCCAGGCTATTATAATGAATGTGTGTGCTGGCTGCCCTGGAAGCTATCACGATTCCCACATCTGGCATCTGACGCAGCTCTACCAGAGATTTGCCAATGGGTACATCCCTTACAGTCACCTGCTGGGGGATGCTGGTTATGCACTGGAGCCGTGACTGATGAAACCCATCAGAAATGCACACACACCCGAACAAGAACTCCATAATGAGGCACACGCACAGACCAGAATTATAATAGCACATGTGCTTGGGATGCTCAAGTCACGGTTCCAGTGCCTGGACACATCCGGTGGACCCTTGCAGTATTCACCAGCTACATGTACTCAAAATTGTCATCGTATGTGCCATGCTACACAATATGATCCTGTGGAAACAGCTGCATCAGGAACAGCACGGGGCAGGGCCACACAGCCCCCCACCATTGCCAAGGCCTGCACAGGCACAGAGTGACTCAGAGGAGAAACAACCTGAGCCTGCCCCAGTAGGCAGAAGGAGGCATGCCCAGTATGCCCTGGCCTTGGCAAAGAGGCAATGCATAGCATATACACTGACACAGGAGGGGCCCAGGGAATGACCCTTCTCTCTGACTCACACGTACAGTAAAAGGGATGCCAAACATGATACTACCTGTGCTCAACCATGTGTAGGGAGTGTACTATGTGCATCTGACATATGCAACCCTCCAGCACCATCCTCAGTACTGGCACACCCACAAGGTAAGTCACTCTCCTTACCAATTGCTGAATGGAGTAGTATGTGGTGTTACCTGTATCTATGGTATGGATGTGAGCATACAAGGGAATCGGGTGGCTGAATGCGATGCCAGCAGATAGCAGACACCTGTAGTGGCAGCATGAGATCTGTAACAAATACTGGTGTCACCATAGTAGCCAGTACTACACATGGTAACAAAACCCACTGCAGGAAATGCGCTGGGCCACATGTGTGTCCATATGACACACACATGCCATTCAGGAGGTTCACATACCCAACAACAGTCTTAGCCAGCAGGACAGGTGTAGACAAACACAAACAAAGGCTGTGCTAAGGCCTCTGAATGATGCCTATGGGTAACCGCCCCCCCAGGCATACACAGACTGACTACATCAGGTCAGGCAGTGGGATATTAGTTCTGATGGGTAGGAAGTCAGAAATTAATATGTAGGTCAATCAAACTTAAGACCTGTAGTACACTGATATGCCTTTAGCCAGCATGATAGGTTAGAAAACAGAATGAAATGGAGTACCTGACATACCGGTACAGTCATAGCAAATGTGTACAAGTGTCAGGTATGCCCCCCAATCCTGTGTAGCAATGTAGAAACAGTCAGGTGTGCCCCCCCAAATCCTATGTAGACATGTAACAGTCAGATGTGCCCCTCCAATCCCATGTAGACATGTAGTAACAGTCAGGTGTGCCCCCCCCCCACAATCCAATGTAGACATGTAGCAACATGTATGTGTAAGTATAATACCAGTGGAGCACAGATGCCCAGAGGTGGCAAAGGTAGCAGGATAGATTGTAGCATTTGTACAATATGCAGGTATGTGTGTGTTAGGTTGGTGTGTGTTTCATGTTGTGTGAGAGTGGTCACTATGTATGCTGTGACACCTGTGCCCTGGCCCAGCATTCAAGGAGCCTCAGTCATTAATACATATATCATGATTTTGGGGTCCATCACTCGTATAAGCTTTCTCTGCATTTTGCCCCCCCTCATTCTCCCTATATCTGGCCTGTTTGCTATGATCTTCATTTGCCTCTTGTGGCCACAGCATAGGGTGGTTCTTGGGTGAGAAATTTGTTCTCCAGCTCTTTGCTATTTAGCCGGATCTGGATTTTGAGTAGTTTTCTTTTTCATCAAATCTGGTTTTAGATGAGGCAGTATGTCAGGCAGCAGGCAAGCTAAGTGGTCTGTGATGTGTTCTGGCGGTATCAACTGATTTTCTTTTGGTTTGAGTGGGGCTGGCAGATTGGTGCCTTTTTTGATTTTGTTCCTTTTGAGAGGAACTTGACATTCTCCAGCTGCTGCAAGTGTCGGGTCAGCTGCGAATATGGATGGATTGTGATGTTCCTGGGTTGATCTGATGCTGAATAGAGACTAGATAAGGTGATGAATTATTAAGGAATCTCCCTTCTACTTTCTAGGCCTGGGTCCCCAGGTCATAAGGTGTACTTGCTACATGGGTGTCGAATAATTACCTTCCACCTAGGGGGTCCCCATCCCTGATAACTTCTTCTGTAGAGCTGGGTGGTGGATACTATAAGTTTGTTAGTTAAGAAACTTGTTTTTTGTTATATTAACTGTTTGTATTTTTCCAATTTAACTTTAGGCCATTTTTTTTGCACCAGTCATCCATTCCTCCAGGCTTCTCATCTGTATCTGTGTCAGATGTGTTCAGTTTGCAGTCATCTGCAGTTTCTGCAAACTTTGTCAAACATTCCTTTGTTTGTTTAGGAGCCAAAACCCTCCATACACTGCCAAGACTTGGAAGGGAAGACCCTGTGGGACGACACACTGTAGGACACTGACAGGCTCTGTGGGACACATAAACTCGACCCCCCTGTGAGTTCTGTCACTCAGCCAGTTCACCCATCTTGTGATGTCACTCAGCCAGTTTGCAACCCTGAGTGTGATGTATGGGCTGATGATTGGCTGTTGTATCGAAGGCCTTAGCTGTATTATCCGAAGGCCTTCGCCAGATCGAATTTCCTCATATCAATGGCTTTGGTGACTGTTTCAAAAAGCCAAGTTTAAAAAAAGTCAAAAAAGTTTGACAAAAAAAAGCCAATGATCTGCCTTCCAAAAAAGTTCTCAATTCATCTATTTCTTTATATATAAGGTTATTTATGATTTATGAGGTGGAAAATGCAGAATGGGCATGCTTTCCAGATAAGGCTTAATTTCCTAATGGGGTGTAGGCACCAGGGGTGTGGAGTGCACCCACTTTGTGAAGCGGGACCACTAGGCTACTCCCTCAGAGGTGAGACTATGTACAAACAGGTGTCCGTGTAATTAAACAAAGCTCACTGAGTGGGTTTAATTCCACATTGACCACATGGAGCACGGGACGAGGACACCATGCCAGGATGCTGTGTTTTGTTTTTGCTTGTTTCTGCAGTGGTTGTTTGGGTGTTGGATCTGTTGCTGTAATGAGGGGATATTTGGGGTGGGGAGGGGGAGGGGAGAAGACTGCACTGAACCTGTCAGCAGCTGGTAAGTATGTTATCATCGTCTGACATCATCATGAATCTTTTGGGAGTTTTTCTCCCCAGGTCCTCCTCCTGGTTATAACATAGCTAAAGAAGGCCTTAAAGTTTTCCTGATGTCTTTTGAGTCTTTTTTTCTTTTTCTCTCATTTTTTGATTTTTGGATTTGTTTTTATTTTTACTTATTTTTTTCAAATTAGTGATCAAAGTCTTTGCTCTTTTTTGTAGTTTTGCTCTATCTTCTAGTAGCTTCCTCCTTTTATTTGTTTATTCCCACCTGACTGGGGGCCTTAGATTTGTTTGCAGCTTTTTTTGTTGTTTTGCTTTTTGTTTTGCTTGGGATTCTATCTGCAGGTGCTGGTAGAAGGCATTTGGTAGTGATTCAGTGGCTTGAGTACAGTACTGAGTACTGTTTCGGGGGGCTCAAGGAGACCACACTAGTCTTTAGAAGTTAGAAGTGTGAAGTCGGCAGTTCTTTACTGTGCTCTTTTTTATTTCAGGTGGGGGTGGGATGAGGACCTCCAGCGAGTCCTGGAGTGGTGAGTCCTCACCACTAACACCAGAGAGGGCGTCTCATATATGAGGAAAGGATAACAAATACACACAGCAAAGTGCAATTTCCCTTAAGAGCACACAGAGATCACAGTCAATCCGGGGCTGGTTACTCCCTTGTTCTCCAAGTCCCCAATAAGACTCCCCACTGGCACAGCTTTAGGGTCCAGATCTCAGCCAGCTGGGCAAGCTAAAACCTCCAGCACCCTCTCTCTCCAACCAGTGCTTCATATCCCTGCTCAAGTAGCTGACATACACACACTTTGAGATGAGTTTATGTAACCACACAGACACTCCTGGGGAAGGCTGGCACAGTTTCTCCAGCTGTGCCCCTTTCTCCCAGACTGTACGGTAGTACCCTGCCACCACCCAGCTAATATTTATCAGCTACTCAAAGACCCTTAAAAGGGTGTCCAATTATTACTGTGCAGTATTATTATCCAATTGGTAGTATAACTAAACAGTCAAGGCTTATTAGAGTGACTTGGTACAGGAACCTTATATACATGCAATGTACTCTTAGACCTTAAATTATCTCTACACGAACCAGCCATGGTTAAAAGGTTTTAAAAGATTTAATAATAAATAATAAAACACAAGACAATACTTTCTACTACACAGTGCTAGTCAAGAGTTCAGAGATCACACAGAAATACTTAAAATAATTCAGTAGTACAGTTCTGACATCACAAAAACACTTAGTCTGATATTTCTAGTTCCTAGCTATTTCTAAAAGAAAACACAAGTCTAAGATAACTTGCATATGAGCAAGACAGTGCTGTGAGTTGGATGATCAAGACAAAAATGCTTAATGCCTTCTGATTCTCTCTGTTTAAATTGCTATTTTCAGTCCTGATTTCCATTACATCATTTCACACTTTCCTGGGGCTCTGACAGATACTAAATTCTTGTTATGTTGCACCTGCAGGAAACTAAATCAATAAAATACATTCCACATGTAAACTCTAGTAATTATTCCTTAAGTTAAATCAATAGGCAGGATGCTTCACTCCAGAATCTTTGACTCCAAATTCTAACTTCAGAGGGACAGGCATGAAATAATTTCAACTTCAAAGGACAGACAAGAAATGCTTGACTCAGATTTCTTTACAGCAGAGGGCAATGTTGCTACATTGTTTTAAGTTTAACATTTCACAGCATATTCTTTCATTTAAGAAAACAAGCCTGTATTTCAACATTTCACAATATTTTGTTTCAATTAAAAAAAACAAGTCTGTAGCTCAACATTCATATTTACAAATGATAGAATTATCTGCACAATTCTATCTGGTTAGGCTGGTAGCCTTCTTATATGCATGTCGAGGTTTGACATGGTGGCCATTGCCCACTACTGCTGATGACAGGGCCAAGTCCTCACAACTGCAGTACCAAAGACAATTCCCCCCAGTATAACACATGCTAGCAGTAGGCCACTGTTAATGTATGGTGGTAATATGTGTCACCATCTGAAAGATGGACAAGGAATGGCTGTTGGGCTAGATGTACAAGCAGTACACAGGGAAAAGTACCCCAGACATACAGTATATAATGTGTAACCGTGAAATGGACACACCCTTGAAATTGTACATACAGGTATGCATCACATTATCTGGGCCTGTAGTAGGGAATACCTGCGTCGTCTGGCCGAACACTTGCAGATCACAAAGGTGATAAGACTGATGTATTGGGAAGCACCTGATGTACTTGCACAAACCAGCATAACTGGAATGCCTGTGCATAACTGTGAGTCAGATGTAAGTAGTGTCTATAACACACAAGCACCCAGCTCACCCAAACACCACCCACAGTTATCTCTCTGGTCGTATCCCTGCTGTTGGGAATGGGTACAATATGACCCCCACCTGTGTATGGCAATAGCAAAAAATGCAGCATACAGTGCAGGTGTCCCATGCAGGTATGTCCCTAACTGTAAGTAGCACCCTGCCAGCATCTACACCACCTGATCAGTACTGATAGAAAGTATTGGCATGAACACCTAGCACACCTACCCTGTCACCTCATGGAATATACTGTATGGCGGTCTGGGACTATAGGACTGACAGAATGCAATG
This sequence comes from Protopterus annectens, assembly GCF_019279795.1. NCBI lineage: Eukaryota > Metazoa > Chordata > Ceratodontiformes > Protopteridae > Protopterus > Protopterus annectens. The sequence continues at coordinate 1,812,851,819 of NC_056725.1, read as the reverse complement.
ACCTGGCACAGTTGGGCTGAATCACCACCAAATGGCCTACAGGCCTCTGCCAAAGGCCTGTATCTCACACGTACTGCCAATGCATGTTATGTCATGGACACCCAAATAACAACATAACACACTCCACATAAGCCATATGCAAGGCCATGTGGACAAACCACAGTAACATGTCCACAATGTCCCACTGCATGAACTGTGGACCAACAGCAAAACACAGCTGTGTTGAGGTGATAACCTTAGGGAAAGTATCAGAGAATGTATGCATAATGTATGGAAGAGGATAGAATAATAGGGGGGGGTTGGAGCATGGGCAGCATGGAATGTGCAAGGTCCAACACACAGCTGTGTGCGCATACTATCCCTGGCTGCAAACACATACATGGGTGGCTATAAACCTGCCCATACACCACAATAGGGGTAATGTCCTGACTTATGACCCCTGCCTCTGGGTAACCTGTGTGAATTTGTATAGCTGTGAGTTATTGCCACAGCAAGATAAAGCCATACTGCCATGTTGATGGATGTACAAGTATGGGATCCTCTGCCAGCACTGTACCAGAGTGCTGAACTAGATACACAGACCCAGCAGCAAGTGTCTGCAGCTCCCCCTCCAGAATGGCATAACTCTCCATGAATATGTAGGCGTTTGCCCACAATACTGGACACAGCTGCATTCACCTTTGTTCCCCAGGACATCACTGTGAGCAAGAATGTCCAGCTGACAGTACTTGAGGACATAAAACATCACAGTGTATAACAGTACACATGTCTGAATATCTCTGCTAACGCCAGTACCATGTAGCAGAAGCAGCACAGACACAATCACCTACAGTACATACTATCTCTTGCACAGTTTGACCCATATTGCCAACTGATCTACAGATATCCTGTAGAAACAGTTTCCTACCTGTAGGTGGAGAACATGAAGGTCTGCACTGGAGTACAAACTACCTGGAACGGATCCACACATTCAATACAGAAGGGCATACTGGGCATGCTCACACACTTAGAGAAATGAAGGCAATGTCGGACAACAACATACTGAAAGGTCATACTGGGCATGTCATACTGGGCATGTTCACACACTTAAACAAATGAAGCCCATGTCTGCAAACAACAGTCGACCATACATATCTGACAGTTGCAGATGTTGGTGCATACACTCCTCAGTATGCACCAGTCATGCTTTGCACACACATTGGATAGGAATACAGAGATATATCCAAGGACAACACACTATAATATGCCAAAAGTAGACATACATAGATATGTGGAAGAGAGTGACAGTGACAAAGAGCCTACCATCTTGAGGCCTGCCTCACCCATCACACAGCCAAATGGCTACAACCACATTATGTGTAAATGTCACTCACTGTAGAAATTAGCCACTGGTATCTGTCAGCAGTACAGACTCTGTGGTGCAAGTGCTAGCTGTGCAACATGACTGTACAAGGCAGTAGTCATCTAGCAGTTGCATACACATACCTACAGAATGTAAACCTGCATGTTCCTGTGTGTGGTGTGGGAACCTCTAGATGACTGGGTTATGGCCCATGCACACACACTGCCCTCCCCATAGCCCTACTATGACAAGCCTGTTGATGTCATTCACTTTGAAATGCACCTTTGGGAATAGAGTAGCCCAGTAATTTTTGTGATGCGTCCTAAAACTGTGTAAGGCTGTAGTGTGATAAACTAGCTAGGTAAGAGTTTTAGTCCCAGACATGGCAACTGTGTTTGTGTGTGTGTGTGTCTCTGTCTGTGTAGGGAGCAATACTTTTTAGGCTAGTCACACTCACTAGAATTCAGATGGCCTACTTTGGCAAGGCTGCTGATGTCATTCACTGTGAAATACACCTTTGGGAAAGATGTAGCCCAGTAATCTCTGTGGTGTGTCCTATAACTGTGTAGTGTGGTAGTGTGATAAACTAGTTAGGTAGGTGTTCTAATTCCAGACATGGTAACTGTGTGTGTGTCTCTGTCTGTGTAGCGGGCAATGCTTTTTAGGCTAGTCACACTCACTACAATTAAAATGCCCTAGTTTGGCAAGGCTGCTGATGTAATTCACTGTGAAATACACCTTTGAGAAAGATGTTGTCCAGTAATGTCTGTGGTGTTTCCTATAACAGTGTAATGCTGTAGTGCGATGTAGAACTTTGATTGTGGTTCTATTCCCACACATGGCAAGTGTGGATGTTTGTGTGTGTGTTTCTTTGTCTGTGTAGGGAGCAATGCTTTTTAGTCTAGTCACACTCACTACAATTCAAATGCCCTACTTTGGCAAGCCTGCGGATGTCATTCACTATGAAATACACCTTTGGGAAAGGAGTAACCCAGTAGTCTCCGTGGTGCATCCTATAACTGCGTAATGTTGTAGTGTGACAAACTAATTAGGTAGGAGTTCTAATCCCAGACATGACAACTGTGTGTGTGTGTGTGTGTGTGTGTGTGTGTGTGTGTGTGTGTGTGTGTGTGTGTGTGTGTGTCTCCGCCTGTGTAGGGAGCAATGCTTTTTAGGCTAGTCACACTCACTATAATTCAAATGCCCTACTTTGGCAAGCCTGATGATGTCATTCACTGTGAAATACACCTGTGGGAAAGAAGTAACCCAGTAATCTCTGTGGTGTGTCCTATAACAGTGTAATGCTGTAGTGTTATGTAGTACTTTGGTATGGGTTCTATTCCCACACATGGCAGGTGTGGATGTTTGTGTGTGTGTCCTTGTCTGTGTAGGGTGCAATGCTTTTTAGGCCATTCACAGTCACTACAACCTCCAATGACCTTCTTTGGCAAGCCTGCTGATGTCATACCCAGTGAAATACACCTTTGGGAAAGAATACTCCAGTAATATCTGTGGCTCGTCCTATAATTCTGTAATGCTGTAGTGTAATAAACTAGTTAGGTATGGGTTTTAATCCCAGAAGTGTGTGTGTGTGTGTGTGTGTGTGTGTGTGTGTGTGTGTGTGTGTGTTTGTGTTTGTGTGTGTGTCTGTGTTTATCATTTGTATCAGAGGTGGTGGTGAGTGTGTAACAACTGAACTCATTGTGGAGTGTGTTTTGTAAATTTCTTATATGGTGACTCTATTATATGTCACAGTGTCCACCTTACAAGGATAACAGATGTGAAATAGCCGAGAGGCTGGGGTAGCAATCCATACCCCTACATGTAACATCAAGGCCTGGTGAACAAAGTTAGCAACCCCTGTATTACACAGAGAACACTCCAACCCATGTCTCATACACAAACACACTTGCCTAGGCAACAACAGCTGTGTTGGTAGTACCCTGCATATTGCCTACAGATAGTAACCATGGTGTGATTGCAGTGGACTACAGAGGGCATGGCACCCTGTCCATCAGTACAATACTCACGTACATGCAGACAGTGTACCTTCACTGTGTTCCCCACTGGATGCCTGCAACACCTGTGGTGCCATCAAATGTGACCCACAAAGGACATACCATGTTTTATACACATGCCCTGTATGAACAGATGCCACTGACACCAGGGAATACCTGTATCATGCTATCATTGTGGGTGCAGGGTCAACCTGCTGTCCATTACCTGTTCCCTGCACATGAGGCCAGGACAGGCACATCTGATGATAACAATCTGTGTACACAACATGGGCCAGACACCCCATGTACAGTTCCACATGTCACTGTACATGCATGTGGGACATGTGCATATCCCAGACAGCGTCCATGTCATGGAATAAAGAACACATACATGGCAAGCATTGCACAGCAATGGCCACACGCAGTAGTTACCCAGGTGACTGGATAGTGAATACAATACCCACCTGTGTGGGCCAGTCCAGACACTACACTCCTGAGCCACACTGCAGACCATTGTCATGTGGTCTGATGCCAAGGTATACCCTTCACCTAGTCTTGTATAGCCTTCTGGCACAGTCAACCGATACACACCTGTGAAGCAATGCATGCATGCATGTCATTACTGGCACCCTGTGTCTGTGTGTGTGGTTTATGATGCTTTCGACCACATTCATACTCACTACAACTCCCATTGGCATACTGAAGCATGCTGTCTGATGTCAGACACCTTCACATACCATTTGCCCATATAACCTCCGGGTAGCCCCTGTGATGCATGTGATACCTGCACAGTACTGTATTGTGGAAATCTAACTAGTTAGGAAGTTTATTCTTGACCCTGCCAATTGTGTCAGTGTGTGTGAGTCCCTGAGAGAGTGTAGCTGTGTTGATGCTGACACCTGTTCATGTGGACAGGCATGTACTACACCTGCCGTATCGCTACCATAGCACTGTTGCAGATGTCATTCACCATCATATATATATGTTTGGACAGCTCCTCAACATGTAAGCTATGTGGTGCATGCAATAACTGCACAGACATTTGAGAGCAATACATAGTCAGGGGTTTGATAACCTGTACTGGTAGGTGTGTGACACAAACATGCTTAGGTTTACTCTCCCAGCCCCTCCTTGACTTACTTTGTCTCTGTGTGCCTCTCACACTCCCTCTCTGGTGGATGTAGAAAACTACACCTGCTTTGCTTAGGCAGCAGCATGTGTCTTGTAAGTGATGCTCATGATCAGCTGATGGCCTCTGCACACATTTCAGCCCTCCCCTAGCTGATTGCATATGGAACAGCTGTGCAAACATTCCCATAGTCAGTCGCAAGGAAATACACTCCAATATCTAGGAACATCATGTTGGTGTTGGGCCTTTTCATTCACTGTGAGCAAGACCTTGATCTGGTGTTTGGCAAACAGCATCACAGATGGATTGGGAATCTACCTCTAACAACATACACTGTGGAAACAGACCAACACGCAGGAGGGGGATGTGCCTGACATGACTACAGAATGTAAGTGTTGCTATTCTGCATTTGGATTAATGTCGGTTTGACAGGGTGTGTGTGGATATGGCTGGGCTATATGTTTTAATACCTGTCATGACAGTGCTATGTTTTTGAGGAAGCCCCCATCTGTAGGGTCATCTGCAGACTGGGCAGTGTGTGGTGCCTTATGTTTCTTGTCTTATTCACAGAGCACCTATCTGAGAACTGCAGAAGCATAGTCTGAGGATTGCAGTCAGTACATGGTGATAGCCATGGGAGTTACTGACTTCATATCCCTCATAGGACATATGTCAATACAAACCCTGTTACAACAGTAAGTGTATGAGGTTATCACAGCAACTTGTCAATATTGGCCCTGTGTTTGTGCCTCCAACCACAACTCTGTCAACCTTTGTACATATGTCATGTGGTATGAGGTGCATATGTTCTGTACACCATTATTTATTCACATATCTGATAACAAGCCAGTGAGATATCAGACTGCTACACATGTTATGTATAGTAGGGGTTATACCTGAGGACATAACCTGGGCATTCTGTGGTTGTGTGTACAGTACTGAGGTCTGTGTACTTATGGTGATTGTCAACAGTGTGTTTATTGTGAAGATGTACCTTGGCCTGTGTACAAACTGTGGTAGATGTCATTGTTCTTGGTCCTATTCTTTGTGATGTTACATGCTGCTCCAGTGTATGTTACCCTATCGGCTTACATGTTTGTAGGGCCAAACACACGCATGTCCCATACCACAGACAGGCATCGGACCACACTGTGTATTGGCCCAGTTTATGTAGGGTTAGTGCGTGAGTGGCACATGTGAGGATGGTGTTAATCAGATAGTCCATATACTGTAATATTAAGCTAGCTTACCATATGTGGCTGTGGCTGTGTTCACCTTGGTTGTGGTTATGCACTTTCACACAGGTGTCTGTTACTGTGTGCTCTGACATGCCTGTAGAGCCTGCTATATATGCAGGTACATGTGTATTCCCCCATAAGAAATGTAGGCCAGTGTTGTGGCAGTCTGCTGCAGCCTGCACGGTGCTTTGTTACATGCCTAGCAGCTTAGTATACTTACTCAGTGTGATGTTATGTCCATATACTTGCCAGATGTACTGCTGCTGGGCCACCATAACAGTCATGTATTTCTGAAAAAGCAGTGGGATGCTATACAGATGTATGTCACTAACTAGTGGGTAGTATGTGGCCATGTCACCTCTGTACTAGCAGTTATTTTGTGTCAGGACAGACAGGGCTGTGTGAATGCATAATCTATGGGGTCAAATGTATACCAGTATTTATGTGATATACCCATCTACAGGGCTTTTAACATCCACATTGTCAGGCTTGGTCCACATGTTTTGCACTAAGGGGTTCTGTGTATACCTCTCGACTGACCAGAGTGTGTCAGACTGTCCACTTTTATTGGCCATATCTCTGGTGTTGTCCACAGGATCATTACTGTGCTAGCAGTGGTACTGTACTATGATGTCCTTAGGATGTCTGTCAGTAGCCAGTGGCACACATGTTACTAGCAGATGTGACTTCCCACACACATGTCTGTTAGGTCAACCCCTATTCCAGTAGCAACAGTCTACATATATACCTGCAATACATACCTGACATCCCCTTACACTAAGTGGTTGGGACTATTGGGGGTGAGGTAGGACTTCACTCCATGTTCTGGACATATGGTGAACATATATCTATATATAATTATTCACATATCTATATAGATATATACACATATACATATCAACATACATAGATGGAAATGGAAATGTACATATATGTACATATAAACACTCAGATATCTACATATACACAGCAATTTATGTCTACACATTTACAGATAGAGATACATATGCACTTATACTTATGGATATATACATATATATTGACAGGAATAGGTATATCAGAATAGATATGTATGCACATATAGTCATAGATATCTATATATATATATATATATATATATATATATCTATATATATATATATACACATAAATAGGCGTATCTGTACACATAGGATGTGCATACATATATAGCTATATATACATATATCTATATATGCACACACACACACACACACACATATATATATATATATATATATATATATATATATATATATAAACGAAGAGCTCTACACATGGCCATATGTTTGGTACAGATGTATATACAGACATATGTATGAATATACATGTGTATGTACATGTAGACATATATTAACATATTATATATATATATATATATATATATATATATATATATATATATATATATATATATATATATATATATATATATATATATCCATATTCCTGTCATGTGTAAACCTCACGGTTGTGTATACCCTCCCAGATGTATCTCACCGTGTGTATCTGATATGTGTACATTATGATAAAACAACATATGTGATGCAACAGTCATATTAATAACAAGTACTACACAATTGTGGAAGTAAAGGCAACTGTTCAATACTAATCAATATGTGTATTGACAGATATACTGAAAAAACAACAGCTGTCTTCACAGTGGTCGTAGCGTAGTGGTTAAGTGTTGTGACTATATTGTAGAGGGTCCTGGGTTCAAGACCTGCAAGGGCTATTCATTTTGTTGCTGGGCAGAACAAGGGTTGTCAGATACAGAGTGGTTAAGGCAGTTTTGAGCAGCTGTAAGCATGTTTGCATGGGTTTGAGGGATGGTAAAAGCTGCTAAGCTACGGGTAAACGCACGGGAGCTTACACAGTGTAGGCTTCGCTTACCAGTGCTCAGATCAGCTTAGCTGTTATATTGGAGCAATATTGATAACTGCTAAGCATGGCTTAGCCCTGGTAACCAGTTCACACCACCCAGTCTGATAACATAGCAGGGTAATGACATCTGTAATAAGTGTATGTAATGCCATGTACAATACATGCACCTATGTGCTGTCATTACAGTAGCAAGTGGTGTGAGTGTCATGTCTGTGACACAGATGTATGTGCGGCCTGTACAACACTGTTATCCATGTGAATGTGTTACATACTGGGGTAGTAGCCCAAGGTACGTGCTGTCACACTGGCATGTAGTGTATCATGGCGGTACTACTGTTGACAGTGCTGTCCCAAGCAAGAGTAGAGTGCTAAATGTAGTACTGAGAACAGGCACACCTGCAGGCATAGCTGGATTCTGAGGCCTCCCTGTTGTATACCTGGTGTGTGAGCTGTGTCACAGTATATATCCCATACTGGATCCGACATGTGGAATGTAATTGTAGACTACTGTCTGTACAGCACAAGTTAGTGAGGGCTTCCAGCATGTAGTTATGGTATACATATTGTTGTCAAACTTGTGTCTGTCACCACATTCATCCTACTGCATAGCTACTTGCCGAGCTGATGACTGTCAGTCCCTGTACAGATGGCAGGTATCCAGCTGGGATATGTACAGGCAACCTATTCTTGATTGACATTTACATGTCTGCCCAGCTGTGTAAGAACTGGCACATATAGGAGACAACACCCTGTATGCACGACATGCCCTGGGTATCTCCACTACACTACCAGAGTCAACAGAACATGTTGGGTACAGGTATCCATCACAGACACTAACCATGGGTTGTAATGCATGTTGCATACATGTCAACTTGATCACCTCAGTGGCCATGTGCAGGAGGCAACCAGAGGATTGGCTGATGCATGTCACTCTCATCCTGAGGGTCACCACAGAGGTGTCTGTCGATAGATTGCCTACTGCCACATGGCAGGTGGCAGGATACCACTGTACACAAATCCCCTACACAACCCATCTCTCCATGGACAATAGCTAGGTACACAGCTATGACCACCTGCAGCGATGCACCCCAGTACTGACACATGTGTACGTCTGCATTACTGAGTATAGCAGCGTCTGTGTGTTAGCACACCTGTACTTGGGAATTCCATGAGGGCCTTCACAACCACTGCAACACCCATTGCCATAGTCAGTTGTTGCTGCTGCTGTATGGGACATTACATGTACCCTGTTATGCTCCTCTCCATACCGGCTACACAAGCCTTGCAGTACCAGCACAACAGTGTTGTACAAATGGGTCGATAGGCATGGGATACCCATTGAGTTCTGGCAAGTGTGTATGTGTGAATGTCCGTATATCTGTAGGGTACAGCATTTCGAGGCCACATACTCCTATTACACTACCCATTGCCACACAGTAGTACAGATAGTGTTGTTGCTGCCCATAGGTGAGGCATGACAATGCAACACCCTACAATGCCTGTGGCATGTGCTTTAGATGCATATCCCTGCAATACCACTGTTAGGATATACAACGGGTTGTATCGCAGTCGTGGGCAATGTGTGATGGTGGTTATGTCAGAGTGTCATCATGGGTTTCAGGGAGTACAATATCCACTGGGGGATGTGGGTGCTGTGTACACTGTCATTACACCAAGGTACACCCGGTATATGTTCCATGTACCACTTTATAGTTACCACTGTCTCCATCAACCATACAGGTAACTGATTCCACAATCCAGGCCAGCTACGCATGTGCTGTGTGCAACCTACCTGTAGCACATTGGACACATAGTCAAGTTAGTTAGCGATAGGCCCATGTCTCTTGGACGTGTGTCTGCCTGTTATGTGTCTGTTAATGTGTATATGAAGGTATGTCACACTATGTATTGTCCATATACACCCATTACATCCCCCATTAGCATACTGTACATGTCTGGGGATGTTCTGCATTTAACCTGGAACACACCTCACACTAAACCCTGTGTGGTGTGTGCAATGAAAGCCACACACTTCAGTAGCACTACATACCTAGGTAGGGTCTAATCCCAGTGTTGCCAAGTAAGAGTGCGCGTGTATGTGGATGAGTCTACATTAGGTTGCAGATTATACATGTCCCAGCAGGTCACCTGTCCATGTGGCAAAGGCAGTAACTGTTATACAAAACTGTAACATGTGCTCAACTGTACCCCAGATATCAAGAAGAAAAATAAACTGCACCAATGTTCCACGGACCAAACAGTTTTATATATATATATATATATATATGTATATATATATATATATATATATATATATATATATATATATATATATATATATATATATATATATATATATATGTATATATATATATATATATATATATATATATATATATTTATATTTGTGTATATATCTTTAAGTGTTTAAGTGGCTGATTAACTTTGAGTGGTGAAATGTCAGCTGATTAGCCTCACACAATATTTAAACTGTTTTTTACTGCATTTTAGTTGTCTGATGAAGCGATATTGATAATCGTGAAAGCGCTCACGTCTTCTCCTTTGTTTTTATGCAGTAAACATTGTTGGTCCGTGGAAGATTGGTGCAGTTTATTTTTCTTCTTGATTATTCATTTTCTGCACCTTTCTGTACCCTGAGCCATTTTTGTTATATTCTTTATTTTGTATCCCAGATATGTCACAACCATGGTGTCACCACAGTGCCATACCCTGTTGTGGAATATGACTGCAGACCATCCTCCTGCTGACACATGTACACCTACAACACAAACAGATAACATTATGGAAACCACAAGCAATCAGTGTTACTAACAGCTATAATGCATCATTGCTGGATGGCTACACTACCTGACATGTATGCATTAAACTTTACTCCTGACAACATGTTACACTGCAGTACTTTGGCACTCCAGTCACCATGGGCATCACAACCATATTAGCCTGTCCCTGCATCAATGTTATGGATGACAGGGATGTGGCACAGGCATCATCATATACACAGGGTGTGTTGTTGGTTTGCCAGAGGCCAAGGGTGGGCCATACATTTGGCACCATGTGTTTGGGTGAGAGGTGTAATGAGGTGAACTGGGCGTGGTGATGTGGTGTGTGTGTAGGTATGGGTTTGCCCTAGGTGTGTTCGTATAGTGTGTGTGTATGCATGCACACAGGTGTTTATGGACAGGTGCAGGCCATACCTGGCATGGTGTGCAGTTCACTGCCTCTGGCCATGGACACATGGACTGTGCCTGCGAGGGGTTCCATGGGCACGTCCAGGTACAGGCCTCGATGTGCTACTCTCCCCTGATGATGACATATGTCTGCTGGAACCAGGTCCCTCTTGTGACTTGCCAGGACCACGTGCTCGTGGCTTGCTGTGGTGTGATGTGGACAGCACCCCCCCACATTGCCGGGGCTGGTACTGCCACTATGGGAGCCCCTTGATGTCCTAGCACGTCCACGTTAACTGCCAACTCTTGGTGTTGCTGGCCTACATCCACTTGGCTGTTACCGCAGTCCCACCACGTGTTCAAGCACGGACATACCATGGTCGATGAGGGCCATCATCTCACCAGACCGTCTATCCATGAGCTCGGTGTAAGCATGGATGTCACCAGACAGTTCACGGAAGTTGTCGCCTGCAGATGTGAGAGCATTCCTCTGCAGCCTTAAGTCCCGCCTGGTGTAACGTTCCATACGTGCTTGTGCCTCCATGGACAGCCTGAAACATGCATGTGGTGGTACCAGTTGTGGCACGTCTGCCAGGGGCATGATGACCAGCCGCCCTACCATGAGCACCCTGGAACTTCTGCCTGTGTGGTGCCCTGCCAGACATCTGGCTATGCCTGCTGTGACCAGACATAGTAGTCATGGTTACCACACTCTCCAGTGCACTGCCACCAAATGCCAGCTATCCCTCCGCTATGGCCACTGGTGATGGGGTATGTATAATCACTGAAATTGTGTGCTGGGTTCGGGTGACTAAAAGGGGTGTGTGAAATGATAGCGCTGTTTCGGTCCCTGACAACCTCACCTGTGCCTCAACAGTACTATCATTATCTTCTGTGTCTGTATGGACACCATCATCATATTGCATGCAGGAGGGACCTTGACCCACCTCCACCTGTGGGGGAAAACAGTAAATGCACTGTAAGACGGGTAAAGCATTGCATAACAGTACACACATACACACATACACACACACACACACACACACACACACACACACACACACACACACACACACACACACGCACCACCTTAATACCTACCTGTCCCTGACTTTACAGACAGTCCCATGTATATTTCCATGCGTTCTCATCCTGCATCACACTTGGTAACATATACACTCATTAATACCACTCATTAATGTATCATTCCCCTAAATGCCTAGACAAGTGATCACAACACAAGATCTGTTGCTCCATTATCTCCCTGACCTGAGTGGAGTGGTTTTACATGGCCTCACTGCTGTCATTCAGTAGTCACCTTGTGTATGTCCAGACATCATAAGCATGGGCCCTATATGTGAGGGGCTGCTATGTTCACTCCATAATATCACGCACTGGAGTGTTGTGTATGTATTGCTTAGTACATGCCAGGTATGCTGCTCAATCAGCCTATCATGTGACAACTATAGTATATGGATACACTCCCTGGTGCTGTCTAGTAATTCCCCAATGTATCTGTAGTGCTGCGTCCGTGGGTTGTCAGTCACCTCTCTGCTATATACAGTATTAAGGGTATACCTGGATTCTACCTTCCCTCCCAATGCCTGTTGCATGCTACTGACCTTATTATACTATCAGCTGTCCTGTGATTTCATACATGACAAGTATTCCTCGTGTGTCATGTGTCAATCCATGTCCATGTACTGCATGATCCCAATGGAAGTACTGCTGTAGGAACAATCCCACAGTCACACATGTGCATACATGGACACCCACACAAACACACACACATGCATACACGCATCCTAAATGCATCAACCTCCCTCCACTTCACCAGAGTGACCCTACAGACAAATTAATCACCCATCGAGACACACACACACACACACACACACACACACACACACATACAGGTGAGGTTGCACAATGATAGTGCACACAGTCCTCCTATTACCCATCTGTCAACATGCATAACATATGGTACACAACAGCATGCAGTGCAACTATAGTCAACCCATGCTAGCAACAGTATACATGTGTGTGATGCATGTGCTGTGTTACTAGGGGATGCCCTTTCCCCTGGATACCACTGCAAACATGTACACAGTATTGCTGTGCACCTGTTCGGCACGCTGCCATGTTCTGTGCACTACACCTCATAGGTGTACAACCCATTGCTGAATGTGTAGTATTGTCTCAGTTATGTCATCTTTAATGCTCACAGCCCCTATGTTTTTCAGCAACACACACCTGGGATGAAATGTGGACAGATGTCATTTGTGAATGCCGGATGTCTGGTTTACAGCTCTCAACATCAGCAGACCATGTATGACCAATCCAATACTGTTACATTGACAACCGTCAGAGCATACTGTGGCTATGTAGAGTGTGCACACCCTTATTGATATGACGCACCCTTCCTTGATCTGCCATGGGACCACATCACTGCATATGTTAACAGTACATGAGCCCGATATGTGACATATGTCCTGTGCATTCACATGCAGTGTCTACGGAATGTGTTAGGTGTGCGGATGCTGACCACAATGAATACACGCCGTGTGTACATATGTGTGCACACCCTTATCATGACGGTTTGTTGCACGTATTGTTATGTGTACTACAGCAGTCATTACTCCTGGCAGGGGTATACTAGCATGGGCCATCTGCATTTGCCAGTGTATGTTTAGTCTGCCCTACACGTCCCCCTAATGTGCATGATAGCAAGTTCTACTCATGTGCACATCCCTTGATGTTCACACATTACCATCACTATTGCTGTGGGGATAGGGTTTCATCTGCCACAGTTCCTGAACATTACTGTGTGCAGATACAGCCATTCTTAGCATCCTTAGGATCCCTGCTGCAGTGCACTGGTGTGTCATGCTGACACCCCCAACCTTCAGCCTTTTTGCAGCTGCTTGATAAGTAAGGCCTACACATGTGTGTCAGTTTGCAGTGTCCCATACGCTGAACACCACATTTTACAGCCTATTCCCAGCTGATAATGTGGACCACAGTAATACGTTATGCCGTAGTGTAACTCTGCAACAGTTGCCATTGTACTACTGGTATGTAACACTGGTGTTGCACTGTATACGGGTGATGTTTCAAACATGTCCTTACTGTAGGTCATGTCTCTCACCATTATGTTATTACCTGTGGATTTATTCCGCAATGACAGGATGTTAGTTATCTTGCAGGTGTCTGACATACGCTTCCAATACCAAATCATGGTCACCACTGTGATGCCATGCATTTAACAGCAACCATACGTACACATGTACAGCATGCATTCTGGGTAGGTGTGTTAGATGTGTGCATGAAATATACCATAGCCATTTCATGCCCCATGTTTTGGCAAGCATCAGTATAAACCATACTCACCAGCTACAGGCTGCTGCCTTGGTGGTATACCGGCGGGACTTACATAAGAGGGTGAGGGATGCAAAGTTAGTGCCCACACCTGTGGCACTGCTACAGGGTGGGTGTAGCATTACAATACATCAACAGTACATGTCCACAGTACTACCACCTATGCACATCTATTTATCACTACTATGCAGCAACAAACTATATCTATGACATGTCAGATATGCATGATCTACCTGTACAGATGCGGATGCATACGCAACAGTGGTCTACTGATGTGCCCTGTGGCCTTATCTGCACGCTCCTCATTCGGTGTGTGGGTAGCACCCACCTTCACAATGGTGTCCAGCAGTTGTTGGCTATGCGGACGGGCAGGTACCACGAGGCTGGCTAGGAGCTCCTCAACACGTGTCAGAGGGGATGGAAGGCATGGCCCACCCCTGCTGCGAGGTGACCCCCTCCCGGACTGCAGCAGCATGCCAATGGGCATTGTGAAGCAGGCCAGAACAATGATGCCGGACCTGCTCATAACTGTGGTTGTGCAGTCTGACATCATTGACCCTGTGGACTAGTTCGTTTCACAGGGCGGTCTGCTTCTGCTGCTCATGGGCAGCCCAACCAAACAAGACAGAGTAGTACTGGATTAGGTGGTTTACCGCAATGTCATTCTCAGCAGCTGAGTAAGCTGGGAGCCTTCCATGTGCCATCTTGCCTAAAGACATAAAGATGGAAACAGTTGTGAGCAAGTCGTACAGCGAGGTTACCACAGTTCTTAATACATATCACTGTCACCCCCCACCATATCAGCGACAACAAACTGTACACACAACTCAATAGGTATCGCTACAGCTTACCTACCAGTGGGACACATATTGTATTGTACCACACTTTGTGCAATGTGTTTGTAGCCATGTTTCCTGTGTGGACACTATCATTGCTGGCCTGTTACAGACTATTCACCTGCATGCCATTGTCAGGGCCACTATGGTTCCATATATGCCTGTGGTATGCTTGCTATGTGATTGCTGCACATCTGACATTCTGTGATATAGGGGATATCTGTGTATGCTGTTGGACATATTCCAGGATTGTGTAGACTATTACTACCCATGTATGTTCTATAACAGTGACACAATAGCATGTTTATAGACTATTGGCCAGCAGAACCACCTCTCCAAACTTATCTGCCCATGTTACCAAGCCACATCACATATGGGACCCACCCTGGGGCCTCCTCATGTACTGGTCCAGCAATACCTTCAGGTGGATCCAACTCGGGGGATGTTGTCCCCCCCGTTGGGGGCACACACAGACATGATCTTGTCCCCCAAGGTCAGGTTCCAGGGTCTGTTCCATAGCGGGCTCCACAGACACATGTGGGATGTGCTACATGACCTTGAGGTGTCCAGTACACATTCACAGGGTCCACATGCTCCTCTTGCTCAGCCTGCAGGCCAGGCACCTTCGGGACTTGGACTGCCGTTGTGAGTAGCAGTGGGTGGGAGGCTTGTTCCCATTGTGTCCATATTGGGGCCCATGGGGCTTCCACATCACAGACCACACACATCATCCAGGGTGTTTACCCACCACATGTGTCACATACCACCTCTGTAGGCTATCCTCTTTATCTACCAACCCTGACCACGTCCACAACTATACCTGCCATACTTCCCCATATTCCCATTCCACACTTCACAGACAACGACAGTGTGGTCCCAACTAGGGGTTCACATGTGACATACCCGTCCATGTTGCACACACTGACAGCTGTAGATATCTGTGTGTATTGCTATGTGTGCTTTTCCCTCACACATAGCATGCAGCACTGTGGTGGTAATATAGGGGACATGTATTTACGTACATATATGTTTGTGTGTGTGTTTGTACATATGTAGACATTTGCATATATGTCTGTGTGTGTGTGTGTGTAGATATATACGATGTATATATGTGTTTATATATATGTCTACACATGGGTATCTGTATATTTGTAGACATACATGTAGATATAGTATTTTATATATATATATATATATATATATATATATATTTATATATAGATAGATATAGATATATATGTACACATACACATACATATATATGGAGTACTTTCAGACATCAGGTCCACAATTTCACAACACCTTCCTGCACAGCTGCACTGTTCTGTCTTGCTACAACACAGACAGGTGCCACATATGGACACAGCCTGACATTAGTGGGGTATATGTAGGGCCAGATTGCAGGTAATCCTGTTACACACCTATGGCATTCCAGCATGCTACAATACAAGTTACCCTGAGTATCCTGCAAGTGGTGGGCTGTGGAACCCAAGTATCCATCATTATGGCCTTACTTCCACCACCAGCTATTGGCCACAGTAATATACATGCTTCCCATTACACAATACACCCTAGGATGACTTACATCTTATCAGTCAGTATTGCTCTGCACAGTTGACGGGTATGGCCCACTACCCACAGGGACAGACTCTATTGTCCTTAGCAGTTGTTCAGCTGAACATCATTACAGCAACAACAACACCTGATGGCACATATAAATCATTCCACATCATCTATCCCATTATTATGGACCAAGTACTACAGTCAGTTACATGCATATATAATTTACATACCTGTTGTGGGACTGATGTCTCTCCTGGATAGTTTGCTGGATGGTGATGCACATGATCAGGTGATGGCCTCTGCACCAATCTGTGCCCTCCACTTGCTGCCTGCATGCAGCATTCTGTGTAGTACTTCCAATTACCACTGTCATGGCAACCCACTACTATAATTCCTTACATCATATGGGTGTGGTCCCTTTACCTTTCCTGTATGGTGGACATTCTTCCTGTGTGTGGGCAGCTGTGTTACAGACAGCAGGTAGCAATACCTCTTTCAAGAGAACTTTCACAATCAGGCCAGCTACATATTTGTATGAGGTTCCAGAAATACAGACAGAATGTGAGCAGTGTTGTTGTATGCATTGTATAGCACTGGTTTTACAGGGTTTGTGTGTACATACTAGTTTAACATGGAATGCAGTCTGTCTGCATAGCTCTTACTGTTGGCCTATCCACTTGATGGCCAGAGGTTTGCCTGTTATGTTTTGCCTGTCCACCACACAGTTCTTGTGTCAGATATATCACTGGCAGTGTGTGTGTTGAGTGCTATCGGTACATGGCTGCATCCATTTGTGTTTCTAACTTCATATGCCTGACTAAGGGTATGTTGCAGCCTATCTTGTAACACCAGCTACTTGCTTAGTGTATGACAACAGTATTTCACATATGGGCCTGTGTTCCAGCCTCTGTCCTCCACCTACATACCAGGCTTTGTCCATATGACATGCTGTCACGAGTTGGTATGTAGTGGGCTGTGAGTATGTCATGCTGCCATTCCTGCCATCAGTCCACTGCTGTTGTGGTCCCCACACATATTGTGGGGTTGAGTCCATATATGTGCGGCCTTCATCTACACAATACATGTGTGACCTTATGCACTGCAGAGGCCAGTGTATGTAACAGGGTATATGGCCCTGTATGTCAGTCTATGGGGGGGATGCACCATAACTAACCTAGACTTTTACAACATGTGTGGTTATCAGGGATAAGCTGCCTTAAGGTATCTGGATGTACATTACCAAACAATACACCTTGGGTAAATGCAGGCCTACTGCTTCCTGCCATACAGACTGTTCTGTTTGTCAGTGTGATTGTGATGGTGTCAGTTATGCCTTGTTATGTAACAGATACATCCCATTGTGTCAGCTGAGGTCCTTACCCCCTAGGGATTGTGTACAGAGAGTAGATAGAGGCTACTGGACTATACATCTGCATTTCTTACTGTTGATTGATTGGTATCCTGTGGCCCAGTCTGTCTTTACTATTGTACTACTTGAAGGCCTCGGCCTGGACAGCCACATATGTAAACCTTTCCAGACTACTGTATTAATATAACTGTTTCACAGTTGCATTAGTCTGTTTATATGTATGTCAGAGTCTAAACAGCTTTATGAAATAGCATATACAACTGTAATAGTACACAAATAAAGATTTCCCAAGTATGCAAACCTGTGTGTAGTGTTATATTCTTTGACCTCTCTGTGGGTATATGTTGCAGGCAACAGTTATCATTTGTATGGGTGGCTCATACAGTGTCCAGTTGGTAAGGTGGCAAATGTTGGCATAGTGGATATTCTGTATTATGTGCACCTTCTACATATGTATCTTCCTATACATATATCTGTGTGTGTGTGTGTGTGTGTGTGTGTGTGTGTGTGTGTGTGTGTGTGTGTGTGTGTGTATATATATATATATATATATATATATATATATATATATATGCAAAAAAACGCACCCTGGAGCTGAAGAAAGAACGAAAACAACCAATATTCTTGTACGAAAGTCAAAAGAGTACTAAGGTACCATACACGAAACTGTGGCACCAAACACGGAACTGTGATAGTAACAAAGCTCTAAAACAAGTAATTCAGCACTAACACAAACAGTGCTACGACCACAAGGAGCTCTTCCACTCACCAAACAGTCTCAACGTTGCATCGCCAACTTCCTCAAACAAGCTGACGGGCGTACCAAGATCTATCGATCAAGATGTGGTAAATCATCCAAATACAGGCCCAAAAGACCCGTGGAAATAATAATCCACTTCACAACTTCAAAGTTCCAACTATTTGCAAAACACGACCCTTCGGTCCAATTCCCGTATTCAATATACAGTAATTAAGCGAAATCCAAAAAGTAACAAGTGTAGATGAATAAGAACTAAATTTATTTGTGAGCGCTTTCGCAGGCACTCCACCTGCTTCTTCAGACAAACAAGTATCATTCATTTAAAAACAGTTTAAATATGTTAAAAACAGACATTCATCCAATCCTTGATCTGATACGAATCCACATGACTTTCTTGTAGGCTCGTTGCTAACAAGAATACTATATGCGTTAAGCGACAGGCTTCAACACAAGAGCGCCACATGCATATAAAAAATATAACGCATATATAATGAATTTACTAGATAATGCAATACTTAAAAATAAAATCATTTACCAAAAAATTTAAAAATAAAACATGTATATATGCAACACTTTTCATAAACGTCACAAGTGCAGCAAATTCCATAGCTACACTTGATGAATAAAATTAAAGTGTGTATTTGTACAACACTTTTCATAAATTTCACGGATGCAGCAAATTCCATAACCATAGTTGATAAGTATTCTAAAATGCAAAAATGGATACAACCTAATACAAAGCTAAAAAATACATTGAGAGCACCCATATAGCTAGCATGCAGTACAGAAATATGTCTCTGAAAAATAACAATATCCTACATGCACCCAACTAAATCCATCTATAAACATGTAGCTGCTCAAAATAAACCCTTATTTATTAATAACTAAAACAGCATAATGGTGCATCATAACAACTGACAAGCTAGTACATACAAATATGATGCATGAAATATAAATAGCTCTCGTTATACAAAAATAGTGAAAAACTATTAACAACAAATAAATAGATAAATGGATAAATAAATAATTAGCTAAGTGTATATGCGTCTCCAAATGAATGGACAAAATGATGCCACTAATACTATGCAAATGGATCTGTATGTCGACCTCTAACTCAGAGAATAAATGCCTGAGACGACAACGGAAACTAATAACCCAAGCGTGATATAAATAAACAAAAAGGTACCTATAATCCTCACATAATTATACAACTCTACCAAATCTGGTAATAAGATGGCAGAAAATAAACTCATGGATGCGTCAATGTGTATCAGAGAGTGTATGGGAGAGTAAATGACACGAAAGGAGTGTAAAATATACAATGGAATGCTAGCAGTAATCAATTGACTGGTACGTGCTAACAAGAAACAAATGTATAGAATCAGAAATACTGTGGTGAAGATGCAACCGACGGTATAAAAACACTAAGGGGCATCAAGAGTTTAACAGGACCACAAAACAATACAATACAATGCAATAACCACAGAACAATAATGGAAAGACAGGTTATCTGATGGACCTGCCCTTAAGGTGTGGTTTAATAGACAGTACTTCATTCAGGCCTTTCTCTCTATGGGCAGCTAGCCTGCATATCCATTTCAATTCAGCCTGTTCTGTTATATTTACTATGTCCCCTAGTCTCTTACCCACTTACCACAAAGTAATCTTTTTAAACTCTACTAGGACAGAGGATTATGATGCAGGTCTATCTACACTTAAGGAAGGACTTAACACCAGGGGCTATACACAAGATGAGATAGATAGAGTATACAGGCAGATGAGCCTACTAAGAGAGAACAGAGCAAAACCGTATTTTTCTGAGTATACTGGCCCAGGGACATATTTGAGTAGTAGTACCAAAGCACGTACACTTGGTATAGTTTTACCATTTGGTAAGGGACTTAGTGTGATTCAACAGTCAATTGAGAGACATTGGAATATTTTAACTGTTGACAATCGAATAGCCGATTTAGTAGGAGAAATTCCATCATTTATGTACAGCAATATGTACAGCTTAAAAAGATTACTTTGTGGTAATTCAATGATAGTACCTGAAATTAAGACAGGGTTGGAGAGAACCAGTCAGTGTGGTAGATGCCTGCAATGTAGACATATAGATGAATCTCATTATTTCAGACATCCCATTACAAATCACCTTTGGACAATACACTGCAACAGTGATTGCAATACTAAAAATGTCATATATGTGGCTCACTGTGTGCACTGTTATTCGTTCTATGTAGGAAAAACTAACAGAACATTAAAGGAGAGAATTAGAGATCATGGGTATTGTCTGAACAGACAGCAGGAGTACAGTGCGTTGGCGAAGCACACTTTAAGGGAAGGTAAAGAACATACTTTCTTGTTTCAGGTACTACAAGTGATCCAAGTGGGTAAGAGACTAGGGGACATAGTAAATATAACAGAACAGGCTGAATTGAAATGGATATGCAGGCTAGCTGCCCATAGAGAGAAAGGCCTGAATGAAGTACTGTCTATTAAACCACACCTTAAGGGCAGGTCCATCAGATAGCCTGTCTTTCCATTATTGTTCTGTGGTTATTGCATTGTATTGTATTGTTTTGTGGTCCTGTTAAACTCTTGATGCCCCTAAGTGTCTTTATACCATCGGTTGCACCTTCACCACAGTATTTCTGATTCTATACATTTGTTTCTTGTTAGCATGTACCAGTCAACTGATTACTGCTAGTATTCCATTGTATATTTTACACTATATTTTACACTCTTTTCGTGTCATTTACTCTCCCATACACCTTCTGATACACATTGACGCATGCATGAGTTTATTTTCTGCTATTATATTACCAGATTTGGCAGAGGCGTATGATTATGTGAGGATTATAGGTACCTTTTTGTTTATTTATATCATGTTTGGTTATTAGTTTCCATTGTCGTCTCAGGCATTTATTCTCTGAGTTAGAGGTCGACATACAGATCCAATTGCATAGTATTAGTGGCATCATTTCGTCCATTCATTTGGAGACGCATATACACTTAGTTATTTATTTATTTATTTATTTGTTGTTAATAGTTTTTCACTATTTTTGTATAACGAGAGCTATTTATATTTCATGCATCATATTTGTATGTACTAGCTTGTCAGTTGTTATGATGCACCATTATGCTGTTTTAGTTATTAATAAATAAGGGTTTATTTTGAGCAGCTACATGTTTATAGATGGATTTAGTTGGGTGCATGTAGGATATTGTTATCTTTTAGAGACATATTTCTGTACTGCATGCTAGCTATATGGGTGCTCTCAATGTATTTTTTAGCTTTGTATTAGGTTGTATCCATTTTTGCATTTTAGAATACTTATCAACTATGGTTATGGAATTTGCTGCATCCGTGAAATTTATGAAAAGTGTTGTACAAATACACACTTTAATTTTATTCATCAAGTATAGTTATGGAATTTGCTGCACTTGTGACGTTTATGAAAAGTGTTGCATATATACATGTTTTAATTTTTAATTTTTTGGTAAATGACTTTATTTTTAATTATTGCATTATTTAGTAAATTCATTATATATGCGTTATATTTTTTATATGCATGTGGCGCTCTTGTGTTGAAGCCTGTCGCTTTAACGTACATAGTATTCTTGTTAGCAACGAGCCTACAAGAAAGTCATGTGGATTCGTATCAGATCAAGGATTGGATGAATGTCTGTTTTTAACATATTTAAACTGTTTTTAAATGAATGATACTTGTTTGTCTGAAGAAGCAGGTGGAGTGCCTGCGAAAGCGCTCACAAATAAACTTAGTTCTTATTCATCTACACTTGTTACTTGTTGGATTTCGCTTAATTACTCTATATTGAATACGGGAATTGGACCGAAGGGTCGTGTTTTGCAAATAGTTGGAACTTTGAAGTTGTAAAGTGGATTATTATTATTTCCACGGGTCTTTTGGGCCTGTGTTTGGATGATTTACCACATCTTGATCGATAGATCTTGGTACGCCCGTCAGCTTGTTTGAGGAAGTTGGCGATGCAACGTTGAGACTGTTTGGTGAGTGGAAGAGCTCCTTGTGGTCGCAGCACTGTTTGTGTTAGTGCTGAATTACTTGTTTTAGAGCCTTGTTACTATCACAGTTCCGTGTTTGGTGCCACAGTTTCGTGTATGGTACCTTAGTACTCTTTTGACTTTCGTACAAGAATATTGGTTGTTTTCGTTCTTTCTTCAGCTCCAGGGTGCGTTTTTTTGCATATTTTTGGTTTACAACAGGGTGGTTTCTACAAATATATATATATATATATATATATGTGTGTGTGTGTGTGTGTGTGTGTGTGTGTATGTATCTGCATATATGTTTCTGTGTATATGTATGTTAGGAATGTTGGTTGCTTCCACATTGTACATTCCCTATGGTAGCCGGACTGTACTGCATGATATGTTACTTATACCAATCTGACATCGTACAGGTGGGATGGAATACTGTTAACATCTTGTGCCAATGTTGTGTCAGGCCCTGGTTATGGGATTTGCAACAGCTGGTGTTGTATTGCAGGGCAGACGTGTTTGGCTGTGGGGGGGATATCTATACGTACAAGACGCATGTTGTTTGGGCCCCCTCACCCCCATTAACGGTGCATGTGGAAATATATGTTTTTGTTATGTTCTCTTTTATATCTATAGATATATGTCTGTATATACATATATGTATATATATATATATATATATATATATATATATATATATATATTTATGCTTACATATATATATATATATATTGTTGTATATATAGACATATAGATGTAGACATATATATATGTATAAATGTATGCATATGTATATATATATATATATATATATATATATATATATATATATGTATGTATTTATATACATATATATCTATATCTACATATATAGATATGTTAAATCTATTTAGATATAAATACATATACAGAAACATACAGATACATGTTTAAATACATTTCCTGTACTGTTGAATAACTGTGCTGGATGATATGTTTGTGAAAACATCAGGGTTATGTATATCTGACATGGCTTTGTGGTAAATCGCTAAGGCGTGCAGGCTCATGGGTTCAAGACTTGCAGAGGCTGTTTATTTTGTTGCTGGGTAGAACAAGGGCTGTTGGATACAGAGTGATTAAGGCTCTTTTAGCAGTTGTAATTGGGTTTGTGCGGGTTTGCACAGAGGTAAGCACTGCTTACTTCTGGTTACAATTTCTTATACCGGTTTAGCTACTTAATTGCTTAACCTGTGTAGGCATTGCTTACCACCATGCAAACTGGCTTAAACCCACTTACTGCTGCTTAAAATTGCTTACCCCCGCCCCAATTTATTTAAAAGAAAAGAAAAAAGTGTTGATAGGAAAGTGGTGAAAAAGGGGCACAAAGAGGGAAAGACAGTAGGGAAAATAGCAAGGGATGAACAGGAAGGGTGTAGAGAAGGTCCATAGCTGCCCATTTCTTCTACCGCAACAGCTGTGCATATACACTGAATTTGGAGGTAGATTTGGACACTCAACCCCCTGAGAGAGGGGTGAGGGCAACAATAATATGTTGTGGTGCCAATTACACCAGATTACATGTGTCCAGTGGACACGTGTGCAAAATGGACAGCTATGTATGGGGCGTGATTTTTTATTTTTTTTTGGGAACAGATTGACCTTTTTTTTTTCAGGTGAGAGTGGGATGTTGGGGAGGGATAGTAGGTATATTTGGGGAGGTAGGTTGGGTAGGTTAACAGACAAGACCGACAAGATGCATACAGGGGCGGTATATGACATGTGGGGGGTAAACACCTTGATGGAGAGAGGTGTTGGGAAATCGGAAGCCCATGAGCCCCCTAGTGGAAACATTGAGACTGAGGCCCCCACCCATGAGCAGTCACCACTGCACCTTCACAGCCTGCCACAGTGTGCTGGGGGCTGAGTTGGAGAGACAGGCCGACCCTCTAGTCACGACATCCGGCCCTCGAGCTGGCGTAGCAGATCTCTGACCTCCCTGCGGAGCTTGCTATGCACCACGACCCGGACCTGCCAACAGGTGACAGGTGCCTGTCTGTGCCCGCTCCCGGCGGGGGGAGCAATAACCCCTGAGGCAGTTCTACCTGAAGGTGGTGCAGGATCAACGGACGAGGAGGTCCCAGGTTGGGCCCCAGATGTGCTGGTGCCCAGTGCCACAGCCAGCTGAGGTGGGACAAGTGGGTCCGCTGGGACCCGCATTCCCATACGTGCTATGGTGTTTATGTTTTATCAACGTATGTGAGTTTGTAATAGTCAACACATTCCAGGATTTGGTATAACAGCATGCATAGATATTTCCATTAACCCAGACACCGGATATGGAAGAGCTGCAAAGCAAACAGAACACATGCCTATATGGGACCACAGTAGTAATAACAGCATGCAGGTACATTGATGGCACCATGCCACCAGTGTTAGAGTATTTCAACATAGCACATGCACAGAAACAGATTTAAATAATTAGCAAACAATAGGACATATGTCCCAACATTACAGAGAAGTCATCACGTACCAATTGAGTTGGGTATTTAGTGTATTGTTGAAGATTTGGTGGGGGGAGAAAGATGTCAATTAACAACTAGTATATTCCTGTAGTTCGCATTACTTTCCTAGTCAGTGCTGTTATCTGTACCTTACAAGTATTTCTACACCACCCTATTGCTCTAGTTTGGACAGTGATATGACCGTCGACAACTATATACAAGAACTGGTTTTACCTGCAGTATACACCTCTTACCTGGTATACCTTTGGAGGAATTGTTTAACACTGACTGTTTCTACACATGCTCCCAGATACCAGGTTGATGTTATGCACATACCTGTCCATCTCTTTTTGCACAGACTCTGGCCATGTCTTGACCACATGCAGGTGAACAGGGACATATGTTGACTATTGCCCTCTTCAACCTTTAGTGACTTACAACACTTTTATACAGGATTTCGTAGACAGTTAGATTATGTAGCACAGTGTGGGTGACAGTGATGAGTAATACCTTATTATTCAGAGCAACTGCAACAGTAGCAATGCCATACAATACCAGAGTAAACAGTACCAGTACAGAGTATCACACTTTTTATTTCTGGGCACAGTATTTGTATCTGACATACCTGTGGGAGCAATGTTTGTTAGCACTACCTGAATGTTGCCACACAAAGTACCAGATTTCACATTAGTATTATGCACTTACTTCTCACTCTGTTACTGTACAAACTCTGGTCACAGCTTGATAACATGGGGGTGTAGATGGGACATACTTGGCTTATTACTCTCATAACAGTTTGAAGAGTTGCTAGAGTGACAGGTTTGTTATTATAGATGTGTGGCAATCAGTTGCATTTCTTGTTTGCAACCTATACGTCTGGGATCAACCCACTGATTTCCCAGGGGGGACAAAGTGACAGCCAGCAGATATGGGCCAATTTACTGGACATTCCTGGACATATCTGTACAGTTGTGGGATATGATTCTGTATGCAGACTACTACCACTCCCAGGATTCGAACCATGGCTGTGTGTGCTAAAAATCCAGCAGTTCACTTCTCAGTTGCGTGTGCTATTTGGATTTTGTTGTCTGTCTTTTCACTGTTTTCTATGTCTCTCTCAGTTGTACTAGCTGACCACTGGGAATTACATCAGTCATATACAGACATTCCTACACATTTTTTTATTTATGTTGCACAGTGTGGGTAACAGTGCTTAATACAACAGTACTATTAAGTGATTGCAGATCTGCATTACCGTATGATATCAGAGTAAACACTTGCAGTACAGTAGTTAGACCTTCATTGTCAGGCTATTAAGCTTTTATTTACATACAACCTATATGAGACTCTTCCTGACATATTCTCTGGTGTATGCAGTACTTGCCTTAAACAATACAGGTTTTATACAGGCAATTAACTTACTATTACTGTTAGGTTTATTTCCTATGACAGTACATGCAAGAGTATTACTAACCTGCCTCGTGTCACATCCTCTCCAAGCGACATCCATGGGCCTCCTGTTTCACAGCCTGCTCACTTGCCATTGTGTAGGACATAAGAGGAATATTTAGCCATACGTATCCATAATATACATGAGCTGGCAATTATTAAACAGGTAGTGGAGTGATACTTACACACTACTGGCACCTCCCCTGTCATCCTATCCTCTTGGATCAGGATCCAAGAGATTCCCCTTTCGCCGCTTCAGGTCAGCATAGTGATGCCTGACCTGCTCACCAGTTCGGGATATGCCAGTGGCACTGGTGAGGTCATGGGCGAGATGGTACCAGGCTTCCGCTTTATATTGGGAACCCTGGTATTGGCCATGCAGCCATCTCTGCTCATGGTCTTTGACAAGGAGTCCTGCCATGACTCTGTTCTCCTGGATGCCCCAGCGCTGCACCCAAAAGCGCACTCCCTCTCCCATTCCAGACATGGTGCCTGCAAGGGGAAGCTACAACCAGCTATGAGATGTATTCCCACCTGTTGGGTTTAAATAGAGACGAATTCCTGCAGTTTGCCGTGATTGGATGGTTTTGAAAAGGCTGAGCTTTGGGCAAACCTGCTTACCTAAGGTTGGCATTGTTTAAAGGGGTATACCGATGGGCAGCTTGAGTTAGCTGGTCTACACATTGCTTACATCTACTAAGCTGGCATGTGCAGTGCTTAGCATTGCTTAATATTTACTTTGCATTATATTTGCTTTTTGGCATTGATTTATTATTCATTCCATGTTATATATATGTCTGGTACCCATGATTCATGTGTACATACACTGTATGGGATCCTTGTGTTTATTAGGGGACTTCAACATTTTATTACAATTACACATCACATCTGGGCTTACTGCAGTGCTCCATTTCACATATTTATGTTATGTAGTAGGTTATAGAACATAAGACTGTATATAGATTCCTTTCACGTGTTCAGTTTGATTTTACTATAGTGACGATTTGTTTGGTGATACCTGACTTTTATGTACTGCTGTGATGGCTTAGTGGTTAACTACTGTGACTATTGTATACAGGGTCCTGGGTTCAAGACCTACAAAGGCTGTTTATTTTGTTTCTGGCCAGAACACCGGCTGTTGCATAAAGAGTGATTAAGGCACTTTTAAGCACTTCTAAGCGGGTTTGCACAAAAGTAAGCATTGCTAACCTCCGGTTGCATATGCCTACAGAGAGTTAGCTTCAATATTGCTTAACCTGTATGTGCATTGCTTACCCCCACGCAAACGGGCTTTAACCCGCTTACTAGTGCTTATATATGCTTACTCCCGCTTACTACTGCTTAATTATGCTAACACTTGTATACTAATGCTTACTCTCGCTTACCACTGCACTAATTTAGACAGTAATGTCTAATGGCTCTTGGGAAGGTCGGGGATTTGGAAGCTGTATGGAGTTATCATTCGTTACACATTTTATCATTCGTTACATATTTTACCTTACAATATGCGGTGGTGGTGCTGCGGTAGCATTGTCGCCTCACAGTAAGACGTTGTCCTGTTCGATTCTCAGCTAAAGCGTCTTCTGTGTGGAGACATGTGTGAATGGGCGTACCTTCGTTGAAGGTTGTATGTCAGGGCTGGCAACTCGGTATGTCAAAATCTACTGCCAATCATTAGTGGACCGGAGTTCCATTGTGGCGACCCCTAACTGGGAAAAGCCGAAAGATACAACAACAACAACACATTTTACCTTACATTTGTATCTCTGATTCCTGTGTACATATACTGTATGGGCACATGTGATTATCTGTGGACATTGCAACAGTATGACACTGACACCTCACATCTGCATTTAATGCAGTACTCCATTTCACAAATATATGTTATTTCATAGGTTTTGACATAGAAAATGGAATGTGCTGCAGTGGGACTCGAACCGGGAATGACTGCTCATAAGGCGAATGCTCTGCCCACTACACTATTGCTGTACTGCTTCATTTGCATATATCTTGCTTTTTATCCTCTTGTGCCATTTAAGCTGCATTTACCATAGCTAAGCAATGGGCAAACCCGTGCACCTGCGGTTAAATTTCATCTGTTTCATAAAAAAATCTTTATATTTGTTGTTTTAACTATTGCTCTTGTTGACATGGGGAGATGTTGCTGGGGGTATGCATGCACCTACGAGCGGTCTCGCTCATTCTTTTTGGGCTTGTCTGCTGTTCTTCATTGCAGGGGCGTGTATATTATGAGAGCTCAGACACGCCCCCTGCACTCGTACACGCTCCATGCAAGATTAAGAGCTCAGACAGCACGCCTTCATTAATATGCATGGCGCGCTGCCATCATGCTCCTAAACGTCTGCTTCTGTGCAGGACTAAGCTAGTCCTGCACGGAAGGATAGTAAATCCAGGGGTCTGACTTTCGCAGGAAAAGTATTTGAGCTTTGATGTTAGATTTTTTTAAGACTTTTAAATATTGTTCCTTCTGAATCTGCTTTCAAGATCATCCACTTTTTCCAAAAGAAAGTTGTTTTGCTTCAATAGGAATTCAGTCCGGCTTTTATTTTTATTTAATCTTCCATCCACATCATTCAAAGATTATTCCCTAGAGGTGATTTGACCAGAATGTTTCTTTATTATTTCATTAAGCAGATGAATTTGTTTCTTATTTTCCTGCTTTATAATGTCCATTTTATTCTCCAGTTTGTCATTTTTTATTGATATTTTATGCAGACTAGTTACAAGAGACTGCAGTTCTTTTTTTCATTCTATTTTCCTGTGGGGAAACTTTAGAGTGACTCATGGTTGTTCTTGACTGAAAAGAAAAACTTCTGATAGGATAAAAAAAAATAAAGTCTTCAAAAACTGATTTTCTCATTGGATTGCCTTCACTCCTTATTAATTGTCATATAAAATATGTTTTGAAGACAATTTCTTCTGTTTAAATTAAAAATAAATCCTGTCAGAAAAACTGAATAGAGGGCAGAGAAAAATTTTTATGCTGCTAACTGCTTGACATCTTAACCACACCCTCGGGAATATATTTTCTTTATACCACCCAGATTTACGGCTTGGGATTCTGTTACATATGTTTGAACGGATGAAAATAGACAACATTGGATATGAAAGTTATGTACTGACCATAACATTAGATCCATGTTGTCTGATTTTTATCTCTTCGAACTCCTCCCTTCCTACCTTTTTCCAAATTGTTACCTGCGGCTTCGGGATAATTGAGTGGATGTTACTCCCTCTCTGTGCACAGTCACACTAGACTGTTATTAACTGTCATCAACCAATTAACATTGCCAAGACTATATCCTTTTCTCTTGGAAGGGTTTTTGCCCTAGGTAGTATTCTTAGTATATTTTTCAGACAAATTCAATCTGAGCATTTGAGGTACAGCCTAAGGAATTATGGGTGTGGGAGGAGTCAGAGCTCTGGCTCTGATAAACTTTTGAGATCAGCGCCAAGGTTGGATCCTGTCAGATCCGCCAACCCATATGTTTGCAAACAAAAATCAGACAACATTGATATACTGTTATGATATGTATATAACTTTTGTTTATACTTACCACAACAAAACTCTTCTAGGTAGGGTCAAGGCCCACTTTACCTGGCCCTGGCTTCATTTATAGCTTTTTTGGAAAGGGTTGGATTCTAGAAGTATTCAAGAGGCTGCAACTTAGTTCTTTCAACATATTTTTATATAGTACTACAAACTTGATTCCTTCTCTGTTTCAAGACAAACTGCATGAGGGCTGAATCTAAACCTGGTCTGAGACATGAACAAAACATGATGGATAGACAAATATGTATCTCAGAAATTACCCCTTCTCTGCAACAGGCTTCCTATTCATGTAAAGCAGAGTCCTTCCCTGACCCTCTTCAAACGCAGTTTGGATCAATGGATGGGGAATCATAAATTCACTCCTGGGGTGGCGCCCATGTCCTTTATGGACAGGGGCAGTCTGTAAAATACTCTAAGGCATAGGCACAAACCTAAGCTATCCTCTAGGCCTTAGGGATCGAGAATCACGTAAAATTTGGGTAATTCTTCCTCCTGCAAAACCTCTGTCGGTTTCTACCTGGACATTTCCTGCCTACTAGCCTGGGCCATATAAGAAAAGAACCTAATTGTGGCCTTCCCTAACTATTTCTCAGTGCCTTACTCCACACTTGAAGGTCCCTACCTGCCTCCTGAAAATAAGGACTTCCTCCTGCAAAACCTCCATTGGTTTCTACCTGGACATTACCTGCCTACTAACCTGGACCATATAAGAAAAGAACCTCAGTGTGGACTTCCCTAACTATTTCTCAGTGAATGTATGTAGCCTTACACTAAACTCATTTACCTAAGACTATTTTATTTGTTAGCCTGCCCATCAGTGTGTGTGCCTCTGCAGCCTACTGCTGACTGCTAAACCCCCCTCTCCCTCTAGTCCTTGCTGACCTCTAGTCTCAGGACACTATCTACTGTAACCCATAAGAGGCTTGCCCATTTATCTTATTTTATTTTCTCTGCCAGCTATTTCTCCTTTCCCTACTAGGTGGTAGCACCCTTCTGCATTACACTTGTTTAATATAAAATCCCTGTAAGTCCAACATTACCTCTAATTACTTCTAAAGTTACAGCGTTTCCCTAATCCCACTCTCCTTTCTTAACAAACTAAGGTACAAACCTCCCCCTATACTGTTCTTTTTTCCCCAGTGTTCTCACAACTGTAACGCTATTTTTCCACACAAGTCTTTCATTACTTTACCTACTTACCTCTGCTCTGCACTGTAGTGGCTGATACTTTTTCAGCTGGTCTCTCTTTCCCTGCTGCTCCATCCCACTCCGTTCGCCCTGGGGGCTCACTCTGCTCCCCTACCCTACCCCCAATTCCCTACTACTCTTACATTTACTCTCATTCCAAACATCCCTCCCCCTTTCACCAACCAATCCTCACACACCTTTACTCCACCCTTTTTCCTAAATTCCCTCCCTCCCCACCAACCAATCCTCACACACCACTACTCCACCCCACCCTCCTGCCCTATTTGACTCTCTCTACCATACCCCCTCCCACCTCAATCTCTTTACCACCCTCTCTATCATTTCTAACAGACTACAACTACCATGCTCACTTTTCCTCCTAAAATCCTTACCCCTACACCTATCCTCATCCTCATTCTACTTCCCCTATACCATGCCACCTCTTATACCAACCTCCATTTACACCCATCACCTCTTCCTCCCCACCCCCACCTCTCAAGTCACTTCCACAATATCTCTGCCTCCCTAGTACCCTCCCACCCCATCCTTCTCTTAAAAGTAAAACTCTTCCCAATCACTACCAAATTCCACAAATCTAAGCCCACTCTCTACCAACCACTCTTATCTATGCACAAACCAAACAAACTGATTCCACTTCTCTCTTACCTTTGCTTAGCCGGCGACATCCATCCCAACCCAGGACCAAACTTCTCTCCAACAAACCATCCCAGCACCAACAACAAATCCACCAATAAATACCTCAAATTCCTCACCATCAACATCCAAAGCTTAAGAAATAAGTTAACCCTCTTTCAATCCTGGCTCAACCACAACTTACCTGACATTGTAGCCATCTCTGAAACCTGGCTAAAACCACACATAACTGACTCCGAATTCCTTCCCCCCAGATTCCAATCTCTCCGATCTGACCACCTAAGTAAAAGAGGTGGTGGTGTGGCTCTAATCTACTCCAACCACTTATCTGTTACTCCTTACCCTAATGCCATCCGTTCTTTTAATAACGCTGAACTCATAACTGGCCTACTAAAAATAAACAACCATAAAAGTATCTGCATCATTTCCCTCTATATTCCTCCTGTTAACAACACCAATACCCTGGAAGACATCCTCTCCTGGACCTCCTCTAATATTAAACTTGAAACCTACATCTTAGGGGATGTAAATATTGACCGGCAAAAAATCATTAACCCTAATCCCACCATGTCGATCAATCTCTTCAACTTCACTCAACTTATCAACTCTATTACTAGGCCCAACAAAACCAACCCTCCAGGATCCATTGTAGACTGGATCCTAGTATCTCACCCTAACAAAGTCATAAAATCTGGTGTCATTCCTGACCTATTAGAAGACCACCTCCCTGCCTTCACCCATCGAGCTACACCCACTTTCACACACTCCCACCAGCTCATCCATACTTGTAACCTCACTAACTTCAACCCTACTACTTTCTCTGACTCCCTTAAGTGTACTAACTGGAACCCACTAAAAACTCTACCTCTAGACACAGCCGTTGACTATTACAACTCAACATTCTTAACTGTCCTTAACTCCCTAGCTCCAATAAGAACAAAACGAGTTAAAGCAAAGACCACCTCATGGCTAACCAAAGACACCAAAAAGATTAGACTTCAAAGAGACAAAACCTGGAAAGATTACCTCCAAAATAAGCAGCCAAAATTTTTACTTAAATACAAACAGCTGCAAAACCTAGCCAAAAAGCAAGTCATTTAAGATAAAAAATCCTACTACATCAAACTCCAAATAAATCATGCAAAATACCCCAAACAATTCTGGAACTCTATTAATTCCCTCCTTAGGCCGGGTACCAAAAACAACCCCTGTCCTGACACTAGCAAATCTGACTTTGAAATTGCCGAACTATTCAATACCTTCTTCACCTCTTCTATTCCTGAGCTAACTAAGACCTTACCCAACAATAACCTTCTACCCCTCTCTACTCAAACTTCCCCTCCCTCCTCTCCCCCACCCCCTGCTTTCGAACTCAAACCCGTCTCCACCTACCTTATAAAAAAAACTTCTTTCCAAACTTAAGCCTTGCACCAATGCCCCCAACAGCATTCCTTCCTCCTTCTTAAAAATAGCCTCAGACGGTATTGCTCTCTCTATCAGCATCCTGATAAATAGATCACCACTTGAATCCTATATACCCAAACTATGGCGTTCTGCATTTATCCTTCCACTTCACAAGGGTGGCAAAAACTGTAACATCTCCAATTTCCACCCTATAGCTATCCTCTCTCCAATCTCCAAACTTCTTGAAAAATGCATACACCTGCATCTCATGCCATTTCTTACCAAACACCAGTTACTCTCTCATACCCAACACGGCTTCCGCCCAGGACACAGTACCAATACAGCTCTTCTCTCCTTCTTACACTCCATCAATTTAGCTTGTGACTCTGGTAACATAGTTTTCTCAGTTCTACTGGACTTATCTAAAGCTTTTGATATCATCTCCCATACCCATCTCCTAAACCATCTGTCAAATCTCAACCTCTCCCAAAAAACTCTTTCCTGGTTCTCCTGCTATCTTTCTGACAGGTCCCAAGCCGTGAAATAGGGCCAGGCCTCCTCCACTTTCCTTCCCACCCCCACTGGAGTACCCGAAGGTTCCATTCTTGGCCCATTGCTATTTAACATCTTTATTAATGATTTCCACAAAGCCATACCTAATACCAAAATTGTCCAATACGCAGACGATTCCACTTTGATCTGCTGCGCCTCTAACCTAACTGATATCCAATCTCTAACACAAACCTCCTTCTCTACCACCGAAAACTGGATGCTCCAAAATCACCTCTCACTAAACGCCAACAAAACTAAGATTCTTCTATTCTCTCCCTCAAACTCCACTCATATTGATAAAAACGCATTTCAAATTACCAGCCTTAACAACTCCATTATTTAGATCGTACCCTCCGCCAAACGTCTTGGTGTCATCATCGATGACCACCTAAAATTTAACACTCACATCCAGCTAAACATCATGCTAGGAACAAAAAAAAAATGTCCACACCCAGGCATAAGCAGCATGCCAAAAACATGGGCAAGGAGGAAAGTGACTACTGCAGCTGTGATCACTTGAACATCTGTCATGATAAGTTTAATTATACAACTGTACTATGTTCATCATATTGATTATTGTTGCAGTAGCCTTAGCTACATGGGTAAATTAGCCTGGCTTACCACATTTGGGAGGTGGAAAGAGAAGAGTCCATGAAGCTTTGGAAGCTGGCTGGCTGTTATGTCTTATGCAGGATATAACCCATATAGCTAAGGGTACTGCAGCAGTTATAATCTGAGCATGTACTGTATGGTAAGTCTACTTACACAACTGTACTTTAAATGACTTCTATGCAGGAATACAAAAATATGATTTTAAATATACATCTAAAACACTGACAGTATCGCTGCAGGCTTATCCAGAGGGGGAAAAAAAACAACTTTTAAAGGAAAATTAAGGTGCTTGCAAAGCATGAGAGCAAAGAACATATGGTAAACTTGTGTATTTGTTAAAATGGAGAGCCACCCCTAGTCTGAAGATTTGTTTGTGTGTGAGTTTGTGCAACCTTGCTGTTAGAGTAATTAAGTAAAAGGTTGTATGGGATGCAGAGGTTGTTCTCCTGCAAAAATATGGTCATTAATTATGCATTATGTGAATGACTGTCTTTTTTCATCGTATTCAGCATTTTCTGTTTTTATACAGTTGCTACTTTGGTCTTTCAGAGTGGTTATGCTTCAACAAATATGAGTTGACTAGTTCAAGCTGAACTGCCATACATGTAACCACAAATTATGTTTCTCCCATGCTATTTCTGAAAATACAGTTAAGGTGACAGAAGTTAAGAATAATTAATTTCAAATTTTGCACTACATTCCTGAGAAGTTTTGATGCAGTCCAGTATGTCTTGGCAAGACATTCCCCAACTGATGAATATCATCCAAGCCATATTGTTGCAAGGAATGGGACTTTATTATATTTGTTAGACAATGGGTAGGGAATCTGGAGTAGGCATATGCACCAAATTCAGCATTCTAGCCTTACAGTCTAGAGCTAGAAGACAGGCAGCTAATCTTTGCTAAGTATCTTACTTTAGAATGCCCAAATAAGAAATACCATGGCTGGAGAAGGGTGGATGTTCCATATCATGACCAGAGAAGGATGGATGTTCTGCACAGTGACCAGAGAAAGCTGGGCGGACAAATCTATAATCCACGATGGATGAAAGTCTTGGCATTTGGTTTAGAGGATTAAGGAACTGTTAAGCTTTTTCCTGTGGTCCAATGGTGCAAGGTTTGATTCCATCAGCTTCCATTACCTAACTGTGTGATTCTGAACAAGTCACTTAACCAGGCACTGCTCATGGGCTGAGTCTGAAAAAGGTCTGTGGAGATTACCTAAGAAAACAAATACAAATGAAGTCCAAGATTATATACCAAATGAGTACCTATTAAGACTAATCCGCCCAGCGGGACATAAGGCTAAACTCAGAGTTGTTGCTGGTGTTTTAGGTACACAATAACTTTCACATGGAACAGTTCAGCAGAGAATAATAATCTCCATTTTTGCAAATAGAAACACGTATGTAGGAGACAAGAAAATCAAGGTCCTGTCTCTTCAAACAACAGAATCATACATTTTTACACCTTCTTTGATTAAAAGCAACATTATTGTAGCAATCTTAGAACAAACACTTGCCATTTAAAAATGAACACTACAGCATTAATTCTGCTAACCAAGATCTCCTGACACCTTGTTTATAACTTTCCATTTTAGGCATGAGTTCTGAATTTCCTAATAGGACTTTATACAAAGAACATAACTTTCTACATGTTAAGTTGTCTATCTCGCCTTCATTCTTGCTGGATGGGTTCCACTCTAAAAGCTCGAGAGTTGGTTCCACCGGCTCAAGGCTCCCCTATATCCCACAATGCTAGGCGTGAGTTACCTCAGATCTCGTTTGCCGCTACAGCGATCGAGGTGTGTTTTCTACCGGCTCCAGGTTAGTGAAAGTTTAAACTAGTTTAAAATTCTTTAAACTTAGGCTAGTTAGTGTAAAATTCTTCCCACTTAGTGTAGTGGACTTGTTTATCCCTTACTATCTTTCCAGCCCCTTCCTTTTTTATAGAACACTTAGTTCTTCCCTAGGGCCTCGGCCCTTCCATCCCTTTCCATAGAAGTGTATGTGTTACTTAGGGGATTTTATTTAACTTACCTTTAGTTTTAAATAATTCCCTGTTAATCCTATTAGTGTAATCTGTGTGTGTGTGTTTTTGTGTGTGATTACACTTCAGGTTCCTTGAGTATGTCCAAGGATACAAAGAAGGTAGGCTTCAAAGTGTGACTCGTGCTGTCAGAAAATGTCTCTGACAGACGGTCACACTTGTGTGTACTGCCTGGGATTCCACACCTGCAGGACTCTTGTGCTGTATGCCATGGCTTCATTCCTAGAGTCCTGCAGGAGAGAAAAATAAACTCATTTTGAGGGGTTTAATTAAGCCTGAAGGTTCCCTTCCTGTGTCTTCTGGGAAACCTTCTAAGGCTTCTAGGACCTCGGCTCCAGCTTCAGAGTCGAGGCCTAAGGCTTTGAAGCCTACTGCTTCATCGGCTCCTGGAGCCGGCGAGTCTGTAACTGCTGTTTCAGTGGTTTTCTCGCGGCCGGCCGGCATTAGAGAGAGAGTCATGGTCGGCTCCGATCATACCATCGGAGCCGACATCTAGAAAGAGATCGAGGTCACCGCCCTTGGCTCCGCTTCATTCTCCAGCGTCTCCCCTGCTGTCTGAACGGAGCCATAGATCTCACTCCTCCAGGTCATCGAGGCTATCAGATCACGACCTCCAGAGGGTAGTGAGTAGACTTTTGAAGTCCGAGGCACTGGCCCAAATGCTCCAGAGTCCGACTCATCAGTCGATGCCTCAGCTTGTTCCAATATTCCTCCTCCGACTCCTTTGAGCTTCTTCCTTTGAAGAATCTCGGCGCGGGCTTCCTCCGGCTCGAGGGGGTGAGTGGCATCGACCCTTGTCCGACCCCCTCTCCCTCGGTGCTGGTGACATCGGCTTCGAGCCATCTCTGTCGGTGCCGAGGAGGTTCTCAGCCGGGCGGGACCTCTGGCTCTGCCTGACAGGGGTGCATTCGAGGTCATGCGGAGTGTGTTGGAACCTTGTTCCACACCACAGTCGGCTCCGGTGCCTTTGGTTGTCGACTCACTCCCTCATCCCAGACCGCAGAGAGCAAGCTCCTCAAGAATCCCCTGTGGGATCTCATCCTCTTCGAGGCCTCTCCTGAATTGGCAGGGGAGCCCCCTAGGAAGAGAAAGTGTAAGAGGAAGCACTTAGACTCACCTGAGTCTGTCACCTCTGACACAGATTTAGAGGATTCCGAGGGTTCCCCACGTTCCCCTTCTGAAGATGTCTCTTTCGCAGACATTCTAGAGATCCTGAAACAGAGGGGAAATTGGCCAGCCCTTAACCCTTCGGAGGATGAATCTGTGTACCTTGAGGCGTTTGGCTCTCGTCCTTCCACCTCCTGGGTGTCCCCCCCCCCCTTTGATCCCCTCATGCAGGTGGTTGCAAAGAAGGCCTGGACGGCTCCTGATTCAGTGGACCCTAACCCCAGGAGACCCTCCAAATTTATAACAGCACCAACTGACAAGCAATTCCTCACAAAAGGTGTTTCTGTGGATGCTATGGTGGTAGCTGCTGCCACCAAGAAGGAACTAGCTGATCCTTCGGTGCCTGTCCATACACCTAACAAGGAATCCAGGTCTATGGACAGGTACGGGAAGCGGATGTTCTCCCCAGCGACTTTTGCAATGCGCTCGCTGAACTACCTATGCCATTTTTACCCGTCTTCAAAGGGACTTGATCAAAAGGCGAGTGATATGTTGAAGGATCCTACAGCTGCGGGTTTTCAGGACAAGATGAACACTCAGCTGGCTACCCTGAACTCCATAGCTAACTCCTCCATGCCTCCTTTCTTATGCGGCTGATGGAGCTGTGGGGCCGCAGGGACAGGTGTGGCCTTACGCAGGCACGCCTGGATGCGGTTATGCAACTTGGACCCTTTAAAACATCTTTCACTAATTCCCGTTTGATGGATCATCTCTTTTGGTCCTCAAGTGAAAGAAACCTTGACTAGGGTGCGAGACAGATGGCAAGACTCTTTCTGCACCCAGTTTCTCTTTCTTCCCTTCCTTACCCCCCCCCAAAGCCCAGAAAAAGTGGAAAATGTGGTTCCGTAAACAATCTCAAGGGACTGCCAGAGGCAGAGGGGAACAACAATGGTAGACGCGCCCTAGAGGCAGGTCCAGAACCAGGGCAATCGTGAAGTCTTCTCTGATAAGCCCTTTCAGCATCCCTGGAGGCAGTAAGATTGTCACTGTACCCAAAAGCCTGGCTATCCCTGACTCAAGACAAATGGGTACAGTCCATCATTTCTGAGGGTTATTCCATTCCCTTTTGCATTCCAAACCAATCAAAAAAATCCCTTCCAGATGTTCCACCCGCTCAAAGGGATCTTGCAGCTTTGTAAATTTCAAAGTTGCTTGCAAAAGGAGCAATTCAGCCAGTTCCAGCAGACCAGCAAGGATCCGGAATCTACTCCAGGTTCTTTTAGTTCCAAAGAAAACAGGGGACTGGAGACCAATTTTGGATCTCAGTATCTTGAACAAGTCAGTCAAGAAAACAAGATTTCGGATGGTCACGCTGCAGTCCATCCTTCCCCTTTTGGGAAAGGGAAGCTGGATGTGCTCTATAGATCTTCAGGATGCGTACTATCACATAAAAATGAAGAGACGCCCAGAAGATTCCTCCGCTTCAGGCTGGGAACCAGTCATTTTCAATTCAGGGCCCTGCCCTTTGGTCTCACCACTGCCCCCCGGGTGTTTACCAAATGCATGGCAGTGGTAGCCTCTCACCTGAGACGACAAGGATTCCAGGTGTTTCCATATTTGGACGACTGGCTCCTTACAGCTCCCACCAAGCATCTTCTTCTAATGGGCAGGGACTACACCTTAAATTTAGGCATTTCAATAAATAAAAGTCTGTTTTGTCCTTTGTCGTACTATTACATTCATAGGCAAATCTAGACACAATCAACATGTCTGCGAGATTAACAGATCAGAGAATAACAGACATACACAAAATGGTCTCTTCAGCAGCAACAGAATCATAGCCAGGTTAGTTCTGAAAGTGTTGGGAGTTATGGCGGCTGCCATACCTCTGCTTCCATTAGCCAGATTCCACATGAGAATCCTTCAATGGATGCTCTTCACGCAATGGTCGTACCAGCAACTTCCAATGTCTCACACCATTATAATCACACAAACATGCAGAAATCATCTTCTGTGGTGGATGTCTTCCCCTCAGCTCTTATTGGGTTGACCCTTTGTCCCTTCCTCCGGTTGCTACTCCCTGATCGGGTGGGGGGGCATTATCAGGGCAGAACTGTCCAGGGCACATGGCAACCAGACGAATGCCACTTGCACATAAATGTTCTAGAGATGAGAGCAGTGCTTTTAGCGTTGCAAGCCCTTCAAGACTCTCTTCCCTTGGGAACGATAGCAATCCAGACGGACAATATGTCTGTAGTGTGGTATATCAACAAACAAGGCAGAACCAGGTCCTACCCCCTGTGTCGAGAAGCACTCAGACTGTGGCAATGGGCGATTTCTTCTCAGCGGTTTCTGATAGCAACGACATCCCGGAAGTCCAATCAAATTGCGGACAAGTTGAGCAGAGCTATCCTCATGCCTCATGAGTGGTCTCTGAAAGATTCTGTAGTGAGAGAAATTTTTCTCAAGTGGGGTCAGCCTTGCTGCGATCTTTTTGCTACTCCCCAAAACAGCAAGTGCAGAGATTATTTCACCCTATTCCGGCCAACCCAGCAGAGGACGCTCTAGTCCAAGTTTGGCCCGGGACTTCTGTATGCATTTCCTCCTTCCCACTAATCTCTCAAGTGATACAGAAAGCTATCGCTCAGAAAGCCTCCCTGATCCTCATTGCTCCTTACTGGCCTCGACAGGTTTGGTTCCCCTTTCTACATCAGTTTCTGTTGGAGCGACCTTGGCATCTGGACCTAGTTCCAGATCTTTTGATCCATCAGTCGGGTCAGTTTCATCGCCCTTCCTCTCTGGACCTCACTGCTTGGTTCCTCCACCAACTTTAGCCAGGCTTCCTCAAATATCTCACTCTGTTCGAGATATTTTGATAGCTTCCCATAAATCTTCCACTGAAAGATTTATTTGAGTAAGTGGAAGCGCTTCACCTATTGGGCTCAAGGAAGGAAATAGATCCTTTCACTGCTTCCATCCAAATGGTCCTTGATTTTCTAGCTGAACTCTTCCATGCAGGTTCATCTCCTTCTACTCTTAAAGTTCAGTTGGCAGCTATTTCTAACTTTCATGTGGGCATTTCAGATTCTGCCATCATGTCCCACAAGCTTTGCAAAGCCTTTTTAAAGGGAGATTTTCTACTCAGACCTCCGGTAAGAAATCCTCCTCCTCCTTGGGACCTAAATTTAGTTCTCAGTTCTTTAATTCTCCCCTTTCGAACCTGCATCCTCCTGTTCCTTAAAATTACTATCATGGAAGACTCTCTTTCTAGTAGCTATTACTTCAGCTAGAAGAGTTTCAGAACTTCATGCACTCAGCTGTCGACCTCCTTATCTGTTGTTTCATAAGGACAGAGTATCCAACCAACCCGTCCTTTTTACCTAAAATAGCCTCCACGGCTAACCTAAATCAAAGCATTGACCTCCCGTGTTTTTTCCAGAATATTCTAACAGATCTGAACAAAGATTACATTGGCCAGTTAAGGTACTATTTGGATAGAACAAAACAATTCAGAAAATCTGACCAGCTGTTCGTCTCTTATGCAGAAGGCAGAAAGGGACTTTCAGTTTCAAAGGTATCATTATCCAGATGGCTAACATCCCTGATTTCCCTTGTGTATGAAATTAGACACCAAAAGCTGCCTAGCAAACCTAAAGCCCATTCTACCAGAGCCTTGGCTACTTCTATAGCCTTCCAAGATAGACTGCCTATTGACACCATTTGTGCAGCGGCTACCTGGGCTACTCCTCACACTTTCATTTCTCATTATAAGTTGGATTTAGCCTCTAGACATAGAGCTAACTTTGGTTCCACTGTTCTCAAGAGTCTGTTCCGTTAGGCCACCGGGACATGGTAGGGACGCGGTCCCATCCAGCAAGAATGAAGGCGAGATAGACAACTTAACATATAGAAGTTATGTTCTTACCATAACGTTCCATGTTAGTTGTCTTCTTCTTCTTCTTCCCACCCTCCTTCCCCTGGCCTGGACAGACCTAGAGGAGTTTTGATTGTGACCTCTCTTTCTACCACCTCTTTACTTTAGGTATATGCTCTGATGTGCATATTTCCTGGTTCAGAATGTAGGTCACCCTTCTCCCTTGTTTATAGAGGTGGACTTTGCTACTAGTTATTTTACTACTATTATAGGCAGTGCCTAGCTTACAAACGAGATCTGAGGTAACTCACGCCTAGCATTGTGGGATATAGGGGAGCCTCGAGCCGGTGGAACCAACTCTCGAGCTTTTAGAGTGGAGGTCGGCTCCGAACCCATCCAGCAAGAAGAAGGCGAAGAAGACAACTAACATGGAACGTTATGGTAAGAACATAACTTCTATTTTTCTGCCATGCTAGCAGTTTTTAATATTAGGCAAGAAGTAATGAATCTTTTAATGAAACCATATAAAAAATTTAATACATACACTAACATTTTCCTTCTGTGTACTCCTCACCCTTCACATTCCCCTCATCTGATGCTGTAAAGCATCACTCAAATCATAATTATTTTTTACGCCTGGATAATGTTTGCAAAACTTTGGCAATGTGTCTTAATGGAACAATAAATAATCTGAATACTTTAAATAATTTTCAGTTATACATTCCCTGTCGCTGCTACATTTTCACATTCCCCCAATCCCTTATATGTATAAGTATATATATATATATATATATATATATATAGTATATATTTTACTAAAATCTTCAACATTTTATTTTCATCTACTATACTATGAGTCTTATCAATTGTGGTCAGTGGTATTGATGCAACTTTATGCATTTGCAAGGTGACATTCTTTCTGGATTCCAGTAAATTTAAAATGAAAAAGTTGTTACCATTAAAGCAATAAGGCCTAACAATAAGATTAGAAGCATGAAGAAATTTAAAATACCTCCTCCCCATCTTGAGAAAAGATTAGATCCGATGTCTATTTTCATCCAATTAAACCTTTGGGTTGTTGAATCTGACCAGATCTGACCTCTACACCTTTTTCTAAAGCTGTGGATCCAAGGGACTGACTCCTCCCCTGCCCATAATTCCCTCCTCTCCACGAAAGTACCCCAGATCTCATTTGCCACCTGAACCTTCACATGTGGTTTCGGGGCCTATGATTTTTAATGATAAGTGAAAGTTATTTCTTCTTTAATAGTAAAGTTTTCTCCTTGCTAACATTGTTAAAATAGTTATTAGGAAATAGTTGATATCAGTCTTATTATTGTAGGTTTGCACAGTGTGTTGTGTAGAAATTTGTTTTTCATTAGGTATTGAATTAAGTAATCAGATAAGTATTTTTTCTATAGCTCTTGGAGTCAAATACTTGTATTTTTCTTTTTTTTTTAAAACAACTTTTTATTAGATTTTAAAATTGAAAAAATGTTTGCATTTAACAAAACATAACAACGAATAACTATATGCAAAGTCTAAAACAAGAATTTATATTAACATAGGCCGTTAATACTTTTCTAATAAATAACTTTTTATCATAACTGTTTGCAATTCCTTGCTGTATATAGTCCTAGCTTAAAAAAAAATCAGTAAAAGAGGGGATATTTTTATTTTTCTAATTCTTTGTTATAATTTTTGTGGCTGTAGCCAGTATGGACCAAAGGAGAGACACTTGAGTTGTTTGTGTAGAATGTGGGATTGGGGCATTAAATAAAATTAAAGAATTTGTAACAAAACAATTGTCTGACCACAATGCTTTAGCAAAATCACTCAACTCTAACCAAAAGGGAATAACCATTGTATATTCTATAACCATATGAAGCCAATTAGAAATACTTGTATTTTTTCTTAGAAGTAGGTGTAAAATAAATAATTAGATAAATACTTAGACAAGTAGCCTTTCTTATAATTCTTAGAGCAAATTGCTTGTGCTTTTCATTTAGAGAAAATGTAAAAGAGTTGCATAAATATTATTGTTGTTGGTGGTGTTTTAACACTGATGCCCAACAAAACCCAGGGGGTTAAGATATGCACAGCTTATGGACATACATTTCCACCTCAAGACCCACACTGTTTATATGTTTATTGTTTGGGCTCTTCCCACCTTGAGGCAAATTGTGATATTTATGCTTCTTTTTTGGACTAGGGCCATTCAAAGCCACAAAGAAAAACTAATTTTAAAAAGTTTTCTCCCCCTTCAGGCAGGGTCTTCTTCTTACCAACCTTAAAACATGTTGCACTTCTAGACCTGCTTCAGTTTCCCTGAGTAAGAGAATGGATAAGAAAAATGAAGACCAGAAGTCAAAAGAAAAGTCTAAAGAACAAGAAAAGGTCTGAGGTGAAGAGGATAGAAAAGTCTAGGAAAAAGTCTTTGGATCTGACAGATCCTTTGGGTCCAGCATCTATGACTCGGT
Source organism: Protopterus annectens (assembly GCF_019279795.1). Classification (NCBI taxonomy): domain Eukaryota; kingdom Metazoa; phylum Chordata; order Ceratodontiformes; family Protopteridae; genus Protopterus; species Protopterus annectens. The sequence continues at coordinate 1,812,807,673 of NC_056725.1, read as the reverse complement.
GGAAGTCAGGTCCACCAGCTATTCGTATCTGATATCCCTTGGCTCACCCAAGATTTTCCCTGAACTAGTGAGTCCTAGACGCCACTCACCCATCCTGCAAGTGAGACGGTACTCTGTAACTCCATCAGTGGTATCGACTATGAGGTCTATCCAGTCCACCAGAAGCCTTACTGAGATGGATGTCGATTGAATGATGTAGAGATTCCTGAAGACACAGATCCAAATAGAGGTTCTCCCGGTGCCACCCCTTGAGTGCTCTGAGTATGGGTTCAACTGTCCTTCCATTGTTCTGTCCAGTACCAGTCCACTCCTCAGATCTAGTCTTCATGGGTCAGAACCCCTCTGGTGCACCCTAGTCAGAGCCAACAACTTAAGGAACCTTGGCTTTGTCAATATCCCTTACTCTCTTCAATTCTTTTGGATTGAGACATGTCTCAGAGCTGAAGCATCAGTGCCTTGGCACCAGCAGTAGAGTCAACTCTTGATGTTTTCAGAACCATCTTTGCTTCTCAGGGCTTGGGGTCTTGATAGTTCGGGTCTGAGGTCAGCCTCGGAACTGACACCAGTTGAGGCTGGGATGGTTTCTTCATCCTCAAATAGGGGGATTTCTTGACTCCGATCGTGATGTTGGCCTTCGAGGCATTTGAACATGTTTTGGCTGGGCCATAAAATCAGGTGCTACCTTCATGCTCAGATCCGTCACAACTTCTGTTGGATTCTGTGACCCATTCTGGAAATTTAGATTGGCAGGAACACACAGTGCTTTTAAGCTTGAAGGATACTTGCCACTCAAGTTCCCAGTCTGATTCGGACCTGTTTCCTGAGATTCCCCCAAGAGAAGGTCCTAAAAAACAGACTTGCAAATGAAAACACCTAAAGTTCTCTCTAGAGTCTGTCACAGAAGACATAGATCTTAGATGAAGGTGATGGTCTCCAAAGATCCCTTTTAGAAGACGTCATTTTTGGTGACATCCTAGAATTCATGAAGCAACAAGGCGGTTGGTCCACTGAAACTCCTTCATCAGATGAATCTGTGTTCCTCAAGGCTTTGACAGTGGCTCTTCTGCATCCTGGGTGGTACCACCTGCTGATACCATTATAGACCTGGTGGCTCAGTGGGCATGAAAGGACCTTGATGTAATGAAGCCTATTCCCAAGGAGCCAGATCGGATTTTGGTAGCCGTAAAAGACAGGAAGCACTGGAGAAAAGGTCCATCAGTAGATGCCATGATGGTAGTGGTAGCCACAAAAAAAAAAAAAAAAAGAACTGTCCTAAGAGAGTTCTTCTTTTCACCCCCCACAGCATGGAGTTGAGGGCATTGGACAGGTTTGGGAAATGGACATATGCTTCAGTGACTTTTTCACTTAGAGCATTCATCTAGCTTGCCCATATTACACATTTTCAGGAGGATCTGACCAAAGAGCTTATCAAGTCTCTTACAGGTAACTTAGCAGCGAATGTTCAAAAGACAGTGGACTCCCAGTTGTCTCCCCTCACAGTCTGTATCTAATATGTCCATGCATCTACTTTCCAGTGCAGCCTGTGGCACATCCAGAGCAGCATGCATCAGCATTAGCATGTATCTGCATGCTAGATGCGTCTGTGTAATTTTTATGGAAGCCTTTAAGATGTCCATCATTTATGCCATGCTCAGTGGTTCCACACTTTCCGGACCAAAAGTTAAAGAGACACTTACTAGGAATGAACAAGATGGCAAAACCCTGTCATTGAAATCCACTTCTCCACCCCTGAATAACATTTTCTAGGAACCAAAGGGGCAGTAAGATGTGATTCAGAAAAATCTCTGGATTGTTCATCAAGACACTTCTGCAGACAGGGCCTCCCAGGGCAGAGGGAGAGGCAACTTGAATGGACATCACCCTAGTGACAGAGGTGGACTGAATAACTGTGGTATTCACAGTCATAGGTTCATAGGTGTGTACTAGGCTAACGACCACAAAGGCCTTTTTAAGCTTAGTCATGCATCCCAAATCTCTGACAAGTTCTAATACCCTTGATATGTGTAAGCAGGGACTTGGGAGGTGAAACACATTTACAGGCTGCTTGTGTCCATTAAAGACATTGATGCCAAACCAGGGCAGAATTTACTGTTCCCCATCCAGATGTCCAAATAACACATGAATTGGATTAGGAAGGAACTCTGCTTCACATGGATGGTGAGCCTGTTCCGGAGAAGGGGTAGTCCCTGGGATACATACCTGTTTGTCCAGCAGGTCCTATTTATATTGCAGGCAAGGTTTAAATCTTTGGAATGGGTAATTCTGGTGCTGTTTGTTTTATGGATTTGCAGGAGGTCCATCAGAGTGGAATCTGACAATGCCCTGTATGCAAGGTATAGATCTTCCCTCAACTGTCTGTAGGAGACATGATACAGGGATAGAGCTTTGAGGCAGTCTGCATAAGACATGTTACTTATGCTTTTTATTCTTTTAGTAAGGAACCTGTGTGGAAGCTGCAGTTGTTGGATATGCCTGGTTAGGTACCTACTAAATGGGGCACTGTACTCAATGATAGGTCTGATGAATGCTGAATACAGTGGAACAATGACTTCTTTGGACTTAGATGCCATACCTTTGTTTATAAGTTGCACAACATAGAATGATTTACTCACTACTGGGGACACATGATAGACATAAGCTAGATTACTGACTGTGTTTCCGCAGGTCCCTGACTACTGGGTCAAGTCTTAGGGGTGTGTTGTCAATGTGATAGTTTCCAGGGCTGGATGACTTCCCAAAGGATACTATTATGCATTTCTTGGCATTTAGTTTTAGTCCATGACTCTTGCACCAGTTGTTTGTTTGTGTCAGCCCTTCCTGTAGAACATTTGTTTCAGTGGATGATTCAATGACAGCTCCTGATTTGCAGTTATCTGCAAATTATTCAGCCACAGGCCATTGATGTTGCCTTGACTTTAGAGAAGTAAGTGCCAAAAAGGAGTGGTCCCAGGACTGGTCCCTAAGGGACTTTGCTTGTGATTGGCCTCTTTGTAGAGGTGGACTACCCTATTCTAACTTCCTTGGTCCTGTCTGTGAGCCAGATGGCTCTACACTGGGTGACATAAGGGTTTGTGTCTAACCTCTTAAGTTTGTTAAGAATGCCTGAGTGGGAGATTGTGTCAAATGCCTTTGTCAGATCAAGGTAGGTAGTGTGAAGCATTTTGCCCTCATCCATGGCTTTTTTGACCTTCTGAAAGAATTCGACCAGGTTGATTAGGCATGACCTGCCCTTCATGAAACCAAACTGGGTTGGGTTCAATGTCTGGAGGTTCCCTGTGTCATTATTGATCAATTTTGATGATAATTATTTCCATGTCTTTGCATATGACACTAGTGAGACCTATGGAGCTGTAAGTTCCAGGGTCTGTAGATGGCCCGCCTTTGTGCAAGAGGGATGACTGTTGCTGTTCTCCATTCATGAGGCACGAAGTTTGCTTGGAGGCTACAGTTAAATAGCGATTCCAGAGGGCCTGATAGATCATGTTTCATGTTATTTAGAAGGCATCCTGGGATGTTGTCTTGGCCCATTGATGCAGTGTTCTTGGCCTTAGAGAGAGCATTAAGGACCTGTTCCTTAGTGATAGCAGGGAAAGTCATATATGAAGATATTTCCTGAGGGAAGGTTGATATGGAGAGAGGAGTAAAGTTGGAGCTGAATTTGTCAGAAAGTAGGTTTGCTATATTTTCTGGCGTAGTATAGGTGGCTCAGTTTACAAGTAGCTCTGCACACAGTTGTGTATTGCCTTTGAGGTTTTGGACATAGCTAAAGAATGCCGTGTGGTTGTCCTAGGCCTGGGAGGCGAAATTTACCCCAAATTTGGCTTTGGTAGACTTTATTTGTGCTCTGAGTTGTTTGTTATGTCTAATGAGAGTGCTTTTATCCTGCTGAGTGTTGCACCTCCTAATTTTTGCCATGATTTTCTTCCTTCTGTTATTCAGCCTTTCGATATTGTGATTCTACCAAGATGGATTGTTTTTTAGAGTTAGTTATGTACTTCTTCCTAGTGGGTATAATTGCCTCCATGCAGCTATTAACATGTTTGTTTAGTTTTTTTGCGAACAGTTCTGCATAGGCAATAGTCTTCTCGTGGTTTATGGGGGCTTAAAACTTTGCCAGATTATCAGTTAATAGTAGGAAGTTAACCTTAGAGTAGTTCCTGAATATTCCAGCGTTAGGTGGGTGTGACGCCCGTGTCCTGGCCCAGCAATCAAGGAGCCTCAATCCTCACCACTAACAAAAGAGAGAGCATCTCATATATGAGGAAAGGATAACAAATACACACAGTAAAGTGCAATTTCCCTTAAGAGCACACAGAGATCACAGTCAGTCTGGGGCTGGTCGCTCCCTTGCTCCCCAGGTCCCCAATAAGACTCCTCACTGGCACAGCTATAGGGACCAGATCTCAGCCTAGCTGGCAAGCTAACCTCCAGTACCCTCTCTGTCCAATCAGTGCTTCGTGTCCCTGCCCAAGTAGCTGACACACACACACACACACACACACACACACACACACACACACACACACACTTTGTGATAAGTATTTATACAGCTTCACAGACACTCCTGGGAAAGGCTGACACAGATTCTTCAGCTGTGCCCCTATACCCAGACTATACGGTAGTAATTCCTGCCACCACCAGCTAATAATTATCAGCTACCCAAAGGCCCTTAAAAGGGTGTCCAATTATAACTGTGCAATATTATTATCCAATGGTAAGTGTGACTAAACTTTAAGGCTTATTGGAAGGGCTTATTACATGATCACGTCTAAGCATGCAATGTACTCTAGAGCTTAATTATCTCTACATAAACCAGCCACAGTTGTAAAGGGTTTAAAAATATGCAATAATAAATACTAAAAACACAAGACAATACTACTACACCACAGTGCTATTCAACAGTTCAGAGATCACACAGAAACTTAAAATAATTCAGTAGTACAGTTCTGACATAACAGAAAAACACTTAGTCTAATCTTTATAGTCCTAGCTATTTCTACAAGAAAACGCACTTCTAAGATAACTTACTTAAGACAACAGGCGGTGCTGAGTTAGATGTCCAAGATCAAAATGCTTACAGTCTCTCTCTGAGCAATAGTTTTTAAAATCACTAACAGACATTTCTGCTGGGCCCTCCCAGATTACATCATTTGACACTTAGGTTTTCCCAGTATACACATTACATCATTTTGACACTTTCCTGGTTCCCAGGCCACACAGAAACTGCATTTACATTCTTTTACACTTAAAGCAATAAAGGACATTCCACATGTAAATTCTAGTCATTATCTTTAGCCTTAAAACAATAGAAAGAATGTGCTAGTCCAGACATAATGACTCAGAGCTCTGGAGATGAAAAGAACATACAAGACATAATTTTAATTTCAAAGAACAGATGTGAAATGCTTGACTAAGTTTTCCTTACAGCAGATGACAATGTTGCTACAATCTTGAAGTTCAACATTTTACAGTTTTTTTTCTTTCATTTAAGAAACAAGCCTGTATTTTACATTTGTATTTACAAATGCCAGAATTATGTATCACATTCCATTTGGCTAGGCTGGCAGCCTTCACCCATCTCTACCAGTCTTCACAGTGGGTTCCAGGTTTTATTTTTATTTCAAGGGAGACCATTGGTCTGACCTTACCAAAGAAACATTATACTAAGGGGTGTGCAGCACTCTCCCATATTAGTGAGGACCAGATCCAGTATGGCTATACCCCTTGTTGGTGTACTGACAATTTGGTCCAGGGAGTTTGTGTTTACAAAATCCAGCAATCTCTGTGCCTGTACATTTGGTGTCGTATATGATTCCCAATTAATAGTGGGGTAATTAAAGCCACCCAAAAAATATGGTATTAGGTTGGATGGTGAGTTTTTCTAATACGTTTAAATAAACGGTATGTGTTTTCTGGGTCATAGAGGAGGACCTATAGCTTGAAAGAAAGTGGTACTAGATTTTGTCTATGGTGATTTGAACATGGAGAAGCTCAAGTGCATTGTCCTGTTTGACCAGCCTTGATCTATATTTATTTTTGATGTAAATTGACACACATTCACATTTAGTCCCTGTCTGTGTAGTCTTTGTGCCTTTGACTTTGTCTGAAGGATTTGAAGCCTGCATAAGGTATAGCACTGCTGGTGATTCCCTACTGGGTGAGAAAGTAAAGTTGTATTTTTTGTCTTTCACATATAAAGTTGCTTTCTGTCTTACCTGCTCCATGTTTGTTTTCAGTTTTAAGAAATCTTCGCCTGGTAGTTTTATTTTGTGTGAGAGACAGACCCTTAAATTATCTAGGCTCACAGTTCACATGTTTTTTCATTGATTAATTTGAATTGTCTGCTGAGTGATGCTTAAATACAAAGTGAAACTCTGGACCTTTGTCTTTGTTTCATGGATTTCAAGCCTGCATAAGGTATAGCACTGCTGGTGATTCCCTGTTGGGTGAGAAAGTTAAACTTACATTTTTTTTGTCTTTAACTGATAGAGCTGCTTTCTGTCTTACCTGCTCCATTTTGTTTTCTGTTTTAAGAAATCTTGGCCTGGTGATATTATTCTGTGTGAGAGTAGACACTTAAATTATCTAGACTTAAATACAATGTGAAACTCTGGGCCTTTGTCTGAAGGATTTCAGGCCTGCATGAGGTATAGCATTGCTGGTGATGCCCTGCTAGGGTTTCTCACCCACCCTTCCACTTGTCGGTCATTTTTTAAACCTGGTGATTTTAAGCTTCCCATCCCTACTGTAAATTGAGCTTAATAAGCTCCTTCCTTTCTACGCTGCTGTTGATGTCTTCAATTTTTTTTTTCAAATAACTTTTTATTTATTTCATAAGAATAACAAGAAAGAAAATAGAAAACCAATATTATAACATGGATACATGAATGAGCGAATAAACTGAACTCATATTAAACATGTAAAACAAACAAAACCTGAAAAACATACTAAAGTATGTACAGTATGTACAAATTAACTAGCAAGTGTGCTCCCATAAAGAGAGATAAATTAGGATGAGAGAGACATGGTTCTCAGAGATAGCAGTGTAAATAAAGGTTCATCATGAAGTGTAAGATAGATCTTAGTTCTAAATAAAGGTGTTAGGGTTGTTATTCACTAAGGATAAGGTCAAGAACCCTTTTCCAAACTTTTCTTAAGAGGGCAACCTTCTGAGACCTTTCGTAATAAATTTCTGTGCTGAGATGTATGCAAGAGCCATTTCCTTAAAGTTATTCCAACAGAGTCTGGTACAATCTATCCAATTTTTGGTGATATATAATTTCATAAGAGAGCATAGAATAACAAGTACATGCATATCAAGTTTAGAAAGATTTACAGTAGGTATATGAAGAATCGCTATTTCCCAGGAGAGGGTCGATTTATGGTATCCCATTTTCTCGAGACGGACTTTTAGTGAGGACCAAAGCTTATGTGAGTAATTGCAGAACCATAGAACGTGTAGAAGATCGGCACTTGGGAAGGAACAACACGGACAAGAGGGAGAGTTCTTAGAGTCAAACTTGTTTAAGACAGAGGGAGTATAGTATGAGTTGTTCTTGATCATTAATTGTGTGTAAATAAGTTTTTTAAATGGGGATAGATCTAAGGTATTTTTTATGGCAGAAAGCTTTTGTTTCTCCGAAAGATGTGAATTATGATTGTCCCAATAACCAGAGGAAAAGGCAGTCTGAGTTGTGTATTATGGTGATCAGCAGATTGTACGATTTAGAGAGCGTTTTCTCTGAATTCGAAAGAGTTTGGATGACTACCTCCAGCTTGGTGATATCTTGACTATTGACTATAAGGTGGGCGAATTTTGATGCGACTAGTTCTCGTAATTGATGGAGAATAGTTGTGTACTTATTATTAACCTTAAGGATTATGCAAAGATTGGTAATTGATTCATTTCTGTGTTTAAGAATATCCCAAACCACAATATTTTTAATGAGAGGAAAGTTAGAAAGATTAATTAACAGATTATTCATTTTAATATTGGGATTTAAGTGGAGAGGTTGGAGTAGAGGAAGAACACTATCAAGTTTAATATATTTTAATAAAATTTGAAAAGTTCTGATTTTATGTTTTAGATTGGTGGATAACTTAGAATTGTTGATAGCATCCGGAGAAAGAAAAGGGAGAGCGACAGGGTTAATTTTGTTGGCTTGAACATGTTGATACCATAGCTTGATCCAGGTAGGGTAAAAGTTATACTCTCCATGATTGAGTTTCGAGATAGACAGAATTCTATTAGCACAAATAATTGTATAGTACAATTGAAAGTTCGGTAGACCGAGGCCACCCTTACTCTTAGGGAAGATCAATTTAGAGTATGAAATTCTGACTGATTTAGGAAACCAGATAAATTTGGATAATTCTTTATTAATCTTTGATAAGAAAGACTTAGATATTATCTGATCTGAGGCATTACATTGATAAAGGAGTCTGGGAAGTATGTTCATCTTAACTATCGCAGATTTGGATAAGTGAGATAAGTTCATTAGTTCCCATCTACGAAGGTCCTGTAAAATTTTCAACCAAGTTCTGAGCAAATTATTTTGGAGCATAGACAATTGGTTATGTTCGAAGTGAATGCCAAGATATTTAATGTCAAAGGTTGTCTGAAAGGGAGAATCAGGAAAATAATTAGATTTGTGACCCACATGGTTGATAGGAAAGATGTGCGATTTCTTATGGTTAATCTGATAATCTGAGGCCTTTGAAAACTTGTTAATAGAATTAATTATTTTACTAAGGTCAGTGTTAGGAAGTTGGAAATATAGGTTAAGGTCATCTGCAAAGGCAGAAAATAATATTATTGTGTTTAGGACTTTGGGAATCACATGAAAGGTATTCTGGGCAATCTATAGAAAGAAGGGTTCTATAAATATGTTGAAAAGAAAAGGGGATAAAGGACAGCCTTGTCTTGTACCATTTGTAATCTTTATTGATTTGGATAGGTTTTTGTTGATACATAGATATGTGTATGTATTTTTATATAAAGATTTAATCATATCAGAAAAGGTGATAGGTATACTAAAATGAGCCATGGTTTGGAATAGAAAATCCCAGTTTACCCTGTCAAAGGCTTTTGAAGCGTCTAAAGTTAGTGCATAGATCGGATTTTTCCTTTTTTTGGTGAAGTGGATTAGGGAGTCCAATGTTAAAGTATTGTCCCATGTGTGTCTATGGGTCATAAAGCCGGCCTGTTCCAAGGAGATTAAAGAGGGCATAACTCTTTTCAATCTGTTCGCCAGGAGAGATGCTAGGATCTTAATATCAATGTTTATTAGTGAAATAGGTCGATAGTTATGGGGGTCAGCTTTATCTTTCTTATTTTTCAAAATTAGAATAGTTTTCGAGGTGTTCCAGTGTAAATCAGATATTCCATTTTTTATTATATAGTTAAATACCTTCAAAAGGATGGGGGAGGTTATCAGATTAAAGGTTTTAAAAAATTCAGCTGTAAAGCCGTCCGGGCCAGGGGATTTGCCTACCTTGAGACTGGCAGTAACATTTTGGATTTCCTGGAGACTCAAGGGAGCAGAAAGCATAGAGCATTGAGATTCATTCAGGGAGGGAAATTTAATAGAATTCAGAAATCTATCCATATACCGGTTAATAGAGGGGTCTACTTTCCTACAATAAACATCTGAGTATAAGGACAAGAAAAGTTGTATTATTTCAGAGTCCGACTTATATATTTTATTTTGGAAATGTAATAAGGAGATTCTGGGGGAGCCCTGATTGTTTTTTATTATTCTTGCCAAAGTTTTAGAGGGGATTTGCGCCCATTCTGAATAAGTTGCAATAAGTTTTTGTTCAGATAGGGAAAGGTTTTGTTGATGAAGTTCTAGCAGTTCCTTTTGAGAATTGCTAATTTCCTTTGAGTAAGTTAGGGTCTGGATTTAGCCTTTGTTGTTTTTCTAAATTAGAAATCCTCGAGATTAGCTTAGATTCCTTATTTTTGTAGAGTTTTTTTTATAATAGGAGGCTTTGTTGATTAAAAGACCTCTTAAACTGGCCTTACAGGCGGCCCATTGGATATCAAATGAGATATGTGACCTTTCAAGGTTAGAGCAAAAGTCTGATAGTATTTCTGTAATTTCTTGAGTTATGGCCTTATTGGAAAGCAGGTTGCTGTTCAAAGTCCAGTTATTATATCGGGGGAGAGAAGTTGATCCTGGATCGTGTCTAATCTTGAGAGAGATTCTTGAATAGTCAGAGAAGAATCTAGGTTCTACTGAGGTTTATCTTGAAATTAGAGAGGGAATCGGATACTAGAAAGAAATCTAACCGTGGCCATGTATTATAACAGTTCGAATAATATGTGTAAATTTTGTCTTTAGATAGATGTCCACTGAATGAAATGGGGTCAATAAGGTTAAAGTCATTTATTAAATCCTCTAGTGCTAGAGATGCTTGAAAATTGTATGAGGGAGATTTGCTGGTGCGATATATACTGGGGTCTATAACAGCATTCCAATCTCAACTAAAATAATATGGTGGTCCTGAAAAGCAGAAAGAATGTTATAGATCTCTAGGATGAAGACTTGTTGTTGAGTACATGGGCTGTATAGATTGAAAAAGAGGATTGGTTTATTGAGGTTAGGAAATTGAGAGGTGAAGTAACACCATCTACCATTTTTGTCCGACTTCTCCTCCACGATAACCCCATGAAAATAATTTTTGATTATAGTGGCCACCCCTTTAGAGTTGGAACTATCACCTGCAGAGATGATGGATTTTATCCACTTTTTTTTTCCTCTTTAGCCCAGTCCTCTTTGTACATGTGTGTTTCTTGTAAGAAACATATGTTAGCTTGAGATTTAAACAATAAGTGAAAGAGAAGAGATTTTTTGGATTTGTTTTGTAATCCTCTAACATTCCATGAGTCAACAGACCATGCCATAATCAGTAATTAAAAGGAAACTATAAATTTGGGGTTTAGTATAACCTTACCCTTGAAGAGGGTATTTACACGTAGGAAGGAAAAGGATAGTCAGTGAGGTTAGGTATTTAGAAGAAGTGAGAGACCATATCAAAACATCATGTAGGGTGAGGAGACTGATAGTAATAGTAATAATAATAATAATAGAAATGGTAGCACAGTATTCCTTCAAATCTACCCCAGTGCCTAACCACCCCACCCCTATGAGTGAAGGAATACAAGCAAAATAACAAAAGTTCCAATAAACCTTGATTAACAATGAAAACACACAGTAGAAAATTGTCATGTATATAGTCCTTAAAAGGACTAAAATTACAATAAGTAACACTATACATATATACAAAGCAATCCACATCCAAAAATAGATCATACTAGGGCCCTAATATCAAGCATCCATGAGCTCCACTAGAGACCGAGGAATGATAAAGAAAGAGTAGCCAGAAGTAGCCGTACAATGACATAAAGACAAGGGAAGACTTAGGTAGTGGTTGATGCTTGGAGAAAGTTAGTAGGTGGATAGATTGGGAAGCAGACGGGAAAAACACTAGTAAAAAGACAAAGAAAAGTAAGAATAAAAATAAAAAAATCGCCGCTTGTTATTTATCTATGTAAGCAGCCGAATTAACAATAGAAAAGGCCACACATAGAAAGCTTATAACACAGTACTAGGTAAAGGACAAAGAAGAATGATGATAAAGATAAATATAGGATACAGACAAAGGATGGAAGACATAGGCTTTGAGCTCATATAGGATGCAAACTTATGTGTACATATATGATTATAAAACTAGTACTACATAACATAACTCACTGATTTTCTCTACTACAATTATCTATCTAGGCAGTAAGTAATGAGTTGCCAGTAACTACAAATATGACTAGGTAATGTAGGAGAAAACCTAGGATTGAGCAAATGCAGTATCTGTTGAAGCAGCAGAGGTAAATAAAATGTGAATTAGTCTTAATTAGGCTATGAACAACATATCTGCAACTTACTAACACACATGCAAAATCTAACATAAATAACTCACAAAGGACCCCGAACATCCAAGTTAAAGGATACAAGTTAGATAATAAGCATAAGTAAATATGATGTTGGTTGTACGAGGTCAATTAGTAAGGCAATGTTTTCCATAAGTAAAGACTATACAACATTTTAATGAAATTATTGATTTTAACGCCTCAAGTTCTGCCTATATGTCAGGCTTCTTATTTTAACCATGTCCTTATCTGCACTAGATTGCCGAAGAACGGGACATACTAACCAGCTGCATCAGATGCAACAATAAACAAACAACATCAAGGGTTTGACAAATATAGTATTGGCATCCTTTTAAATTATTGTTTGGAACTAACAGGAAGCGTAGCAAACGTGTGTACAGCATTGATCGAGGCGAATGTCGACAAGCTTAAACAACCCTTTAAGTTATCAAAGAAGTCAGGCACATAATGCAGAAAGGATAGTTAGCAATCAAGCAATATTAATTAGCGTATTGTTTATATGACTAATCTGAGGAGTCATCTATAGCTTACTGCTTTGTAAGCGGAGCCAGGTCAGTCATAACGCTGGAAGTTGGCGTATCGAAGAGACAGTTAGTAGTTTTGGCATCATAGGAGCAGCATACCGCATGGGAACCACAGGAAGTCACCCAGCATGAAGATCCCCCAAAACACTAAGGCTGGATACAACAAGGTTCCCAGTTGAACCAAAGAACCAATGTCGCACAGATAGATCCCGAAGGGGTATGGGATCAACAACCCTGTGCATTTCTGTAGATGCCCGGCTACCTTGTAAAATGAAGCCAGGACTAGAGCAGATATATCCGGTGCGTGAAGAATTATGTTCAAGACTCCAGCAATTATAGTGAAAGTATTAAATAAATATTCCAGAGTAGAGGCACATTACAGAACAGGGGAGTTGTTGAAGGCTTTAAGAAAAGCCTCTTTTGCTTCTTTTGGGGTGTTGACCGTGTATTTATTTTCATTATAAGAGAAGATCAAGGTGTTCGGGTATCGCATCTGGAACTTGACATTTTTCTTAATCAGGTCTGCACAAAACGGAGCCAAATTTTGCCTGTTTAGTTTAATTGGGAAAGGCATGTCCTGAGAGAAAGTGAGTTTGTGTTTGTTCCAGGTAAAATATTTTTGTTTTTTTGCAGCCATTAACATTTTTTGAGTGTCCTGGAAGTTAAGTAGCTTAGTGTAGATTTGACGTGGGGTAGAAGAGTCTTGACGTTTATGCATGGCCCTGTGTGCTCTCTCTAGAACTAAGCCAGTAGAACGACTTTCCGAGCCTAGTAAAGCTTCGAAGATTTGCCTGTTGGTTGACAATAAATTGTGGCTATCATAGGTCTCTGGGAGACCTCTGATTAGTATATTATTGTGGCGACTTCTAGCTTCCAGGTCCGTTACTTTAGATTGTAGATCCGATAGCATTGTAGCTTTAGCGTGTAGTGCTTTAGACAAGGATTGGATCAAGACTTCATTAGCCTGATTCTTGTGTTCAAGAGTGTCCACTCTTTCCACAATTTGGTTGATAGTTTTGCTAAAATTGGTTAGTTGATCGGAGAATCCTTGTATGGCAAGATGTATAGGTTGAAGCGCTGATTTAAGATCATCTAAGTGGAAGTTGCCTTCAGTTTTACTTTTACGCTTGATTTGTTGAGATCTGCTGGTTGTTTAGTGATTTTTTTGTCTTTTGGAAACCACATCTTTTTCTGGAGAGAAGATTGTGGAGAGTTTAGCTTTGGTAGATTGTGTCTCCATAGTGTCCGAGTTATCAGCCATGGTCTAGATACGATAGTTATTAGTGTGCAGTAGTTAGTTCGAGGCCCCTTGGATGCACGTGGCTAAGATCACTGGAGCGAAAATGCGATATATTGACTGTTCTTTTGTCTGGATTAGTTAAATAGTCCTCCGATTCCGATGAATAAGGATAAAATACTTGATTCCTTTACATAAGTCATGAGAGTTGGTATTTAAAGCATGATAATTCAGCTGAGACTATAGGTAAGGAAGGGAGATCTATGGAGAGGGTGCAAACTAGAAGACCGCCATCTTGGAATATATCTTGAATTTTTTATTTTAATTATTTTCCTTTCCTTGTGCTTATATCAAAATAATGCATTTTGCCTCTTATTGTTTCTTGTACTGATTTACTTCATCTGAGTTCATTATCTAGCTAGCTGTTGGATAAATTAGGGTAGTTTTATACTCTAGCAAGCACTTCATTTGATGTTATAAATCTTCATTTTATCCTTGACAGATGGGGTTTGGTTCCAGTTTCGGAACCGAATCGGCCGTTACTGCAGCTTGTGCCAGCCAAAAACTCTCAAGCTTCACCTCTACCCACAATCCTCTCTCTCAATTACCTCAGATCTCTTTTGCCACTTTATGAAATGGTCACGTTTAGCTACTGCTCTCGAGGGCCAGTGGGTTTAAGTAAATTATTTTGTCCTTTCCTATGATTTTTTTCTATCTTCTTTAATTTTTCCTTACACTTACCCCTGTATTTACTAATCTTCCGTGCAGGACTAGCTTAGTCCTGCACGGAATTGGCCGTTTAGCAGCAGGATGGCAGAGCGCCATGCATATTAATGAAGGCATGCTGCCTGAGCTCCTAATCGTAAGAGTGCAGGTGGTATGTCTGAGAGTAGAGCTCAGAGAATGTACACGCCCAAAAGAATGAGCGAGACTGCATATAGGTGTCTGCATACCCCCAGCAACATCCCCCCACATGTACTACAACAATAGTAAATACACAATATAAATATACAATTTTTTTATTTTTATGAAACAGATTAAATATAACCGTAGGTGCACGGGTTTGCCTATCGCTTAGCTACGGTTAATGCAGCTTAAATGGCTGAAGAGAATAACAAGGAAGATATATGCAAATGAAGCAGTATAGCAATAGTGTAGTGGGTAGAGCATTCGCCTTACGAGCAGGCATTCCCGGTTCGAATCCCAGGGCAGCACATTCGATTTTCCATGTCATATCACGTTATGACCAATATTTTAGTTGCATAACCTACTAAATAACATATATTTGTGAAATGGAGTACTGCATTAAATGCAGATGTGAGGTGTCAGTGTCATAATGTTGCAAAGTCCACAGGTAATCACATGTGCCCGATACAGTATATGTACACAGGAATCATGGATACAAATGGAAGGTAAAATGTGTAGTGAATGACAACTCCATACAGCTTCCAAATCCCCCACCTTCCCAAGAACCATTAGACATTACTGTCTAAATTAGTGCAGTGGTAACTGTGAGTAAGCACTAGTAAGCAAGTGTAAGCAGTATTAAGCAGTAGTAAGTGGGAGTAAGCACTAGTAAGCGGGTTTAAGACTGTTTGAGTGGGGGTAAGCAATGTGCCGACAGGTTAAGCAGTATTGAAGCTAACTCTCTGTAAGCATATTTAACCGGAGGTTAGCATTGCTTACCCTTGCGCAAACCCGCTTACAAGTGCTTAAAAGTGCCTTAATCACTCTGTATCCAACAGCCGCTGTTCTGCACAGCAACAAAATGAACAGACTTGCAGGTCTTAAACCTGGAACCCTATAGTTAACCACCAAGCCATCACAGCAGTACATAAGAATGAGGTATCATCAAACAAACCCTCACTATCGTAAAATCAAACTGAACATGTGAAAGGAATCAGTATACAGTCATATGTTCTATAACCTAATACATAACATAAATATGTGAACTGGAGTAGTGAAGTAAGGCCAGATGTGAGGTGTAAATGTAATAGAGTATTGAACTCCCCTACTAAACACAAGGACCCCATACATTGTACGTACACATGAATCATGGATACCAGACATATATATAAGATGTAATGAATAATAAATCAATGCCAAAAAGCAAATATAATGCAAAGTTAATTTTAAGCAATGCTAAGCATTGCACAGGCCAGCTTAGGAGATGTAAGCAATGTGTAGGCCAGCTAACTTAATGTGCCCAGTGGTATACCCCCTTTAAACAATGCCAGCCTTAGGTAAGCAGGTTTCCCCACAGCTTAGCCTTTTCAAAACCAGCCAATCACAGGAAAGTGCGGGAATTCAGCCCTACTTAAACCCAACATGCGGGAATACATCTCATAACTGGTTGTAGCTTCCCCTTGCAGGCACCATGGAGGAAAGGGGAGGGGGGAGTGCGCTTCCGGGTGCAGCCCTGGGTCATCCAGGAGTCCAGAGTCATGGCGGGACTCCTTGTCAAAGACCATGAGCAGAGACTGCTGCAGGGCCATTACCAGGGTTCCCAATATAAGGCGGAAGCCTGGGACCGTCTCGCCCATGACCTCATCAGTGCCACTGGCATACCCCGAACTGGTGAGCAGGTCAGGCATCACTATGCTGACCTGAAGCTGCGAAAGGGGGATCTCTTGGATCAGTGGATCCAAGAGGCTAGGATGACAGGGGTGGTCCCAGCTGTGTGTAAGTATCACTCCACTACCTGTTAAATAATTGCCAGCTCATGTATATTATGGATAAGTATGGCTAAATATTCCTCTTATGTCCTTCACAGCGGCAAGTGAGTGGGCCGCGAGCCAGGAAGCCCATGGCTGTCGCCTGGAGAGGTTGTGACCCTAGGCAGGTTAGTAATACTCTTGCATGTACTGTCATAGGAAATAAATCTAAAAGTATTAGTAAATTAATTGCCAGTCTAAAACCTGTATTATTTAAGGCAAGTACTGCATAAACCTGAGACTATGGCAGTAGGAGTCTCATATAGTTTGTATGTAAATAAAAGCATAATAGCCTGACAATAAAGGTCTAACTGTTGGACTGCATGTGTATACTCTGGTATCATATGGTAATGTAGATTTGCAATCACTTAATAGTCCTGTTGTATTAAGCACTGTTACCCACACTGTGCAACATAAATAGAATGTGTAGGAATGTCTGTATATTTATTTTTTTTTTTTTTTTTTTTTTTTATGACTAGTCCAGCAGCTTACATGTCCATTTGTCCATTTTCAGTGGAGGCCCGAAAGTTTCGCATTAGCTAACTACTAAAAGCTATTCATCTAAGTGGTAATAATAATATTAAAAGCTCACACTAAATAATAATAATAAAAAACACTATAATCATGCAGAAAATAACAAATGACATTGAAGAGGACCATCAGTGAACTGTATATGACTGGTATAATCCCCAGAGGTCACTTAGTACAACTGAGAGACACATAGACAGAAAACAGTGAAAAGGCAGACAACAAAATCCAAATAGCACATGCAACTGAGATGTGAACTATTGTATTTTTAGCACACACAGTCATGGTTCGAATCCTGGGAGTGGTAGTAGTCTGCATACAGAATCATACCCCACAAATGTTCAGATATGTCCAGAATGTCCAGTAAATTGGCCCATATCTGCTGCCTGTCACCCTGTCCCCCTGGGAAATCAGTGGGATGATCCCAGACGTATAGGCAGCAAACAGGAAATACAGCTGATTGTCACACATCTATGAGAACAAAGCTGACACACTAGCAACTCCCCAAAATCTTAAGAGAGTAATAAGCCACGTATGTCCCATTTATACCCCCATGTTGTCAAGCTGTGACCAGACTGTGTACCATAACAGAGTGAGATGTATGTGCATAATAGTAATGTGGAATCTGGTGCTGTGTGTGGCAACATTCAGGCAGTGCTAACAAACATTGCTCCCACAGGTCTGTCAGATACGGACACTGTGCTCAGAAATAAAAGAATGATACCTTGCACTGGTACTGTTTACTCTGGTATTGTATGGCATTGTGACTGATGCAGTTGCTCTGAATAATAAGGCATTACTCATCACTGTCACCCACACTGTACTACATAATATAACTGTCTAGGAAATCCTGTATAAGAGTGTTGTAATACAAGGTCAGAATGTAAAACCACAGGAGAATTATAAGACAGAAAGCAGATAGGAGATATACAGCAATATCTATATAGCACACCCAACTGTGATGGACAGTGTTTTAGTTTTATCAGACACAGCCATGGTCTGAAACCTGGGAGTGGAAGTATGCTGCATACAGAATCATACACCACAACTGTACAGATAAATCCAGAATGTCCAGTATATGGACCCATATCTACTGCCTGTCATCCCTTCCCCCTGGAAGTCAGTGGGATTCTCCCAGATGTTTAGGCAACAAACAGGAAATACAACTGATTGTCACACATCTATGAGAACAAACCTGTCACTCTAGCAACTCCCGAAACTGTTATGAGAGTAATAAGCCAAGTATGTCCTATCTACACCCCCATGTTGTCAAGCTGTGACCAGAGTGTGTACAGTAACTGAGTGAGATGTATGTGCATAATACTAATGTGAAATCTGGTACTTTGTGTGGCAACAGTCAGGTAGTGCTAGCAGACATTGCTCCCACAGCAACGTCGAATACAAGCACTGTGCCGAGAAATAAAAGCTTGATACCCTGTACTGGTACTGCTTACTCTGGTATTGTATGGAATTGTGAGTGTTGCACTTGCTCTGAATAATAAGGTATCACTGATCACTGTCAGTCACACTGTGCTACATAATATAACTGTGTAGGAAATCCTATATAAGAGTGTTGTAAGTCAGTAAAGGTTGAAGAGGACAATAGTCTAGATATGTCCTGGTTCACCTGCATGTGGTCAAGACATGGCCAGAGTCTGTACAAAAAGAGATGGACAGGTATGTGCACAACATCAACCTGGATTCTGGGAGTATGTGGAGAAGCAGTTAGTTAATGTTAACAAACATTTCCTCCACAGGTATACCAGGTAAGAGGTGTATACTGCAGGTAAACCAGTTCATGTATAAAGATGACGACAGCCATATCACTGTCCAAACTAAGGCAATAGGGTAGTGTAGTAATACTTGTAACGTACAGATAACAGCACTGACTAGGAAAGTAATGCGAACTACAGGAATATACTAGTTGTTAAATGACATCCCCCACCATATCTCCAACAATAAACTACATACCCACCTCAAATGGTATGTGACTATTCCACTGTCATGTTAGGACATATGTCCTATTGGTTGATAATTATTTAAATCTGTTTCTGTGCATGTGCTATGTTGAATACTCCAACATTGGTGGCATGGAGCCATCAACGTACCTGCATGCTGTTGTTGTTACCACTGTGGTCCCATATATGCATGTGTTCCATTTGGTATGCATCTGTTCCGTATCTGGTGTCTGGGTTAATGGGAATATCTATGCATGCTGTTATACCTAACACTGGAATGTGTTGACTATTACTAACCCACATATGTTGATACACCATAAACACCATAGCACGTATGGGAATGTGGGTCCCAGCAGACCTACCTGTCCCACCTCAGCTGGCCGTGGCACCAGGCAACAGCATATCTGGGGCCCAACCCAGTACCTCCTCATCCGTTGGTCCTGCACCACCTTCGGGCGGTACTGCCACAGGGGCTGGGGCTCGCCCCCCCCTGGGAGCGAGCAAGGACAGGAAGCTGTCACCCATTGCCAGGTCCGGTTCGTGGTGCATAGAGAGCTCGATCAGCAGTTTGGAGATCTTCTATGCCACGTGACTAGAGGGTTGGCCTGGATCTCTGGCTCAGCCCCCAGCACAGCCACCTTCGGGGCTGTGAATGTGCAGTGGTGACTGCTCATGGGTGGGGATCTCAGTCCCACTGTTTCCACTAGGGGGCTCATGGGCTTCCGATTTCCCAGCACCCCTCCCCATCAAGGTGTTTAACCCCCACATGTGTCATATACTGCCCCTGTATGCGTCGTGTTTGTCTTGTCTGTTAACCTACCCAACCTACCTCCCCATATATACCTACTATCCCTACCTAACATCCCACTCTCACCTGAAAAAAAAGGGCATTCTGTTCCCAAAAAAAATATTGCACCTATACATAGCTGTCCATTTCGCACATGTGTTCACTGGACACGTAATCTGGTCTAATTGGCATCACAACATATTATTGTTGTCCTCACCCCTCTGTCAGGGGTTTGAGTGTCCAAACCTACCTCCAAATTCAGTGTATATGCACAGCTGTTGCTGCAGAAGAAATAGGCAGCTCTGGACCTTCCCTACACCCTCCTGCACATCCCTAGCTATTTTCCCCACTGTCTTTCCCTCTTTGTGTTCCTTTTTCACCACTT